>NC_064645.1:535845291-536488103 GCF_023864345.2 Schistocerca serialis cubense
AAGAACGATACAGCAGAGAGGGATGTGAGACGACGTCAGCCAATAGCACGCTGAGCAGAACGTCACCACGACAGGAGCGGCCTCTACACGAGGAGAATAAAAGCGACGCGCCGCCTTGCCTCGGCCGCTCTAGAAGTCGGGCACTAGAAGGCACACTAGCAGAGAGGACTGGAAGAGCTACACTAGAAGACGAGACGTGACTTGTGATCTATATTAATTGTTTCGTGGAGATGGTATATATCAAAGGACATTGATTATTCACGTATCACCAGTTGCTTGCGACATGGCATTGTACAAAAGAAAGTTAAGTATTGTCAACTGAGTTACTGTAATAAACTCCATTAATATGATTTACTTGTATGTTGTCTAGCTATTCGAGAAAACAGCTTCCTAGGGACCCTATAAGTCACGAGTGGGCAGGATCCCACAGTTTCATCCAGCGTATGATCTATCTTTGAGTATACTGTAATATATGATTTATTTGTTCATTTGGTTATTATGTTTGTTGGTTTTTTTTATCGATATACACTACTGGCCATTAAAATTGCTACACCAAGAAGAAATGCAGATGATAAACGGGTATTCATTGGACAAATATATTATACTAGAACTGATATGTGCTTACATTTTCACGAAATCTGGGTGCATAGATCCTGAGAAATTAGTACCCAGAACAACCACCTCTGGCCGTAATAACGGCCTTGATACGCTTGGGCATTGAGTCAGACAGAGCTTGGATGGCGTATACAGGTACAGCTGCCCATGCAGCTTCAACACGATACCACAGTTCATCAAGAGTAGTGACTGGCGTATTGTGACGAGCCAGTTGCTCGGCCACCATTGACCACACGTTTTCAATTGGTGAGAGATCTGGAGAATGGGCTGGCCAGGGCAGCAGTCGAACATTTTCTGTATCCAGAAAGACCCGTACAGGACCTGCAACATGCGGTCGTGCATTATCTTGCTGAAATGTAGGGTTTCGCAAAGATCGAATGAAGGGTAGACCCACGGGTCGTAACACATTTGAAATGTAACGTCCACTGTTCACAGTGCCATCAATGCGAACAAGAGGTCACCGAGACGTGTAACCAGTGGCACCCCATACCATCACGCCGGCTGATACGCCAGTATGGCGATGACGAATACACGCTTCCAATGTGCGTTCACCGCGATGTCACCAAACACGGATGCGACCATCATGATGCTGTAAACAGAACCTGGATTCATCCGAAAAAATGACGTTTTGCCATTCGTGCACCCAGGTTCGTCGTTGAGTACACCATCGCAGGCGCTCCTGTCTGTGATGCAGCGTCAAGGGTAACCGCAGCCACGGTCCCCGAGCTGATAGTTCATGCTGCTGCAAACGTCGCCGAAGTGTTCGTGCAGATGGTTGTTGTCTTGAAATCGTCCCCATCTGTTGACTCAGGGATCGAGACGTGGCTGCACGATCCGTTACAGCCATGCGGATAAGATGCCTGTCAATTCGACTGCTAGTGATACGAGGCCATTGGGTTCCAGCACGGCGTTCCGTATTACCCTCTCGAACCCACCGATCCCATATCCCGCTAACAGTCATTGGATCTCGACCAACGCGACCAGCAATGTCGCGATACGATAAACCGCAACGCGATAGGCTACAGTCCGACCTTTATCAAAGTCGGAAACGTGATGGTACGCTTTTCTCCTCCTTACACGAGGGATCACAACAGCGTTTCACCAGGAAACGCCGATCAACTGCTGTTTGTGTATGAGAAATCGGTTGGAAACTTTCCTCATGTCAGCACGTTGTAGGGGTCGCCACCGGCGCCATCCTTGTGTGAATGCTCTGAAAAGCTAATCATTTCCATATCACAGCATCTTCTTCCTGTCGGTTAAATTTCGCGTCTGTGGCACGTCATCTTCGTGGTGTAGCAATTTTAATGGCCAGTAGTGTATAATCGGAAACAGTGGAAAAACAATGTCTGTATAGCTATGAACTCTCATTAAAGTTGTGTCGACTATCTGTTTAGTATTAACTTATCTAATGATGGCCTTGATGCCGAAACATGGTCCATAATGAACTATAAAATAAATGCGAGGGGCGTTCAATAATTAATGCAACACATTTTTGTCTCGGCCGGTTTCGGATGAAAAATTGGGAAGTTTATAGTGGTTTATCGTCGAATAGTCCCGCTTCAGCCCCTACACTTTTATGAAGTTCCAATAGCTGGCGGTGCTATACGTAGCCTTCAAAATGGCGTCTCTAAGGGAGGTGCGTTCCAAGCAGAGAACTGTCACTGACTTTCTTTCGACGGGCCAGAGCATCACAGTATTCATAGGCGCTTGCTGAAGTCTACGGAGACCTGGCAGTGAACAAAAGTACGGTGGGTCGTTGGGCGAGGTGTCTGTCATCACCGCAGCAAGGTCACGCGAAACTGTCCGATCACCCACTTGCCGGCCAGCCGCACGCAGCTGTGACTTCTGCAGTGTTGGAACGTGTGGACACTCTCATTTGAGGTGGTGGACAGATCACAATCAAACAACTCGCGGCACAACTGGACGTCTCTGTTAGTAGTGCTGACACACACGTCCACCAATTGGGGTACTCAAAGGTATTTGATCGCTGGGGTCCTCATCACCCATGCATCTTCCGACTTCCAATTGTTTGGGCCAGTGAAGGACGCACTCTGCGTGAAAGCGTTACACGGATGATGAGAAGGTCATTGATGCAGCACGACGTTGGCTCCGAGGTCAACCAGTTGAGTGTTATCATGTGGACATACAGGCCCTCCCAGGAATGTGGTGTAGGTCCGTCGCATTGAACGGAGATTATGATAAGAAACAGGGTTTTGCAGCCAAAAGAGTGGGGAATAATATTGGACTGCTGAATGAACTCAACCTACTTTCAGAGAAAAAGGTGTTGCATTACTTACTGGACACACTTCGTGTTACTGTGGAACATCAGCACCGTGTATTCAAATTTTTAAAATGTCCACTCATTTGACAAGCATGTCATTCTTCTTTGTTTGAAATTTCATAATAGGGCTCTTTGTGAGATTAAGACTTGAAATCGTCTGTTGTGTCCCAGTTGTAAGTCTATTCAGCAATCATCTGGCCTTCGTTTGGAAGAATTAAGTTTTGAACTTATTAGTATGTCTGTGTTATCTGCAAACATTACACTTTTTGAGCTGTCCTTTAAAGTCTATGGAAGATCATTTATGTAGGTTGAGAACAGACCCAGCACCGACCCTTGTTTCCCCTCCCCTCTCCACACACACACACACACACACACACACACACATACACACACACATGTTATATTTCCCCTCTCTCCACACACACACACACACACACACACACACACACACACACACACACACATGTTGTGTTTCCCCAGTCTGAGTTTAATTATAAGTCATGTATGTCTGTGTATCCCACATTTTCCTGTTATGATGGTGAGACACAAAGTAGTAGCCGGCCACTGTGGCCGAGCGGTTCTAGGCGCCGCAGTCCGGAACCGCAAGACTGCTACGGTCGCAGGTTCAAATCCTGCCTCGGGCACGGATGTGTGTGATGTCCTTAGGTTAGTTAGGTTTAAGTAGTTATAAGTTCTAGGGGACTGATGACCTCAGATGTTAAGTCGCATAGTGCTCACAGCCATTTGAACCATTTTGAGCGAAGTTTTATTTTGTCAAGTAGAATTTTGTGATCCACACAAATAAAGCCTTTGAGCAAGCCACAGTACACTGAAGAGTTAACTTCTCTTGTTTATATCCGTCAGAACTTCAATCGTGACCTCTTACATGACTTTTTATGAAAGCCAATATGAGAGATTCAAAAATGGTTCAAATGGCTCTGAGCACTATGGGACTTAACTTCTGAGGTCACCAGTCTCCTAGAACTTAGAACTACTTAAACCTAACTAACCTAAGGACATCACACACATCCATGCCTCAGGCAGGATTCAAACCTGCGACCGTAGCGGTCGCGCGGTTCCAAACTAAAGCGCCTAGAACCGCTCGGCAACACCGGTCGGCCAATATGAGAGGCAGTTAACTAATCATGCTCAAAAAACCGATTCGTTATTCTGTCATTTATTCTGTTATTTACCGCTTTCCTAAACACTCTTGAGAAAAATGGAAGGACGGAAATGAATATGAAATTAGAAGTGTCTTACTTACCTCCTGTTTTATAGAGGAATGTTACTAGAACATATTTAAGTCTGCAAAAAAACTGGCCTGAGTTGCTGACTAGTTAGAAAATATAGCTAACAGGTAGTCGTATCGAACGAGCATAAGATTGTAACACGATCGTAAGTAGCCAAAATTAATCTTGCTATTAGCGAGCGCAGCTACGATTTCAAGTATTGCAATGGAAAGTCTCAATCAGCAGGCGATAGCAGCTGGCTTATCAGTCGTGGTGGAGAAAAGTCTGCGATAACGTTCTGCGCGCAGGGTGCCTCCAGCGGTCGTTGGTAGCCGCCATTGGCATGTCTTTGCCGCTACTGTTCTCTGGAGCGAAAACAACAGAACGGCGACGTAACTGTAGTAACTTGGAACGCTGAGATACGTTACTCTTAATTAGCCAGCATGGTTTATGTGAGAAGTATTTGGGGCTCAATGAAACAGACGTGTTAAAAGTCATTTAAGACCTAACAATATAACAGGACTATGAAGTGATCTCGCAGATACGATGTTTGCCCGTAAGCGCTCTGCCAATTTCATGTGTCATTGAATCACCAGCACAGACACATACTGTTCGAAAGTACCAAGAATTTTTCTCTGCATGTTTCACAGTCTTCTTAAGAAAGTACATTTGGTATCTAGAATGAACTTTACCGTATTGCAGAGTTCTCTAAAAATATTTTATGCTCAGGTGGCATCAAGGGTGCCTATACGATAGTTTGGAGGGGATGGGGAACTAGACCTGGCGGCTTACAAGTAGCCATAAAAAATTTTTCCCAACCTTGTTAAAAACTTCCTTAATACCGACTTTTAAATAATTTTCTTGAGAGAAAGATACCTGACTACGATATATTTTTAAGAAAAACGCTTGACTGCACTATTTCTTTTCTTAAGTGGCATTGTGAAGTGGCTCTCAAGTAACACGAAGTGAAAGTATCCCGACAAACACTGAATTCGGAATAGTGATTCGTGCCTGTCCATTATATTTTATCGATTATTCGACTGGCAGGTGCGCACTCGAAATATCATGGAGTGTATACCTTGAAAAAAAAATTGTGGTGACGGATTGAAGAGGCGAGGAGGCAGAGCAACCTGTTGCAGGCAGCCACACCTGACGAGGCACTGCATGTGCCCACAGAAAAAAAAAATGAAGGAATTTTGGAGGTTAACATTTCGTCGACGGGTGATCAACAGACACGGAACACAAGCTCGGATTACGAAAGTTTGGGGAAAAAAAGGAATCATCCGGGCATTTGCCTGACTGATTTCGAGAAATCACGGAAAACTTAAATCTAAATGGCCGGCAGGGGTTTCCAGTCGTCGTCCTCCCGAATGCGTGTCCAACTTTCAGAACAGGCAAATCAGCCAGTCTGTCGTACTCGGTTGGGATTGACTGGCGGTCAAGTCTCCACAATTCGACTTGCTGAAGCGTCAGTCACAAAGTTATTTTAACCGACTGCAATCCAGATGCCCTCTGAAAATTATTCTTCAAATTTTTAATAGGGAAGGTGGCAGGGGTAAAACACAGGGAGCGAAAGGCTATTTACAAATGGTTCAAATAGTCTAAGCACTATGAGACTTAACATCTAAGGCCATCAATCCCCTAGACTTAGAACTACTTAAACCTAAGGACATCACATCCACGCCTGAGGCAGGATTCGAACCTGCGACCGTAGCAGCAGCGCGGTTCCGGACCGAAGCGCCTAGTACCACTCGGCCACAGAGGCCGGCAGCTATTTACAATTTGTACAGAAACCAGATGGCAGTTATAAGAATCGAGGGGCAGTGGTTGGGATGGGAGTGACACAGGGTTGTAGCCTACCCCCGTTGTTGTTCAATTTCTATATTAAGCAAGCAGTAAAGGAAACAAAAGAAAAATTCGGAGTAGGTATTAAAATCCATGGAGAAGAAATAAAAACTTTGAGGTTCGCCGATGACATTGTAATTCTGTCAGAGACAGCAAAGGACTTGGAAGAGCAGTTGAACGGAATGGACAGTGTCTTGAAAGGAGGATATAAGATGAACATCAACAAAAGCAAAACGAGGATAATGGAATGTAGTCGAATTATATCAGGTGATGCTGAGTTAATCAGATTAGGTAATGAGACACTTAAAGTAGTAGATGAGTTTTGCTATTTGGGGGCACAATAACTGATGACGGTCGAAGGATATAAAATGTAGACTGGCAATGGCAAGGAAAGCATTTCTGAAGAAGAAAAAAATGGTTCAAATGGCTCTGAGCACTATGGGACTTAACTCCTGAGACCATCAGTCCCGTAGAACTGAGAACTACTTAAACTTAACTAACCTAAGGACAACACACACATCCATGCCCGAGGCAGGATTCGAACCTGCGACCGTAGCGGTCGCGCGGTTCCAGACTGTAGCGCCTAGAACCGCCCGGCCACTTCGGCCAGCTTCTGAAGAAGAGAAATTTGTTAACATCGAGTATAGATTTAAGTGTCGGGAAGTCGTTTCTAAATGTATTTGTATGGAATGTAGCCACGTATGGAAGTGAAACATGGGCGATAAATAGTTTGGACAAGAAGAGAATAGAAGTTTTTGAAATGTGGTGCTACAGAAGAATGCTGAAGATTAGATGGGTAGATCACATAACTAATGAGGAAGTATTGAATAGAATTGGGGAGAAGAGAAATTTGTTGCACAACTTGACTAGAAGAAGGGATCCCTTGGTAGGACATGTTCTGAGGCATCAAGAGAGCACCAATTTAGTACTGGGGGGCAGCGTGGAGGGTAAAAATCGTAGAGGGAGACCAAGAGATGAATACGCTAAGCAGATTCAGAAGGGTGTAGGTTGCAGTAGGTACTGGGAGATGAAGTAGCTTGCACAGGATAGAGTAGCATGGAAAGCTGCATCAAACCAGTCTCAGGACTGAAGACCACAACAACAACGATAGGGAAGCCCAGTATTTTACATTTGGCTGATTTATATTGTGCCTTTTAAGAATAAGTGATCACTGTATTACAGAGCTAATGTTACCCGAAAAAAAGGAAACAAAAATGTTATTTGCACATACACCGAGGTGACAAAGATCATGAGATACCTCCTAACACGGATTCAGACCTCCTTTTGCCCCATGTAGTGCAGTAGGTCGGGGCGGCGTGTACTCAACATGTCGTTAGAAGTCCCCTGCAGAAATATAGGGCCTTCCATAGCCGTCCTGAACTGGGAAAGTGTTACCGGTGCAGGGTTTTGTGCACAAACTGACCTCTCGATTATGTCCCATAAATTTTCGATAGGATTCACGTCGGATGATCTGGGTTGCCAAATCATTTGCTCGAATGGTTCAGAATGTTCTTCAAGCGAACTGTGAACAACTGTTGCCTAGTGACATAGCCATTGTCATCCATAAATACTTGGGCGTGTGACGTCCACGAATGGCTACAAATTATCTCCTTGTAGCCGAACGTAACTATTTCTAGTCAATGACCAGTTCAGTTGGACCAGAGAACTAAGTCCATACCATAAAAGAGCATCCCACGCCATTATGGAGCCACCACCGTCTTGCACAGTGCCTTGCTGACAATTTAGGTCCATCGCTTCGTGGCGTCTGCACCGTACTCGAAGCCTACCACCAGCTCTTACCAACTGAAATCGGGACTCGTGTGACCAGACCACGGTTTTCCAGTCGTCTAGGGGCCAACCGACATGGTCACGAGCCGAGGAGAGGCGCTGAAGTCCGCAGCTCGTGGTCGTGCGGTAGCGTTCTCGCTTCCCACGCCCGGGTTCCCGGGTTCGATTCCCGGCGGGGTCAGGGATTTTCTCTGCCTCGTGATGACTGGGTGTTGTGTGATGTCCTTAGGTTAGTTAGGTTTAAGTAGTTCTAAGTTCTAGGGGACTCATGACTATAGATGTTGCGTCCCATAGTGCTCAGAGCCATTTGAGGCGCTGAAGGCGACGTCGTGGTGTTAGCAAAGGAACTCACATTCGTCGTCTGCTGCTATAGCCCCTTAACGCCATATTTCGCCGCAGTCTCCTAACGGACATGTTCGTCGTACGTCCCACACTGATTTCTGCGGTTATTTCACGCATTTTTGCGTGCCTGTTAGTGCTGACAACTTAACGCGAACGCCGCTGCTCTAGGTCGTTAACGTCACTTTCTTGACACTGCGGATTTCGACATATTGAATTCCCTGTCCCTCTTTACATGTGTACCCGATACTGCCCACTATCTATATATGTGCATGTTGCTATCGCTTGACTTTCGTCACTTCAGTGTAATCAAATTCCGTGTCATATGTAGGTCTACTGGTAGTACAAACAATTTTCTGGGGAGGGCAACCACGAATCAGAGACACTGCGAATAACAAAAAAACCACTCTACACTAATACTGATATAAGCTTAGTGATTAGGAAATATGGAGGAAATGACTCAGACTGTCATATATAAATCTCATCTACGGAGGAGCATTTGCTCGAGATGTATATGCATTCAGTGAACTGACTGGCAGTACATTACCTATTTTTTCGTAACTGCACACACAGAAATTAAAATAAATTAGTCACATGATATTAGCTCGTTATTACACTGATATTTTTTATATTTTTAACACATAAAGTTTTCTTCGCAGCATGGTAACTATAATTATAGATTCCCTGTCTTTGCATATGGAAAGTTACTTTATTCCTTTGACGCATTTCGATTTGCATTTGTGGCACCCACAGTTTTTTGGCATTACTGTTACTAACAAGATGTAGGTGTAAAAGTAGGCAAGAACATGTCATATTAAAGCTTCGATCTCATTGCAAAATAAATATGAGGGCATGCAGCTACACTGTGCGGCTTAACGATGATGACATACTTTTAGGTTAAATATTTCGGTGATAAAATAGCCTCCATTCAGACCTCAAAAGAGGAGGAAGATGTACTACTCCGAAGGACGTTGTCATCAAGAAAAACAAAAGATGCTTTCTACGGGCCAGGGTGTGAAATCTTTGATAGCTTAAAATGGTCAGCCAGCTACATAGAGGACGAAGAGATTGAAAGAATGGTCGATAAGGTAAAATAAATTAGTCAGGCAGTTAAGGGAGACGAAACGACCTGCCACGCATAGCTGGGCGTCTTAGATCAGCGCTTCCCTGTTCCGGAAAAGTGCGCTGGTCCCAGGTCGAATCAGTGGCAGATTAATTACGAGCGTCGGTGAGCCTGCTGTGGTTTTTAGGTGGTTTCCCCGTCCGACTGGGTGAATGGCGGACTAATACCCGTGTTCTGCCTCAGTTACACGTTTCGCAGACATTTTGAACACGTTCTCACACTTCTCATGGGATATCACTAGAAGCAGCCAGATGGGGTACATACATTCCGTCCCTGGGGGGAAGAGATGACGACAGAAAGGGACCCGACGATCCCCTATCCGCTAATACTGCCAAATCCAGACAAATATGCTGATCCTGTGTAGATACAGGATAAAGGCGAACAAAAATAAGAAGAAAGGAAATAAAAATATGATTTGAACTCGAATTCGACATCAGAAAAAGGAAAAGAACGAAAAACAGAAGGACGACGTTGTCTGAGGGAAAGGAATAAAAGTGGAAGTCAATTGGTAAATGTTGTGTACATAGTTCCGCGTAGTCAGCGCGTACACAACTTTCCCACTAGAGCGCGCCCCGCTAAGCACAACAGCGCAGGCGCAGCGCTCGTCCGTCTCCGCACTGCGAGATGGCGCTGTTTTAGAGACGGACCAAATTCTGCTTCCGCCGATACGCGTATTAATATGAAACGCAGCCAATGAGATTGCTGCTAACGTAAAACCTTTTCTCCTCGCGGATCACACTCGCGCAGTGATAACTGAACGCGCGAGGTATTGTAACGAGTGTACAGACCTCCAATTAGTCAGTCTGCATCAGTCTGCATTAGTCTGTAGTCAAGTTTCAGTCTGCGCCTAATTAGATTACCATATTCCTGTACATAGCCATGAAGATAAATGTATAGACACTTTGTCAAGTATCAGAGATATGTGAGAATAAGATTAACGTACCAAGACCAAAGGAACTTCAGATTGTCAATTGTAAATAGCATCCAGAATCAAGTCAAGTAAGGTTTATGTTTATTATTATTTTAATAAATGTGTGTGAAAATTAATCAAGTTCTGTTTAAGGTTGGTCACCGTCAATCTGCTACTCTAAGCGTGCAAGTGGCATTTCTATCGTCTGACCTAACGGCAGAAGATAAACACGCCACGATAAGACCACGAGACATATTGCTGACACTCGCCTACTTCGTTAGAGAGACAAGTCAAATAATCTGATGGTGTGTGTACCGAAGGTCTTACAGTACGTACACCACAGTAAAAGTTTGCCAGAATTCTGAAATCAAAGCATTTCGACTGAGAGACGTCTCTGACAATTTATTGCATAGAAACTGCAGATTAACACTGCAGGAATTGGAGAAATATAGGAAATTAAGAAATGGGACCAGAAGCTAGTAAGAGCGTCAAAAAAAAGCAATACAAGCGATATAATGAGACAGAGGAAAGAGATGAAATAGTAATGTAAATAGAGAATCAATCCTAGAATAAGACAGGATATGATAAATTTTACTAACGAAAGGTGTGGTATTGGGCGTCAAAGTGGGCAACAGAAATGTAAGTTTCCGTCAGATGCCAACAGTGGTCGTGCGAAATCCGGCGGAGCCAATAGAGAACACACACTGAGCCACACCTCCTGTGGCTCTGGATTACGAGTGTCCTCTGGCGTGGAAATATACGAGGGCAGTCAGAAGGCCCGCTCGCACTTGAACCTCCTACGCTATGTGATGCTACACAGACGTCACCTAGTTGCAGCTCCGACTCCATCAATCCTGCTTTAGTACAGAGCGCATGTTCCGCTTTGACATTGGTACCTGGACTCTTATTTCTAGCTGCATTATTTGTAATGAGTTTTCGTTCGCCTGGAGAAATACAAGATAAGCAATATCTTCTGTATACTCTGTTAGCTTGTCCGCTAATCATTTCTGCTCCTGTCCAGCTGTCCTGCTACGACGATAGTTGCTGCATCACTCTATAGCCCACCTCTCTTGCCATCTTGTACAAAGTCATACACAACAAAAGGAGAAAATATAAAAGTGCAGCAAATGAAGTGGGCAACAGGGAAGACAGAGGTCTACAAACTGAGATTGACAGAAAGTGTAAAATGCTGAGCAGAAATGGCTAGAGGACAAATGCAAGGCTGTAGAACCATACCTGACAGGGAAAGATATACGTTGCCTACAGGAAAAGATAAGTTTGGAGAAAAGAGAAGTTGCTTTATGAATATAAAAAGCTCTGATGGCAAGCTAGTACTAAGAAAATGAGGGAAAGCTGAAAGATGTGAAACTTCTCTATTAAATAATTGCTTACTTACTTAGAGTGATGACTGGGTGCTGTGTGCTGTCCTTAGGTTAGTTAGGTTTAAGTAGTTAGGTTTAAGTCCCATAGTGCTCAGAGCCATTTGAACCATTTTGAAATTACTTAGACCGAAATAACTGAGAAGATTAAACTTCTTTATTAAGTTTGCACTTAAACTGCTGAGTGCTTACTCAATATTCTTAAACTGCTGAGTGAAACTGAAGTACGCGAAAGAACTTGCCCCCCTTCTAACAGCCGTGTACCGCAAGTCTCTAGAGGAACGGAAGGTTCCAAATGATTGGAAAAGAGCACAGGTAGTCCCAGTCTTCAAGAAGGGTCGTCGAGCAGATGCGCAAAACTATAGACCTATATCTCTGACGTCTATCTGTTGTAGAATTTTAGAACATGTTTTTTGCTCGAGTATCATGTCGTTTTTGGAAACCCAGAATCTATTATGTAGGAATCAACATGGATTCCGGAAACAGCGATCGTGTGAGACCCAACTCGCTTTATTTGTTCATGAGACCCAGAAAATATTAGATACAGGCTCCCAGGTAGATGCTATTTTTCTTGATTTCCGGAAGGCGTTCGATACAGTTCCGCACTGTCGCCTGATAAACAAAGTAAGAGCCTACGGAATATCAGACCAGCTGTGTGGCTGGATTGAAGAGTTTTTAGCAAACAGAACACAGCATGTTGTTATCAATGGAGAGACGTCTACAGACGTTAAAGTAACCTCCGGCGTGCCACAGGGGAGTGTTATGGGACCATTGCTTTTCACAATATATATAAATGACCTAGTAGATAGTGTCGGAAGTTCCATGCGGCTTTTCGCGGATGATGCCGTAGTATACAGAGAAGTTGCAGCATTAGAAAATTTTAGCGAAATGCAGGAAGATCTGCAGCGGATAGGCACTTGGTGCAGGGAGTGGCAACTGACCCTTAACGTAGACAAATGTAATGTATTGCGAATACATAGAAAGAAGGATCCTTTATTGTATGATTATATGATAGCGGAACAAACACTGGTAGCAGTTACTTCTGTAAAATATCTGGGAGTATGCGTGCGGAACGATTTGAAGTGGAATGATCATATAAAATTAATTGTTGGTAAGGCGGGTACTAGGCTGAGATTCATTGGGAGAGTCCTTAGAAAATGTAGTCCATCAACAAAGGAGGTGGCTTACAAAACACTCGTTCGACCTGTACTTGAGTACTGCTCATCAGTGTGGGATCCGTACAAGATCGGGTTGACGGAGGAGATAGAGAAGATCCAAAGAAGAGCGGCGCGTTTCGTCACAGGGTTATTTGGTAACCGTGATAGCGTTACGGAGATGTTTAACAAACTCAAGTGGCAGACTCTTCAAGAGAGGCGCTCTGCATCGCGGTGTAGCTTGCTGTCCAGGTTTCGAGAGGGTGCGTTTCTGGATGAGGTATCGAATATATTGCTTCCCCCTACTTATACCTCCCGAGGAGATCACGAATGTAAAATTAGAGAGATTAGAGCGGGCACGGAGGCTTTCAGACAGTCGTTCTTCCCGCGAACCATACGCGACTGGAACAGGAAAGGGAGGTAATGACAGTGGCACGTAAAGTGCCCTCCCCCACACACCGTTGGGTGGGTTGCGGAGTATAAATGTAGATGTAGATGTACTGTAAACCTGCTTGTCTTTATCGTTTCAACACTGGCCTACAGAATTTGCCCTGACCAATACAGCTCAGACTGACAGTATTCATTAATTACTAACAATATTCAATGATAAAACGATCTGACTGCTTTAAAATTGATAACCTGGCTTCAAATAATTAATACAAAAGAATGGCACTGAATTATTAGAAATCCTAACAATAACCTATACATTTCATAAGTCACTTACCTCACAAAAATCTTCACTGCCCGAACTACACCAATGCCGCAAGCACCAATACTGCCAGCTAAATAAAGCTTCTGCTCCTGTCCAGGTGTCCTACAACGGCAGTTGCTGCATCACTTTATAGCCCACCTCTCTTGCCATCTTATACAAAGTCATACACAACAAAAGGAGAAAACATAAAAGTGCAGCAAATGAACTAACTACTGATAGGCATGTGGTTAGCAAAGGAAAGATTTTGTTGCAGAGCAAACAATGTATTTACCTTAATAATGTGTCAACCAGTTAAAAATTATATAATCATCCATGACATCCAGTTCCAAAAATTATATAATCGTCGATGAATTACATTTCTATGACGGACACACGTCCAGATCGTCCGCTCACGCTAACACTGCAAACCACCAAGACTGCTAATTATTAACCTTTAACCACCATTACTGCTGACTACTCACATCTAACTTCCATCACTACTGGCTGTTCACCTCCAACTTCCATCACCGCTGACGATTCACCTCCAACTGCAAGTCCGACCAGTCACAGAGAGTCTGTTACAGACTGCGGACAGCGCAGTCAGCAATTTAATACAGAGCGGTACATAGCGCTACCAACATACAAACATATAAACAGCCTACTTACAGATGGAATTTATAGAAGGGCTATATTGAAAGTGAATTTGAAGATAATGTTGTAGAAAACGAATAGGAAGTAGATGAAGATGGGATGAGATACATGATACTGCAAGAAGAATTGAAGGAGCACTGAAAGACTTAAAGTCAAAACAAGGTCTCTGGTGTTGACGACGTTTCCTCCGAATTACAGAGACTCTCAGGAGAGCCAGCTATGACAAAACCATTCTACTTGGTTTTTAAGATATACAAAACAGGAGAAATGTTCTCAGACTTCAACAAGAATATAACAATTCCAATCCCAAAGAAAGAAAGTGTGAATATTACCGAACCATCAGTTTCATAAGTCATGCTTGTCAAACCCTGGCACAAGTTATTAACCGAAGAATACAAAAACTGGCAGATGCCTTACGTTGGGGGAAGATCCGTTTGGATTCCGTAAAAATGTAGGAACACTTGGGGCCATACTAATCCTATCACGCATCTCAGTGGACAGACTGGAGGAAGACGACCCTTCTTTTATATCAGCTCTAGATTTAGAGAAGGCTTTTGACAGATTTAAATATTACACACTCTTTGAAATCCTGAAGAAAGCAGGGGTTAAATACAGGTAGCGGAAGGTTACGTACAACTTGTTCAGAAACCATACCGCATTTAAATTCAAAGGACTTGAAAGAAAAGCATTTGAAAAGGGCGTGAGATAAAGTTGTAGTCTACTCCCGATGTTATTCAATCTGTACATTGAGCTACGTGGGTAGCGAACCAAGCAGAAATTGGAATATTAAAGCTGAAGGGGAAGAAATATATGGCCAAGTGGTTCTAGGCCCTTCAGTCTGGAACCTCGCGACCGCTACGTTCGCATGTTCGAATCATGCTTCGGGCATGGATGTGAGTGATGTCCTTAGGTTAGTTAGGTTTAAGTAGTTCGAAGTTCTAGGGGACTGATGACCTCAGATGTTAATTCCCATAGTGCTCAGAGACATCTGAACCATTTTTGAAGAAATATAAATTTTTTGTATTTCCCGATTGCCCTGTAATTCTGTCTGAAACGGCAAAGAACCCGCAGTAGTAGCTAATCATATGGCTTGGGTCTTGAATAGAGGTTACAAGATGAACACTAACAAAAGCGAAACATTGATTTCCTGTAATTACGGTATAATTAGATAAGGAACTGAGACACTAAAAGCGGCATACAAGTTTTACTAACTGGGCAGCTAATTAACAGACAATGCCCAAGCTGGAGACATTAATTTAAAAGTTAGGATGTCTTTTCTAAAGATATTTGTGTAGAGTGCAGTCTTGCATGGAAGTTTAACTTGGACGATAAACAGTTCGAACAAAAAGAGAATATAAACTTTTGGATTCTGATGCTACAGAACAATGCTGACGAATTGATGGGTACATCTAATAATTAGTGAGGAAATACTGAATCGAACTGGAGAGAAAATAAATTTATGGCACAACTTGAATAAAAAAGTGGCCCAGTTGATAGCAAACATCCTCAGGCATCAAGGAGTCGTCAATTAGATAATGGAAGGCGGTGTTGGGTGGAGTGGGAGGGGGCAGGTAGGAGGCAGGGGGAGGGATTGTAGGAGAAGACTAAGCATTGCATAGAGTAAGCAGGTTCAAGTACATGTAGGTTGCAGTAGTTATTCGGAGATGAAGAGGCTTGTAAGGATAGACTAGCTTGCAGAGCTCCATCGAATCAGTCTTCGGAATGAAGACCACAACAACAATAATGTTTACAGGTAAATAAAATCTAATTCAAAAATACGTAGTTAACTGGGAACGTTGTTGCTCATAAAACAGTCTTCGGCTATCAGCCTCCTGTCCGAACTACATTGTTGTTGTTGTGGTCTTCAGTCAGAAGGATGGCTTGATGTAGCTCTCCACGCTACTCTATTCTACGCAAGCCTCTTCATCTCCGAATAACTACTGCAAACCACATCTGTTTCAACCTGCATACTATACTCGTCTGTTGGTTTCCCACTGCAATCCCCCTCCTCCAGATTCCATCCAACACTAAACGGACGATTCGTTGCGGTCTCAGAATATGCCCTACCAACCGATCGCTTCTTTTAGTCAAGTTATGCCCCACATTTCTTTTCTCCATAATTTTAGTCAGCATCTCCTTATTTGCAGCGTTGTCTACCCATTTGATCTTCAGCATTCTTTTGTAGTGCCACATTTCAAACTACACTATGGCCATTGTAACTTCCAACTGTATATGTGTCATCGGGGCTAGAGAGCTTTTGAACTGTTACTCTCCCCTCCACTGGCTGTGACTCGTGTTCGCAAAAGTGTAGGGCTTCGTCAAGCCGTTTGCTAGCACTTGATCTTGTACCCGAATGTGCAAATCAGTTGACGATTATACTCGTATCAGAACAGTCATAATGCTATGGTCAGCGACTGGAAGCAGTCAATTCCATAAATTATCTGGGAGTAGGCATTAGGAGTGATTTAAAATGGAACGACTATATAAAATTAATCGTCTGTAAAGCAGATGCCAGACTGAGATTCATTGGAAGAATCGTAAGGAAATGCAATCCGAAAAGAAAGGAAGTAGGTTACAGTATACTTGTTCACCCACTGCTTGAATACTGATCACCGGTGTGGGATCCATACCAGATAGGGTTGATAGAAGAGATAGAGAAGATCCAACGGAGAGCAGCGTGCTTCGTTACAGGATCATTTAGTAATCGCGAAAGCGTTACGGAGATGATAGATAAACTCCAGTGGAAGACTCTGCAAGAGAGACGCTCAGTAGCTCGGTACGGGCTTTTGTTGAAGTTTCGAGAACATACCTTCACTAAGGAGTCAAGCAGTATGTTGCTCCCTCCTACGTATATCTTGCGAAGAGACCATGAGGATAAAATCAGAGAGATCAGAGCCCACCGACATACCTAAAATCTTTCTTTCCATGAACAATACGAGACTGCAATAGAAGAGAGAACCGATAGAGGTATGCAGAGTACCCTCCGCCACGCACCGTCAGGTGGCTTGCGGAGTATGGATGTAGATGTTATGGCTGTTCAAATGTGTATGAAATCTTATGGGACTTATCTGCTAAGGTCATCAGTCCCTAAACTTCACACCACTTAACCTAAATTATCCTAAGGACAAACGCACACACCCATGTCCGAGGGAGGACTCGAACCTCCGCCGGGACCAGCCGCACAGTCCATGACTGTAGCGCCTTAGACCGCTCGGCTAATCCCGCGCGGCGCCATGTTATGTTATAAAGAGTTATAGTTTTTTTTGTGTAGACTTGGGCTTAGTCCATATTGTACGTATTATATTTAATAGGTTGTTTTTCAATTTGTTTTAGCAGATCTTTTGATGTTAGAAAGCCAAAACCGGGAGTACTGTGAATTATGCGTGGTGATTCGACTGCCCCTACCGCTGTCGTTTTATGCAGAGCCCAATGTTGTATCTGTGTATTTTCTGGTTTGCTATGCACAAACTGTTAGCCCTAGAGAAAAAAAATGAGCAGGACGTTTTATAGGAAATTTGATGTAGTTAAAGTTTGTACTGGGATATGTTTCCCCTAGAGACCATACTTTTCGAGTTATTCAAGAAAAATGTATAAATGTGAACGTCTAACGCAACAGTCAACTCCCACCGGTCAGTATTCCTAGTACGTTATTCATGGCACTCCCTCCTATCATTGTGCAAATATTTGCGACTGCACGTGTTATTTCCCACATTCGACCTTATTTGGTCTTTATTCATTGACTGACCTTATTAAGGCCACTGGTTTAGTCGATCAAATTGTAAAACTGACGTTTGCGTAAATTTCACGTAACTATTTTGTGAATTTTAACGCATAAAATAAACAATCACATCATTGCATTCGTCAGGCCTTCTGTCTACGAAATTACTGTGCTGGTAAGAGCAAAGATTGAATCGAACTGTGAACATAATTAGTTTGAGCGCAACGTTTGCAGAAGTTGTTTTTCTTTTTTTCCCCTCACGAACAAGGTTAAGCTAGTAATATTAACGAAATAACGGACTGTGCTGGTAGAGAAGTAGCCCAATCAACAAAGACAACAAAAAGATGGAATCTCGAGAATAATTCGTGTAGTCGGAAATTTTTGTACAGTGGCCTGAGGGTTGGTTGTTTGGTTTGGGGGAGAGGACCGACCAGGTCTGAGGGAGTGCCATGAACGACATACTAGAAATCTTCACTGATGAGGGATGAGTGTAGGGGTGCACGTGTACTTGCATTTGCACTTTTGTATGTTTTTCTTGAATAACCTGAAACCCGTGGCCTCCAGCGAGCACAAAATCAGGTTTCCTACAAAAAGCTACTGATCTTTTCTTCTGCAGGACTGAAAGTCTGCGCATAACGTGCGAGAGTGTGAAAATCTCGTCTGTGGGATATGAAGGCCAAGCATAACATTAATGGCTGCGCAAACTAGCGGTAGAGTGCGATCAAGACGGACAATTTATCAGAAGTGGCAGATATGATCTCCGACACGGTATACAGACTTTATATCTTCAGCTAATAAATTACAACTTGGTTGAAACCGGTATAGCCACTATTATTGATATGTGTGACTGTTGGCTGAAAAAATCTTTGTAGTTAAAATTAAAGTAATTACTAATGCTCTTTTCCATGAGCATGGCAAACATAACGAAGTCCCATAGTCCTCGTACTTCCGCTACCAATTACATGCTCTACGGGACATGTTTACGGCTCTGAAAATAAACAAAGTATTGCTGCCGGTTCACTAATGGTGAATCTCCAAAGCTGTGCACACTTGTTTGCAGTGGCGAGATCTCGACAGCGGGCCTAGCGACTGAGTCAGGACGTAATCGACCTTGCAGGCAGCGAGGCGCAGACGGCAGCGGTCAGGCGTTCCTCGGCTGTTGGCCCTATGCCTAGCCACTTGGCACGCGAGGCTCACGTGCGTGCTAGCTCAGTACAGCAGGCTGAAGGCGGGCCGTTGTGAAGGGCAGGGCCAACGCGCGACGCCAGCGCCGCCGCCGCCGGCTGCGGCCGCGCGGCGAAGCACTACTCTGCCTACACTTGCCGCGGCCCGCGACCGCCTCGCGCGAGGCTAATAACCGTCCGCGAGAGGGACCAGGCTGCGCCGTTCCGCTCGCTTCCCGGACACTACGAAATTAGTCTTGCATTACGTGAGTAATCCCTACGGGAATTTTCGCTTACGGCTGGTTTTGTGTACGCTGCTTCGCTTATTTTGGGATGAGACGTCTTAATCTGTTTAGACTATCCGATCTTTTAATACGTAGGTTGCTATCGGTGCCTTGGGTCTTTTGGGAGTGGCAGTGGGGGTGATTGAGGGGAAGGAGGAGGAGAAAGGCAAGGTCCGAGAAAAGAACTGGTACTACCGGCGTCAGTGCAGTGTCGGCATATGCACAAGGCAACAGCCGCGGATGACTATTTGTGGCTTTCTCTACAGGTAATCTGGAAGCAACCGCTCACGTTAATTGCCGTAGCTGATCTTCACTGGCTACATGTTTTAGCAAGCTGTCGTACGTTCAGTTCACATTGATGGGAGACTAAATACGCCAGTATTTACGAGTTAACTTTCCAACTGCTATCTGAAACTTGCCTCAGTACTGAGAGAGAATGTCGTATAGAAGTACCGTCTACTTTAACGCGTTAGCAACTTCGGACGGGATATAGTGCTTTACTGAAAAACCCGCTACGAGAAATTGCTTAACGGCTAGCGTTTCTATCTCATACTTCAATCTGCCAATTATAGAAATTCTTAAGATATCTCTATTATTTTAAATTAACGCTTAAAAAGAAGCCTACATTGCCAATACGTTCATTATTAAAATTTCATCTGTGCGAGTGGTGTTTGACCCGATAACAACTTTGACTTTTTCTTGTTTTCTAAATACATTAATATACTTTTCATTCCTCCAGAGTCCATAATGTACAGATAGATATCTAGGTCTCCCTCCAAGTCCTCAATATTAAACGGCGATTTCGTGATGTTACGAACTTTCAGGGATGATGGAGGCGGGTAAATGTATTAATTTGAGATAAGGGACGCTGGTCCGGAAATGACAGAGTCGAAAGTTATATGCGGAAATCGACAGTGGAATACACCTACCGGTACCGACGTTGCTAAGGCTGTAGAGTAGGCAGCTTTCAGAGCTGGTAGTGTGGACCAAAACAAGAAAAAAAAGTCTAATAAACATGGGTTCTAAAACACATACCTTAAGAGCTATGAGCAATTGTTCATAGGGTTATTTGGTAAGCGTGATAGCGTTACGGAAATATTTAGCAAATTCAAGTGGCAGACTCTGCTAGAGAGGCGCTCTGCATCGCGGTGTAGCTTGCTGTCCAGGTTTCGAGAGGGTGCGTTTCTAAATGAGGTATCGAATATATTGCTTCCCCCTACTTATACCTCCCGAGGAGATCACGAATGTAAAATCAGAGAGATTCCAGCGCGCACGGAGGCTTTCCGGCAGTCGTTCTTCCCGCGAACCATACGCGACTGGAACAGGAAAGGGAGATAATGACAGTGGCACGTAAAGTGCCCTCCGCCACACACCGTTGTGTAGGTTGCGGAGTATAAATGTAGATGTAGATGTAGAAAGGATGTGTTTCACAGTACGAAGATGAACAGTGCTCGTAGCTCTTAAGGTATGCATTTTACAGCCCATGTTTACTAGATGTTTTGTCCTTGTTTTGGTCCATACTGCCTCCTCTGACATTTGCCTAGCCTACGATTATAGCAACAACGGTGCCGGAACATGTATCCCACTGTCAGAGATAACAGAACGAGTTTTGCTTATAGCTTTCGACCCAGCCGTTTACGGACCATGTTCCCTAACTCAGGTTGGAATCATTAACCTCTTCCATGATCCTTGAAGGTTTTTAACATCACCTCCTTTGCAAAGATCTGATACTCTTCAGAAATTTAGAAAGCCCAGTGAGGCACTGACACCAGAAAGAAATAGCCACCAACGACCAGGGGTATAATACAGGTTGGTTATAATTAAACTTCCATTACTTCAGCCATTGTAGATGGAAAACGGGTAAACACCTTTATAGGAATGACGATCATACTATGTGCTACAGGATTCGCGTTGTCCAGTATCATGATTTGCCGTTAGGCCCCCGCAGTGGTACGGCGACGTAGTGTTGAAACAAAATACCAGTGTGCATTACAGCCGCAGACTGTCAACATGGCTCTGTACAAGGTGAGCAGTGGTATACTTGTAAAACTGTTTCATCAAAACAAAGGCAATAGTGCTGCTGCTTTTCGCAAGTATCGATGCATTAAAAGAGTACTGAGAGGTCCTCTTTCCCCACCGGGTTTGAAGAACGTGATTCTGAAGTTCGAATTAGATCGGAGAGGCCGGCGGCCAATTGCGCCACAAACTCTTGAAGTTACTGTTACAATGGCTGAGAATGCTAGACACAATGTGAGACTTTCAAGCAGTGCATGGGCTGTGTCATGATAGCTAAACATTCTATAGTCGAAAAGTGCTGTGAACAACTGTGAAATGGTATCCAGACTGTCGTGGACGCGGATGATGTCACATTGAGCACCATTTGTAACCAGGAACGTAATAATAGCAATCAGTTAATAAATGTTACGTGCTCACGTGGAAATTAAAAGTTGTATCTTCCAATAATTTATTCATTACTTCTCTTCCGCATGTCCTTACGAAGTTTCATTGTCCTGCGACCACTCGTTTTTCATGAGGGTCCTTGCAAGTAGCGGAAGTTTATTATAACCACCCTGTACCTCTGTTTACTACTCGTATTTGTCCTGTGACTAGGTAGTCATACATCTGCATGTGAATCCAGCGTCATGCTTTGATAAAGGTGTACTACCCTCTCCCCCTCTCCCTATAAGATAAACCCTATCAGTTGAAACTGGCTATTGTCTGGAACGTCCATTGTTAAAGTGGAGACCAAATATTGCTACTATAAAGTTCATACTGCTGGCTTCGTACGTAGGACTTCTAGACTTGAGCCGCTTGAGCTGTGCTGTCTTATAATGAAACTTCAAAAGGTTGTCAAGATTAACCTTCGTGCGATGTGTGTACGTTGTACAATAGGAGAGATCATGTCACATATAAATACAAATTTCTTTTCTTTATGGTCATCCATTGGTTCGTATTTAATCAAGATTGACACACTATAGATAGTGGAAATCCGTAGGTCTGATAAAGAAAACGAGCGAGGAAACGTCTTTCAGTTTGTTTTAGGGGACCACACAGATGTAATCTTAGCCTCTTATAGTTACTTAGTTTAATGTCGCTGCTAATGTTACGTTTCAGAAAGTCTTTTTTGCTTCAAGAAGCCGGCCGGTGTGGCCGAGCGGTTCTAGGCGCTACAGTCTGGAACCGCGCGACCGCTACGGTCGCAGGTTCGAATCCTGCCTCGGGCATGGATGTGTGTGATGTCCTTAGGTTAGTTAGGTTCAAGTAGTTCTAAGTTCTAGGGGACTGATGACCTCAGAAGTTAAGTCCCATAGTGCTCAGAGACATTTGAACCATTCGCTTCAAGAAAAACATCGAACAGAATTCAGATTATGGTCATCCATTGGTTCGTATTTAATCAAGATTGACACACTATAGATAGTGGAAATCCGTAGGTCTGATAAAGAAAACGAGCGAGGAAACGTCTTTCAGTTTGTTTTAGGGGACCACACAGATGTAATCTTAGCCTCTTATAGTTACTTAGTTTAATGTCGCTGCTAATGTTACGTTTCAGAAAGTCTTTTTTGCTTCAAGAAGCCGGCCGGTGTGGCCGAGCGGTTCTAGGCGCTACAATCTGGAACCGCGCGACCGCTACGGTCGCAGGTTCGAATCCTGCCTCGGGCATGGATGTGTGTGATGTCCTTAGGTTAGTTAGGTTCAAGTAGTTCTAAGTTCTAGGGGACTGATGACCTCAGAAGTTAAGTCCCATAGTGCTCAGAGACATTTGAACCATTCGCTTCAAGAAAAACATCGAACAGAATTCATTACAATCCTCATGTCTGGCAGCTTTTCCTGTCTGCTTAAAACAATAACACGCACAGGCAAATTATGAGACATATTTGTGTAACCTATGGAAGTAAATACTGTATTTTTTGTACCAGTTTGAGTGAAATTGTGCAGTCCTTTCTGCAACACGTTTATTTTCATCGTAGGCGATCACTGCTATTGCTAACCAAGCACGTAACAATAGTAACTGTGATATTTGAAATTACGAAACAGTCTAGATCGTAAGGCACGTTTATTAAAAGGTGACCGGTTTTGATCACCGCATGATTATCTTCACACCTTCAACCATAGTAATGGACAATGGCTGTGCCTGGAGCAGGAACCGCTGAAAGACGATAGTCATGAGCAGTTGACTACTGTCATTCAATGGTTCCTGCTCCAAGCACAGCACTGTCCATCAGTATGGTCGGTGGTCTGAAGATGATAATGTGATGATCGAAACTGGTCACGTTTTAATAAACGTGCCTCGCGAGGTACGTAACATTGCAAATACTGAATTACATTGTGATCGCAGACTTTCTCCAACAATGGTTCAAATGGCTCTGAGCACTATGGGACTTAAAATTTGAGGTCATCAGTCCCGTAGAACTTAGAACTACTTCAACCTAACTAACCTACGGACATCACACACATCCATGCCCGAGGCAGGATTCGAACCTGCGACCGTAGCGGTCGCGCGGTTTCATTCTGAAGCGCGTAGAACCGCTCGGCCACGTCGGCCGGCTTTCTCCAACAATGTTTTCAAAAATAATTGTGCTAGATTAAATACATGTTTATCACTTAACATTCTTGGAACGCTGTGCGATGCTAATATTAGAGCATTTGTCAAGTGTGTAAATAATTTGTTCTAGGTGTTCCAGCAACATGAACGCTAGTTTCCTCGTTCCTTCCCAGGATCCGAGTGAAACTTATAGTAGCAAAAGAATTCGAAATTACCGTTATTTGTTGTCAAACCAAATAACTTCCTGGATAGTTGAAAACCGCTTACAATTAGTTTTTTCAACGCTCATTTTAATTTAGAGCGAGTGTTCTGATCGCTGTGTATTGTTAGTAGTTAAAACAGTGTTGACATTTCTTCAACGTACATCTCTGCCACATATTTCAGTCCCTTTTGCCATTACAATGTTTTCCTTCTACAGCGTCATTAGTTTCCACGTGTACGATCATAGTGCAGTAGCAACATGTCCTATCTTCAACTTTAATTCAAGCAATTCCAAGCGTACCATAATCGTCATTCGATTCCGTAACACGTTTCGCGTTGCTAACCGATTTTCAATTAGATCATGCAAAACACTGCAAATGTCAATTATTTATTTGTAAAAAAAGGAAGTTTTCTTCTGCAACAATAATCCGAATCATTGAGGGATATAGCCAGAGCAAGATGATTTTCGAAAATAGGTACTTAACATTTTCAGTGCTTTCCATGACCCACTTGAAAAATGTGCAAACAGCCTATGAGAAGAGGAATTTAGTTCGTCGTAGCTATAATTATAAATAATGTGCAAAGAAATTCTAACAAACATTTGTAACTGACCTCACTCATAGACTATTTTTACCTGCCACTTCAGTAACTATCCGCTTAATACCTCCTTCAACGGCAGTAAAATTCATGTCCTTCTACATTCTATGTATCGATTTTCCGAGGGGAATCATTCATTCTCACACTGCCCAAACATTATCTTCAGTTCTAGCGTTGTGATTGACACCATAACATTTGTTATCATGATGAAAGCCTTCTTCTACGTAGTATTTACCCGTCTGCTCTTATGCTCTCGTTTCGTCTGCTTAGTTCATTTCCTAAAGTGCAAATTCCTCTTTCCCCTCCTTAACGAACGTGAAATGTAGTGGTTTATGCTTACTCTCATTTTGGAACGTCAGTGTTACAGGGCTACTATAAATGATTCATTCGTTTTCAGAGGTCTGTATTTTCCAAATGCGACTTATGCGGGAACAGTAAACTCACAGCGTTCGTATTGTGCTCGCCTGTAGACTTTACGAGCGCAGTGCAACAAGCCAAGGAAGAGATTTTGAGTGTTGGAACTTGAGAGATGTTTATGAGTCATAACACTGCAGCGTGCATTCAGAAGGAATTATGGGAAAGAATCACCATGTAAATAGAGCATTTTGAAGTTGGTATCGACAATTTATGGACACTGGTTACGTCTGTAAACAGAAACAGATGTGCCAGATGCAACCGTGGGGAGGCTGAGGGAAAGTTTAGTACATAGTCCAAAAAAATCAAAAGATCGTAGAAGCCACGAACTTGGAATATCGCAGTAAACTGTGTGGAACGTTTTGCGACGGCGCTTACATTTCTTACCGTGGCGTCTGCAGCTCGTGCAACAACTGAAAGCGGAAGATTATGGCCGGCGCCTATAGTTTTACATCACAACGCAGGAATCACTTGAGGACGAACATTTAACCTCCCAAATGAAATTCAGCGACGAAGCAGCCTTCCATTTATGTGGAAAGGCTAATCACCACAGTGTGAGTGTGGGGCACTGAACATCCTCATGAAATTTTGGGGCATGGACGAGATTCGCGGAAGACTGTTATCTAGCAGTTTCATAGACGAAGCTGTAAGGGCCGATTTTCTTCTGTGAGAAGACTGTGACCCGTACCATTTACCTTGATATGTTGCAGTTGTGGTTGTTTCCACAAGTGATCGCTGATTCCAAGAACTTCATCCACCAACAAGAAGGAACACCCGTCATTGGAGCACTGATGTTCATCGCTACCTAAACAACGAATATCCGCATCGCTGGATTGGCCGTAGTAACGAGGATGGTATGGCTCTGTTCCCTTAGCCCCCAAGATCGCCTGACCTGACATCTTGTGACCTTTTCCTTTGGGGGAAACATTAAACGCCGCGCCGAGCTGTCTGGGCGCCTTGGTCTGTGGAGGAATGGGAGCCCATCCTTCCTCCTGGGATCTGGAGCGATGTCGACGTTCTAACTCGTCCAAAAGGTGTTCCATTGGCTTCAGATAGAGACTCTGGACAGACCAACGTATTTCAGGAGAATCATTGCCCACAAACCACTGTCTCACAAATGCTGCTTTATGACAGACCTCTGTCATGCTGATAAAAATCAGCCATCGTCTCTGAACTGTCCCTCTGCTGTACAGTCACAGTGCTGCAAAAGGTGTTCACATCCATCCGTGTTTAGCATTTTCTTAAGCACAATAAGGGGACCACAACCTAACCACGAAAAATACCTCTATACAAAACCATCTACACCTACATCTACATCTACACACATACTCCGCAATCCACCATACGGTGCGTGGCGGAGGGTACCTCGTACCACAACTAGCATCATCTCTCCCTGTTCCACTCCCAAACAGAACGAGGGAAAAATGACTGCCTATATGCCTCTGTACGAGCCCTAATCTCTCTTATCTTATAGTTGTGGTCTTTCCGAGAAATGTAAGTTGGCGGCAGTAAAATTGTACAGCAGTCAGCCTCAAATGCTGGTTCTCTAAATTTCCTCAGTAGCGATTCACGAAAAGAACGCCTCCTTTTCTCTAGAGACTCCCACCCGAGTTCTTGAAGCATTTCCGTAACACTCGCGTGATGATCAAACCTACCAGCAACAAATCTAGCAGCCCGCCTCTGAATTCCTTCAATGTCCTCCCTCAATCCGACCTGATAGGGATCCCAAACGCTCGACCAGTACTCAAGAATAGGTCGTATTAGTGTTTTATAAGCGGGCTCCTTTACAGATGAACCACATCTTCCCAAAATTCTACCGATGAACAGAAGACGACTGACCGCCAACCCCACAACTGCCATTACATGCTTGTCCCACTTCATATCGCTCTGCAATGTTACGCCCAAATGTTTAATCGACGTGACTGTGTCAAGCGCTACACTACTAATGGAGTATTCAAACATTACAGGATTCTTTTTCCTATTCATCTGCATCAATTTACATTTATCTATATTTAGGGTTAGCTGCCATTCTTTACACCAATCACAAATCCTGTCCAAGTCATCTTGTATCCTCCTACAGTCACTCAACGACGACACCTTCCCGTACACCACAGCATCATCAGCAAACAGCCGCACATTGCTCTATCCACCCTATCCAAAAGATCATTCATGTAGACTGAAAACAACAGCGGACCTGGGGCACTCCAGATGACATCCTCACCTCTGAAGAACATTCACCATCGAGGACAACGAACTGGGTTCTATTAATGAAGAAGTTTTCGAGCCACTCACATACTTGGTAACCAATCCCATATGCTCGTACCTTAGTTAGGAGTCTGCAGAGGGGCACCGAGTCAAACGCTTTCCGGAAGTCAAGGAATATAACATCCGTCTGATACCCTTCATCCATGGTTCGCAAGATATCATGTGAAAAAAGGGCGAGTTGCGTTTCTCAGGAGCGATGCTTTCTAAAGCCGTGCTGAAGCATGGACAGCAACTTCTCTGTCTCAAGAAAATTCATTATATTCGAACTGAGAATATGTTCGAGAATCCTGCAACAAACCGATGTTAAGGATATTCGTCTGTAATTTTGAGGATCCGTCCTTATACCCTTTTTATATACAGGCGTCACCTGCGCTTTTTTCCAATCGCTCGGGACTTTACGTTGGGCAAGAGATTCTCGATAATTGCAAGCTAAGTAAGGGGCCAATGCAGTAGAGTACTCTCTGCAAAACCGAATTGGAATCCCATCAGGACCTGGTGATTTACTTATTTTCAACCCATTCAGCTGCTTCACAACCCCAGGGATGCCTATCACTATGTCCTCCATACGGGAATCTGTACGAGACCCAAACGGCGGTATGTTTGTACGATCCTCCTGCGTGAAAGATTTCTCAAATGCTAAATTTAAAATTTCAGCTTTCGTTTTGCTGTCTTCCGTTGCCAGGCCAGACTGATCAGTGAGTGACTAGATGGAAGCCTTCGACCCGCTTACCGATTTTACGTAAGACCAGAATTTCCTTGGGTTTTCAGCAAGATCTTTTGCGCATCGCTCTTTTTACAGCAGCACGAATCTCTACTAACTTTTGCCAGTCCTCATTCTCCCGATCTGTCTTGTACCGCGAGTGCAACTGCCTTTGCTTCCTGTGCATTCTCCGAATTGCGCTGTTAAACCACGGTGGGTCTTTTCCGTCCGTAACCCACTTTTTCGGAACATACTTGTCCAATGTGTGATTTACAATGCGTTTAAAATTTGCCCATAATTCTTCCACATCCATCGTACAGGAAGTAAATGAAGTGGATTCATTTACTAAGTGGGATGCTTCACTGTTCGCACTACACACGACGGCAGATCATGTTCTCCAGGCTTTCGTCAGACCCTTCCATCGGATTGTCAGAGGCTCCAGCGTGATTCATAACTCCAAGTCACTCACTTCCAGTGAACCACTGCCGAGTAGCATCTTCACACCACCTCATGTATCTATTGTGCTAGCGGACTACTGGTAGCGCTGTGGAACTCATGTGGAGGGTGGTTTCATGGGATTGTTTACAACGACTCTCTGCTGTCATAGGGTCTCTGTCTATCAGTAAATGAGGCCTGTTGTTTCTTAACGTTTCCATTTCACAATCACGCCACCAAAAATAGAGTCGGGCAACTTTAGAAGGGTTTGTAATGTCCCTGATGAATCTGTTACGCAGGTGACATCCAATAACTAGTCCACGTTCGAAATCACTGAACTCTACTGACCGACCGATTTTGCTGTTACAGTTTCTCCGCCGACAACACGGTATTCCCTGCTCCTTTCGTACTGGTGGGTGCTTCTACATCTAATGGTCAGTTCCGCTCTACATATGGGTGTTCGGATACTTTTGGTCAAAAAATTTATTCGGTGTCTGGCGGAGGCTACTTTCAGCACCAATATGAGTTCCCGTCATTTCTGTTCCATTGACGAATGGTGCACAGGAACAACGAATGTCGGTAAGGCACCGTTTAAGTTCCAGATTCCCTGATTTTCCCATTACCGTCACTACGTGAAATGAAGGTGGAGGAAGTAATGTGTTGTTTTGTTGATTGTTTGATTTGGGGGAGGGGACCAAACAGCAAGGTTATCGGTCCCATCGAATTAGGGAAGGACTGGGAAGGAAGTCGGCCGTGCCCTTTCTAAGGAACCATCTCGACATTTGCCTGAAGCGATTTATGGAAATCACGGAAAACCTGAGTCAGAAAGGCCGGACGCGGGTTTGAACTGTCGTCCTCCCAAATGCCAGTCCAATGTGCTAATTTCTGCGCAACCTCGCTCGGTAGTAATACACTCCTGGAAATTGAAATAAGAACACCGTGAATTCATTGTCCCAGGTAGGGGAAACTTTATTGACACATTCCTGGGGTCAGATACATCACATGATCACACTGACAGAACCACAGGCACATAGACACAGGCAACAGAGCATGCACAATGTCGGCACTAGTACAGTGTATATCCACCTTTCGCAGCAATGCAGGCTGCTATTCTCCCATGGAGACGATCGTAGAGATGCTGGATGTAGTCCGGTGGAACGGCTTGCCATGCCATTTCCACCTGGCGCCTCAGTTGGACCAGCGTTCGTGCTGGACGTGCAGACCGCGTGAAACGACGCTTCATCCAGTCCCAAACATTCTCAATGGGGGACAGATCCGGAGATCTTGCTGGCCAGGGTAGTTGACTTACACCTTCTAGAGCACGTTGGGTGGCACGGGATACATGCGGACGTGCATTGTCCTGTTGGAACAGCAAGTTCCCTTGCCGGTCTAGGAATGGTAGAACGATGGGTTCGATGACGGTTTGGATGTACCGTGCACTATTCAGTGTCCCCTCGACGATCACCAGTGGTGTACGGCCAGTGTAGGAGATCGCTCCCCACACCATGATGCCAGGTGTTGGCCCTGTGTGCCTCGGTCGTATGCAGTCCTGATTGTGGCGCTCACCTGCACGGCGCCAAACACGCATACGACCATCATTGGCACCAAGGCAGAAGCGGCTCTCATCGCTGAAGACGACACGTCTCCATCCGTCCCTCCATTCACGCCTGTCGCGACACCACTGGAGGCGGGCTGCACGATGTTGGGGCATGAGCGGAAGACGGCCTAACGGTGTGCGGGACCGTAGCCCAGCTTCATGGAGACGGTTGCGAATGGTCCTCGCCGATACCCCAGGAGCAACAGTGTCCCTAATTTGCTGGGAAGTGGCGGTGCGGTCCCCTAGGGCACTGCGTAGGATCCTACGGTCTTGGCGTGCATCCGTGCGTCGCTGCGGTCCGGTCCCAGGTCGACGGGCACGTGCACCTTCCGCCGACCACTGGCGACAACATCGATGTACTGTGGAGACCTCACGCCCCACGTGTTGAGCAATTCGGCGGTACGTCCACCCGGCCTCCCGCATGCCCACTATACGCCCTCGCTCAAAGTCCATCAACTGCACATACGGTTCACGTCCACGCTGTCGCGGCATGCTACCAGTGTTAAAGACTGCGATGGAGCTCCGTATGCCACGGCAAACTGGCTGACACTGACGGCGGCGGTGCACAAATGCTGCGCAGCTAGCGCCATTCGACGGCCAACACCGCGGTTCCTGGTGTGTCCGCTGTGCCGTGCGTGTGATCATTGCTTGTACAGCCCTCTCGCAGTGTCCGGAGCAAGTATGGTGGGTCTGACACACCGGTGTCAATGTGTTCTTTTTTCCATTTCCAGGAGTGTATGTTGCCCGTCTCCTCACGGAGCATACGTTCTTGGAATTTATACGTCTCCGTGATGCACAACACTATTCTTACAGAATCTGGCACTGATCTCCATGTGGCTCTTAACTAAACAAACCCGTGGCGAAACGTGCTGCTTCTTGTGATAATTTGCTTAGGGAATTTAGCTCTAAAGCCGGCCTACCGATGTTCTGTGCGTCCACGAGACGAGACTGAGACAGAAGTTTCTTCTCTCCGTGCAGGGATAATTTTGGGACAGGTTAATTTTAAGACAACACGTTTCAAACCATAATTACTGGCGATCACAAAGATGGCGGTGACTCTGCTTGGAGGAGGACGTTACGAGCTTTGGGATACGTTCCTGGAGGACAGTTGGCGATTAGGACCAGCCAAGTAACGGCAACCTAACAGATATGGAGGGTTCCTACGGAACTCTCTGGCAAGGCATATAGTTTTGTGTAGTAACGACCATTTAGGGTGGCAGTGGAAAATAGCGCCTAGCCTGACAGTCTGCAGCTCTCTTGCTGGGACCAAGCTCTTAAATACGACTCAGCAGGGTCACTCAGTCTTACTTTTGTCGGTAGCTTGGCGTAGGCAACACGTAGCGTCCGTGTCCATCATAGAGGACCTCGTGCACGACTGCCAGTCGCCGTCGGTTCAACATGGCGAGACGCTAAGACCTACAGTCTAGGGAACACGCCATCGTGCTACACTGCTGTTCCTCACTGCTAGTACCTCCCTCCCTCCCTCCCTCCCTCCCTCCCCCCCTCTCTCTCTCTCTCTCTCTCTCTCTCTCTCTCTCTCTCTCTCTCTCTCTCTCTCGCGCGCGCGCCTCAGCGTTACAGGGGCTATGACTGCATTTTTGTAATTTTTATTTCAACTGGTGCTTGATTACCTGTGAGCTTGACATTGGCCAGTAGCGCACGCTTTCCTTTGCATTTCAGTACTTAATATAAGTTTTATGTTGCCTTGTAAATCTTGAATGCAGAATACATCGCACTTCAGGTCTTGAATTTGGGTTCTTCCCATTGTTATGATTGTGGTACTGCCCTATTCGCTCACCTACATACGCACTGTTAGCTTTAATTAATCAGTATTCAAAGTTACTGCTTCACTTACACCTGGAAGTAGGATCGAGTCGTGTTTCCAAGGATACACGGTATGGCGTCACCTTCATTGGGTGCCCTTTGTTAGCGGAAGCAGGGGGCAGGCAAGGTGTAACACCACGTTCTCTTCGTCTTTTGTATCACCACTACGAATCATACTGGGTAAGGGTCACAGGCTAAGCAGCACTACTCAAGAACCAGACGGAAGAATACGATTATGCAAGCTTCCAGTTTTTTTGTCTGATTTAAATTTCATTAGAATTGTTCCAATGAAATTCTACTGGTATCTGCTTTCCGCATAACTACACTACTCAAAAGAATTAGGGGAGCTCGTGTGTCTGCGCCTGGAGTGTTAAATCTTTTTAGATAACAGGCGGTACCTGTGGTATTATTGCATAGTCCGAGAGCTTCGCTTTTAACAACTAGTCATTCATCGTCTATCGACTGTATTGTGCAGTACAGTGTCAGATGACCCACAGAAGGAAGTGAGTACCGGCGCACCAGTGTTCTCTAGTGAAGTACACCGGCGCCAGTTGTCAATTGTGGACGTTGTATCCAAGTACATGCCACGCAACGCCTTAATCAAACGCAGGTTGCAGGGGCAATCTGTTTGCTCTAAGAAGAATGGACTTCCTGTCCTGTTGTAGCAGATGCCACAGTCTCTCTCCATCTGTCATCCACAGGTTGTGGACATGCCACAGGGAGACAGGTCAGTACACAAGGCTAATTCGACAAGGTCGCCGACACATGACAGTCCCACGTGAAGACCGATATCTGGCCATCTCTGCGTTGCAGCGTCGTAAGGCTACCACCACAGCACTGCAGTACGATCTCAGAAAGGTCGCTGGAGCCGTAGTGGCGGATCAGACTGTAAGGAACAGGTTACGAGAAAGGACCTTACGACTCAGACGTCCTGTTCGGGTACCCCACGCGACATCATCTCGCAGCTCAGCCCCAGTTCTGCCATTCCATGTCAACTGGTAACTTCGTCACAGGCGAAACGTGTTATTCACAGAGCAGTCCACATATTTCCTCCTACGCAAGGTTAAGGTCGTGTTCGTGCGTAGAGACTCTGTAGTGAGTGGCACCTTCCAAACGTTCTTCAGGAAAAAGATAGATTCGCCCAAAGTTCTGTGATAGTGTGGTAAAGTCGGCCGCTGTGGCCGAGCGGTTCTAGGTGCTTCAGTCCAGAACCGAACTGCTGCTACGGTCGCAGGTTCGAATCCTGCCTCGGGCATGGATGTGTGCGATGTCCTTAGGTTAGTTAGGTTTAAGTAGTTTAAGTTCTAGGAGACTGATGACCTCAGATGTTAAGTCCCATAGTGCTCAGAGCCATTTGAACCATGGTGTGGTGAGTCATCAGTGGTGACAATCTTACGGATCTTATTGTTGTCCATGGTGGCCTTACGGCCCGGCAGTACATCGATCAGGTCCCATTGGACCACGTAGTGGCTGCTGTAAGCGACAATGGCACTGAATTCCTTCTTGTGCTAGAGCCCATGTAGCGAGCGTCACTTGGAATTTCTTTGCGAATCCTGGACACGGAAGATGGAATGACCAGGAGCGAGTCGCAACCTAAACCCTATCGAGCATGTGTGGATGATGCTTGACGGACGTGTTCGTAGTCGTCCTGTTCCACAGTAGACTCGCCAAGAACCCTCATTAATACCGGGAGACGCCTACCATAGGATGACCTCGACAAACTTATACGGTGCATGCCACGTGGCGTTATGAGGTCATAAACGCTCGCAGAGGATGTACATGTCATCGACGCTCTGTTCAATGAAAAGTACCCAGGATGACGGGATGAATAATTGTTTTCACTTGTTTTCCTCATCTTTCGGACATTACAGTTCTTTCTAAGTAAATGAACGAGAGTGAAATAATGTTTTGTTGACTACTTAATTTGTAAAACATAAAGATATAAAACTTTATGGTAGATTAGAAATGTGTGCCGGATCGGGACTCGAACTCGAGACCTTTGCCTTTCGCAGGAAAGTGCTCTACCGACTTTTTTGTTATAAATTTTGTTCGGTATTGTTCGTTTCGTTTGGTCTGGTTGGACGTCACATGACATTCGTTCAATTTCATCGTTGATGCCTTTACTCAGTTTTTTACTAGAGGACAATCGCCCCTGTGACCGAACACGCTGAGCTACCGTACCGGCTACTGGCTGAGCCACCCAGTTCGACTCATGACACGCCCTCATGGCTTCACTTCCGCCAGTACGTCGTCTCCTACCTTCCAAACAGCACAGAATATCTCCAGCGAAACTTGGAGAACTAGCACTCCTGGAAGACAGGGTACTGCGGAGACTTGGCTTAGTCACAGCCTAGGGGATTTCCAAAATGAAATTTTCGCTCTGCAGCGGAGTGTCTAGATTTCGAGTCTCGGTCCGACACACAGTTTTAATCTACCAGGAAGTGAAAATTTCATTCCATGAAGATATAGCTTGGTAAATTACCCACTCCTCAATTATTGCTCAGTGGAGTATGCCAGACGCCCAGAGTTATGTTCCCCTAATTCTTCTCCGCAGCGTAGCTTCTTGTGGTCATTCCACTTCCGATGTTACGTATCCATCATACCATGTACACTACTGGTCATTAATATTGCTAAACCAAGAAGAAATGTAGATGATACACGGGTGTTCATTGGACAAATATATTATACTATAACTGACATGTGATTACATTTTCACGCAATTTCGGTGCATACATAGATCCTGAGAAATCAGTACCCACAACAACCACCTCTGGCCGTAATAACGGCCTTGATACGCCTGGGCATTGAGTCAAACAGAGCTTGGGTGGTGTGTACAGGTACAGCTGCCTATGCAGCTTCAACACGATACCACAGTTCATCAAGAGTAGTGACTGGCGTATTGTGACGAGCCAGTTGCTCGGCCACCACTGACCAGACGTTTTCAATTGGTGAGAGATCTGGAGAATGTGCTGGTCAGGGCAGAAGTCGAACATTTTCGGTATCCAGAAAGGCCCGTACAGGACCTGCAACATGCGGTCGTGCATTATCCTGCTGAAGTGTAGGGTTTCGCAGGGATCGAATGAAGGGTAGAGCCACGGGTCGTAACACATCTGAAATGTAACGTCTGCTGCTCAAAGCGCCGTCGATGCGAACAAGAGGTGACAGAGACGTGTAACCAATGGCACCCCATACCATCACGCTTGGTGATATGCCAGTATGGCCATGACGAATACACGCTTCCAATGTGCGTTCACCGCGATGTCGTCAAACACGGATGCAACCATCATGATGCTGTAAACAGAACCTGGATTCATCCGAAAAAAGTGACGTTTTGCCATTCGTGCACCCAGGTTCGTCGTTGAGTACACCATCCCAGGCGCTCCTGTCTGTGATGCAGCGTCAAGGGTAACCGCAGCCATGGTCTCCGAGCTGATAGTCCATGCTGCTGCAAACGTCGTAGAACTGTTCGTGCAGATGGTTGTTCTCTTGCAAACGTCCCCATCTGTTGACTCAGGGATCGAGACGTGGCTGCACGATCCGTTACAGCCATGCGGGTAAGTTGTCTGTCATATCTACTGCTAGTGGTACGAGGCCGTTGGGATCCAGCACGGCGTTCCATATTACCCTCCTGAACCCACCGATTCCATATTCTGCTAACGGTCATTGGATCTCGATCAACGCGAGCAGCAATGTCGCGATACGATAGACCACAAACGCGATAGGCTACAATCCGACCTTTATCGAAGTCGGAAACGTGATGGTACGCATTTCTCCTCCTTACACGTGGCATCACAACAACGTTTCACCAGGCAACGCCGGTCAACTGCTGTTTGTCTATGAGAAATTGGTTGGAAACTTTCCTCATGTCAGCACGTTGTAGGTGTCGCCACCGGCGCCAGCCTTGTGTGAATGCTCTGAAAAGCTAACCATTGCATATCACAGCATCTTCTTCCTGTCTGTTAAATTTCGCGTCTGTAGCACGTCATCTTCGTGGTGTAACAATTTTAATGGCCAGTAGTGTACATACCATTTACCGCAGTTTTCTGCGCAATGCGGTTGCCCACCGTTTTCTGCCACAATCTGAAATCAAGAAACAGCATGTTCCGCTACAGATTGGAGTATCTTGGCGGTCACGTTAAGAATACGCTGCGCAGTGCGTGCCTTCAATTCAGTTACGTTTGTGATTGGAGCATTGAACACATCATCACGTGACGGCTGATAATTCTAGCATTTCCGAAATACCTCTGCAGCAGCCGCTTCACTGGCTGGCAATGTGATCCTACCCACTCATCCACTTTGTTGAGGGGTTGGAATGACTTTGTGCCAAAAGACTCACAACTTCGGGTAGTGCGCCAACTGATTGTTAGAGAATCGTTAATGTTCACGATATACAGGGTCGTCCATAGGCATGGGACTAGCCCTCTAATCAAAAGAAGGGTAGAAACAGGAGAGGCTATGGTACCAATATGGTCTCCCATTTTTGACGCCGCCCTGTTGGACGCAGCTCGTAATTTTGAAATGGAAAAAAGGGATCTTCTGATGTACTAAGCAAATAATTACGCGAGTGAAACAATAGTGCCTCTCATTTCTGCAGAGCCTTATACAAGGTGTCCATAAATAAAGTTCCAGTTTCAAAACGCTCTAGAAAAAGAACCACTTTTCAGAATGACGTAAAAATTTGAACAGCATGTTGTTGGTGCAGGCGGAAACGTCTTGGAAAAGAATTTAACGAAAATTTGACCATAAGATGACACTGTAAGCCTCAGAACATGCACCCCAACAAATGCACGGCACACGGCTGTTCCTCAGACTGCGTACGAGGCGCCCAGTGTCACTGTCTCCTTCGAGGGTCGCGGTCTGCTGGTAAAGCTGTTTTACAAGAATAGTGACGGAGCGGCAGTAGACCTGCAGAAGTTCCGGACACTCAGGGCTACGAAAAAAGGGACTGGTCCGATGTCTGCTAAGGGTCTTGAGAAAATGACTACAAATTTCGAAAACACAATTTCTTTTGAAGCGCAATCTAGCAGAGGGAAGGAAGCAGTCTGGCGAAGATGTGGCCACAGTACTGCAGGAAGGGTCGAGCGGTGGTGTACAAATATGAAGTGCACTGCAGGAGCGTTGGACATGCCTGCGAGCACGGTGTATAAAATCCGACGACGAAACATCCTGCAGTTCCGTCCATAGAAAATCACCCATTTTCACGAGATGTTTCCTGCTGTCCAGTCCGAAAGACAGATGTTCGCTCTTAAATTTCTTGCTGCCAAGAGAGTGGACAGTTACTGGCCAATGAACATTCTGTGGACGGACGAAGCCAATTTCCATCTAAAACACATGCCAATAGGAAGAATTGCATGCAGAGTTTGGGCAACAGAAAATCCGCACGCACGTCATCAAGTACCACTTCATTCTGCAAAGAGGACTGTGTGGTACTCGCCGACGGTATTGCTTATCGTAGGGCCGTATTTTTTCGAGGAGATGAGTCCTGCGACTCCTGTTACCTGTCTTTTTGAATGTATTAATCGTTTTCTCGAGACCCTTGGCAGACATCGAAGCAATGCCTTTTTCTACACCCCTGAGTTTCCGGAGCTTCTGCATGTCTACTGGCATACAGTCACCGTTCTTGTAGAACAGCTTTACCAGCAGCCAGCGATTGTTGATGGAGACAGTCGGTCATGTTGGACGTCTCGGACGCAAACTGAGAAACAGCCATGTGCCTCGCGTTTGTTGGGGTGCATGTTCTGACGCTTACAGCGCCATCCAAAGGCGAAATTTTCGTTAATTTTTGTATTCCGCTGCGTCAGTAACATGTTGTTCAAATTTTGTGTCATTGTGGACAATGGTTCTCTCTCTCTACATGTTTTGAAACTGGAACTTTAAGTATGGACACATTGTGAAAGTCTATGGAGAGTTGCAAGACATCGTTCTTTCTCTTGTATAATTTTCTGTTTGATATATCAGAGGACCTCTTCTTTCCATTTGAAAATTACGAGTTGCATCCAAAATGGCGGCGTCCAAAATGGGACGCCATGTTGGTACCATAGCCTCCCAGGTTTTCCCCATCTCATACTGCTTAGATTTAAATTCCTGTTCATCACCTGTTTTTGATTAAGGGCTGGTCCCCTGCCTGTAGACCACCTTGTGTATCGTGAACATGAACAGCCCTATAACAGTCTGTTGTGGCACTACCCGAAGTTAGCTCTGCATTTGCCAAAGACGATGCTTTGAGTTCTATATCGAAAGAAGTTCTGACTACAGTCACAAAGCTGGTCTATTGTAGTATCCTATTAGCAGATAGTGGGAAACTTATGCTATACTGAAGTCAAGAAATCGAAGCCATGGATCACAGCACCAAGCAAGGTTCCATTATCTACTGACCTCTGGTACAGCGAGCTAATTTCACAAGACCACTGTTTAGCGAATCCTTGCTGGTCACTAGAGAAGTAGTTTACTTTCTCCAACACGATGACAAGCGCATTCTTCCGACATAACATTCCGCTACTACACACGAACAGTTTCCAGCGTTTAGAGCAAAATGAATGTTACACCCGTGTACAAAAGAACTCCTAAGTTTTGTCCGCAGAACTACCGCACTATACCATTCACACCTTCAATGAACACAATGGATTCTGGAACCGCGCGACCGCTACGGTAGGCATTGATTTAAATCAATGGGACAAGCTGGATGTGTGTGATGTCCTTAGGTTAGTTAGGTGTAAGTAGTTCTAAGTTCTAGGGGACTGATGACCACAGATGTTAAGTCCCATAGTGCTCAGAGCCATTTGAACCATTCTGAACACAACGGCCGTCTCCATAGCAACCAACATGGTTTCTAAAAACACCGAACTAGCGCTCCTGACGTATCACAAGAGCTATGGAAAACTCAAACCAGGTGGACTCCATGTTTATACCCCCTTCAAAGGCTTTACAGTTAGTATATTATCCGATATGCTCGTATAGCGTAACGCGTAATGCGCAGCACATTAGCTTCTTAAGACACAAAGGAACTAGAATGTTCAAATGTGTGTGAATTCCTAAGGGACCAAACTGCTGAGGTCATCGGTCCCTGGACTTACACACTACTTACATTAACTTAACCTAACTTACGCTAAGAACAACACGCACACCCTTGCCCGACGGAGGACTCGAACCTCCGGCAGGAGGAGCCGCGGAATCCGTGACACGGTGCCTGAAACCGCGCGGCCACTTCGCGCGGCATGAGGAATTAGACATTAGCTGCCAGTAGGCATTGATTTAAATCAATGGGACAAGCTGGAAATTTGTGCCGGACAGGGATATAAAGCCGGCTCTCCTGCTTAATAGACAGATGCGCTGACCACTATACCATCCGGACACAGTGGTCACCGCAACTGCATGTGCTAACCTAACGCCTCCCGTCAGACCCAAATTCTCAATTTTATACCACACACTACCCCTGCTCAGTAGCCTCATTACGCGAAATACCTCGCCGATTCCCGTAAGAGTTCGAGCTTGGTGAGCATCTGCACTGAAGGCATCGTAGGCCGTCATCGCCTTAATTAAATTTATTTATGTGGTGCCTGTTTTTTGGGGCATGTTCTAAAGAACAGACGCAGTTTGTGAGACACGGAGGTGAGCCAGATCCTCATCGAATTCGTGCGTCAGGTTAACGATATCGGGCTGATACACTGGCCACGCTCGTTAAGGCAGATGCGGAGCTGGCCGCCAAGTTCTACGTCAGAGAATACGATACACAAACAATTAAAATACGATAACCCACAGAATAACGTTTACTTGGATTTACAGACAACTAGACTTAGGTTAACTTTACACTAAGGACACGAAGAAGATATTGTGTATTTTGTTGCACTACCACCACAGGAAATACAGCCATACGAAACATCTAACCACGCAGTGGAAGAGGACACTTACAAGGGAACCTCCCATCGCTGCCCCCTCAGATTTAGTTATAAGTTAGCACAGTGGATAGGCCTTGAAAACTGAACACAGATCAATCGAGAAAACAGGAAGAAGTTGTGTGGAACTATGAAAAAATAAGCAAAATATACAAACTGAGTAGTCCGTGTGCAAGATAAGCAGTATCAAGGAGAGCCAGAGCTCCGGAGCACCGTGGTCCCGTGGTTAGCGTGAGCAGCTGCGGAACGAGAGGTCCTTGGTTCAAGTCCTACCACGAGTGAAAAGCTTAATTTTTTATTTTTAGACAATTATTATCTGTCCGTCCGTCCGATGCGAGGTAACTTCGCCGTAGTATGGGGACGCTACACCTAAACAAACATCGAAACACACGACGTCAGCCGACTACAGCGCACGGGAGAGAGAGTATTCCTGCTAACGAGGCTCCCTGGTTGGCAGTTGACTGTTCGCTACTACTCAGTTTGTATATTTTGCTTATTTTTTTCATAGTTCCACACAACTTCTTCCTGTTTTCTCGATTGATCTGTGTTCAGTTTTTCAAGGCCTATCCACTGTGCCAACTTATAACTAAATCTGAGGGGGATGCGATGGGGAGGTTCCCTTGTTAGATACGCAGACACTCGTCGCTTTTCCTGTACGGTGATGACACAGAAACAATGTTGGAAGTGTAACGAAATGTGTGAGTACCACAACTGTCCTACTACAGAATCTAATACACTGAGTGACAGATGTAATGGGATATACAGATGGGGGTAATATTGTGTACTCATGGTGTAAAAGGGCAGAGTATTGGCGGAGCTGTCATTTGTACTCAGGCGATTCATGTGGGAAGGTTTCCGACATAATTATGGTTCAAGAGTGTGCATGTAGTATCAAATTTCAAGCATTGCCTCTCACCTCAGACCGCCTGTACTTAACGACCGAAAGCAACAATGTTTGTGTAGAGTTGTCACTGCTAAAAGACAAGCTACACTGCTTGAAATAACCACATAAAAGAATGTGGGCCGTATGACGAACTTATCCGTTAGAACAGTGACACGAAATTTAGCATCATTGGGTTATGGCAGCAGACAACCGACGTCAGACCCTTTGGTGACAGCACGACACTGCCTGCAGTGCATCTCCTAGACCCGTGACTGTATCAGTCAAATGAGTCCCAGTTTCATTTCGCAAGAGCCGATGGTAGGGCTAGAGCAGTAGTGGGACTACCTGTGTGCTACCCCACATTCCATTGTTGCCAAATTTACTCAAGATGGCGGCGATGACGTCACCCAAGATGGCGTCGTGCAGACTTGGCAACAGTGCATGACGTCATCCAAGATGGCGGATTTTGGCGGGAAATTTGAGTTTTGGCAGGAAGGTAAGTCAATTGGGCTACCTCCACTAACCTAACCATCCAGAAAAAAATTGGCAGGAAATTCAAATTCTAGCAGGATAGTGGCTCACACCACGAAAATGGCAGGAAAATAGACCAACTGGGCTACGTCCACTACCCTAACCCCCCACCCCCTAGAAAATGGCGGGAAGTTCAATCTCCAAAAGGATAATGCCTCAAAAACTGTACTTGCCTTTATTATTATCATTTATTATCATTTACTATCATTTATTGTTATTATTTATTATCATTTATTATTATTTTTTATTATTATTTATACCATGCACATATGTTCACTACAAGGTCTGGAGTCCAGCTGTGTTAGTTCATACCCCTGCCAGCAGAGAGCACCGCTGTGACGTTATTCAAGATGGCGGATTTTGGTGGGAAGAAAGCCAATTGGGCCACATCCACTCAACTACCGTTGTGACATTAAATGCTCCTGCACATTCAGTCTTTGCTGAGCTGTCGTTGTCAAACCTTTGCCATGTGTTCGACCATTGAGATCAATGTGGGCGATAGAGCAGCTTTCAATAGCTGCCTTACATGTAGACATTCCACAGAGGACTGTGGCCACACATCACTACATCAGGTATGGAAGAGTATGATAATGGACAAGTGTCATGGGAATAAGCAAAAGTATTCTGTTCATCAGATTTTGCCAATGCAGAGGGATGGAGCCAGGATGCATCTCGTAACCAGCACATGGTCATGCACATGTGCAAACTGCAGATATATTCTCCCAAAACACAAGAGACGTCCAGTTCGCTTTGGTCTAAGCATATTCCTATACTTCGTATATATCATTGAAGACCATCCTGCAGAATGTGTTCTACTGATGAGTTATTGGTGTTTGACTACAATGAGTTTAACAGTAGTGTAGTTTGCAAGCATACAGCCGAGGACTGCCCCCATAGCCTCCTACATGTGGAATAGAGGCGCTCATTAATGCTGGAACATATGAACAAGAACAAGAATTCTGTCCTCCAAATAAATTCTTTGCAGCAAGATGCTTTAAAAATGCATTATCCATCTCATGGAAACATCTGCTACTGTTAGAACTGTCTGCCTTCCCTAAAGCCTACGTATAAGCTCCCAGCCCACAAGAGGCGACTGCCTCCAATCCAGCAGAGCAATGAACTGATCTAGTTCATGAGTTCTCCGCTGGAGGCCACTTTGAGAGGTCACGTGTTCGCGTCATTCAGCCAATAGGAACACAGCATCATGATGACATAGTTGGCTTCTATATAAGGAGCACTCAGCAGCTCCTTGATCTATTTTCCAGTCAGTCGGTCAGTCACCATCACAGCAGAATAGGAGGAGGAAGCAGCAGAAAACTAAATCCAAAAATTATTATTATTATTATTATTATTTCTCTATCAACATCTCATTATTCTTATAATTATTTGTCTTTGTCCTGCAGCAGCTGCACCCATGACATCAGCATCAGCAGGCCCCAACCTGTCCTGATCCACACATGTGAAGGCCTCAGACTCCTCCACGCAGGATCCTGCAGTGCAGCTTCTCAGCATGCTGGAGCATGATAGTGGGGTGTTAACGTCAGTGCCAGAGGCTGCACTTGACGGGGCTTCACAGTACTGGGCTCCTTCGTACACACCATCCACTGATCATCTCACAAGAGACGTGGTGCAATCAGTGCAAGAACAGCTGGCTAACCACACTGCTGTGGATGTCGTGGATGAGAAGATACTGACTGCCAGTGCACCTCAACCTTCACTATTCGCCTCAAGCTATGTGTTAACAGTTAGTAGTTCAAAGGGTATCCATGTAGGACTTGAAGTTTCACAATGTGGTAGCCTGTCAACTGTGTTAGTGCTGGAAAATGTGCTCAAAAGTATTCAAGTGAAATTTTCTGACTACGAGTGGGATGAACTGCGTCGTTTAAAAACACACATCAAGAATCATGACTACCGGATATTATTCGTCCCACTCCTACCAGGACATGTGCTGCAGCAGTCTAGCTGTGAGTATTCTATCAATGTATGATGATGCTACACTAAAAGTTAAAATTGCCGACAGTTATAGTATTTTCGTGCAGCATCCCACTGTTGATAATTTGCTCAATTTAGACATGGCTGTAATTAGTATGATAGAGAGACTAAATAGATGGTGCCCATATGTTCAGGCAGTATACTGTGACATCATTAACTGGCTTCACACATGTAGCATCCACATAGATGATATAGAACATTGTTTTAGTACATGTATAAAACCAGTGCCCAAGTCTTGTGCTATTCCTCAAATAAGTGTTGAAAATGTCGGACTCAAATTTACTGATGGAATACCAGACTATTGCAATTCACCGATAACATTACAAGATATATGTGCTGAATTTTAAGCGAACAAGAAGCAGCTATTTTCCAAATAATGTACTTCTGTTGCACCGTTTAAAAAAGGATCAAGTAATTTTTTCTCATGCTGATCATATTTGTAAATCATTTTATAAATAAATATATTTATAATCTTAAAATTGTGTTTTTATTTGTCAAGACAAAATGTCACTTACCTTAATTTATATGACAACCTTCAAATATATGACTTTTAGTTCATTATATCATGTAGCTGTTTGTTGTAACTCAGTTGGTAAGGTGACTGTGCTATAGGGGCCACAGACACATATTGTTTCCCATATAAAAACCTAATGCACACCTGGACCTAGCACAGTAGGTATCATGGCAGGGAAGGTGAGACACCCGCGCCGCAAGGACTTTTTTGTAGGTGACTGGTCCTGTGATGATGACCAAGACCAGAAGACCAACAAGAATGGAGCACTCCTTCCTGACAGCATACGAGCTATAATTGTAGGTCCATCCAACTGTGGTAAGACAAATGTCCTCATGGCTCTGGTAATGCACATAGATGGAGTCTGCTTCGAGCACCTTTTCGTCTTCTCCAAAGCACTCTTTCAACCCAAGTACCAGTTACTGAAGAAAATATTAGATGGAGCAGATGGTGTAACGTACAGAGCCTTCAGTGAAAGTGACGACATCCCCCCACCTGAACACGTGAAGCCTAACACCATCTTCATATGTGATAATGTAGCTATTGAAAAGTTCTTTAAATATTTCTGCTTTGGCCATCATATGGGTGTTGATGTATTTTATCTGAGTCACACGTATTCCAGGCCCCAAAACAGTTGGTGAGGGATAATGCCAACCTAATTATAGCCTTCAAACAAGACAATCTCTATTTAAAGCACATTTACCATGCTCAAGTAGGCACTGACATGTCATACAATGAATTTGTAAAGATATGTGCTGACTGTTGGAACCACTCACAATACGGGTTTCTCATTATTGATAAAACTCGCAAACTGAATAACGGTAGGTATAGCCGGAACTTACAAGACTTTCTCCATATATAAACGTGCGATATAACTTGGTGCATGAAGAAGTGCAATGTGGCTAACACAATTTTATCATGGAATTCACTGGGATGACCCTGGCATCTCTTATGAAGATTTGGCGCGAGTGCTCTGAGTATTTGATCACAATGAGACAGTCATCTACGTTAAAGGTGATGCGAAGATTACCTGGCTGTGTCGAATATTTAAATTTGCTTCTATTAAAGACCTGGAATTGTACAGATGTCCATCTATCCATTTACTCAAGAACATTTACGAAAAAAGTGATTTTATATCTGCATACGAGAATGCAAAATTACTTTTAGCTTGGATTACAAATAAATAATGATTCATAAAATTTGTTCTTTTTCTTTCTATCTATGACACCCAACGTCTGTATAATGTAAGTGTATTGGCAGATATTGCATATGAAGCGAATTCCAATGGAACTGTCTGAGGCGCATACCACAGTCTTGACGTGCTGAGTAATGTTATCTGAGTCAATAATAGACCAGCTTTCACCTCACCTGTATGGCGATGCGTCAGATACCAGCCACGCAGCTGCCGGCATCAGGGGCTGAAAGAAAGTGCTGAAGCTTGCTTCTTCTTTGCTACTGGCGGACTAAGTCCAGGACTCGTCATTCAGAATTCATTTGTGTCTTTAAAGCAGTAAAACCTTATAGATCTATCTGCAGTGCAATGTGGCTGTATCCACGTTTTATATACAAAAAGTACATTTTATCATGTACATTTTTTAATAAAAAAGAATGATAATGATTGAGGGTGAAATAATAATGGCAAAATTCAGCATTTTTACAATAAAAAAAGTGAATTTATTATTGAATTCAGAATTTTTTTTAACAGTGTTTGACAGATATCAAGTTACAGTACCATGATTTAGTTTTCACATTTATATATGAGTTTACAGATACATGATTTGTTTTTGACGAAAAATATCAACATTATGCTGTTTGAAGATACGTTTTCTCAGACTTAACATTAATGAGAAATATGAGCATTCTGCTCAGATAAATGATATATATATATATATATATATATATATATATATATATATATATATATAAAACAAAGATGATGTGACTCACCAAACGAAAGCGCTGGCACGTCGATAGACACACAAACAAACACAAACATACACACAAAATTCAAGCTTTCGCAACAAACTGTTGCCTCATCAGGAAAGAGGGAAGGAGAGGGAAAGACGAAAGGAAGTGGGTTTTAAGGGAGAGGGTAAGGAGTCATTCCAATCCCAGGAGCGGAAAGACTTACCTTAGGGGGAAAAAAGGATGGGTATACACTCACACACACACACACACACACACACACACACATATCCATCCACACATATACAGACACAAGCAGACATATTTAAAGACAAAGAGTTTGGGCAGAGATGTCAGTCGAGGCGGAAGTGCAGAGGCAAAGATGTTGTTGAATGACAGGTGAGGTATGAGTGGCGGCAACTTGAAATTAGTGGAGATTGAGGCCTGGTGGATAACGGGAAGAGAGGATATATTGAAGAGCAAGTTCCCATCTCCGGAGTTCGGATAGGTTGGTGTTAGTGGGAAGTATCCAGATAACCCGGATGGTGTAACACTGTGCCAAGATGTGCTGGCCGTGCACCAAGGCATGTTTAGCCACAGCGTGATCCTCATTACCAACAAACACTGTCTGCCTGTGTCCATTCATGTGAATGGACAGTTTGTTGTTGGTCATTCCCACATAGAATGCGTCACAGAGTAGGCAGGTCAGTTGGTAAATCACGTGGGTGCTTTCACACGTGGCTCTGCCTTTGATCGTGTACTCCTTCCGGGTTACAGGACTAGTGTAGGTGGTGGTGGGAGGGTGCATGGGACAGGTTTTACACCGGGGGCGGTTACAAGGGTAGGAGCCAGATGGTAGGGAAGGTGGTTTGGGGATTTCATAGGGATGAACTAAGAGGTTACGACGGTTAGGTGGACGGCGGAAAAACACTCTTGGTGGAGTGGGGAGGATTTCATGAAGGATGGATCTCATTTCAGGGCAGGATTTGAGGAAGTTGTATCCCTGCTGGAGAGCCACATTCAGAGTCTGATCCAGTCCCGGAAAGTATCCTGTCACAAGTGGGGCACTTTTGTGTTTCTTCTGTGGGGGGGTTCTGGGTTTGAGAGGATGAGAAAGTGGCTCTGGTTATTTGCTTCTGTACCAGGTCTGGAGGGTAGTTGCGGGATGCGAAAGCTGTTGTCATGTTGTTGGTATAATGGTTCAGGGATTCCGGACTGGAGCAGGTTCGTTTGCCACAAAGACCTAGGCTGTAGGGAAGGGACCGTTTGATGTGGAATGGGTGGCAGCTGTCATAATGGAGGTACTGTTGCTTGTTGGTGGGTTTGATGTGGACGGACATGTGAAGCTGGCCATTGGACAGGTGGAGACTGGATCAGACTCTGAATGTGGCTCTCCAGCAGGGATACGACTTCCTCAAATCCTGCCCTGAAATGAGATCCATCCTTCATGAAATCCTCCCCACTCCGCCAAGAGTGTCTTTCCGCCGTCCACCTAACCTTCGTAACCTGTTAGTTCATCCCTATGAAATCCCCAAACCACCTTCCCTACCATCTGGCTCCTATCCTTGTAACCGCCCCCAATGCAAAACCTGTCCCATGCACCCCCCCACCACCACCTACTCCAGTCCTGTAACCCGGAAGGTGTATACGATCAAAGGCAGAGCCACGTGTGAAAGCACCCACGTGATTTACCAACTGGCCTGCCTACTCTGTGACGCATTCTATGTGGGAATGACCAGCAACAAACCGTCCATTTGCATGAATGGACACAGGCAGACAGTGTCTGTTAGTAATGGGGATCACCCTGTGGCTAAACATGCCTTGGTGCACGGCCAGCACATCTTGGCACAGTGTTACACTGTCCGGGTTATCTGGATACTTCCCACTAACACCAACCTATCCGAACTCTGGAGATGGGAACTTGCTCTTCAATATATCCTCTCTTCCCGTTATCCACCACGCCTCAATCTCCGCTAATTTCAAGTTGCCGCCACTCATACCTCACCTGTCATTCAACAACATCTTTGCCTCTGCACTTCCGCCTCGACTGACATCTCTGCCCAAACTCTTTGTCTTTAAATATGTCTGCTTGTGTCTGTATATGTGTGGATGGATATGTGTGTGTGTGTGTGTGTGTGTGTGTGTGCGAGTGTATACCCATCCTTTTTTCCCCCTAAGGTAAGTCTTTCCGCTCCCGGGATTGGAATGACTCCTTACCCTCTCCCTTAAAACCCACATCCTTTCGTCTTTCCCTCTCCTTCCCTCTTTCCTGATGAGGCAACAGTTTGTTGCGAAAGCTTGAATTTTGTGTGTATGTTTGTGTGTCTATCGACGTGCCAGCGCTTTCGTTTGGTAAGTCACATCATCTTTGTTTTTAGATATATTTTTCCCTCGTGGAATGTTTCCCTCTATTAATTTATAAATATATATATATATATATTTGGAGAATACTTAATATATATTTACACACACGTGCACACTCTTAACACAGTTTTGCACACATTCACACACTCAGACATACATGGAAGCACACAAACTGATACACCCTGCAAAACACTCTCATCCAATATTTACACTATGATAAAAGGGTCATGCTACTACTATGTAGATGCTCTCTGTCTCTCTGTCTCTCTCTCTATCTCTCTATCTCTCTCTCTCTCAATCAGAGTCCCCCACCCCTTCTCTCACTACAAGTGAGTAGTATGAGTACAGGAGAGTTTCAATCCCGTCATCACAGATGACCCTTTTATCGTTATGAGGCGACAGACCGATTTTAAACTGTAGCACAGTGTACACCTCCTGCACTATCGATCGAATACTGGGTTGCCGTACCATATATGGTGGCTGCAGTGAGTGCCGTGAACACCTCTAAGTAGGCATTGCAAATAGTCTTTGATAGATAGAGCTCTCGATGCTAGGCGATGCACACCCTTAGCCCACCTCTGGGTTGCACCTTCCAACGTGCGATATGCATACATTTTTGTCCGAAGACCTACAAACTCCACAATCAGCAATCCATTCGACTCGTCTTTAATGAGACCGATAACCTTCTTGTTCTGCAGAACAATTCCATAAGGATTATCAGCTGCATAAGAAGACGTGTCGAATTCATTACCATGGATTGCAGTTCTTCACCCAATAGATGACGCTATCTGTACCCATATAAAGTAGTTTAGGATCTGCGAAATGAGTATTCGTGAACTCATAATGAAAGCAGTACATGTGGAGTTTGGACAGGTCTAGTATGCACATCCCCACATAGATAGGTTTAGTAAACTCTACTGCAGTCTTCGCCGTCTCCACAGCAACAAAGTTCTTATTGCATATGGTGACCCTCTTAAAATTTGGTCCGTCAATGCATTTTATTACGCCATAACGCCCATCCCATTCGGTTCTAATAAAAATTTCACGTCGCCCCCTCAAATTCTCCATAGTATTATAGAAAATTGAATTATTTATTAATTTATAAAAATCTTTCTCAAAGTCACAAATCACGCAAGTTCTCTGTCTGGTATTCAAATCAATACTGTTTCAGCTAGGGAGACTGCTTGAAGGAGATGCCCCAGGTGATTTTAACCAGCTCCATACCCAAACTGAGGCATTGCTAGAGGTTACGATAGTGAATTATATACTTCTGCTTATCCCCCGGCGTTGTCATCAGTTTTGATGTGGAACCTCCTCGCGAAACTCGTTGCTCTGGACACAGCGGCAAATCGGTATGCGCATCATGCAAACTAATAGGGTATGTGAGTTCTGCCTCCACCACATACCCTACATCAGAATCAGCTGCTATACCCCCTATGATTTTTCAACCTAATCCCTTGCGTTCATCTTTGGACAGCCACTGAAACTCGGAAATCTGCAGTGATTGCCCCGTGGCATGCCTGTATAAGTTATTCATGTGAGGTACATTATATAACCTGAATCAAGGGATGCCTTGAACTTGTCACCCATCTGTGGGTTATTTGCTTTTGCGTGCCTATGAACACATTGGCAAAGTCCCCCACAGATCTCTTGCTCAAAGAAAAGAAGCATGTCAGGATCAGTCAATAATTCGATGCTACACCTCGTTTTCTTGAGCATTACGTCCCAAGACAACCCAGACGCCATGTAATAAAAGGTGGGAGCCAGAGAATACGTGGTAACCCAGATGCCATGTAATAAAAGGTGGGAGCCAGAGAATACGTGGTCATACATAGACTCTGGAACTTCTCGGAAACGTCGACAAGCAAGCGCATGTCTGTGTCTATGTAAAGCCATGCGTACTCTCCTAAACTGAAAATATTGATTTCTCACCAGCCATTCCCGGCATGCTCATACTCTGCATTCGTTATGGCGTCGCCTGTGAGGTTGCTGGAGAATGCAGTTATGTCGGGTAGCCTGGTTTCGTTGAGTTTGGCCATACTATCCACAGACTCGTATGGGAAAACCCCCTTCCTGGTCGCAAGTTGAAACTTTTCCCCATCAGGAAGTGCAGCTCAAGTATGTGCATATCCCCCAGAGGTAGAGTCTCAACAAACTTCTGTAGTGGTGCCTGCATAAAACGTAGCGTATCAAGGAATTAGAGCGTAATTCTTGGCTTCATTCGTTTGGAGAATGATATATACTTCTCGACGCTCTCAGGTAGGACACTGACCTGATCTTTCTCCAAACTGAAATGACCAAGTGCTCAACTAGAAAGTGATGGTCATATCCACTTAAATTGTGGAAGAAAACATGTATGTCTAGGTAACTGGTACTACAAATTTCATGCTTTGTGAGGTGCGCCACGGAATTTCCCCGCAAGATGACAGTGGTCCCTATGAGGGGTTTCCGCATTTCTGTCTAAAGGCAGCCCACAAATATGACAAACAGTAGCGTTATTATACAAATCTTCATTTTCCTTCGATTTGGTCATGGGAACGTTGCCACTGTATAGCTGATCAACCTGCCATGAAAATTTTTCAAGCTCATAGAGCAACCAAACTGCAGGATTATCCCTGATGTAAGATTTGTAACGGTTAAGGTTGGAGTCATATGACGATACAGTTTGGTACGCTGCCACATATGGTACGTGTTTCTCTGTAAAGGTGGTGTGTGAGGTCATAGGGTCGCCTTCACAGTGGGTCACAGGAGCGAGGAGGCTCTCAAAATCGGCTTACACTACAAACGTCATCCCTCCTGGTGGTGACCATTCTTAAACTTTATGAATTTGTTTTCCTTAGATGTGTAGCTAATAACTACTCTGAAGAGAAATAATTGAGGCACCTTAAACGAATATGCTTTTTATAGGTGTCTTTTGATAGTTGGGTGAAAAGGAGTCAGGACATGTCCTTGATCCAAACATAGTGATAATTGTCACCTTCAGAGAATAGCAGCATATTTACATGCAGCTCTCGCTCACCTGCAAATTTTGAGAAATGAAGGGGGTCGACTACGATTTGCCTGTCTTGCCTGACTTGCTTTTCATCTTCTCCAGGCAGTAAACATGTACCGATAGGGTGGTATTCTGTGCCTGAAATTTAGGTATGTCCTGGATCTTGACAGGGAACTTGGTACCATCAAAGCTATAACAGGAATGAATATTATCACCTACATTGTATGTACTGGGACTCTCAGGATGAGCTCTGTAATTGTACTTTCTTTCGCAAGCCAGGATTGACCATGCAGAACAGGCCTGATCTTTTCTATTTTCGACAATAATGCATGCGTGCTTAGTAGCTATATCTTAAAGCAGCTTGATATAGCTAGACCCTCCATTTACTGGATCGTAGGCATGTATATGGATGTCCAGGTGTAAAATTCTGTTGAATGCCTTCACTGAGCCATTGACTTCCATCTTGGAAAACCGACCCAATATACCACTCAAGGTGGATTTACGAAACCATTCGGCCATTGATGTGCTCCACGTTGTTACACCATTATCCCCCCAAAAGATAATGGATACTAGTCTCTCCATCACCAGACTCAACTTCGGGGGGGGGGGGGGGTGCGATAATTCCATGCATAGCACTGTGCTGCATTTAATGGCGGGATACTGTGGATCACTGACTACCTTGTGGAGCTCTGTTTCCACGACAGGAAAGCACGCATTTCGAAATCCAACAGAATCGTGGTACCCCCCTGCCAGGTTTTCGATCCCAGTGAACGAGATTCGCTCCTCAAAGCCGTCCACAATCACCGAGTACTGCAACTGCGGTGTGGTGTCACCGACCTGATGTACTTGACTAAAAGGATGGGCGAGAGAACTGCCACTAGCCACAGGATCCTCACTAATACTACTGCTATAATTAAAGCTAGTGCAACTAGCTGGTATGTGCTGTACCTCACTCGATGGTGGAGATGACGCATGTGGTGGCTGCTGAGAGGGGCTAGCAAGTGTGCCCCAATGCGAGCATCCGGGGGCTGGCTTGGTGACCTGGGCGGAGGTGGTGGCGGCAGCTTCCTGTGCGGTGGCTGGCGGGCATGGCAGCTGGTGGGAGTCCCAGTGCAAACACCCAGGGACGGGCTCCGTGACCTTGGCGGAGGTGGTGGCAGCACCTTCCCGCAGGCGGGTGGCACATGTGGCGGCCGGGAAGAGCCCGAGTGCGAACACCCAGGCGCGGGCTCTGTGACCTTGGCAGAGGCGGTGGCAGCAGCTTCCCGTGCGGTGACCAGTGGTGTCTTCACCGGGGAGGCATGTCTCCCCGAGCACTGCTGAACAGATGGTTTAGCCGCTGCCATGGGCAGACTCGGCACAGCGTGCTGGGAGTAGAGCATTGTAGAGATAAAGTAAATAAGTACATTGTCTACCGTGGTGAATTCTAATGATCACAGACATGGTTATATGGAGGGTGAGTAATTACCTTTTTGGCTCTGACTCCACGCCATGAACAATTCATCCAGACAGTCTATGGCACCCTCAAAAAAATCGTCCAATCCATCGTCCAATAAGTGCTTATCACCACCTGGAACAAACAAGATATTTATAAATGGAATTGTTAGAGAAAAAGAGATAAGTATATTAATATTATTAGAGATATGTAATTTTTTTTAAACTTACAAGTAGGCTGATGGCAGATCTGCTGTTGAATGGCCTTGAGCTGTCTATCGACAGCCATAAGTTCCTCAATAGCGTTTCCTGTAACAGAATGAAACATAATTTTAGTTATTTTGAAAGGTTAGCTAGAGTGAAAGACGATTAATTTTTCGGTATACTCACGTGAATGGCGACATTCTGGGGCATATGGAGCGGGAGGCTGAATCCAATTATGTAGGGGACTATGTGGGACAGCCCCCAGCTCTGCTTCCAACTCGAACCTGAATTGTCTTATGTGATCTAGAAACAAAGAAAAAATAATAAGAGATACGAAAAAAGAAATCAAATTTTTAAATGGTTTATATAAATGATGAACAGATTAGGTATTAAAATTATACTCCCAAGGCAATTCTGGCTGTGTCACGAGCACAGGAGCCTGTTGGACACCAGTCGGCTCCTCGCAATCGAGGATCAAGTCAGCGAGGTCCACTATAACAATTATATATATATATATATATATATATATATATATATATATATATATAATTAATAAGTGGAATATATAAGATATACTGGCAAATGGATAATGAAAAATAGAAATTATTTACTTACTGGGTAATGGCATATCCTGGACTCTACGCCTCTTGGGTGTTGACGGTCTGCTGCTGCTACTGGTGTTAACTCTCATCATCTTTGCAGAGAACAACGAAAAAGCAACGAAAAACAAACGAACGATGCGGTGGACAATGGATGAGAGAGAAAGATGACCAGAGGGTGACTCCTTATATAAGTGTGATGACGTAGTATCACATGATCTTATGATGGACCAATGGGTGTTGAGAATTTTGTGGGGGTGGTAATTGAGTTCACTAGCACCCACAGTAGCTGAAAGCTGAACTAGTCAGATGCTTCCAGGACATGGTGGAGAGCTGAGCATTTTATAATTTATAAAATTATAGACAAATAATTGATATTATTTAGAATAGAGACTGGATGATAGTTAATTCAGGATTCGATATGATAATGTGGGTGTGTGTGTGTATTACTAGGTATTGTGTTAGGATGAATGATTTATTATTGAAAGTATGTTATATATGTGTAATTGGAGGTAGATGGTATTAAGAATGGCATTAGTAAGGGCTGAAGAAAATTTTTCTTGGTAAAGAGAGAATTTTGTATGAATAAAGAGAAGGTTAAGTATTTGTGGGACAATATAGAATTTGGGTGAGTTGCAAACTTTGCGTTAGATTCACTTGCAAGTAGGAGAGTGTTATATGGAGTGAGTTCTTATTTTTTTTTTTTTTGTTTTTTTTTTTTTGTAGTTAGGGATTTGAGTTGAGAACTTCATGTTACATTAAATCGGGGAGGTGCGGCCCTCGTATACAGGCGTGTGTTTTAGGGACGATTAGGCAGTGGGGACATGTGTATTGAATAATGAGAGTCGCATGATCAATTAACTTAGCGAGGGGCCTCGTGGCGAACACATGTGCTGTTGTGAGGTCATGGAAGTTTCCAGTCTCAAGGAAACAACTTTGGTGCAAAAAGTGTGGTAGTGCGTTCTTGGTCCCACAAAGACACGTGGTGGATTGCTAACTGACCGACCATTGTGTGACGTCGGCATCGGCAGGTTCGAGCCCGTCCAGGAAAACAATTTTGGCGCCATAAGTGTGGCAGGGCATTCTGTGTCCACCACATGGTGGACCGACCGTTGTGTGACATGGGAGATGATTCCACTCTAAGACGAACAATTTTGGCGCGAAATGTGTGGGAGAGACGAATACATGTGGTGAACAGGCAACCTACTATTGTGACGTCAGAATCGGCAGGTTCAAAGGAGCAAAACATGTTTACGCCACTGGAGCCACACAGTCCGAGCAGCCGCTGGGGCGGTGGCACTGCGCGTGTCCAGTTATAACGCACGCACACGAGAGAGAGCAGACGATACCGTTTCATCAGGTGACATCACAGTAGTGTCCTCTGTTGGTCACAATATGAACTAAGTGACTTGAGCTCTGGACCTCGTGGTGGTGGACACAGTGGGTGCAGCCCTCTTGAATAACGGTAAATGCATCATGTTGTGACGTAAGGGTGGCACCCTCTGCTGACGAGAATATGAACTAGGCCAGTTGGAGTCCAGACCTAGTGGGGAACACACCTGCATGATATTGTTTAAATAATAATAAAGACAAGTCCGGTTTTCCCGCCATTATCATGCTGGAATTTAAACTTCCCGCCATTTTTATTGGGGAGGGGGTTAGGTTAGTGGAGGTAGGCCAAGTTTAACATCTGACACCATGTGGTGGATACACTTGATTGACGTCACAGTAGCCATCTTGGATGTCGTCACAGTGGCGCTCTCTGGTGGCGATGATATGTACTAAGTCAGTTGGAGTCCATACATCATGGTGAATACACTGGGTGTCGCCATCTTGGATTATGTCACAGATGAGAGTGCTCTCTGGTTGTGGCGATGTGTACTAAGACAGTTGGAGTCCTGACCTTGTGGTGAACACAACTGCATGGAATTGCTTAAATAAAGTCTTATGTCCAAGTCCTTGTCCCACGAATCCTTAGGATGTGGTGGCAGTCTGGTGACTGAGGTTAGTAAAGTATCTTTTCTTTTGCGCCATTTTGTTGGCTCAGTAGACATATGGGAATTGAATTTTGTTTACCGCAAAAATTTGAAGTTTTTGTCAGTTCGTAGGAAGAGGTGGCGCTCGGATGACTTAGGTTAGTGGAGGTAGGCCAAGTGAGCTATTTTCCTGCGATTTTCTTTGCTTAGTAGAGATAAGAGTGGTGTGGTGCATTATCCTGTTGGAATTTGAACTTCCCGCTATTTTCTAGGGGTTGGGGGGTTGGGTTAGTGGACATAGTCCAATTGGTCTATTTTCCCACTATTTTTGTGGTGTGACACATTATCCTGCTGGAATTTGAATTTCCCGCCAATTTTTTTCTGGAGTGTCAGGTTAGTTGCGGTAGCCCAAATTGACCTATATTCCCGCCAAAATTCAAGCTTCCCGCCAAAATCCACCATCTTGCATGACATGCACTGATGCCAAATCTACATGACACCATCTTGGATGATGTCATCGCCGCCATCTTGAATAAATTTGGCATCAATGGAATGTGGGGTAGCTCACAGGTAGTCCCACTACTTAGAACGTGGCATACAGCCCAAGAAACAATGGACTCAAGTTGTCAACAAGGCATTGTGGAAGTTTTTGGTAGCTCCCTAATGGTGTGGGCTCTGTTTATGCGGAGTGGATTGGGTCCTCTAGTCCAACTGAAAAGATCATTGGCAGGAAATGGCTGTGTTTGGCTACTTGGAGACATTCGCAGCCATTCATGGGCTTCATGTATCCAAACAGCGATGAAAAGGCTGGCGTAAGAGAGGAATTCGCTGCAGGCCACATCAAACCCCAAAAAAGAAAACTCTGACATTGAGTGGAACTTGTCGGGGTGGAAAATGGTATGTATAAATAGAGCTTGGAACAGGGACGTGGGATGTTGTATCAGGAGGGTGAGGGGTATTTGGAGTCCTGCTGCAAGGGAAGGACATTGGGGGCTACCACCACAGCTGGTAGGAGGGGACTGATGACCTTAGAAGTTAAGTCCCATAGTGCTCAGAGCCATTTGAACCTGGTAGGAGGGGCGGACGTCAGGGTGGATTTCCGCATTAGGAAAAGCCTTGGGTAGGATATGGGCGATGTGGATGTGGAGGGATGGTGGTCGACATCGATATGGGCACTGCAGGTGCCCTGAGTTAGATGGGATTCAGAAGACAGTTGGGTTATAGTCACTGCGAGACGTATAGGGTTTACGTAAAATGGTAGAGGAATTTGAAAAGAGGAGAGGGAGATGTTAGCAAGTGGGAGAGGATGCGTGTAGGAGAGGGAAGTCGGATACGGAAATCGGGGAGTACTGCGTGGTATTCTAGGGCTATTAAAATTATAGGAATGTGGAGATTCAGGCGACACTAGCAAAGGTGAGAATGGGTCAGAGAAGGTTTTTGTTGGTGTGAAGGACTGTGGAAGGTTGTACGGCTTCTTAATAGTTTGAATAATTTTAGTCTGTTATAGGCCTTTGTTGAATCTTCAGGGTGTGTCATCGTAATCTCAGTACTCTCCGACAAAAAGTTAGAAAATTTTACAGAATGATAACGCGGTCACATACCCTGAAGAAATTAATTGGTAGTGACAACTGCCGCGGAAGCTTACGTTTCAGTAACTATTTAATTTATTACACTTCGTACGAACGTCCAATTTCGGCCATACTCAAGAGCTCTAGGTGTCAAAAACATGTCGTGATATATCCGATTATATGTTTCCATCACCAGCACTTGGGAATTATCCATAACCCCGAATCTGGCCAGTCGTGCGAAACGTAATAAAGTGAATACTTTTTATTTATGTATTAACAGAAGTGCGACCATTACAATGTCCTTCAGTGAATTTACGGGTGCGGTACTCTATATGAACTAGACGATTCTTAATTGGGATCACCATATTAGTTACGTACTCATTGAGTCGGTTTATCATGCGCATCATTGAACTGTGTTTTGATTAGAGGCACGAGTGGAGAGACCTCGATGACTGACAGTGTGTATTTTAGTTCCTGATGAATGACATTCCCGAATGATGGGCAAGTGGGTACAGTACTTTGTCCTCGCGGTACCAGGTAGTGGTCGAGGCAAGTCAGTGCGTTATGTTGTGTGCCTTTGCCCGCTGTGTGTTCGTATATTACCACGTCTGATCAGCCCAGGATCTACATTTCCGATGCAGGGCAGTACTTGACACAGGAACCCAATTCCTTGCACATTTGAGATACACAGTTTTAAAAAACTGGCAATTATATACTAGATGCAATTCCTTGTGACTGCCAGAATAAGAACCCTTCGATAAATTTCCACTCTGTTACCTTTTATCTAATTAATTTTTCGTGTATGTGACACAGAATTAAATTAGGAAACATAGTACCAGTAAAGACAACAGTTGCGCAGGTATCAGAATTTTTTTTTTCCTCTAATCTTGCTACAGCTTTACATGGCGTGCTTTTGTTTCTGTGAAAGAATGCTCATCAAAGTTCGTCTCATATGCAGTTTTATTTTCAATGACCAAATAGACGTTCTTGACTCTTTAATGAACTCTGATACCTTTTAATTTTAAGTTTGCCGAAGCTTCCCTCACATCTTGCAGATGTCGTCGGTAGTGCGCAGTATATCCTTAAAGCGGTACAAACATTATGAAACGCTTCTTGTAAGTCATGTTTGCACAGATACTGTAGCAGGTCAAATGCACTTGATTTTTCATTAATTTTGATTACCAATTTTTCGAATGTGGCGAGTTCCTGTCAAAAATCAACTGCATTCAAGTCTTTCGAATATTTTCATGCTAGATCGGCTCCATTTTTCTGCTAGTCCTCAGTCGAGGCGAAATTTTCATGTAGACTCTTTGCGCTCTCTGCTCTTATTTCAGATCGTGTTAAAACTTCGTCAAATACTACTATTATATTTTTGGAAAATAGCTCAGTGGGACCTAGTGTTCTTCATTCGACTTTGCAGATTTCGTCGCGTTGCAGTTTCGTTGTGGAAGTTCGTTTGCTTGTGAGGACTGGCTTGATTTCAAACTTTTTTGATACAATTGCAGCTTCTTTGATCCAATGTTCTTTTGATTTTTCTCTCATTTCTGGCAAGATCTTAACAAGATCAGCGTTATATTTAGATTCTGCAGCTTGAGAGTATTCTTCAATTTCTTCCAGAGATTTGATAAGTTAGGGTTGATTATTTAATATATCTGTAACAGCTAGGTGTTCAGCCGACCATATTGTTTGACTACCTCTTTTATGTTTGTTTTTGTACACTTGTGTATTATTTACCACCGCTTGGTGGATCCAACAAAGAATCATTGAACAAGCTCAAATAGGCTAATTTGTTTTGGTCATGACGACGCTGAATGCATCCCACAAGACTTAGTGTGCTAGACATGGTACAGCTCGTTCACTTCCGTAACTATGGGTTCGACTTCCTTATACTGAATATGCCGGCCATATTAGACTGCCGAAGACATCTTTGCACAGGCAAACCGTCAGCTTCTAGTTTTTCTACAAATGGTTGTGTGATATTATCCCCTACCTTTTCGTCAACTTCTATAAAATCATTAAGGCTTTCTTTCATTTCAATTCAGTTTCTATTATTTTTACATAATGAATCACATGCCTCATTTGTTCTCCGTGAGATACATCTGGAGTAGTAAAACACGATAATCAAATAGTTGATCTCATTGATAATATCATTTTGAACTCTGTTTGCCATTATATCGCTGATTTCATTTTGTATTGTATTCTACAAATAGGATACCTGTCCTTTTTTTTTACATTGTCGAACTGGAGTGGGATTGCATTTGGCGAGCTGAGTTAAAAATTAAGGAAATTAGTTTGGCTCGACTGAGGAACATTGTCAGTGAGATCACTCAGTGTTCCTTTATAGCGTCGAAAATGTTCGTAGCAAGATGCATGAAACGTCCGTTACTACATGTAGAACATTACTCCATTTTTTTGTTTCCCATAGTGAATTAATCGTTCAGTGTCGCGATCGATGCCATGACACGATTTCGTTAACAGCAGATGGGTTTCTATTTGACAAAGCATTCCTTACGTATTTGTGATGCTTCATGCTCAGGTAATCCTTTCTCCAATTAATGAGACTCTCTGTACACAAGGCTGATGTAGAAGCGCTGGCCTGTACATTGCAGGCAGTACAGTAAACTGTATTTCTCATTTTCGAATAAACAAGCCAGGATCTTCTAATATTTTCCCTGATTACAATTGTTCTGAACCAGATGTGATGTGTTAGATGCCTACCGTTGTGTTAAAGGGACCTAAACTCTGTGTTCTTTGGATGTTTATCATTTAGTAATGCAGCTTGTTTGCTGAAAGAATGATCTTTGTAGGTCTGTAATTTTTTCGTGATCCGGCCATGTACTTGAATCCATTATATCTGAGTATAATTTTGTCTTTGCTATTTGATTGCAGTAAGTGACTAGATGCTCAACGTCATCTTTATGCTGGGATAATACCGACTATGAAGACTTTTTACTATCATTTGAGTCCCGAAGCTTCGACTGTTCAGTCGAATTATCTTGAATATCCGGCCGGGGTGGCCGAGCGGTTCTAGGCGCTACAGTCTGGAACCGCGAGACTACTAAGGTCGCAGGTTCGAATCCTGCCTCGGACATGGATGTGTGTGATGTCCTTAGGTTGGTAAGGTTTAAGTAGTTCTAAGTTCTAGGGGACTGATGACCTCAGATGTAAAGTCCCGTAGTTCAAATGGTTCAAATGGCTCTGAGCACTATGGGACTCAACTGCTGTGGTCATAAGTCCCCTAGAACTTAGAACTACTTAAACCTAACGAACCTAAGGACATCACACACATCCATGCACCTGCGGCCTAGCATCGCTCGGCCACTCCGGCCGGCGAGGTCAGTGCAGGTCTCGACAAGATGGCAGCCGAGGTTGCTACAGGTCTGGCTCTGAGCACTATGGGACTCAACTGCGGAGGTCATTAGTCCCCTAGAACTTAGAACTAGTTAAACCTAACTATCCTAAGGACATCACAAACATCCATGCCCGAGGCAGGATTCGAACCTGCGACCGTAGCGGTCGTGCGGTTCCAGACTGTAGCGCCTTTAACCGCTCGGCCACTCCGCCGGCTAAGTCCCATAGTGCTCAGAGCCATTTGAACCATTTATCTTGAATATCCTAATTACAAGAATTACTCGAAATACCTGAAATCATAGTAATGGAAGTATCAATGGAGCTTAATGATGCGTCTGCTTCGTGAAGCTATCTTCTCATCTTAGAAACCACTTTATTTACTTGTTCCATTTTATCTTCAGCTCTTTTTCTGTTTTGAGCCCCAGAAAGCTTTCTTCTTGGTGCGCTCATCATCTGTTCTTTACTACCTAAAAATATAAATAAATGTATTTTAACTTCGTCGAATCGGTCTTACATACAAAATCATGATTATGTGTGAATATGTATAATATATTTTACATGAATATTTTAGCCTATTTAGCAGTGCAGTGCTCTGAAAAAAGTTCATCAAAATTTCATTTTCTTTGACACATTCTATATCAATTTGGGGCTATTTAACTGGACTGTTACACCGACAACATAACATTATGTAATATTTCTTGACTGTTACTCCCCTGGAGGTAAAAAAAAAGGAGTTGCTATGACATCATTAACTTGAAGACGACGTTAGCCATATCAAATAGGCCAAAACATTAAGTTCGCCGCATGTATATCTCCATGTTCACCTCAGTGATACTTCCCTGTAACGTCACCCAGTTTCGACCGATGGAGTTATTTATCGACTTTTGCGGTCGTATCACAAACAGCATCTGGTACTTTGCGTGGAGACGTAGTTGTTTCATCAAAAACGCCACCTTGCGTCGTTGATGGCTGTATTAATAGATCCGCCAGTAATCTAAAGTTTAAGGGGGGTAGGACGTCAAACGGGCCGACTTGGAGCAGGAGAGGCACCACAGCACATTTCAATTTACACTGTCTAGACTTCTACAAATAAATTTATAAAACTTAGTCAGCATGACCAGGAAGGATTCAGAATTCACACTCTTACCAGTGGAAGTTCGAAAACATAACGAAATATGTTTTTTACATGTGAAATTTCATCATTTTCTCACTTACTAATGGCAGCATTTGTTGCTATAGGTACACTTTTCTTCATAAGTAAGAGAGATTCTTCGATGAATTTTGCACAGCATGCAAACCATACTTAAATGTGTATGAAACTCTAGAATATCCCAAATCCATTAAAAACTGTGGTAAAAATTGAGGTAATTAACTATAAAATTTGTGTTTTTCCTAAACATGATGTTTAAAATATAAAGTATGGTATGTGTGCTGTGGAAAATTCATCGAAGAATCTCTCTAACATATGAAGAAAAGTGTACCTATAACAACAAATGCAACCATTAGTAAGTGTAAAAAATGATGAAATTTCACACGTAAAAAAAATTAATTTGTTATGTTTTCCAACTTCCACTGCAATCAGTACGAATCCTGAATCCTTCTTGGTGATGCTGACAAAGTCTTATGAATTTATTTGTAAAAGTATAGGCACTGGAAATTAAAATGTCCTGCGATGCCTCTCCTGCTCCAAGTCGGCCCGTTTGACGTCCTACCCCCCTTAAGGGAATCGCATTTCTTTCGTAACTGGAACCGTCCAAGCACTACTTTATTTTACGTACTTGAATTATGATTGCGCTGTTTACTTTTATGCTCTCCTGTGTTTTTGATTCCCTTCCAAACCGCAAACTCTCAGACATCGGACTCACACTGTATCAACGCTCTCGATCTCGCGGAACACACGACTATTGTCAGTGCAGTGTCTCATGTCCTAAATTCCTCCCTCCGATAATAATTTATTGTTCACTTTCCTTCCTTCTTTAAAAAAGATTCTGGCTAGAACAGCTGGAGAGAGCGGTCATGTGTGTGTGAGTTTTGTGTGTATAGATGTGTGTGTTCTTTACTTCCTTTCTGGAGAAGGCTTTGGCAGAAAACTTATGTGCGCCCACTTTTTGCCGTGCCTGCCTGCCTGCTACTCGGCGTGGGAGCACCAATCGATCCGATTCACAGAACAGTTATTCTCTCGTGAAGTTTGTCGTAAGTTATCTTCTGTACTTCAGCAGGAACGATGACGTACATAATTACAATACCAGAAGAGAAAAAATGACGTTCATTACGCAACATTAAGGTTGTCTGTGGCACAAACAGGGGTTCAGTGTTACAAACAAAAGGTTTGATTACTTACCCAGTGATATAAAATGCTGGCAGACAGCAAAATAAAATCTGAAACTAAACTGATAATACACTCCTGGAAATTGAAATAAGAACACCGTGAATTCATTGTCCCAGGAAGGGGAAACTTTATTGACACATTCCTGGGGTCAGATACATCACATGATCACACCGACAGAACCACAGGCACATAGACACAGGCAACAGAGCATGCACAATGTCGGCACTAGTACAGTGTATATCCACCTTTCGCAGCAATGCAGGCTGCTATTCTCCCATGGAGACGATCGTAGAGATACTGGATGTAGTCCGGTGGAACGGCTTGCCATGCCATTTCCATCTGGCGCCTCAGTTGGACCAGCGTTCGTGCTGGACGTGCAGACCGCGTGAGACGACGCTTCATCCAGTCCCAAACATGCTCAATGGGGGACAGATCCGGAGATATTGCTGGCCAGGGTAGTTGACTTACACCTTCTAGAGCACGTTGGGTGGCACGGTATACATGCGGACGTGCATTGTCCTGTTGGAACAGCAAGTTCCCTTGCCGATCTAGGAATGGTAGAACGATGGGTTCGATGACGGTTTGGATGTACCGTGCACTATTCAGTGTCCCCTCGACGATCACCAGTGGTGTACGGCCAGTGTAGGAGATCGCTCCCCACACCATGATGCCGGGTGTTGGCCCTGTGTGCCTCGGTCGTATACAGTCCTGATTGTGGCGCTCACCTGCACGGAGCCAAACACGCATACGACCATCATTGGCACCAAGGCAGAAGCGACTCTCATCGCTGAAGACGACACGTCTCCATTCGTCCCTCCATTCACGCCTGTCGCGACACCACTGGAGGCGGGCTGCACGATGTTGGGGCGTGAGCGGAAGACGGCCTAACGGTGTGCGGGACCGTAGCCCAGCTTCATGGAGACGGTTGCGAATGGTCCTCGCCGATACCCCAGGAGCAACAGTGTCCCTAATTTGCTGGGAAGTGGCGGTGCGGTCCCCTACGGCACTGTGTAGGATCCTACGGTCTTGGCGTGCATCCGTGCGTCGCTGCGGTCCGGTCCCAGGTCGACGGGCACGTGCACCTTCCGCCAACCACTGGCGACAACATCTATGTACTGTGGAGACCTCACGCCCCACGTGTTGAGCAATTCAGCGGTACGTCCACCCGGCCTCCCGCATGCCCACTATACGCCCTCGCTCAAAGTCCGTCAACTGCACATACGGTTCACGTCCACGCTGTCGCGGCATGCTACCAGTGTTAAAGACTGCGATGGAGCTCCGTATGCCACGGCAAACTGGTTGAAACTGACGGCGGCGGTGCACAAATGCTGCGCAGCTAGCGCCATTCGACGGCCAACACCGCGGTTCCTGGTGTGTCCGCTGTGCCGTGCGTGTGATCATTGCTTGTACAGCCCTCTCGCAGTGTCCGGAGCAAGTATGGTGGGTCTGACACACCGGTGTCAATGTGTTCTTTTTTCCATTTCCAGGAGTGTATTTCTCTTTGACAACCTCTCCTATTTCACGGAAGACTGTCTACAACTGTAATGTATAAATGGTGATGGATAGGAATTACTATCAACTGTCGGTCTTTAATTAAAAAACAAGAAAACTAAATGATCAGCGTGGAGGGATGTTTGCAAAAGTCGATGTTAATACACACATCAAAAAAGTTTTGCATCACCCCAGTTACCAGAACTCCTGCAGATAGACGTTGACTGTGGATATTCTATCGCAGACACAGTCCCTTTGGCTGTTCAGAGATGTAAACAACCATGTATGAGCAGCGCCTATTAGACGGAGGAGTCCGACAGCCGATCAATTCCAGTCATTCCACCACGAAGGAGGTACACTGCTCGTGTTGTCTGTAGGTCAACCATGCCTCGACGGTAAATACTGCGGTTCGATCACGTTTGCATTGTTACTCTGTGCCAGAAAGGGCTCTCAGCAAGGAAAGTGTACAGGTGTCTCAGAGTGAGCCAAAGCGATGTTGTTCGGACATGGAGGAGATACAGAGAGACAGGAACTGTCGATGATACGCCTCTCTCAGGTCATCGGAGGGCTACTACTGCAGTTGATGACCGCTACCTACGGATTATGGCTCGGAGTAACCCTGACAGCAACGCCACCATGTTGAATAATGCTTTTCGTGTAGCCACAGAACGTCGTGTTACGTCTCAAACTGTGCGCAATAGGCTCCCAATGGGCATGGCGTGGTCCATCTTTGCAACCACGACACCATGCAGCGCGGTACAGATGGGCCCAACAACATGCCGAATGGACCGCTCAAGTTTGGCATCACGTTCTCATCACCGATGAGTGTCGCATATGCCTTCAACCAGACAACCGTTGGAGATGTGTTTGGCGGCAACCCGATGAGGCTGAACGCCTTAGAAACACTGTCCACCGAGTGCAGCAAGGTGGAGGTTCCCTGCTGTTTTGGGGTAGCATTATGTGTGGCCGACGTACGCCATTGGTGGTCATGGAAGGCACCGTAGCTGCTGTACGATAAGTGAATGCCATCCTCCGACCGATAGGGCTACCATATCAGCAGCATATTGGCGAGGCATTCGTCTTCATGGACGACAGTTCTCGTCCCCATCATGCACAGCTTGTGAATGGCTTCCTTCAGGATAACGACATCGCTCGACTAGAGTGGCCAGCATGTTCTCCAGACATGAACCCTATCGAACATGCCTGAGATAGATTGAAAAGGGCTTTTATGGACGACGTAACCCCCAAATCACTCTGAGGGATCTACGCCGAATCGCCTTTGAGGAGTGGGACAATCTGGACCAACAGTGCCTTGATGAACTTGTGGATAGTATGCCACGAAGAATACAAGCACGCATGAATGCAAGAGGACGTGCTACTGGGTATTAGAGATACCGGTGTGTACAGCAATCTGGACCGCCACCTCTTTGTGGCGATACAATATGCAATATGTGGTTTTCATGGGCAATAAAAAGGGCGGAAATGATGTTTCACTCTATTGCAGTTATCTGTACAGGTTCCGGGACTCTCGGAGCCGAGGTGATGCAAAACTTTTTTTGATGTGTGTATAAAATGACTCGTTCCACATCAGTACGATTTAATGTGCAAATGATACATGAAACAAACTAACTATTGGTATACAACAGAGCACGGCAGTGACTTACACGCTTTGAAAACCTAAAAATGAAATTCTAAACTAAAATAAAGTAGATGGTGAAAGTAGACGTACATTCAAATTGTGATATGTTTGGTTATTCCTGAAAAACTAACAGTTACTGGCGAGAAACATTCCAGGAAAAGAAGCAAATAGGCTACTGTTGGAAAGATAGGCTTATATGTTACTCAGGTTAGGCTGTCATTACTAAAAAAATGACTTACATATTTGATAAAGCAACATATCCACTTCACGGGGTCTAAGCGTTTCAGACCATTCCCTTAATCACATTTATTATTCCAAAATGTCACCGGAAAATGTTTAAAAAATCTTTCTTTACCGTATAAATTACTGTTATTTGTCACCACCGAATGACGCGTCATAGTTAAGATTTCAGAGTGAGAAGATGACACTAATGCACTGGCAATCTAATAAAACAAAAACTCGATTCTGTGTGGTATACATCTATGCAGTTCCTTTCCTTTGACATTTCAATGACCGTTCACTTTGTTGACGTGTACAAGGTACGATAACATGCCGTGCTTCTTTCCTCATTGCGCACTTTATGGGCTAGCAAAGAACACGTAGGTAAGTTTTTTTTGCAAACGTGAACATTAAAAATGTTGTGCGTGCGAGTTGAAAGCTGAATATGTAGGGAACAAGAAGCAGTACCAGTAAGCAAACCAGCATGGTTTCAGAGTTCCAGCTTCATTTGCTAACGATACAATTACAGTAAAAGGAGTACTGAGAGAATTGCGAAACCACGCGTTTTCATTTCCTTCCCTTCTTGGTTATTCGAAATATACGAGGGCTATCCACAAAGTACATTACGTTTTGGAATTAAAAATAAATAAAGTATTGGAAATTTTTTTATTATATACAGATGAAAGCCACACTTAAATACTACTTTTCTACATAGTTGCCATTTAAATTCAGGCACTTATCGTAGCGATGGACGAGCTTGGAAATTCCTTCGTCGTAAAATTCGGCCGCCTGTGCCTTCATAACTGAGGCATGCTGTACATCTATTTTCCCCTCAATATCCTCGACCTTATCAGTTAATGCAGAATCATCATACACTGTTGTAATAGATAGTATCATACCAGTAAGGTGAATCTTTGGGAGGGGGGGGGGCGGGGTTGGATAATACTCTGTAGTCATCTGCTGATTGATGTAGCGCTCTGCACGACATTTTTCTCCCAGTCGAACTCAGAAATTCGAACTTTAACACCCTTCGATGCATTTTCAATTTATATTCTCGCATGCAATCGCCAGTCATGGTGTGCTTCTATAGCAAGATTTTGTAAGTAGGCTGTTTAGGTTTTTATATTGGTAACGCCACGTAGCGCTCTGTATGAAAATCACTGGCTGTGCTGTGTGCAGCCTGTGGCTGGTTGGCATTGTTGGAATTTACTATTGTAGTGTTTGTCAGTTGGCTGTTGACAGCGCGTAGCGTTGCGCAGTTGGAGGTGAGCCGCCAGCAGTGGTGGATGTGGGGAGTGAGATGGCGGAGTTTTGAGAGCGGATGATCTGGACGTGTGTCCATCAGAGACAGTAAATTTGTAAGAGTGGATGTCATGAACTGATATATATATTATGACTTTTGAACACTATTAAGGTAAATACATTGTTTGTTCTCTATCAAAATCTTTCATTTGCTAACTATGCCTATCAGTAGTTAGTGCCTTCAGTAGTTTGAATCTTTTATTTAGCTGGCAGTAGTGGCGCTCGCTGTATTGCAGTAGTTCGAGTAACGAAGATTTTTGTGAGGTAAGTGATTTGTGAAAGGTATAGGTTAATGTTAGTCAGGGCCATTCTTTTGTAGGGATTATTGAAAGTCAGATTGCGTTGCGCTAAAAATATTGTGTGGCAGTTTAGTGTTGATCAGAATAGGTAAAGAGCGAAATGTCTGAGTACGTTCAGTTCTGCCCAGCTGTTAGAAAATCGAATAATGTAAGAGGTTTATCAGCACAGTCATTCATAAATTTTTCTAAGGGGACGTTTCAATTTACACTTTTCGTTCCACTGCGAGTTAAACTGTATGTAGAACTGAAAAGCATGGGTACACTAGATGCCTTCTTATCCACAGCACATGCACTCTGTTCACTAGCACTGTGATGTTCTGCAGGGATGGGTCGTATGTTGGTGACCAGTACTGCCCTTCATCTTGCTGTTGTTTAGGACCACCAGCAGCATTCGATGTGTTGGGAGCAGATAACATGCTCTCATCACACAAATCTATGAGTGGGACAGACAACCACAGCTCATAGTCTTGCTTCAGCAAGTGGGCTATGTCTGCTACAGGATCTCACACAGTTGCTACAAGTTCAGACATGCTGAAGGTTGTTGCTGCCACAGGTCCAGAGGTCAGTGCAAAAAAAATGGCTCTGAGCACTATGGGACTTAACTGCTGTGGTCATCAGCCCCCTAGAACTTAGAACTACTTAAACCTAACTAACCTAAGGACATCACACACATCCATGCCCAAGGCAGGATTCGAACCTAACTATCCTAAGGACATCACAAACATCCATGCCCGAGGCAGGATTCGAACCTGCGACCGTAGCGGTCTTGCGGTTCCAGACTGCAGCGCCTTTAACCGCACGGCCACTTCGGCCGGCGCTACAGGTCTGGATGTGGCAGAGATCGGCATGTAGGCACCCTACCCTCTGGGCTTGGATGCATCGAGGCCTACTCCTGAACAAAGACGAGGAAGCATCACTTATGGACCAAGACCCAAAAAAACCAATAATATTAATAATGCTAACCACAAACCAAGATGTGATAGCAGGGACTTATTTTTCCGTTTCTTCCCGTTGTGCAGGGCTGTGTTGGATTGTGACTGGTTCTTCTTCTTCTTCTTCTGCTGCTGCTGCTGCTGGTTGACTGAGCGAGACTGAGGTCCCAGAGCTGCTGAGTCTGCCTATACCTCCTCCAATGTCGTTACCAGATACTGCCATCCTACTGGCTCAGGTCTAACAAGTGACTTGATTAAAGGTTCGTATCAGTTCCCACCATTTTTCCCCAGACCACCATCTTGGACTACGTTGTGGGAGGGACGACAGCGACCTCTGGTGGCGATACTGTGTACAATGTCAGGTCAGTTGGACTCCAGACCTCATGGTGAACACGCTGGATGGAACTACTGCCCATGACAACTCAAATTGTTAAAATAAACACTGCATGCAAAATACTTATGTCTATTATGTCCAACAGACCAGCGCAGATTGAGTCCTTTTCACGCCAATTCCAAGGAGTTGGTGGTTGTCAGATGATGTAGCCAGTGACCTATTTTCTTGCCGTTTTCTTAGGTTAGTGTAGGTAGCCCAAGTGACCTTTTTTCCACCAAAGTTTGAACTTCCCGACATTTTCTGAAGAAGGGGAGGTGGAGGGGAGGGGGTTAAGTTAGTAGAGGTAGCCCAATTGACCTATTTTCCCGACAAAATTTGAGCATCCCTCCATCACGTCATTGCGATGTTGCCATATTTATTGCCGCCATCTTGGATGCGCCATATTGAATAAATTTGGCAACGATACAGAGTAGGGCTTACAAAGGTTGACCCATGACTAGCATCATCTGGAAACAAACGGCTGCTCAGATTGTCTCGTAAATCGTTTATATAGATGAGAAATAACAGAGGGCCTATAAAACTACCTTGGGAAACGCCAGAAATCTCTTCTGTTTTTATCAATGTCTTACCTTCAGTTACTATGGATTGTGACCTCTCTGACAGGAAATCACGATTCAGTCACATACCTGAGAAGATATTCCATAACCACGCAATTTCACTATAAGCCGCTTGTGTGGTACAGTGGCAAAAACCTTTTGGAAATCTAGATATATGGAATCAATTTGAAATCGTTTGTCATAGCACTCTGCACTTCGTGTGTGTAAAGAATTAGCCGTGTTCCACAAGAACGATGTTTTCTAAAACCGTCTTGACAACGTACCAGTAGATCCTTCTTTTCGAGATAATTCATAATGTTAGAACTCAATTCATGTTCCACAATCCTATAGCATATCGACGTGATGATATGGATAGGTAATTTAGTGCATTACTCCTATTGCCTTTGTCGAATATTTTTTGACCTGTGCATCTTTCCAGTCTTTGGATACGGATCTTTCGTCGATCGAGCTGTTGCATATGATTGTTGAGTATGAAGCTATTGCATCAGCATACTCTGAAAGGAACCTAATTGGTATACAGTCTGGACAGGAAGACTTCTTTTTATTAAGTCATTTAAGTTGCTTCAGTACTCCTAGGATATCTACTTCTAAGTTACTTATGCTGGCAGCTGTTCTTGATTCGAATTCTGGAATATTTAGTTCGTCTTTTTGGTGAAGGAATTCCGAAAGGCTGTGTTTAGTAACTCTGCTTTTGCAGCACTGTCATTTACAGTATTTCCATTGCTATGGCGCAGAGAAGGCATCGGTTGTGTCTTGCCGCTAGCATACTTTACATACGGAGAATGTCTTCGGATTTTCTGTTACGTTTTGAGGGAAAGTTTCGTTGTGGAAACTATATTAAGCACGTCGCATTGAAGTCCGCGTTAAATTTCGACCTTCAGTAAAAGTACGCCAATCTTGGGGATTTTGCGTTCATTTATATTTGCCATGCATTTTTGTTGTTTCTGCGATTCTACTCTGATGGTTTTGTTTAGCAAGGCGGATCAGCTCTGTCATTCGTTAATTTATTTGGTATAAATCTCTCAATTGCTACCGACACTATTTCTTGAATTCAAGCCGGATAGCAGCAACGCCTTGTCCTGCTCCAACATATGGGCTATGTGGGCTATAGGATCCCACGTGGCCGCTACTGAGTCAGATGTGACGGATGTCGTTGCTGTAGGTCTCGGTGAGATGGCTGACGAGGCTGATGCAGGTCCGACGGCATCTGCGGGGCTAGGCATGGTGACGCTCGACTCTGTTGAGCAAAGAAGAGGAAGGATTAGATATGAAGGGATACGTGACAATTTGAAGAATAATAAGATTAACCAATGAGATAGAACAATGTGAAGTATGATACTTACTTTTCCATTTGATCCTGTTCTGCATGACTGCGCTGGAGTTCGATTGCTGCTGCTGGCGCTTCATGGTTCTTCTTCTTCTTCTCCTGCTGACTGACCGAGACTGGGACCCCGGAGCTACAGAGCTTAACCTATATCTCCTACAATAACGTCACCTGATACTTAAATCCTATTGGGAGAAGTCGAACACACGACTCTATTAAGGGTTCCTGTTGGTTCCCGCCATTTTCCCCACCCCAGAACGTAATCAACTGATGTCATGACAGAGCCCTCTGGTAGCGGTTATAGGAAGTAGACCATCACCACGTGGTGGGTACACTAGGTGCAGCCATCTTGAATGACGGTACTTGCGTCATGTTCTGATGTCACAGTGGCGTCCTCTGGTGGCGACGATATGAAGTAAGCCATTTGGAGTCCAGACCCAGTGGAGAACACATATGCTTGAAATTGGTTAAATAATAAAGATAAGTCCTTTTTTCCCTCCATTTTCTTTACTTAGTAGAGATAAGTGTGGTGTGATGAATTATCATGTTGGAAGTTGAACTTCGCGCCATTTTTCTGGGCGAGGGGCCGTGGCACTTTCCCACCAAAATTCAAACTTCCCGCCAAAATCCGCCATCTTGATTGACGTCATTGCCGCCATCTTGGATAACGGTACTTTGTCCTGAAACGCAGGTTGTCCCAGTACTGCCAGTTGCCCCTTTTCTGTGTTCCAGGTTTGTCTGCAGCAGTTCCAGCCTCCAATTTGCTACCATGATCGTTTCCGATGTCTTTTATTATCCTGCAGCAACTTCCGAGAACCCTAAGTATAATTTCAGGTCCTCTTCTCTCTTCGCCATCAGGGAGTTTTCGCCGATTTCCACCGTAAGCGAAGTTGTAAAACAGCTAGCACTCAACTACATCTGTATCTATACATTCACCGCCTAACAAAAGTTCAAATGCTTCTGAGCACTATGGGACTTAACATCTGAGGTCATCAGTCCCCTAGAACTTAGAACTACTTAAACCTAACTAACCTAAGGACATCACACACATCCATGCCCGAGGCAGGATTCGAACCTGCGACCGTAGCAGTCGCACGGTTCCGGACTGCGCGCCTAGAACCGCGAGACCACCGCGGCCGGCCAGGAAGGTAGGGCAGAGAGTGTGTTACTGTGAACATTTCAGTGAGAGGGTCATTCTTATCAGAATCTACAGCAAACCAACACCGACAACGATAGTTCAGGTATACATGCCGACGTCGCAAGCTGAACAGATAGAGAAAGTGTATGAGGATATTGAAAGGGTAATGCAGTATGTAAAGGGGGACGAAAATCTAATAGTCATGGGCGACTGGAATGCATTTGTAGGGGAAGGAGTAGAAGAAAAGGTTACAGGAGAATATGGGCTTGGGACGAGGAATGAAAGAGGAGAAAGACTAATTGAGTTCTGTAACAAGTTTCAACTAGTAATAGCGAAAACCCTGTTCAAGAATCACAAGAGGAGGAGATATACGTGGAAAAGGCCTTATGATACGGGAAGACTTCAGTTAGATTACATCATGGTCAGACAGAGATAACAAAATCAAATATTGGATTGTAAGGTGTACCCAGCAGCAGATATAGACTCAGATCACAATATAGTAGTGATGAAGAGTAGGCTGAAGTTCAAGACATTAGTCAGGAAGAATCAATACGCAAAGAAGTGGGATACGGAAGTACTAAGGAATGACGAGATACGTTTGAAGTTCTCTAACGCTATAGATACAGCAATAAGGAATAGCGCAGTAGGCAGTACAGTTGAAGAGGAATGGACATCTCTAAAAAGGGCCATCACAGAAGTTGGGAAGGAAAACATAGGTACAAAGAAGGTAACTGCAAAGAAACCATGAGTAAGAGAAGAAATACTTCAGTTGATTGATGAAAAGAGGAAGTACAAAAATGGTCCTGGAAACTCAGGAATATAGAAATACAGGTCGCTGAGGAATGAAATAAATAGGAAGTGCAGGAAAGCTAAGACGAAATGGCTGCAGGAAAAATGTCAAGACATCGAAAAAGAAATGATCGTCAGAAGACTGCATCAGCATATAGGAAAGTCAAGACAACCTTCGATGACATTAAATGCAAGGGTGGTAACATTAAGAGTTCAACGGGAATTCCACTGTTAAATGTAGAGGAGAGAGCAGATAGGTGGAAAGAATACACTGAAAGCCTCTATGAGGGAGCAGATTTGTCTGACGTGATAGAAGACGAAACAGTAGTCGATTTAGAAGAGATAGGCGATCCAGTATTAGAATCAGAATTTAAAATAGCTTTGGAGGACTTAAGACCAAATAAGGCAGAAGGGATAGATAACATTCCATCAGAATTTCTAAAATGACTGGGGGAAGTGGCAAAAAAACTACTATTCACATTGGTGTGTAGAATATATGAGTCTGGCGACGTATCATCTGACTTTCGGAAAAATATCATCCACACAATTTCGAAGACGGTGTGAATTATCGCAGAATCAGCTTAACAGCTCATGCATCAAAGTTGCTTACAAGAATAACATAGAAGAATGGAAAAGAAAATTGAGGATGCGCTAGATGATGATCAGTTTGGCTTTAGGGAAAGTAAAGGGACGAGAGAGGCAATACTGATGTTGCGGTTAATAGTGGAGGCAAAACTAAAGAAAAATCAAGACACGTTCATAGGATTTGTCGACCTGCAAAAAGCGTTCGATAATGTAAAATTGTGCAAGATGTTCGAGATTCTGAAAAAAGTAGGGGTAATCTATAGGGAGAGTCGGATCATACGCAAGAGGGAATAATAAGAGTGGACGACCAAGAACGAAGTCTCGTATTAGAAAGAGTGTAAGACAAGGATGTAGTCTTTCGCCCCTATTGTTCAATCTGTACAATGAGGAAGCAATGATGGAAATAAAAGAAAAGTTCAGTAGTGGAATTAAAATTCAAGGTGAAAGGATCTCAATGATAAGCTTCGCTGATGACATTGCTATCCTGAGTGACAGTGAAGAAGAATTACGTGATCTGCTGAACGGAATGAACAGTGTAACGAGTACAGAGTACTGGCTGAGAGTAAATCGGAGAAAGACGAAGGTAATGAGAAGTAGAAGAAATGAGAACAACGAGAAACTTAGTCTGAGGATTGATGGTCACGAAGTAGATGAAGTTAAGGAATTCTGCTATCTAGGCAGCAAGATAACCAGTGACGGACGGAGCAAGGAGGACATCAAAAGCAGACTAGAAATGGCAAAAAAGGCATTTCTGGCCAAGAGAAGTCTACTAATATCAAATATCGGCAGTGATTTGAGGAAGAAGTTTCTGAGAATGTACGTCTGGAGTAAAGTATTGTATGGTAGCGAAAGATGGACTGTGGGGTAAGCTGAACAGAAGAGAATCGAAGCATTTGAGATGTGGTGCTACAGACGTATGGTGAAAATTAGGTGGACTGATAAGGTAAGAAATGAGGAGGTTGTACGCAGAATGGGAGAGGAAAGGAATATGTGGAAAACACTGTTAAGCAGAAGGGACAGGGTGATAGGACATCTGTTAAGACATGAGGGAATGACTTCCACGGTACGAGAAGGAGCTATAGAGGACAAAAACAGTAGAGGAAGACAGAGATTGGAACACATCCAGCAAATAATGGAGGACGCAGGTTGCAAGTGCTACACTGTGATGAAGACAACACAGGAGAGGAATCCGTTCCCTTCGTGTTGTTTTGGTGTAGACACCGTTCGCGAGTGCAACATTCAGTTCTGCAGTGACTTTTGCAATTGTCGTCCTCTTTTCTTTTTCGTCGCAATCCTCTTTAACTTCCGTTTGTCATGAGCACACACTTTAATGTGCATTATGAGTTTGCGGATGATTTTTCTTTTTCCGCTTTCCCTGCATGCGGTGTAAATTTCCGATACGGTGGCTCTTGACACACCAAACACGTCGTCTCTCTTGGTTATGGGAGCGCCCACAGTACGAGCACCAACATTTTGCCCAACTTCTAATTCACTTAGCTCCGACACAACGCGCTCTTACCTATACACAACAGTGTTCTGTCCACGACCGACACTTGGAACGTACTGAGGGCACTGCACAGGTACCGTTCGTTGTCAAATACACCAACACAACCCGCAGGCACGGCTAGCGTCTACTTTTATATTCAAGCATACATTTCTCGCGGAGTTTCCACATTTTTATCCAACACCTGTAGCCAAAGTCATTAAATCTCCCTTTACCCAAAATTTTGTCTACGTATGTGGTAATGTAACGTGACAATTGTCGCCTCAGAATCGACGTACAACGTGGATTTTTTATCGATGTTAAACTATTGGTCATGAACCGTCAAAGAACATGCAGAAATGCGCCAAGGCCTACCTGGGAGCGATAGAATCGGTGTTCAACATCATCGCGCAGGCTACTCCAGCCACAGTAAACAAATAACTTCCTGAGCACTCCATCAGTCGATGTCTATATCGCTACTGGCCACTCTCTCTTCTGCATCTGCATCTACATGTACATCTACACCTGTACTCTTCAAACCACCGTGACGGGTATGGCAGGGGGTACCTCCCATTGTACCAGTTATTACGGTTTCCTCCTGTTCCATTCACATACAGTGTGTGCAAATAATGACTGTTTGAATGCCTGTGTGCTTGCAGCAATTATTCTAATCTTCTCCTCATGATCCCAGTGTGATCGATACGTAGGGGGTTGTAGTATATCCTTAGTTCTTGAATAATTTTTTTTAGTAGACTTCCTCGGGATAGTTTAAGCCTGTCTTCAAGAACCTGCCAGTTCATTTCCTTCAGTATTTCTGTGACACTCTCCCATGGATTAAAAAAACCTGTGATCATTCGTGCTGCCCTTCTCTGTATACGTCTAATATCCCCTGTCAGTCCTGTCTGGTGTGTGTGCCACACACTTGAGAAATATTCCAGGATGGTCGCACGAGGGATTTGTAAGCAATCTCTTTTGTAGACTGATTGCACTTCCCCAGTATTCAGCCAATAAAACGAAGTCTGCCACCTGCTTTCCCCATGACTGAACTATGTGATCATTCCATTTCATATCCCTACAAAGTGTTATCCCCAAGTATTTGTATGAGTTGGCCGATTCCAACTGTGACTCACTGATATTATAGTCACAGGATACTACGTTTCTTCGTTTTGTGAAGTGCAAACTTTTACATTCCTGAACATTTAGAGCAAGTTGCCAAAGTCTGCACCACGTTGAAATCTTATCTAGTTCTGACTGAAAATTTATGCAGCTTCTCTTAGACAGTATTTCATTAGAGATAACCGCATCATCCCCAAAAAAACCTGATATTGTCTGCAAGATCATTTAAATACACAGTGAACAACAAGGGTCGCAATACACTTCCCTGGGGCACACGCGAAGTTACTTCTACATCTGGCCGGCCAGAATGGCCGAATAGTTCTAGGCGCTACAGTCCGGAACCGCGCAACCTCTACGGTCGAATCCTGCCTCGGGCATGGATGTGTGTGATGTCCTTAGGTTAGTTAGGTTTAAGTAGTTCCAAGTTCTAGGGGACTGATGACCATAGAAGTTAAGTCCCATAGTGCTCAGCGCCATTTGAACCATTTTTTTCTTCATTTGACGACGACTCTTTATCCAAGATAACATACTGTGTCCTCAATACCAAAAACTCCTCAATCGATTCAGAAATTTCTCTTGTTACCCAGTATGATTGTACTTTTGACATTAAGCGTAGGTGCGGTACTGAGTCAAATGCTTTTCGGAAATCAAGAAACAGTGCATCTACCTGGTTTCCTTGATCCAAAGATTTCAGTAGGTCATGTGGGAAAAGTGCGAGTTGGGTTTCACACGACCGATGTTTTTGAAATCGACGGTGGCTGTCGATGAGGAGGTCATTCTGTTCAAGATGCCTCATTATGTTTGAGCTCAGAATATGTTCTAAGATCCTACAACCAATCGATGTCAGGGATATCGGACAGTAGTTTTATGGATCGTTTCTACTACCCTTCTTGTAAACGGATGTGACCTGTGCCTTTTTCCAAGAACTGGGAACGGTGTTTTGTTGTAGGGATCTATGTTAGATTATAGCTAGAGGATTAGGTAACTCAGCCGCAAATTCAGTATAGAATCTGACAGGAACTCTATTGGGGCATGGAGATTTGTTCAATTTTAACGATTTCAGCTCTTTCTCGACATCACTGACACTAATACTTATTTCCTTCGTCTTTTCAATGGTACGAGGATTAAATTTGAGCAATTCTCCTGGGGTTTCCTTTGTAACGGAACATTTGACACGGAGTTAAGCATCCTCCAAGAGGTCAGGTCTGTTTGTTGCCATTAGATCTAGTATATTTTCATCATGAGCGGGTTTCCTACCTCTTCTAGATAGCTTTCAGAGAAGCAATTTGTAAAGTTTCACAGGATACTAACAAAACTGTAATTTTCCCAGCCAGTTTTTGGACGATTAAAGTCTCCACCGGTGATTACAGTATGATCAGGGAACTTATGTACAAGCGAAGTGAGATTGCCTCAGAAGTTTTCGGTTACATCGGGAGATGACTGTTGGGCGATAGAAGGATCCAATTATCATTTTATGACCGTCCCTGGTACTGAGTCTTGTCCAAACAATCTCACACACAGGTTCAATTTTTATCTCGGTGGATTGAAATTTTTTGTCTACTGCGACAAATACATCACCTCCATTTCTCATTTACCTATCATTTCGATATACACTTAAATGCAGGCCGCTGTGGCCGAGCGGTTCTAGGCGCTTCAGTCCGGGACCGCGCTGCTGCTACAGACGCAGGTTCTAATCCTCCCTCGGGCATGGCTGTGTGTGATACCCTTATGTTAGTTAGGTTTAAGTAGTTATAAGTCTAGGGCACTGATGACTTCAGATGTTAAGTCCCATAGTGCTCAGAGCCATTTGAACCATTTTACACTTAAATTTTCCCCAAAAATATTACTGCTATCAATTTCAGGTTTCAATCAGCTTTCTGTGCTTAATATAATGTAAGCTTCATTGCTTTTCATGAGCGCTTCAAACTCTGGGACTTTGTTGCGAATGCTTCGGCAATTTACCATTAGGATTTTAATACTCTCACCTGTGGGATGCATGTATTTCGATTTTACACTGATACTTCTGGTTTTCCTACAGCTGGATTGGATGGAGAGTCGCCTAATCTAAAAAATCCTTGTGTGCAGCCCGCACACAGTTAGTTACCTGAGTAGCAGCCACTGATGTGTAGTGCACACCTGACCTATTTAGGGAGACCCCACAATTCTCGACTCTATGGCGCATGTTCAGGAAGTCGCAGCCCAGCTTGTAACAGAACCTTCGAAGTCCCTGGTTCAGACCTTCCTTTCGACTCAGAACCAAAGAGCCACGATCAGTTCCGGAGACAATGCTGTAAATTTTGAGATTCGTTGAAGCTCCACGCGCAAAGCTGGTCTTCTCAACCTTCTGTGCCAGTCGCTGGAATGACCCAAGAATGACCTCGGAGCCCAGACGACAGGCATCATTTGTTCCAACGTGCGCCAATATCTGCAGTTCGCCGGCCGTTGTGGCCGAGCAGTTCTAGGCGCTACAGTCCGGAACCGCGCGAGCTCAACGGTCGAATCCTGCCTCGGGCATGGATGTGTGTGATGTCCTTAGGTTAGTTAGGTTTAAGTAGTTCTAAGTTCTAGGGGACTGATGACCATAGAAGTTAAGTCCCATAGTTCAAATGGTTCAAATGGCTCTGAGCACTATGGGACTCAACTGCTGAGGTCATTAGTCCCCTAGAACTTAGAACTAGTTAAACCTAACTAACCTAAGGACATCACAAACATCCATGCCCGAGGCAGGATTCGAACCTGCGACCGTAGCGGTCCTGCGGTTCCAGACTGCAGCGCCTTTAACCGCACGGCCACTTCGGCCGGCTAAGTCCCATAGTGCTCAGAGCCATTTGAACCATTTTGAACCAATCTGCAGTTGGTTGCACCCTGTTCCCTCATAGCCTCTTCAACATACTGAATGAGTCCCCCCCCCCCCCCCCCCAGGCATACACACTGGGTGCACCTTGCGTCCGTTCCTGTCCCTTGCTGCCATTTCCCTAAGCGTAGACCCACTGTAGGGGGGAAGCACTGCGCGCCATCTGTCTTTGGGTCGTGTAAACACTGTCATGTTTGTCATTTTGTTTTCTGAGATGTAGTTTGGGGATCAACCCAGTTTTTGTCTAAACCTGAGTGGAAAACCATCTGAAAACAACAGTCAAGCTGGGCTGTGCTACAGACAAACGGTCGTTAATCTCACCTCTCTCCCCGTCTCGCAAACTACTGCACTGCGTGTCTAAGAGACAGAGAGTGCACCTAATAAAAATGTTGTTTGGAACTCAAAGTCAAGTATTTCATCGCATTAAATGATGTGTCTCGGACCTTGTGGAATTTTCATAAAGTTGTAAATCCAAATACGCAAAATTAAGAACATGAACGGTGTTTGTGGACCAAAAAGGTCCGTGCGGTACAGTATGTTTTTGTGACTAAAAGCAGTAAGTTTCACATGTGTGGTACCTCTGCTAGGTATTTTCCATTATCCAAGTATGTTGCCAGTATTGTAGTGTGTTCTTCTTATCTGATACATGCTGTCGGTTCATATGTGAGATTTCTTTGTGTGAAGGATTGATTCCACAGACAAGGTCCTAGAGGACTGTGATTTAAATTGTCGATTTATTTCAGTATAATACGCAGCCAGTGGCTTTTTTTAAGTTTTAACACAATTTTTTTCTGTACCACCGACTAGTTTTTAGGCCACGGCAGCTCATCTTCAGACAGAGGCGTTACAGCAACACTACCTAGGCTCTGTGCAGCTGGAAGCTGCGATCATGGTGCTGGCGGAATTAACAGGCATTTAGCTGCGGTAACGAAAAGATAATGAAACGAAAGGGTTATTAATGTTACCCGTATTTACAGTGCCCTATGCAGTATGTAGCTGCACTTGGTTTCATGCTCATTCACAATAAGTGAACACTGGAATTTGAATATCACGATCTTTGAGATGTATTGTAGTGACTTGGATACTAGTTATTTTTCTTCTTATTCTACTTCCGCTGAGTGGGGTTGCCCCGGTTGTTCTACCTCATTCAGTGGACGCACTGGGCCAAATGCTGTACCACTTCATGGGTGGCAGTTTGGGCAATCCTTCCCCTCACGGTTTACAAATATTTACAAATTTACAAATTTTATCTAGTCTTGTGGAATCCACGCTTCCCACATGTTCCTTCCGATTTCTTTTCCTTGTCCACACCCCATCACTTTTTTCTTTTCCTGAGCCATCTGTCTTCTGACTGGTTTGATGGATCCCGCCACGAATTCCTTTCCTGGGCCAACCTTTGCATCTCAGAGTAGCAATTGCACCCTGCGTCCTCAGTTTTTTGCTGAATGCGTTCCTCTGCAGTTTTTACCGTCCACAGCTTTCCAAATACCTCCGAACTTATCCCCTTGCCTTAAGGAGGGGTAGGACGTCAAACGGGCCGACTTGGAGCAGGAGAGTCACCACAGGACATTTTAATTTCTACTGTCTATACTTTTACAAATAAATTCATAAAACTTTGTCACCATGACCAGGATGGATTGAGGACTCACTTATCGCAGTGGAAGTTCAAAAACGTAGCAAAATACCTTTTTTTACATGTGAAATTTCATCATGTTTTCACTTATTGCTGGGTGCATTTGTTGCTATAGGTACACTTTTCTTCCTAAGTAAGAGAGATTCCTGGATGAATTTTTCATAGCATACAAAAAGTACAGCTGTAAGAAACTCTAGAATTTTCCAAATCTATTAAAAACTGTGGAAAAATTGAGATAATTAACTATAAAACTTGAATTTTTCCTAAACATGAAGTTTAAAATGTAACAGTTCATTCATTTTTTCATAAATTAAATAACTTCTAGAGTTTCATACACCTGTAACTATGGTTTGTATGCTGTGCAAAAGTCATGGAAGAATCTCTCTTACTTAGGAAGAAAAGTGTACCTATAGCAACAAATGCAGCCAGTAGTAAGCGAAAAAATGATGAAATTTCACATGTAAAAAAATGTGTTTCGTTACGTTTTTGAGCTTCCACTGATATGAGATCCTCAATCCATCCTGGTCATGGTGACAAAGTTTTATGAATTTATTTGTAAAAGTACAGACAGTGGAAATTAAAATGTCCTGTGGTGCCTCTCCTGCTCCAAGTCGGCCCGTTTGACGTCCTACCGTCCTACCTCCCTTAATAGATGCCCTATCATCCTGTCCCTTCTTCCTGTCAGCGATTTCCACGTGTTCCATTCCCCGACGATTCTGCAGAGAGACTCTTTATTCCTTACCTTACCAGTCCATCACTGCTTCTTCACTGTATAGATTCAACAGTAGGGGTGAAAGACTATACCCCTGTATTACACCCTTCGGAATGGTCTTTCAGTCTTATGGTTCCCTCTTGGTTCTTGTACACGTAGAATATTGCCCGCCTTTCCCTGTAGCTTATCCCTATTTTTTTCAGAATTTCGTACATCTTGCAGCAGTTTATATTGTAAGGCTTTCTTCAAGTCGAGATAAGCTATGAACGTTTCTCGATTTTCCTTTAGTCTTGCGTCCACTATCGACCGCAAGGTCAGAATTGCCTCTCTGTGCCTTTACCTCCCCTAAAGCCAAACTGACCGTCATCTAACACATACTCAATTTTCGTTTCCATTATTCTGTATATTATTCTTGTCAGCAACTTGGATGCATGAGATGTTAACCTGATTGTGTGGTAATTCTCACACTTGCGGTTCTTGCTATCACTGAAACTGTGTGGATGATGTTAGCTGATGGTATACCACCAATCTCATAGATTCTACTCAGCAACGTGAAAAGCCGTTTTGTTGCCACTTCCCCGAATGATTTTAGAAACTTCAATGGAATGTTATCTAACCCTGCTGCCTTATTTGATTTTAAGTCTTCTAAAGTTCATTTGAAATTCCCTCTCTAATGGTGGGCGCCTACCTCTTCCCTGCCGACTCTATTTCTTTTTCTATCACGTCTTCAGGCAAGTTTTGCCCCTCATAGAGGCCTTCAATGTACTCTTTCCTCTCTCTCCTCTGCTTTTAGCTGTGGAATTCCCAAGGAAATCTTAATGTTAGTGTCCTTGCTTTTAATTTCACCGGAGGCTGTTTTGACTTTGCTATACGCTGAATCCGTCCTTCCAACAATCATTTCTTTTTCGATTTCTTCATATTTTTCACGTAACCATTTTACCTTAGCTTCCCTGTACTTCCTGTTTACTTCGTTCCTAAGTGACTTGCATTTCTGTATTCCCGAATTGCCCTAAACATTTTTGTACTTCATTCTTTCGTCGATCAACTGGAGCTTTGCATCTGTTATCATGGTTTCTTCGCAGTTTTATATCTTGTATCTATAGTTTTCTTTCCAACTTCTATGATTGCCCGCTTTCAAGATGTATATCCCTCTTCAACCTCACTGCCTACTGAGCTATTCGTTATAGCAGTGTCTATAGCCTCAAAGAACTTCAGAGTATCTCTTCAACCCTTAGTACTTTCTGATCGCACTTATTTGCGCATTGATTCTCCCTGACTAATCTCTTAAACTTCAGCATACTCTACATCATTACATTACTGTGGTCTGAGTCTATATTTGCTTCTGTGTACGCCTTATAATTCAATATGTGATTTCGGAATCTCTGCCTGGCCATGATGTAATCTAACCATGATGTAATCTTAGTGAAATCTGCTCATACCTCCCGGTCTTTTCAAGTATACCCCTTCCTCTTGTGATTCTTGAACAGAGTTTTCGCTATTACTAACTGATATTTATTGGATAATTCAATTAGTCTTTCTCCTCTCTCGTTTCTATTACCAATGCCATATTCTGCCGTAACCCTTTTTCTACTCCCTTCCCTACAATCGCATTCCAATCGCCATGAATACTAGATATTCATCTCCCTTTACCTACTGAATTATCCGTTCGGTATCCTCATATACTTCCTCTATCTGTTCATCTTGTGCTTGCAAAGTCGGCAGGTACATCTGAACCGTTGTTGTCGGTGTGGTTTGCTATCGATTCTGATGAGGAAAACCCTATCACTGAGTACTTGACAGTAACTCACACTCTGCCCTACCTTCCTATTCGTAATGAATCCTTATGCCGTTATACCATTTTCTGCAACTACTGATGTTACACAATCCTCATCTGACCAGAAATCCTTATCTTCGTTCCATTTCACCTCACTGACATTCACTGTATCTAGATTGAGCCTTAGCATTTTCCTTTTCAGATTTTCTAGCTTCCCTATCACGTTCAAACTTCTGACATTCCACGCCCCGCTTCGTAGAACGTTATCCTTCAGTTGGCCATTCAATCTTTTTCTCATGATCTCATCCCCATTTGCAGTCCCTTCCCGGAGACCTGAATGGCTGACTGCTCCGGAATCTTTTGCCAATGGAGAGATCAGCAAGACACTTATTCAATTACAGCCACATGTCCTGTGGAAACACGTTATGTCTTTAATCCAGTGGTTCCCATTGCCTTCTGCGTCCTCATCCCGTTGATCATTGCTGATTCTTCCGCCTTTGGGGGCAGTTTCCCAACCAAAGCGCTGAACAACTATCCGCTCCTCCGCTCTCTCTGGCAAGGCCGTTGGTAGAATGAGGGGGACATCTTAGGTCAGAAGTTTTCAGCCGCCATTGCTGGTGATTTTCATTCAAAATTTATACGGTGGTGGTATTCGAACCCGGGACCAAGAATGTTTTGATTTTTTATCGACGACGCTACCCCTAGACGACGGGTGCATTCATTTACAACTACTCTTTGCAGTTCCTTTATCGATACATTTGTTTTCTTGTCCCTCATGGCCACTCCTTGTATCTGTGTTGGTACATTCATTTCAGTTGCCGTAAACTTTTGCTTTATCGTTTTCGGTTCCGCTCCAGTTTCTGCTGCATAAGTCATAACAGGACGCACCACTATTTTCCCCTCAGTTGTCATAAATTAATTTCTCCATAAAGTAGTTTGCAAGCACCCGGCTACTCTTCCTGCCTTTGTCATTTGATTTTCCATTTCCATGGATAAGTCTTTATAACTGGAGATAATACGGCCTAGGTAATTAAAGCTCATCGCTTGTTCAAATGACATACTTCTAAATCGAAGTTAATCTTACGGTTTTTTTTATACCACCATGCTCTTTGATTTTTTAGATGAGACTGGCAGGTTACATTGCTTAGCTGTTTTATTCAATCGGTGAGATAATCTTTGTAAATTGTCCACATTATTTTGTGTCACCTCAGCATCATCAGCATAAATTGTAGTACTGACCACTCTGAATCCCATTTTATATCCCAGTTTCTTTCTTCCAACATCAGTGGCATGCTCCATTAATGGGTTGAGCAGGATTAGGTTTAATGAGACTCCTTGTCTAATTTCTTAATCTGTTGTGCTGCAGTTTCATCTGTCAATCATTTGTGTGTTTTAATTCTCGTTTTATTACATTTCTTCTATGATTTTTAATGTATCCATTTATGCATTGGCAGTCCTTCTCGAATAAGGTTTGATTTATGTCATGTTTTTCTAATCCTACCAAAGGCTTTCGACAAGTCAACAGAACACAGGCAGGCTGTGTCATTTAACTCTATGGATTTCTCCGCAAACTGTCCTAGAGCGAGTATTGTATCAGCATCTTAGTACATAATGAAATTTTCACTCTGCCAGGAGTTTGATAATAATAATTTGTGGTAAGGACTATGGGACCAAGCTGCTGAGGTCATCGGTCGATAGACTTACGCACTACTTAATCCAACTTAATTTAACTTACGCTAAGGACAACACACACACCCATGCGGAGGGAGGACTCGAACCTCCGACGGGGGCAGCCGCACGATCCGTGACAGGACGCCTCAGACCGCACGCCTACCCCGCGCGGCGCCAGGAGTTTTTTAGTACATTATTTAACTATTATTGAGGAAGGTAGGATATCAAGAGAATGGAAGGAAATTTTTACTATTGTAGTATTTAGAAAAGGATATAAACAAGTCCAAGAGAATAGAAAAAAGTACAGGGTGGCGCACATAATGTGTTACCAATTTTGTTTTTGAATATAAACTTTATTGTCACTACAATCTGAAAGGAACATATACTACACTGAAGAGCCGGCCATGGAGATTTGTTCTAACTCAGCACATGCTCAATATGCCCACCATTTCGTTTCCTAACTTCCTTCAAACGAACACTGAAGTTAGTGATTTCCCTAAGGCACATGTCTTCCGTAATTTCACTGCAAGCTTGAAGAATAAGTCTTCTGAGCTCCATTAAATCACGTGGACGTTTCGGGAAAAATTTTTCCTTTAGGTATCCCCAAAGAAAAAAGTCACATGGATTGAGGTGTGGACTATTGGGGGGCCAATTTTGTCTGTCATTGAAGCGACCTGGATACCTGAGTGGAATGATCCGCATGTCGAAATGCTCGTGTAAAAACTCCAACACAGTGTTGCAGACAAATGTTGATGGTGCTAGGACAGCAACCAGCCACAAATTTACTTTCAGTTCCTTTATTCAAAGGGTACCGTTAACGGTTTCGAATCGTTGTGATTCACTCTCAGACGGTTTACATGCTTTCTTTACGACATGTGTGTTTTTTACAGATTAATTGTCGTGAAACGTCGGTTTGGAGTGTTTGTTTTCATAACATTCGTGTTTCCAGTATGTAGCCTTGCTCCATCTTGCATAAACCACTGCGTGTTGAAGGGCAAGGCAGTAGCAAGAAGCTGTGGAATTTAATGGAGCTGAGAAGACTTATTCTTCAAGCTTGCAGAGAAATTACGGAAGACATGTGCCGTAGGCTAATCACTAACTTCAGTGTTCGTTTGAAGAAAGTTAGGAAACGAAATGGTGGACATTTTGAGCATGTGCTGAGTTAGAACAAATGTTCATGGGCGGCTCTTCATTGTAGTATATTGAAAGGTGGCTACACTGAGTCCCAGCGCCAGAGAGCGCGCCAAAGAGTTTTATTCCGCCGCCTCCACTGGCAGTGCTTGTTCAGAAGTTGTGGTGGTTAGTGCTTTGCTGAGAGGATGTTGATAGCTGTATTATTTGAAGCCATGTCGTGTGCAGTTGTTTTGATGGGCTGGACAGCAGATGTTGTTCGAATGGAGATGTTGTAATGATCAGAGTGTATTTTTCGTCAATATATGAAGGTAAAAAACATTTTTATATTTTTTTTAAATTTCCATATAACAATGTCTCTTGGTCACAGGTTCAGTCAACAAAGCATCTGGCTTGTGTTCATGTATTAGACTGTAATTCGGGTTTCTATGTGCAATTATAGTATTTTAGTTTTATTTAATTAATTCAGTGTAAATGGTATTTAAAATATCTTGTCTTATTGAGGAAGAACCGTGCCAAATGTGTACGTTGAATCACACTTCCACACACAGAACAGTTACACTTGTGCTTTGTTGTTCCGTAGTTTTTGTTTCGTAGCTTTTATAGTTGCTGGGGGACTTAATTAATTAAATAATCAATTAATTAATTAAGTCCCCAGCAACTATAAAAGCTACGAAACGAAAACTACGGAACTTTAATTAATCAAGTCCCCAGCAACCATAAAAGCTACGAAACAAAAACTACGGAACAACAAAGCACAAGTGTAACTGTTCTGTGTGTGGAAGTGTGATTCAACGTACACATCTGGCACGGTTCTTCCTCAATAAGACAAGATATTTTAAATACCATTTACACTGAATTAATTAAATAAAATTGAAATACCATAATTGCACATAGAAACCCAAAATACAGTATAATACATGAACACAAGCCAGATGCTTTGTTGACTGAACCTGTGACCAAGAGACATTGTTAGTTAGGAAATTTAAAAAATATATAAAAATATTTTTTACCTTCATATGTTGACGAAAAATACACTCTGATCATTACAACATCTCCATTCGAAGAACATCTGCTGTCTAGCCCATCAAAACAACTGCACACGACATGGCCTCAAATAATACAGCTATCGACATCCTCTCAGCAAAGCACTAACTACCACAACTTCTGAATAAGCACTGCCAGTGGAGGCGGCGGAATAAAACTCTTTGGCGCGATCTCTGGCGCTGTGACTCAGTGTAGCCACCTTTCAATATGTTCCTTTCAAATTGTATTGACAATAAAGTTTATATTCAAAAACAAAATGGTAACACATTTCGTGCGCCACCCTGTGTTACAGTTCTAGTATACAGAAAAGGAGACAAAGGCGTATTCGGTAATTACTGGACTATTACTCAGCTTAGCATCCGTAATTGGAAACGGAATAGAGAATGATGTAGAAATATCAGAAGAATAGCAAAGAAGCAGGAATAACAAAAGCGCAATAAATGGTATTTTTGCCCTGAAAGAGAAAACTAGTTAACGGCACGAAAATAAATCGTAAAAGTTAAAAAAAAGGACAGGTTGCGTTCATATCATAATAAATCGCCAGTTGCTAGTCTGGCAGCAGTACGAAATTTCGATTTTGGTAGCTATGTTCAGAGGTAGAGCTTAGTCGGGCGACGGAGAGGAGGAACAAACGAATGGCAACAAGGCAGGGGTGTGGGGGACGGGGGCATAATGCGAGCTACGGTGAACGGCGCACCTTATAGGAGGTGAGTGGCCGGGGCTTCTCTCGCCTCGCGTGCAGTTGGCTGTGCAATGGCTTCCGGTAGCGCAGCCGGCCGCGGAAATAAAAGCCACCGGATGCGGGGCGCAGCGTCGCCCTCGTGGGAGCCAGTGGGAGGGGGGGGGGGCGGGAGGGGGAAGAGGGATGGCGTGTGGAGTGGGGGGAGGCAGATGCTAGGCCCGAGATGTGGCGGGCACGTGGGGGAATGATTTAGCGAGCTGCCAAGGGGGCGGGCGAACGCACCGGTCCAATGCCTTACAATCACAGCGGGCGGCCGTTCGATAACAAGCGAGCCTAATTCCTTGATCTAGGTCGCCACTGAGTTGAGGACGGTCCACACTGGACGTCACGGGAACGCAAAGCCCCTTGTGCACGGCCTGCCGGTGCGACCGTGCGGTTCTAGGCGCTACAGTCTGGAACCGCGCGACCGCTACGGTCGCAGGTTCGAATCCTGCCTCGGGCATGGATGTGTGTGATGTCCTTAGGTTAGTTAGGTTTAAGTAGTTCTAAGTTCTAGGGGACTGATGACCTCTGATGTTAAGTCCCATAGTGCTCAGAGCCATTTGAACCTTGTGCACGAGCAGCTTTCTTGTCTCAGTCTACTACTCGTAGCAAGTGAGTCCACTGCAGAATTTCCCCGCCCACCGGCGTTTTATTCCTCGCCTGTCACGAGAGGCTTTCATTTACACGTCAGCGACAAAATTACGTTTGTAAAACAACAAACTGGTAGCCAAGACCGCAGGAATTCTTTCTGTTCCATGATTACCGGTTTCGGCGAAACTAAAGCCGCCATCATCGGATCTTAGGATATATACAGTTTACATCAAGGCAAACAATGGTGATATTAATAGTTGCCTATGTATGTGATGGAGACACTTAATATTTATAATGTCATCTCTCTTGGAAGCCTATGTGCTGTTTACGACAATTTTGTAAGGCCTGCGTGTTATAGCAACTATTAATATCATCATTGTTTGCCTTGGTGTTGTAACCTGTATGTGTCCTAAGATCCTATGATGGCGGCTTTAGTTTTGCCGAAACCGGTAATCATGGAATAAGAAGAATTCCTGCGTTCTTGGCTACCAGGTTGTTGTTTTACAAGCACCTAGATCTCTCCCACATGAGCACAATTTGCTCCCTACAAAATTACGTTTGTTGTGAGAGCTGTTTGCTGGGAACTTATGTTGGGAGGGACCTTTCTTATTATGAAAAAACCGAAATACAGTAACAGAAAATAGGAACAATCAATGACAATAGAATTTAATAAAAATAAAGCAAAATACATAGTTCACGTCCTGACAAAGGTTGTATGGGATGTTTTCCATGCTCCTTTCAACAGGAAGGACAGCAAACATATCGTCCGAAAATTTGTTAACATCTATATTTACGCTCGAGAAAATGCACGTGTCAACCAATATTCAACGGGCACTAAACAGCGTCCTTCAAATTTATCCTTTGTATCTCGTTTCCTTTCCAAGTGGCAAATAGCATCGAAAATCATTTTTCTATTAAAAAGATCTCACTTTTTCACAGCTAAAATAATTACTGTTAATAACCGTTTATCTATTTACGTTCTTATTTGTGCAGGTATTAATAAAACTTTTGTATGTCTCACTGGCCAGGTGCAAGTCTTTCTATTGGACGCCACTTCGGCGACTTGCGTGTCCCTAACCTACCCCACTTACCCAAACGGGAAAAGCGGAGCTACAGTTTCAAGTGGAATCCGAACCACATGTTTTGGCGGTTCTTCACATCGTTGCGAGGGGAAGGTTAGGTTACAACGCAGACTGAAAAATTCAAGGTCGGACCAGGATTCGATCACAGGATCTAGACCACCAGGTCCTACTAGCCAAGTACAGTAAAACTCAAATACCTTTTTCCTTTCAGATGTTTCGCTTTTCCTATGGGAGAACGCTAGTATAGAAAATAACAGGTCCTCGTGCATCCATTGTTATGTGTTACGAAAACAAAGCGAACAGCAAACTAATAATCAAGAAGACACACAAGCACGAAATCCATTATTATGATAAGAAGTGGGCATCCTGAGTGTAGGTGAACTTCTGGTGTTAGCAGACAACGCTAGAATCCCCTGTAGGATGTTTAAGATTTTAGAGCTCCACACTCGCTACAGTCAGCTGACTACTGAAATCATTGTCACATTCACGACATGACTGGATACTGACTTACATGCAAGCTCGTGATGTACGCCCACAACGAGTAGTCAATTTTGACCAGAAAATCGTTCGTGTATCACGGGCCTTACGTTCAGTCAAACGTAGATGTGTTCACACCAGCCGTAACTTCAATACAACGTCCTGTACTGAACTGTGAAAGTGAGGTTATGAGGGACCATCCATCTTCTAAAAAGTTGAGGTATTTCAAAAACGACGTTCTTGAAATTTACTTGGCAAATTTTACACAGTGCTGTCAACTGAAAGCGTATTACCACAGATTTCAAAGCATTAAGATTCATTTACTCGAGTGTACATACAGGGGTTCGACAAAAACATGCAAACAGCACAAGAAATGCATGCTTGAATATTAATGCAGATGCAGATGCTAGCAAAGCCTACAGGTTGCACGACCGGCAGCTCACAGGCTTCTCAATACGTTGCAAATGTTAGCCGTGGTCAGAACAGTGTGCTGTGTAGTTGTGGGTGCATTGTGTCGGAGCTAAGAGAATTCGAAAGGGACAAATTGTTGGCGCTCGTATGGTGCGTGCTTCAGTAACCAAGGGAGCAAAAGTGTTTGGTGTTTCAAGAGGCAACGTATCGCAGATGTACACCGCTTAGAGGAAAAGTGGAGAAAACATCATCCACCAAGTCACAATCGGACGAAAGTGTGTCGAGTGGATATGATAGAAGATAGTTAAAGAGCATTCTGACAAAAAACAAAAAAAGGAAAAGAGCAGCTGTAAAAGTTACTGCAGAACTGAACCCTGTCAGCATAAAAACAACATGTAGATAGCGTCTTAAGTCGGGAACTGCAGGACGAGCAAAACTAGAGATCTGTGACGCGAATGCCAGTAACAGGAAAACGTGGTACCCAAGTCATAAACCCTGGACCATGGAGAAATGGAGTAAGGTCGTTTGGATGGATGACTCTTGTATCACACTGTCTCCAAGTTCTGACCGAATTTATGTCTCAAGAGTGAAACATGGAAGGGGTTCAGTGGTGATTTGAGCACCATATCGTGGTATTCTATGGACCCTCGGCTACTCTTCAAGGATGCATTACTGTCGAGGATTATAAGACGATTTTGCCTCATCAAGCCCATCCCACAGTAAAATGTTTGTTCCCCGGTGGGGATTCTGTGTTTGTAGAAGACGAGGCCCCTGTTCACACCTTGCATCGTCCAGAACTGGGTTTGTGAGCTCGAGGATGAATTATCGCAGCCCTCCTGGCCACTACAGTCGCCAGATTTCAGTATTATTGATCCTTTGCGATCTACTTTGGAGAGAAGAGTGAGCGATCGCTATGCACCTCAGTCATCGTTACCTGGACTTGGCACTATTTTGCAGGAATAATGTTATAAGATTCTCTTGGAAACTGTGCAGGACCTGTGCTTATCCATTTCGAGACGACGTGAAGCTGTTTTGACAGTTAACGGTTTTCCTACAACATATTATACATGGTAATATGTTTATGGCGTTTCCATATTTTTGTCCACCCCTTCCAGCAAATAAATGTTACCGTTTGAAATATTTGGTAATACACTTTGCTTATCGAAATTTTACTGGCTGTACATTGTAACCTCCCCACAGAAAATGTTAAAAAATGATAATGAACCATATGTAACCTCCCAACAAAATTATTATAATTAAACGAAAATGAACCAAGCGTAAACTCCCCGCAAAAATAATTATTAAATGTTGTTGTTGTGGTCTTCAGTCCTGAGACTGGTTTGATGCAGCTCTCCATGCTACTCTATCCTGTGCAAGCTTCTTCATCTCCCAGTACTTACTGCAACCTACATCCTTCTGAATCTGCTTAGTGTATTCATCTCTTGGTCTCCCTCTACGATTTTTACCCTCCGCACTGCCCTCCAATGCTAAATTTGTGATTCCTTGATGCCTCAAAACATGTCCTACCAACCAATCCCTTCTTCTAATCAAGTTGTGCCACAAACTTCTCTTCTCCCCAATCCTATTCAATACCTCCTCATTAGTTACATGATCTACCCACCTTATCTTCAGCATTCTTCTGTAGCACCAGATTTCGAAAGCTTCTATTGTATTCTTGTCCAAACTAATTATCGTCCATGTTTCACTTCCATACATGGCTACACTCCATACAAATACTTTCAGAAACGACTTCCTGACACTTAAATCTATACTCGATGTTAACAAATTTCTCTTCTTTGAAACCGCTTTCCTTGCCATTGAAGTCTACATTTTATATCCTCTCCACTTCGACAATCATCAGTTATTTTACTCCCCAAATAGCAAAACTCCTTTACTACTTGAAGTGTCTCATCTCTTAATGTAATTCCCTCAGCATCACCCGACTTAATTCGACTACATTCCATTATCCTCGTTTTGCTTTTGTTGATGTTCATCTTATACCCTCCTTTCAAGACACTGTCCATTCCGTTCAACTGCTCTTTCAAGTCCTTTGCTGTCTCTGACAGAATTACAATGTCATCGGCGAACCTCAAAGTTTTTACTTCTTCTCCATGAATTTTAATACCTACTCCGAATTTTTCTTTTGTTTCCTTTACTGCTTGCTCAATATACAGATTGAATAACATCGGGGAGAGGCTACAACCCTGTCTCACTCCTTTCCCAACCACTGCTTCCCTTTCATGCCCCTCGATTCTTATAACTGCCATCTGGTTGCTGTGCAAATTGTAAATAGCCTTTCGCTCCCTGTATTTTACCCCTGCCACCTTCAGAATTTGAAAGAGAGTATTCCAGTTAATATTGTCAAAAGCTTTCTCTATGTCTACAAATGCTAGAAACGTAGGTTTGCCTTTTCTTAATCTTTCTTCTAAGATAAGTCGTAAGGTTAGTATTGCCTCACGTGTTCCAACATTTCTACGGAATTCAAACTGATCTTCCCCGAGGTCCGCTTTTACCAGTTTTTCCATTCGTCTGTAAAGAATTCGCGTTAGTATTTTGCAGCTGTGACTTATTAAACTGATAGTTCGGTAATTTTCACATCTATCAACACCTGCTTTCTTTGGGATTGGAATTATTATATTCTTCTTGAAGTCTGAGGGTATTTCGCCTGTCTGATACATCTTGCTCACCGGATGGTAGAGTTTTGTCATGACTGGCTCTCCCAAGGCCATCAGTAGTTCTAATGGAATGTTGTCTACTCCCGGGCCCTTGTTTCGACTCAGGTCTTTCAGTGCTCTGTCAAACTCTTCACGCAGTATCTTATCTCCCATTTCGTCTACATCTACATCCTCTTCCATTTCCATAATATTGTCCTCAAGTACATTGCCCTTGTATAAACCCTCTATATACTCCTTCCACCTTTCTGCCTTCCCTTCTTTGCTTAGATCTGGGTTGCCATCTGAGCTCTTGATATTCATACAAGTGGTTCTCTTCTCTCCAAAGGTCTCTTTAATTTTCCTGTAGGCAGTATCTATCTTACCCCTAGTGAGACAAGCCTCTACATCCTTACATTTGTCCTCTAGCCATCCCTGCTTAGCCATTTTGCACTTCCTGTCGATCTCATTTTTGAGACGTTTGTATTCCTTTTTGCCTGCTTCATTTACTGCATTTTTATATTTTCTTCTTTCATCAATTAAATTCAATATTTCTTCTGTTACCCAAGGATTTCTATTAGCCCTCGTCTTTTTACCTACTTGATCGTCTGCTGCCTTCACTACTTCATCCCTCAGAGCTACCCATTCTTCTTCTACTGTATTTCTTTCCCCCATTCCTGTCAATTGTTCCCTTACGTTCTCCCTGAAACTGTCTACAACCTCTGGTTCTTTCAGTTTATCCAGGTCCCATCTCCTTAAATTCCCACCTTTTTGCAGTTTTTTCTGTTTCAATCTGCAGTTCATAACCAATAGATTGTGGTGAGAGTCCACATCTGCCCCTGGAAATGTCTTACAATTTAAAACCTGGTTCCTAAATCTCTGTCTTACCATTATATAATCTATCTGATACCTTTTAGTATCTCCAGGATTCTTCCAGGTATACAACCTTCTTTTATGATTCTTGAACCAAGTGATACCTTTTAGTACGAAAATTTAATAGTCATGGGTGACAGGAATTCGTCAGTAGGAAAAGGGAGAGATGGAAACATAGTAGGTGAATATGGATTGGGGGAAGAAATGAAAGAGGAAGCCGCCTTGTAGAATTTTGCACAGAGCATAACTTAATCATAACTAACATCATCATAACATAGTTATGATTAAGTTATGCTCTGTGCAAAATTCTACAAGGCGGCTTCCTCTTTCATTTCTTCCCCCCAATCCATATTCACCTACTATATTTCCATCTCTCCCTTTTCCTACTGACGAATTCCAGTCACCCATGACTATTAAATTTTCGTCTCCCTTCACTACCTGAATAATTTCTTTTATCTCGTCATACATTTCAACTATTTCTTCATCATCTGCAGAGCTAGTTGGCATATAAACTTGTACTACTGTAGTAGGCATGGGCTTTGTGTCTATCTTGGCCACAATAATGCGTTCACTATGCTGTTTGTAGTAGCTAACCCGCACTCCTATTTTTTTATTCATTATTAAACCTACTCCTGCATTACCCCTATTTGATTTTGTATTTATAACCCTGTAATCACCAGACCAAAAGTCTTGTTCCTCCTGCCACCGAACTTCACTAATTCCCACTATATCTAACTTTAACCTATCCATTTCCCTTTTTAAATTTTCTAACCTACCTGCCCGATTAAGGGATCTGACATTCCACGCTCCGATCCGTAGAACACCAGTTTTCTTTCTCCTGATAACGACGTCCTCCTGAGTAGTCCCCGCCCGGAGATCCGAATGGGGGACTATTTTACCTCCGTAATATTTTACCCAAGAGGACGCCATCATCATTTAATCATACAGTAAAGCTGCATGTCCTCGGGAAAAATTACAGCTGTAGTTTCCCCTTGCTTTCAGCCGTTCGCAGTACCAGCACAGCAAGGCCGTTTTGGTTAATGTTACATGGCCAGATCAGTCTATCATCCAGACTGTTACCCCTGCAACTACTGAAAAGGCTGCTGCCCCTCTTCAGGAACCACATGTTTGTTGGCCTCTCAACAGATACCCCTCCGTTGTGGTTGCACCTACGGTACGGCCATCTGTATCGCTGAGGCACGCAAGCCTCCCCACCAACGGCAAGGTCCCTGGTTCATGGGGGGGAATTATTAAATGAACTTTTTAATATTGTAACCTCTGAACAAAATTGGGTCCCATTTATAATCTGTGTGCAGAAATGCATTCGCATTTAATGTTCCCACAAAATTCTTTTCTCATTTAATGTTAAGTTCGAAACAGAAAAATTCCTAAACACCAAAATAATACAAAAAATTTAGTAACCTGGTAAATTTTATGACGGCAGCAACGGTGCGCCTCGGCCCTGTATTCTGAATAAAAAAAGCAAAAATTCTTACCTCAATAAAAACTGCAAATATATCTGCTCTTACATAAAAATTTTCAACACAGCTCCGTGCAATGCTGGCCTATGCTTTGTGATTCGTGAAAGGAATAATTATTCATTGGATGAAATCTTTAAATGAATCCTTTTTTTAAAAAAAGATTACTTTATATTATAAAAATTATTATTGGGGCATTTTTTTGAAACAAATTAAATGACAATTAATGTACATTACTAGATATGCGCAAGGCTGCTTCTTTACCTTCTACAACAATACTCATCCTCCAGAGTCCTAACCAGAGTCCCGAGCAGAGCAGACAGCCGACACGCGCCGACTACCGCCGACTCACGCAGACTACTCAAGACTACTGTCGACACGCGCAGACCAGCGCTGACTCGCGACAAGCAACAACTAATGACATACTGCTCTCTGGTCAGAGACTCTCCTAAGTCTTGCCTATGGGGCATCGCATATAGCGCATACCTCACCTCTTACAACATATACAACATAATGAGAAAAATACGTTAAAGTCGTTTTTGTTTTGGGGGTACGCAGGGTTCGAAATTTAGTACAAAGAGTAGGAACAATGGCTCTAACCCACTTGGGCATCGATTCGATGTGATCTTGGATAACGGACAGGGATAGACGATTTCATGTTGCTTCAGCAAAATGCCAGCTGTAATAGGTTGCGAGTGGGTGCATGTCAGTCTCTAGGTAACCCATGACGAGATGTTTTCCGTAGATGAAAGATCTGGCCATGGCAGCAGCCGAACACTCTCTGCGTTGAGGTAGGTCAGGACAGCACGGAGAACATGCGGCCTTATGTTATCTCCGTTGAAAGATTATGTAATGGAAGCCTCCAAGACAAGGTATAACCGCCAGCCTTAACACGTTTGACGCTGATGTCCAAATTAACAGCTATGCGAACCAGAAGTGATCGTTTTGAGTACCCAATGGCACCCCACAACATTACACCATGTGCTGAGTGAGTATGACAGTGAAGAATGCAAAATGGAAACGTTCGTTCTCCTCGGACCCTCAACACGAGGAAACGACCATCGTGATGCTGTGCGCAGAACAGAGACTTTTACAGACAGTGCAAACCCAACGTCCAGTGCTGCCTTTGGGAACATCAGTGTAAGCGTGGCTCTTACTGCTTACTTCTTGCCCGCCTCCCCTCGCAAGTCTTCTCCCACGCCACCCCCTCACCTCCATTCTTATATAACCAGCTTTTGCATTCATGTTTCTTATCCTCTCCTCCAACCCCCCCCCCCCCAACCACTTACACCCACTCTACCCTCGCTTCTAACGATCTCTATAGTTGGGCCACACCTGCCCCTCCAATCCCCTCCAGTCTCCTCCCACTTTCTTGCAATCATGCTCTTCATCTTCTTCCTTTTCTTAATCTTATACGATATTCAAGTAATAACATCTACTCCTATTTCTCTCCCCTAATTTCCACCCCCAATTCCGCCGTCCGTTTGGTCGATCATATTGTTATATTTAATACTTTTTACATTATTTCTGTCACTTACTATATCGTTATAGGATTTTTTGGCTTCTGTACTGTATTCCACTCAACGTATGTTCACTTCATATTATTAACGATCTGATATACATATATATATATATATATATATATATATATATATATATAATATATATATATGATGTTCCACAATATAGCTTCCACATGTAATCACATGCATCAGATGACACCTAACAGTTGCAAGCGCACGTCTGTGATACTTCTAGATTTACTGTCTTCACAGTCTACATTCTTTCACAGTTTCATCGTAAAGGGATGTGTTTGTCTTGTTTACTTGCTTTGAACTGCCGTAGCTGATGCGACATGTTAATGATCTATTAAGTAAGTGAATTTCTTGCAGTTTTATATCAGTCTGAATCTAATAATTTTTTTACTTTTTTGAATTTTCAATTTTTTTGTACTGTGTGTCTTACTATTTTCATGTCCTAGCTTTTAGAATTGTGCTTGATAATGGCATTGTTGTGTACATAGTTTCGCGTAGTCAGCACGTACACAACGTTCCCACTAGAGCGCGCCCCGCTAAGCACAACAGCGCAGGCGCAGCGCTCGTCCGTCTCTGGTCTACGAGATGGCGCTGCCTTAGAGACGGACCAAATTCTGCTTCCGCCTATCCGCGTATTAATATGTAACGCAGCCAATGAGATTGCTGCTAACGTAGAACCTTTTCTCCTCGCGGATCACACCCGCGCAGTAATACCCGAACGCGCGAGGTATTATAACGAGTGTACAGACCTCCGATTATCCAGTCTGCGTCAGTCTGCATTAGTCTGCAGTCAAGTTTCAGTCTGCGCCTATATCATGTTCCTGTACATAGCCATGAAGATAAATGTATAGACACTTTGTCAAGTATCAGAGATATGTAAGAATAAGATTACCGTACCAATACCAAGGGAACTTCAGATTGTCAATTGTAAATAGCATCCAGAACCATGTTGAGTAATTTTATGCTTGTTATTATTTTAATAAATGTGTGTGAAAATTAATCAAGTTCTGTTTAAAGTTGGTCACCGTCAATCTGCTACTCTAAGCGTGCAAGTGGTATTTCTATTGTCTGACCTAACGGCAGAACATAAACACTCCACAATAAGACCACGAGACATATTGCTGACACTCGCCTACTTCATTAGAGCGACAAGTCAAACAATCTGATGGTGTGTGTACCGAAGGTCTTACAGTACGCACATCACAGGCATAAAAGTCGAAATCTTGATAGTACCCTAAGGTAAATACACCAATACACAGTCAAATGGTGGTTTGTTCATTTGAGTCGTTAGGTCGCGTCAAATGCCTCTTCAAATTTCTTCACTGCTCGACGTTTCGATACAATTGTCCTCGCTAGCTCTAGATCCTGCATGTCGTCGAATATAGCTCTACTGAAATCATCGATTCGATATTCGCATGACAGTCGCGGGCTCCCGACCAACGCGAGCAGCACTGACGCGGAACAGTAAGCCGCAGCTCGATTGCCAACCATCAAATCAACGTCGACCTTCGACAAGTGCTAGTAGACGCTACACCTTCTAACTCTCCTCACTAACAAACAGCAATCAAATGAAACTTCTAAACGCGAGACATTCTCCTTAATATGTCCTTACACTACCCTCCATAAATTTGGGTACACCACACTGCGTAACACAACGGAGCAAGATGGGAATGACCTGTGTCAGCTGTTGGTTAGAATACGTAAAAGTACGCTCAAATAATGATTAATAGTGATACTTACAGTACTGTATGGATAATTATTGTATACACACATACTTATTGGTACTGCTCAGTCTTATACAAACTGACTTTCTGTGTCCAAGCAGTTCCATTAAACAAGTCAGGTGGCGCCAGTAGACAGCACCACTGTGTGGAGGTACGTTGTCTACTGTTCTGTTCAGTTGTAGTTCTGTTTGTATGACTCTAGGACACGCCGCGAAAGAACGTAGTACATGCAGCGAAAGTAACTGAAAATGGCCCCAAAGTTCCAGGTTTCTTATGATTCACCGGTGAAGGTAATCACTTTACAACATGAAGGGAATAGTGTCTGACAAATATAAAAGAAATTTCCATACAGCAGACTCGAAATGTAGGCTTCTATGATAAATTTGCTGAAAGTAGCTGGCAATGGGAATCAAAAGGTTTATCATGCCATTCTCCAAGGACATGCAACAACATCAGGTTTCGTCCGGTTCGGAAAGGATTTGTCTTGCAGTTAGACCTGAAATATACATCCTGCTTGTTCAAGAGCTATGTCAAGTCTCTAGCGGTTCAGAGAATTTTGAAAGACATGGAGTTGCCCCGACCCCCCAAAGCTCCTAACTGTAATGCAGTCGAACTACTATGGGATGAGCTGTAAATGAGGATCAGAAAACGGGGGATCATGAGTGGGAGGCGCTTGTGTGAGGTCCTGCAGCAACAATAGAGACTATTTATTTATTTATTCTTTCGGCATATACAAGGCAAATATTACAGTGTCATTACAATCCACCAGGAAATTACAACACTACACAATGCTACTTATAGGTTTGAGCCAATCTATGGCTAGGTCAGGCAGGTAATGTATGTCCTTCAGTTCATCACTATATCCTACCACTTCACACACCAGTAGGTGGTCCATTGTCTGGATTTCACCACAATCACACACGGGACTCTCCGCAAGTCCCCACCTATTCATTAGATGTTTGCATCTTCCCACAGGCGATTTAAGGCAACCCAGAGCTCCGGAGGGAGATCAAAACCATTTATCTTCTTGCTGGGGTCATCGATTAGCTTTTGGTTCTTGTGTGTCCCTTTGCGCCATGATTCCCCCCACGCTAGCTTTGGGTCGAAGTCCTGTAATTCCCTGCCAATCTTCCAAAAGGGGGACCTAGATTTTAGCCTGTTGATGGGTGATAAGTCTTGGTGTATAGGGAGTTCTGGATTGTGTACGATCTTCCTATATATTCTTGAGGTCGCCATGGAGCGCCTTATATCAGGGGGTTCTATGTTGGCAAGGACTGGGAGCCAGTCACATGGGGTAGCCCTAAGTGTGCCAGAGATAATTCTCATCGTCTCTTTCAATTGGATGTCTACTTTATTTACATGCACACTTTTCGCCCAGACTGGTGAACAATATTCAGCCACGCTGTACACGAGGGCTAATGCTGACGACCTTAGTGTATTAGCTCCGCACCCCCATGATGTTCCGGCCAGTTTAGACGTAATGGCATTTCGAGATTTTAATTTCTGTTTGGTGTCTTCCAGATGGGAGCTAAACGTTAGTGTGCGGTCTAATTTTACTCCCAGATATTTGGGCTTATCTTCATGTCTAATATGCCGGTCATTCAGGGAAAGCTGTAGTTTCCTGCTTGAAGCTCTGTTATTAAGGTGCATTATGGTACTGGTCGTTTTATTGGAGTTGGAATGCAAATGCCACTTAAGGTAGTAGGTGTTCAGCGCTTCAAGGTCCGCATTCAATGTTTTTTCAAGATCTTCGAAATTTTTGCTTTGGTATGCGATGGTCAGATCATCCGCATACGCAAATTTACGCGACCTGGTGCTCGGCATGTCAGATATGTATAAATTAAAAAGGGTCGGCGCCAGGGCTGACCCCTGCGGCAGGCCATTGTTTATGACCATGCTTTTGCTGCTCTTTCCATGGAGATAGACCTTAATCTTCCTGCCTGTCAGCATATTATTTAGTAATGTGTACGTCTGATTGCATTTGATAATTCGAATAAGCTTGAGCAGTAGTCCTTCGGTCCAGACAGTGTCATAGGCTGATGTAAGATCTATTAATACCAGGCCTGTTTTCATCTTGTTCTGATAGCCTTTCTCTATATGTGTTGTAAGGGACAAAACTCGTTCACAGCAGTTCCTTCCCACACGGAACCCTGCTTGATAGTCCGGGAGGTTCGCCTCAATGTATGGTGCTAGTCTGGCCAGTAATATTCTCTCAAATAGTTTGTAAGAGGTACAAAGCAGTGAGATCGGTCTATAGTTCTTTGGATTATCTCCATCCTTCCCCGGTTTCAGTACCGCTATTACCTTAGCTTCTTTCCATAACTTCGGGAGTGCACCTGATTTAATGCATTCCGTGAAGAGCTTGGCCATCCATTTCCTCCCAATGGGTCCCAGCGCCCTCAGAAATTCTGGGAGGATTTCGTCGGGTACGGCTGCTTTCCCTGTTTTCATTAGTGTTAGGGCCTAGGTAATCTCCTCGACGTCTACTGCTTTGACAATATCTAGATTAGTTGGATTATTGGCTAATTCCTTGGTTAGGTTCCTGGAGATCCTTTTCTTCTCCTCAGTCTTCAGGCGATATTTTGGAGGTCTGTTTCATAGCAGTCGCTATTTCTGATGGGCCCACACCCGCGGCCGATCTTCGTGGTGTTGTGGCACCACCCAGTTTCCGTAGTAGACCCCAGCTCTTCCTGCTGGAATGGGTAAAGTCCAGATTCTCCATTGCCATCTTCCACCTGTTCCTACATTCCTCGTTCATAGTGTTGATCAGTGGTTCTGCAGTCTCGTCCTCCCACTCCTCTCATACTGCTCTAACAATGACTCGCACTCCTCTGACCAGCAAGGAATGTATTCCCTCCGGGCCCCTCGGGGGATAGCCTTTAGGGCTCCTTTATATATCAGGTTCACAAACCTTTGGTAGTTCTCTGGACTTGGTGGTATTCGATTTATTGTCTTGTCAATAAAAGATTTATATTTCTCCCAGTCTGCTTTTCTCAGATTCCACCATGGAATCGGGGGGCTCTTTATGATCGGGGTGGAAAGGCCAATATCCACAATAATCGGGAGGTGTTGGCTCCGTGGGAAAGCTTCGAGGACTCTTCTTGTAGCTTGCATTGGTACGCCCGTTGCGCCGCGTGTGACAAAGGTCAGGTCAGGTGTCGTCTTTGTGCCCCATACTTTTGAATTGAAGGACGCTCTGTCCTTGGGATCAAACAGGAGGTGTAGGTCCCAGTTGTCAGCCCAGTCACTTAGTCCAACGCCTTCCGGAGTGGATCTCTGATATCCCCATCTGGTGGGCTGGGAATTAAAGTCGCCGGCATAGATTGCTGGATGATTAGCCTGCGGTAAGATTCCTATAGGCCATTGCTGCGAAGGTGGTTTGTAGACATTGTAGATTGTCATCTCTCCCAGTTTAATGCCTATTGCGTGTGGAACCGATTCCACATTGTTCTCGAGGTTTCCTAGAAGCTCATTTTTCACCAGGGTCGCCATACCATGTTTGTCGTGTCCTGAGTATCCCACACTGGTGAATCATGGTACGCATAATCGTTCGATGTTTTCATCCGTCAGGTGTGTCTCCTGCAGGAGTACGACACTTACTCTTTCTCTTGTTACAGTTTTTTCAAGGATTTCTCGTTTCGTCCTTGTGTAGCCTTCTATATTGAAGTGGCACACTCTCACCATCTTAGTGGAGTAATTCCGCTTCTGAATCGTTTGCCTTCTTGTGGGCTGGGAGGCATTTGAGCGTCCGGTCGCCGGAATTGTGTAGACTTTTTGCCGTTGCATTTTACTGCAGCGTTGCCCGGGGAGCACCATCTTGGAGGTTGTCTACACGACTAATTCCAGCTGTAGTGGCGTAGCGTGGATTTCTGTCACCCGGTGCGAGTCCTAAATTTCAGGCTCCTCCTTTTTTCGCAATTAAGCAAAAAATAATTGGTTAATACTTATAATCAGAAGATGGGGGTGTTAGTAAATATTTTCCCTGCATAATTTTTTAGTGTCGTCTATGCTATCCATTACGCTGTACAGATCGTTTACGGATGATATTTATATGACTTGTTTGTGTTAGTTGTCCGTAACCACAAAGAAAAGCATCATAAATTTAAAACAGTTTCAACAAAGAAAATATATACATTCATTCAATGAGAAGTTAATAATTTGCTACATCTGAACCTACAGGAAATGGGCTTTCATAGCAATAAATTATGCTGTTCTGAATTAAGTTTGCGGGTACTTTTACATATATTAAGGGTACAGGATGTGTCCGTAACAGAATGCAAAAATTTAACAGGACGTATGTGCTGCAACTGGCGACCATCAACCTCAATGCAAGCAATGGGCGAACAAGGTTCTGACGCACCCCGACAAGTATGCCTGGAGTCTTTCGAATCACATTACAGACAGCTACAATTCTGGCAACTAATTCCATCTCGGTATCCACTAGGGTCTCATACACAAGTGACTTTAGATATTCTCTTAGAAAATAATCAAAGCGATTCGGGTCAGGTGACCACGCAGGCCATGAAATAGGACCTCCAAATGGTTGAAATGGCTCTAAGCACTATGGGACTTAACATCTGAGATCATCAATCCCCTAGACTTAGAACTACCTAAGCCTAACTAACCTAAGGACATCACACACACATCCATGCCCGAGGCAGGATTCGAAACTGCGACCGTAGCAGCCGCGTGGTTCCGGACTGAAGCGCCTGGAACCGCTCGGCCACAGCGGACGGCAATAGGATCTCCCCTTCCAATTCAGCGACCAGGAAATAGGGCATTGAGATGATGAAGTGAGGCGGTACGCCGTCATGTTGTTGATTCATAGCATGTTCTGTCATGGGGCAATGTAAATACGATACAACAGGGCCACTTTAGGGACAAGTAAAGTAAACAAAATCTGCAGCATGACTTCCTAGTAATCAGGCTCGTTCTCCTTGTTTCTTGCTGGAAATGAAAAACTTACATGTAAATAAACGGCACAGTACGTGTAAACTTGTACGCATTTAGTTGTAAATGAGCTGGAAACAGCAATGCTAGACAAAACGGTAGACAAGTTTACTTCCATATCTCCGACCCCAGGTTGCCTACGTCAAATTGTTCAGCGGAGCATTCTCTATGTCCTGTTACATTTTTTACGCTCTTACGATAACATCTTGTATAATAACTCCTTATGAATAGCACTTTAGTGGGCATTTCCACTGCCCTTTACACGAGGAGCTTCCAATATGCGAATGGGAAGGCATGCTCCGGTTCGCCGGCTTAGTACGGGCTGAACAGGAGGCATTCAGTTAAACCGTGCTTTATTAGGCTCAATTTCACTACTCACAAGAGCTTGCCTTGATAGATAAACTTCTCATAGTGCAAGAATGAAAATAACAGTAACGAGTAGTCATGACAGGAAGCGGCACTGCGGAGGGTAGTACCAGCAGCAGATGAGAATGGAAATGCTTATACTGGGGCGAGAACCATTCACTCTGTTACCACAGCTCTTGTTGGCTCAAACATTGAATCGAAAACAAATGTCTTCCAGACCAGATGTTTAGAGGACCTAATAAGAAACCCTTGCGAAGTCTAGAGCAAAGGCAGACATCCTGTGGGTTATGGGGAACAGATGGTAGATATTTTATTTTGCAACTCTGATTCTCGAGGGTGAGTGATTACGTATTAACTTAAGCGTGGCAGTATGTTTCGGTGGCAGCCATGTGTTAGGTTGCAGAGGTAATAGTTAGTTGGAGAAGGGTTTTGACTCAGGAAATGGATTTACCTATAGCTATGGCTAACATCAGTGGCATAGTAGTTGTGACGAAATATCCGTGTCCAGAGAATTAAAGAGATTCTTTAAATATTTCTAGAGCTGTCGATAAAAATGTAATTAATCTTTCCTTTATGGTTCGATGTAATTACAATTACTTTGCGTAACGAAACAGAGTGCATCTCACGTCACTTGGAACAAAAGGACAAGGACAGCGGACGTTCTCACGGACCTCGCGAAAGGAGGAAAAGGAACGTCGTAACTCCGCTATGTTTTGGATTCTATCGCCTTTAAAGTCCTAGGTACCTCGCCCAACAGGAAACAACGAAATCAAATAAAATCGTACAACGGACACCAAAATCATGAACATTGTACGTACCTGTAGGAGTACCTAACGCCGTTGTTTTATTATTTCTTACATCCTTCTGCTTTATAGAAACAATAGCTCTCTTTACTTGTACCTTACCATTATTTCTAACGTCAGTGTGTCTTTAAGTGCTGCCGTGGAAAATGAACTGCTGGTTAGAAGCGGTGTCAATGGTCTCCGTATGTTAACTAATATTTGCAAAAAATAATAGTAAACGCAACGAAATGTATTAAACATGTTTTGGAACGTTTTTAGAGGCAACTGTAGGCTAACTTACAGAATACAGTACATTTTTCATTGACACCGACTGTGTTGTGCACATTTTTCCAGTCTGTATTTCGCAAATCCACTTTAACGTCTGAAAGCCTCCTACTCTTTTTGAACGAAACAGAGTACATAACTGATAAAACTTCATTCAAAATGCCTTGAAAATGTTTCCCTTTTTGTACTGTATTTTGACCCAAGACTGAATATTACGTGATCTGGCTCAAATCTGATTGATATATTCAGAAGTAGATAGTGTTTTCATGGGGCAACGAAAAATATAACTGGAGCTTGAACATATACACTCCTGGAAATTGAAATAAGAACACCGTGAATTCATTGTCCCAGGAAGGGGAAACTTTATTGGCACATTCCTGGGGTCAGATACATCACATGATCACACTGACAGAACCACAGGCACATAGGCACAGGCAACAGAGCATGCACAATGTCGGCACTAGTACAGTGTATATCCACCTTTCGCAGCAATGCAGGCTGCTATTCTCCCATGGAGACGATCGTAGAGATGCTGGATGTAGTCCTGTGGAACGGCTTGCCATGCCATTTCCACCTGGCGCCTCAGTTGGACCAGCGTTCGTGCTGGACGTGCAGACCGCGTGAGACGACGCTTCATCCAGTCCCAAACATGCTCAATGGGGGACAGATCCGGAGATCTTGCTGGCCAGGGTAGTTGACTTACACCTTCTAGAGCACGTTGGGTGGCACGGGATACATGCGGACGTGCATTGTCCTGTTGGAACAGCAAGTTCCCTTGCCGATCTAGGAATGGTAGAACGATGGGTTCGATGACGGTTTGGATGTACCGTGCACTATTCAGTGTCCCCTCGACGGTCACCAGTGGTGTACGGCCAGAGATCGCTCCCCACACCATGATGCCGGGTGTTGGCCCTGTGTGCCTCGGTCGTATGCAGTCCTGATTGTGGCGCTCACCTGCACGGCGCCAAACACGCATACGACCATCATTGGCACCAAGGCAGAAGCGACTCTCATCGCTGAAGACGACACGTCTCCATTCGTCCCTCCATTCACGCCTGTCGCGACACCACTGGAGGCGGGCTGCACGATGTTGGGGCGTGAGCGGAAGACGGCCTAACGGTGTGCGGGACCGTAGCCCAGCTTCATGGAGACGGTTGCGAATGGTCCTCGCCGATACCCCAGCAGCAACAGTTTCCCTAATTTGCTGGGAAGTGGCGGTGCGGTCCCCTACGGCACTGCGTAGGATCCTACGGTCTTGGCGTGCATCCCTGCGTCGCTGCGGTCCGGTCCCAGGTCGACGGGCACGTGCACCTTCCGCCGACCACTGGCGACAACATCGATGTACTGTGGAGACCACACGCCCCACGTGTTGAGCAATTCGGCGGTACGTCCACCGGGCCTCCCGCATGCCCACTATACGCCCTCGCTCAAAGTCCGTCAACTGCACATACGGTTCACGTCCACGCTGTCGCGGCATGCTACCAGTGTTAAAGACTGCGATGGAGCTCCGTATGCCACGGCAAACTGGCTGACACTGACGGCGGCGGTGCACAAATGCTGCGCAGCTAGCGCCATTCGACGGCCAACACCGCGGTTCCTGGTGTGTCCGCTGTGCCGTGCGTGTGATCATTGCTTGTACAGCCCTCTCGCAGTGTCCGGAGCAAGTATGGTGGGTCTGACACACCGGTGTCAATATGTTCTTTTTTCCATTTCCAGGAGTGTATTTAACGGTATACGATATTGTAATCAAGCCTTTTAATTTCATAGCAAATCTGTGTCTTTGTCTTCTCCCATATAGAAAGTGCACGTTACAGGAGGATGTAAGATCTCACTTTGTAAACCCCAGAAGGTACTCACAAATGAGCCTGTAAAAAGTAATCACTCCAAGCATCAATTTCAGCAAGAAATTTGGCAGTTCACGGAAGCACTAACATATCTTATACTGACGGTAAAACGTATGCGAAAATTTGGAAATCAAAAAATATCCATGACATTCTGTCGCTTTGTTAAATTAAAATTGTGCAGTGCGTCTTTCGAGCAGCCGTTTGCTTGGATGACGGTATATACGGACGCAACCATCGACCTGATGTTAACAAATAACGTAATTCATCCGACCAGGTGACACGTTTCCATTGATCCATAGTCCAATGCCAAAGATCTCTCGCCCACTCCAATCGTAAATGACGACATTGTTGGGTCAATGCTGGAACACGTAGGGGTTGTATGCTGAAGGTCCCCATTTTCAACAATACGCGCTGAACGGTGTGCACCGAAACACTTGCGTCTGACCGCCATTGTAATCTGTCGTCACATCTCCCACAGATCGCCGCCTATCCTGCTTTGCAGAACCGGCATTCACGACTAATCGATAGAATCGAAGCACTTGCTGAAATTTTTGATTGCAGGACCTGTAACAGTTCGTAATTAGGAAGAATCGCTATCTGTCATAAGTGCTATCAGTTCGATGATCGACTTTCAGTAAAAGAATCTGTGACATTCAGGAACATGAGGCAGTGCTCTGCGGAACTATCTAGTGTTGATGGTATACCAGCGCACCGGATCATTTCAAATTCCTCGACTGTTGCTTGCCCTCCTACACCGTCTCTGAGAGAGGGCGTGGTAGACTCGGACGGCATTGAACAATCGTCTAGTTAGCGCCGTGCTCGGATGCAGTATGGAGTCGGGCGCATTTGGACATAGTAACATACATATCAAATGATGGAATGTGACGCCGGAAACAGTAGACCACGACGCTTAGAACCGTACATTGAGTACGGTTGAAGCAAGTCAGAGTGTTGATCTGCTGGTAAGTCGCGTTTAACGTTTACAGTTGCTGGGAGAAGCATGCATGGTGGTTCATAGGGTACACACTAAGGTGACAAGTCATGGTGTAGCGATACGCACTGAAGAGCCAAGGAAAATGGTAAACCTGGCTAATATAGTGTGTGGCCCAGCGAGCACGCAGACGTGCCGCAACACGACGTGGCATGCACTCGACAAATGTCTGAAGTAGTGCTGGAGGGAACTGACACCACGAATCGTGCAGGGTTTCCATAAATCCGTAAGAGAACAAGGGGGGTTGGCGTTCTCTTCACAACAGCACGTTGCCAGGCATCCCAGATATGCTCAATAATGTTCATGTCTGGGGAGTCTGGTGGCCAACGGATGTGTTCAAACTGAGAAGAGTGTTCCTGGAGCCACTCTGTAGCAATTATGGACATATGGGGTGTCGCATTGACCTGCTGGAATCGCTCCAGTCCCTCGGAATGCACAACGAACATGAATAGATGCAGGTGATCAGAGAGGTTGCTCACTTACGTGTCACCTGTCAGAGTCGTATCTAGTTATCAAGGGTCGCACACCATTCCAACTGCACTCGCCCCACACCATTACACAGCTTCCACCAGCTTGAACAGTCCCCTACTGACATGTAGGATCCATGGATTCGTGAGGTTGTCTCTACACCCGTACATGTCCATCCGCTCGATATAATTTGAAACGAGACTGTTTCGACCAGGCAACATGTTTCCAGTCAACAACAGTCCAATGTCGGTGTTGATGGATGCAGCCGAGGCGTAAAGCTCTGTATCGTCCAGTCATCGAGGGTACACGAGTGGGCCTCCGGCTGCAAAAGCCCATTTCGATGATGTTTCGTCGAATGGTTCGCACGCTGACACCTGTTGATGGCTCAGTATTGAAACCTGCACCAATTTTCGGAAGGGTTGCTCTTCTATCACGTTGAACGATTCTCTTTAGTCGTCGTTAGTCCCGTTCTTGCAGGGCCTTTTTTTTCGGTCGCAGCGATGTCGGAGATTTGATGTTTTACCGGATTCCTGATATTTACGGTACACTCGTGAAATTGTGGCACCGGAAAATCCCCACTTCATCGCTACCTCAAAGATGCTGTGTCCCATCACTAATGCATCGACTATAATACCACGTTTGAACTCACTTAACACTTGATAACCTGCCATTGTAGCAGCAGTAACCAATCTAACAACTGCGCCAGATACTTTTTGTCTTATATAGGAGCGGCCGACCGCTGATGTGATTCATGTGAGAAGGTTTCTGACTTTCTGGCGTGAATATGACCTTGCGAGAGGAATTAACAGACTTCGAACGTGAGAAGGTTTCTAACTTTCTGGCGTGATTATGACCTTACGACAGGATTTAACAGATTTCGACCGCGGAATGGTAGATGGAGGTAGACGCAGGGGACATTCCATCTCGGAAATCGTTAGGGAATTCAATATCCCAAGATCCGCAGTGTCAAGAGTGTGCAGAGGATACCAAATTTCAGGCAGTACCTCTCACTATGGACAACGCAGTGGTCAAAGACCTCCATTTAAAGACTGAATGACCGAGAGCAGTATAGCTGTCAGTGGTAACAGACAAGCAACACTTCGTGAAATAACAGCCGAAATCAATGTGGGACGCACAACGAACGTGGCCCGCATCTCGTGGTCGTGCGGTAGCGTTCTCGCTTCCCACGCCCGGGTTCCCGGGTTCGATTCCCGGCGGGGTCAGGGATTTTCTCTGCCTCGTGATGGCTGGGTGTTGTGTGCTGTCCTTAGGTTAGCTAGGTTTAAGTAGTTCTAAGTTCTAGGGGACTTATGACCACAGCAGTTGAGTCCCACAGTGCTCAGAGCCATTTGAACAACGAACGTGCCCATTACACAGTACACCGAAATTTGTCGTTAACGGGCTATGGCAGCAGATGACCGACGCGTCTGCCTTTGCTAACAGCACGACATCGCCTGCACAGCCTCTCCTGGGCTCGTGACCACATCGGTTGGACTCTCGACGACACGAAAACCGTGGTCTGGTCACAACTAGTAGTAGCGTTCGAGTGGCACACATTTTCATAAACCTTGTTGACAGGTAATTTGTACAAATGTTTTTCCAAAATAATGCAACACATTGTGCAGGATCTGGAATATGGGTGACATCCTCTGCTTAAGAAATGAACCACCAACAAGTATTGACCTGCTACATGCTTACGCTAACAGGATATATCAAAAGATTGTATCTACAATAGAAAAAGATATAACAGTTCAAAAGAAAACAGCAGATTTGAGATTTACTGTAAACCAGCAACAACTGATGCAATCATGCAGCAAAACTTGAACCATACAAATTCTCAAAACCAACTACCATTCTGACATATCGTACGCAGTCTTACCGCAGTACCACTCAACAAAGAAAACCACCAAAAACAGCTAAATATCATATTGTGGATAGCCACAAATAATTGGTACAACAGTAACAGTCACAAAGATAAACAGCAAAATTAAAAGACAAACAACAACATAAAAGACAAACACCAAACAACACAACATAACCGAACACAAACAAATGCACTCTGTACATAAGAACGCAGAATGAACAGGAGAATAAAAAAGATAATGCAAAATGGGACACAATAACAACATATAATCACAAATTTACATACAATATCTCCAACATTTTAAGATAAAAGACACAACTATTGCACTCAAAACAAACAATTATACCCAAAAACTAATAAAAGACACAGATATACATAGCAGAGATATATCAGTTACAATGTAAGACTTTAGAGCAAACAGGTAAAGTGTTCGACAACCGATATAAAGACCATATGGGAGCCTGAAAATGACTCGATCTTTTTAGAGGTATACCAGTTGATCAGAGTAAATTTTTCGTGAAGGATAAAACTGTTCTCTCGGTGCAGTAAGAAATTTATTTTCTTTATTTAATGTTCTTCTTAAACACAGAAGGTATGTTACTACACACAAAAAAATCATATTATAATTAATTTTCTAACGTGCTGCTTTTTGAAAACAGAGAAGACTTCAAGAATGTATGCAAATAACAATAATGAATTACGTAATTCAAGGCATGATGCTACAAGGAAATTTCAGAATCTTTTAGTAAACTTCAGTTTTATCCTGTGAGACAAAACACTTGATGCTTATTGAGATCCACCATTTTGCTTGATTTAATTGGCACTTTTCCTGATGTGCAGGTTTTTCAAATGTTTGCCCAGTGTTTTGGGCTCCCTGTATGCCATCTAGAACGTGTTGTCAAACATTCCATTAATTCTTTGATGAACTGGGACACGCCCTTTCCTTTCTCTTTTAAAAATTGAACGGTGTGTTGTGGAAATGGAAAATCTGACACGTTCATGTAGTAGCTTATTCAGTTACCACAAACATAGATATCTGACTACAATGCTGATTCCACCACTGTTTTAAGCTGTAGATTTCGGGACACTGTCCATCTTTCATAATGAATTATCCAAGTCGAGAACTCAGTCCGGTTCGGCTAGCTCATGGACTGTGTATATTTTGCCGTGCTGGGTTAGCATACGCTTAATGCATCCGAATACTCAATCTCAAGGCAGAAATCTATGCCCCTCTATCAGGGAAGAACTGATGAATCTGAGAGTGACAGCAAGTAACGGCATAAAGTGTTTTTTTTTAATTTTTTGATGCACAGTTATTTGAAAACAGTCTCAAATCAGTTACGTTTCCAGGGTTGGTTGGTGGGTTGACTGGGAGAAGCGACCAAACAGCGAGGTCATCGGCCCCACGTTTCAGGCATTTTATTTAACTAGTCACCTGGAAAGCTACATACTTCGTTACTACTTTGTCGTCCGTTCCGTTCATGGGCAGACATGTAGACAGTTAGTTCTTCTCTTATTTTTTAATTGCTGTATGAAGAACACATTCACTGTTAGATACCTCCAATGAAAGACCTCCTGCACAGTTATACTGGAAAGGAAAACGTTATGCATTAAGTCAACGCACATAGATAATTGTTACTTTCCTTTTCTCCTTCTCCAAGCCTTCATATTTAATACCATTGCAAAACATTTGACTTTTGCAGCTCGCTTTGCTATGTCCTTCAGATGGGAAGTATTAACTTCAGCATTTTAGACGTGGAACATGCTTGTGTCCGCTTCAGAACTTGTAATTCGAGTTCTTGTTGTAGTAATTCCAAGCCCTCCAAAATAAATGACGTACACTCTGGCTCTTTCTTACAAAAGCACTTTCTCTTTGTCAACAAGTCTCCCGTCAAGTACTGAGGCCCTTTCCTACAGTAACGGAACATCTTTACACGAGACAGATAGATGTGCTGCTCAGCTAAATAGCATAAGGTATGCTGTTTGAGATGGCTCTTAGCCTTTTGTTTGTAGGTATGTTAACAGCTATCCTCAAAACACACAACTTGCTTATTGCAAAATCTGATAGAAATACACCAAAACTTAACTCCCCTTGTTCGCCCCATTGAGCAAGTGGTACTTAAAGGAATATCAGTTTGAGCGGATTGTTTCGGATCGGGAACGCCTTTGCTAACTTCATGTACATCAGTTAGACCAACGGTCGTCGATGTGCGGCCCGCGGGCCGCATGCTGCCCTTATCAAGTAATGATGCGGCCAGCGTTTCTCGGTCTATTTTATAGTAATGTGCATATAGCAGCTAAGAGCAGAATCCAAAAACGTCAACTAACGTTAAGAGTTTCTTGAGGGAGTAGTTTTACTGCTCAGGAACAAACAAAATAATTACAGAGTCAGACTACCTATAAAATAATGTCGGAGGCACTACGTCGTTGTTACAGATAGTCTGCGAAAACAAGTTCATAGATGTCGACCACTGATGACTCGTGTATACAGATGGAGTTAACCTCGTCAGCGTCAGTTAGGACCTGAAAATCGTGCACTAAATCATGGAAACTGATAGCCACATAATAAATAATATTGTTAAGGACGGCTGTAGATGTTCCATTTTACTACATTAATTGACGTTGGTGAATTCGACCGTGAGGTAAATAAGTTGGCCGCATATCACTGCGGGATTAGAGGATGTGAGAGGGCGATTGTATTATTGTTTTTCTTCCAGTACTGACAACTCATGGGCGTGCGTTACTCGTACGGATGTTGCTGTGGAATAAATTTTGGGACAGAAATAACATGGATTTTGTAAATGCACATTTGAGAGACGATCATCTTTAAATGTGGTATCTGATCACTCTAAGAGCAGTTAAATTAATTGAGATAGATGTAATACAATGGAGCGAGTGCAAGGAAACTGTCATTTAAATCATTTATGAAACTTTTATTATGGTGTCTCTGATTTAATATTGCATTTAAATATAAGTACAAATATGGGTACTGTTATTAATCAATGTCATTCGCATACATAATAAAACTAACAACGCTTCTCCATGCAACTGTAGTGTCACAACTGTTATATTACTGAGGTTGGCAGCATTGTGAAGCAGATCACAGTCGACACGAAGTGTCCCGGGTGGTGACGACTTTTAACGATCAGCACTGCAGCTAGTCTATTGAGAGCTCATAACACACTCATTTATACAGGTTACCAATTAATAACAAGATCGATACGTAAATGGCTCGAGGTTCCGCCTCACAACTACAGTATTGGCTCTTGAACAAAAACTTTTGACGACCACTGAATTAGATCCTGTAGATGTAGGTCTTCCCAACTTTTCTGGTAACAGCGTAGAAGCTTTTGAAAGCATCCAAGCAGGTTTGCTTCTCCAGTGAATCTAGGAACTTCATCTTACATGTAAGGGTGAAACAGGGGTAGATAAATTACATCTCACTTGCATGAACAGGGGCTCTGTTGTGTCAGAACACAGAATTACCACTGGGTAGCAAACATTGTGCTAGAGGATGGACCAGATCAGCCAAAATGGTCAAAATAGTTCAAATGGCTCTGAGCACTACGGGACTTATCTGAGGTCATCAGTCCCCTAGAACTTAGAACTACTTAAACCTAACTAACCTATCACATACATCCATGCCCGAGGCAGGATTCGAACCTGCGACCGTAGCGGTCGCGCGGTTCTAGACTGAAGCGCCTTGAACCGCTAGGCCACATCGGCCGGCCTCCAAAATGGTCACATAAACCTTGGCCTTAGTGCCATCTTGCAGAGTACCCATGGGGCCCATTGAACGCCACGATATGTCTGTCCAAACCATCGCCGAATCCCCGCCACGTTTCACTCCTGGAACAAAAACTTGTCCAGAAGTTAGTGTGAAACAAGCATCATCCGGCTAAATGACATTCTTCCATTGCTCCATGGTCCAAGTTTTATCGCTTCGGCACTACGTTTTTCTGTTACGGGCATTTGAGCCACTGTTAAGTGGCTTTCGAATTCCATTTCGCCTACAATTCCCTGCTTCATGTATTTTTGGTGCTGACAGGGTTTGCAAATGTTACATTTAGTTCTGCAGTGACTTTTGCAGCTCTCGTCCTCTTATTTTTCATCACAGTCCTCTTCAGGGACCGTCTGTCACAATCTGTCAGCATATACTTTCGTTCGCCTTATGGCTTAGCGGATGATATTTTTCCGCTTCTTCTGTATACGGTGCGTCTCGAAACACCAAACGCTTCCGCTACCTTGGTTACTTAGATGCCTCTTGAAATACCAATAACTTATGCTACATTGGTTATTTCGGCTGCGTTGGTTACGAGCCCCAATAATTTTCCCACGTTCGAATTCACTTAGCTCTGACATAATGCACTCACAACTGCACAGACACTGTTCTGAAAGCGCCTGACACTAGCAACACATCGAGGATACTACAAAGGTGCCGTTCGTGGTCAAATACAACAGTGGAACCTGCGGGTTTGGCTAGCAGCTGCATTTATGTTCTAGCATGCGTTTCTGGCCGTTTTTCCATAATTTTTTCCAATCTGTGCTGATTGGTGGGCTTACGTGAAAGTGAATTTCACGAGTGTTTCTGGCATTTGTCATTTTTTTCTGAATTTTCGGTCCCATTTAGTCCAGATGAAGGAAATTGCCCTGTACGAGAATAAGTACATGTAGATCTTAATTTTAAAATTCATCTCCATTTGGCAACGAGCCGGCAAGAATTAATGGTATGTGGGAACGTAGTTTGTCGTCCGTGAAATGTTTTATAGCGGTCCGCTTCTTCAAAGCCCGCAGGATCGCCCCAGCGTCGTTGCACATTATGTCTGTGCTTCAGCCAGTGTTTCCTGGAAGAGCCTGTAGCTTCAGCCAGTGTAATCTGCCTTAGTGCCATCTGTCTCAGCTAGGGTCTGTTGAAGCTCTGGCTTTTTTATCTGCGTGTGTATTTTTGTGTTTTTGTCTGTGCTTTAGTGTTTTAGTGTGAATAAATACCTAAAGCGTGTGTTTATTATATTATTAGGATGCTTATAATTAACATGAAAAGTATCAGATACTCAGAAAGAAATGAGATGGCATGCAGAATGTTCTGCATTTGGGTGGAATAACTAAGTTTGTTGTTTTATTGTTCTGCTGACGGTGGCCATGTTTGTGTCTCTATCTATTAATGTGCTAGACACGAACCACAGTACGTCTATGAGTATTCTAAGTACTTTGTTTTGAATTATTACACTTTTCTTAGATGAATGTCTGTGGCCATGCCCCAGATCTCACAACAATATAATATCGCAGGAAAGACCACCATTTTCCAGATATGTAATTTAGCTCTGGTGGTCAGTCCATTCCACTTGAGCAATGGGTATAAATGGTAAAGTATAACCCAACCCCGATTACACATGTCAGCTATGTATGATTTCCACAGCAGTTTACTGTCATATTTGAGTCGTGAAGTAGGGGAGTTCCCTTCCGTCTATAGAGAGCTGGCGGTTGGAGGGGAACACCATAACACTGCGTTTCAACGGGTTTATTTTAATTTTCCAGAAATTTCGCTATTGCGTAATTTGATCAAGGCGTCTTTGTATGTTAAATGGTTCAAATGGCTCAGAGCACTAAGGTACTTAACTTCGGAGGTCATCAGTCCCCTAGAACTTAGAACTATTTAAACCTAACTAACCTAAGGACATCACACACATCCATGCCCGAGGCAGGATTCGAACCTGCGTCCGTAGCAGTCGCGCGGTTCCGGACTGAAGCGCCTAGAACCGCTCGGCCACCGTGGCCGGCTGAAATGGTGAAGTGGTGTTCTCAGAGAGCAACCTCGGCTGTTTTGTAAGATCGGAAATCCATGAAAAAATATGATTATGAAAAAGTAAGTGATGCTTTGTTCCTATGGTTTACTGAACACAGAGATAAAGGTGTAACCAATTTTGCTACAGGAAAATCAAGAAAATTCTACAGATGATGAAAATTTACAGCAACAGACCGAACCAGAAAATACTACGCTGCTTTCATTGTTACGAAAATTTCCGGGATGTGCTGGCGCCACAGAAGATGACATAAATGAATGGGTTGTCCAAGATGAAGAATTTGAAGTGACAGATGAAGAAATAGTCAACATGGTAAACAAAAAAGAAGAAGACGAAGAAGTGGATGTAGTGGAGGAAAGTGCGCCAAAGATTTCTCACAACTAAGGACACAAGGCCTTAGAAACTGCTTTAAAATATGTAGAGGAAACATCGTCTACCGAGGTTTTATTTCTTAAGAGACTATGTGATTTAGCGGGAAAAAAACGGCAAACAGCAGGCAAACAAAAGACAGTTACTAACTTCTTCACACAGTAAATATCTATTCAGTCTAATTTGATTTCATCATCATCATCATCATCATCATCAGCCAATTCAATCGTTAAATGATGTGGCCTCTTCGAGTCGTGGATTTAGGTAGGCTTTCAGCAGTCTTCTCCAAGTGGGACGGTCTTGGGCAGTTCTCTGCCAGGTGTTACCAGCGATCTTCTTGATGTCTTTGTCCCATCTGTCTGGTGGTCTTCCTCTAGGCCTCCGGTGCTCTCTCCGACTCCAGTACTAGCTTCGTCCATCTGTTGTCTATTCTTCTTGCGACGTGGCCAGCCCACTGCCATTTCAAGGAACCTACCGTCTCTAAGATGTCGTTAACCTTCGTGACAGAGCGGATGTCATCTGCCCTTTACCTATCCTTTTTTGTATAGCCCAGCAATGATCTCTCCATGGCTCTCTGTGCTGTCCTAAGTTTCCCTTTTGTAAATGCGTTCAGTGTCCATGTCTCGCAGCCATACGACATCACAGGAAGAATGCATTGGTCAAATACTGCTTTCTTCAGATTTACTGGCATTTTTGATCTGAATGCTGTTGAATTCTTCCCAAATGCTTGCCAGCCAAGCTTGATGCGTCGATAGATTTCTGGCCTTATGTCTCCCTTCATATTTATAATCTGACCTCTTCTCATAGACTGTCCTTGACTTTCACATCTCCAGCTGGGGCCATTTGTTGGACATTACTTTTGTTTTGGAAAGGTTCATGTTCAAGCCAACCAGCTGACATTCCGATGCATGATCTGTAACTAAGTTTTGGAGCTCTGCGTAGTCTATGGCCAGTAAGGCTTTAGTTTAATTTTTGTGTTTTTTTTTTTTTTGTATTATTTTCCGTGTTATCCGACCTTCCCACTTATCCAACCTTGCCGCGGCCGGTTTAGGTCGAATAATCGAGACTCTACTGTACTTAGAATATCCTATTTCCTGAAAATGAGTGGAGGATCTTCAACAGATGCTGAGGGCAGTCATACTGGTGGAGCCCAGCGCCTTGCAGAGACATCGCTGTGGACACTGGTAGTTGGTGGCGGCGTAGCGTGGCGGTTGCGAGGCGCCGTCGTAAAGGAAGCTGGCGGCCGCCTGTGCGGCCCACGGCTTGCCGCCCCTCCCCTCCCCGCCGCCCCCCAACCCCTCAGGCCTTTGCCACGCCAAGCTTTCCCGCGCAGGCGGCAGCTGAGGCAGCTGCTAGGCGCGGCGAGGCCTGGCTAGGCGGGCAGCCAGCCACGGCCGGCAGCTGCCGCTGGCAGTTCGCCCGCCGCCACAGGTGTCGCCTCGCCTCGCCGCTCCCCCCCCCCCCCCCCCCCTGCCTCTCGACTGCAGCTCCCAGACGGCGCCGTCCGTATCACCTCCACTGCTGCCGGCAAAAGCTTACGGCTGACGCCGAACCATTTGCATGGTTGATGGTTGCTACTCAAAAATATTTGTATAAAACTAAAACTAGGGACAGATCCGGCTGCTTCTACATACAAATATACAGGGTGTCCCACAAGGAATGGTCAATATTTACCAACATGGCAGCAACGATCATTTTAAGTAAACAAAAAAAAGCTTCATATGAATATGAACTCGTCTCCGAATGGTTCCCGAGATAGAACACGTTTAATATACAGTGTCATCCATACACCTGTATCGGATGCTTGCAATTAAACTGACGCTCTTCCGAGTGCTGCAGTGCTGGCCATATACACACAGAATACTGAAACGTGGTAGGAATGCTCATTAAGGCCGGTTTTACGCTATCAAAATTCTTTGACAAAGATTTGATCAAAGGTACGATCAAATATTCGTCAAATTTGTTTGACAAAGTGAAACACGTATGTAACGCAGCAGCGATGGCGAGGCATTGTAGCATCTGTGACCAGAGAGTATGCGCTTGACCGCGCGAGTGTTGCGAGCGGTTCTCAGTCAGTAGTAGTCTTTGCGAGTTAGTTGTCGCTATGCAGAGTAGCAGTCAGTCAGTCGTTGCGAGTCTGTAGCTCTGTCTAGTTGAGAGCAGTACTCAGTCTGTAGTCGTCATGCAGAGCGGTCGGTCAGTAGTAGCAGCCCAGTGCGGTTGTGTGATGTAGGGGGTCGGCAACAATGGTCAAGATGAGGAATAAGGTATACTGTTAATTAATATAATCATTAGATAATGTAAAAATTTATTTATTGTAATTATTCTCCAACAAGTTCCCCAATAATAATTTTTATTTCAAAAGCATTTTTTCAAAAATTTAATTTTTTTATTGAACTAAAGATCTCGTTGCACTTCCCATTTCATTCCACTTCTTTTGAAGAAAAATTTCACTAGAATCAAAAAAAAAAAAAAAAAAAAAAAAAAAACAGAATATTATTATTTGCAATGCAGTTCCTCCAAGCGGTGCGCAACAACAAGAGCAGATATGTGACATCCATTTATTCCGAGGTAAGACTTTAATTCTGATTGTTTTACACAGGGCCAAAGACCGATATTTCGGTTTAATTAAATTTTCTTATCACTGAATGGACTTTAATTTTTCATCAGGAATTTATATTTGAGTCAGATTGCGAATTTCACATTTTTGTTGCCATTGTCAGTACATTTCATTGTGGGCAGGTTACGCATAGAGCAATGTCCATCAGCATTTCTGATTAGTATCGTCCTTTTTTTCTTTTAAAATTTTGTGGGGAGGTTACACTTGGCGACACCCAGTCCAGGATCGTATTTCGTTGAGAGTCTTTTGAGCGACAGTCAGATATCTGCTCTTATTTGCTTAGATAATTAGGATTTGGCGCAACGCTTTTAATAATATTGTGACTTTCTTTCTACAGGTCAACGGCAATTTCCTGCTTTGTTGTATTTGTGTGTTGCTTTTGCATTGTGCTTATTTGTTTTGTGAAAAATTTTGACTATTGTAAAAATGCCGCGAAAGACTGTGAATAGTGTATCGCGAAGTATTGTGAATGAAATTACCGACTTAAACAACGTGACCGATAGTAATTGTGATACGCAACGTAATGATGACAATCCTGCGTTCACTAACAATCAGTGCATTCCAACCACTAATGATGACTTTCACCTTAATGATGAACAAACGAACTCAATTGTCTCGTCTGTTAACTTGACGACAATTGATGACGCAGAATGCTCTATGGTAATGAGCGCTGTAGAGCTTAACACACCCGATTTGGAAAATTCAAGTAATGTACAGTCAAATCTGTCTAATGAAAATGAACAGATCACACAAAGTAGGACAGATGTATTTAATTCCGACATAATGTCTGACAGTGTATGTCTAACTGGCAAACCTTTTTCTAAAATACAGAATAACCAAATGGTTACAGTAAGCGAGAGAGTTCCAGATCCACCACTAAACAGCACAGAGAGTATAAACGCTAACTTTGGCTTTGAACAAATTATGGCAAGATTGCTCAAACAACAATTTTGTGAACAGGATAAAAAATTTAATAAAATTAATGAAAAACTTGACAATAATGACGAAAATTTTAAACAACTTAGGGAACAGAACAAACAAGACAACGAAAATCTCAAACAACAACTCAATGAACAGGTCAAACAACTTAGGGAAGATAACAAACACTTAAATGAAAAACTTGACAATAATGACGAAAATTTCAAACAACTTAGTGAACAAATTACAGCCGTTGCCGCGCAGTGCCATGACACTAAGGAACAGTTGCGCGTGGAAATTGAGGCTTGTTCACAAAAAAATAGCGAAGAAATAAAGTCGGTTGCGCAAGAATTAAGGGAAATGCAAACAGCCGCGACAGATACACTCAGAGACGAAATTAGCGGAGTCGCCAAACAGTGCTCTGAAAAAGCTACACAATTACGGGACGAGTTTAGAGCAATGACGGTAGAACTTTCGCGCACTATGGACGCAAAGATAGACGCGAAATTCGAACAGCAGAACACTCAGATTAACGAGCGCTTTAACCAGCACATACAGAACAGTGATACGCGTTTCCGCAGATTTATTCAGGATCAAAACAAAGTAAAACGACAAGTTATGGAAACAATCACTGCACAAAGACAAGAGGACAAACGTAAAATATTCGCGAAAGCGAAGACGTATGTAGACAATAATATTACTACAGTGTCCGACAAAATTAATACCATAGAACAATTGAACGCGGAATTACGGGATGAAATTTCTGATCTTAAAGCAAAAACGGATACACACACAGTAAATATTCAAACAGTGACAGATAGATTCGAACAACTAGATCTAACACAGGATTGCGATGTCATCAAAGCTGATGTTAAAAAACTGAGCGAAACTACGCGCAAGTTGCAAAAACAGATTAATGCGTCTGATTCTAAAACCGATGATCAGGTTAAAATACTGACTGAAAAATGTGATGAATTGGCCAGTCGTATTGATGTTATCGAAAATACTAATGTCAATAAATCAGACGATACTGCACCGGTTTCTTTTATCCAAACACCTGAATTTCAAAATTTACAGCTGACAATTAATGAAATCGATTCATCTAACAACACGTTACGTCGGAAGTTATCAAATTTACAACAAGAAGTAACAGAGATGAAAAACATGTCAGTTAATAACATACCACAACAGACGCCACTTTATGAACATGTGTCAGACTCACGCAGCGCGTATAATTTGGGTAATCTACAGAGAGTACGGGACTTAGATTCCGATCAACCGCAGTTCAATAGATTCTCTTACGATCCTGAACCTGTTTCATTACACAGAGATGATAATTTCGACTATAAACATTTTCTGTCAGTAAGAAAGTTCAAAATATTTAAAAACGATAGAACGCAGATTCACCCACTGGATTGGATTCAACAGTTTAGCTTTGCTCTTCCACCGACTTGGCCTGTAACACATAAACTTGAATTTATTTGCAGTTTTTTGGAAGGCGAACCGGCAACTCGCATGAGACCGATCGCAAGGCAATGCTATTCAGTAGAGGAATTTCAGAATGCTTTTCTGTCAGCGTACTGGTCGAAGACGACACAGCGCGGAATTAAAGACCAACTAATTAGTTTGCCAAACTATGAAAACTCAAATTTTCCCAGTGTAACGCAATTTTTTGAGCACATGGTACAACAAAACCAGTACCTAAGTGAACCGTACAGTGAATCCGCACTTATACAACTATGCATCTCTAAATTACCACGGTCATTACGAGTGTCACTTCTAACGGGCCAGCAAAAAGAAAACATTTCAGCATTCAGAGATCTTTTACAGCTCTTGGAAGTACAGCAATCTGATTATTCTTTTGTAAACAAAAACTTTTTGAGTAACAACCAAGGTCAACAACAGTACTACAATTATGATCAGGGACGTAATTCTAATCGGAAAGATAACAGACGTTTTAGGAACGACAACTACCAAAACTTTAATAACAGGCAAAATTCTAATTATCAATACCGTCAAAATTTTCAGCAACAGGAACAACACTTTAGTAACAATAGAGGTGTTTCACAACAACAACATCAAAACCAGCCGGTTAACATACCTAACCAACAATGGAATACACAAGGTCAACCAGGCTTTAATGTTTCGCCGCGTGGACGTATAGCCCCTGGTCCAACAAATAGTAACGTACGTCAGCAAGGAAACAACTACGTACAAAGAAGACAGTATTTCAATTCCTATCGTAATGCACCGTATAGGAATGACTATTACGACAGACGTAAAAATAATGAGGACAATTTTCAGCGAACATCTAACAACAGTCGGTCATACCAACAGCAAAATCATACGCAAGAACATATTCTCATGAATGAACCCGACAGTAGGTACCATCCAGAGCGTAACACGCCTGGAAGAAGTAATAGGACAGTTCAAATAGTCGAAATGCCACAGAATCCTCCTAATAATAATAACACGTCAGATAGAATCTGACTAAATACTGCACAGGACGCATCTTCTAATAACACAAGCACTACCTTAGACACGCAAAATGTTGTTCACGAAAATGTAATTATTTTTGACGACATCAGAGACACTCTTTTACAGGAAAGACCAGCTATTCAGAAAACCATTTCACATCCTGTTATCGAAATTAAAATTGGTTCATCGAAATTCTCAGCAGTAATTGATTCCGGCTCACCTATATCAGTAATAAATGAGGAGACTTTTAATAAGTGCAACAAAGAGAATACCTATCCGACACTACCTTTAGGCAAAACAAAAGTGAAAGGAGCAGTATCGAGTAAAGGTGTAGACGTTAAATTACAGACGCATTTATCATTTTGTATTGGAGGTCATACTTTTCACTCTAATTTTTGGATTGTGCCTTTATTGACAACAGACGTTATTTTAGGTACGAATTTTCTGGTACAACACGACGCAGTTATTGATTTTCAGAATTCTTATTTAATGTTAAAGGATGAAAATGTACAACTTGCTTTAGAATTTCAGCACTCATTATCTGCGGAAGAACAAACAATTAACCGCACAGAGGTCATTTCCGCAACACGTGACATAGACTGTAATCCCACATTGTTAACGGATACGTACGTACACAACTATAATACTCCAGACGAAATGGACTACGACGTAATACAAATGATTTCCGATAAAGTTAAAGAGAGTAGTGCAATTACAGACGACGAACGAACGCAATTACACAAAATTCTTTTACAGCAAGCTCCAGTTTTTGACAACATTCCTGGTACTATGTCCGGCTTTATGTATGAATTTCAAGTCAAACCGCATGACACATTTAAAGCAAAGCATTATCCTATTCCATACATTCACAGAGAACAGGTTAAAAAAGAATTGCAGGATATGCTCGACCAAGGAATTATAGAACCAGCAGTTAGTCCGTACATAAACCCGCTACATATTGTTAAGAAAAAAGATGGCTCACTTCGCCTTGTACTTGATTCACGTCACATTAATGACATTATTATTAATGAAACAGATCGACCACAGACATTAGAGGAACTTTTACAGAAATTTCACGGTACAGCTATTTATTCCACATTAGATTTGAAATCGGGATTTTGGCAAATTCAACTTCATCCGAATTGTAGAAAATATACAGCTTTTCTCTGTTTCGGCGACTGTTATCAATTTTGCAAACTACCGTTCGGCTTAACTATTTCTTCTGCAGCTTTTATTCGCGGTTTGAACACAATACTTCCGACAGAACTTAAAGACAGAATTACGACGTATGTAGACGATATTCTTATCGCAGAAGCTAACTGGTCTGAACACAATATGATTCTTGAACAACTATTACAAACTTTTCATGCACAAGGACTCACAGTTAACCTCAGTAAATCGCACTTTGGCAAAACTTCTATAAAATTTCTTGGACACGTAATTTCAGCAGAAGGCATTGCACCTGATCCGGAAAAACTTCAAGCTCTACGTGACATTACTGTTCCTACGACGAAGAAGCAATTACGCAGTTTTTTGGGCTTAATTAACTTTTTTCGTAAATTTATTCATCATTCTGCTTTAGACACGCCTAGACTATGCCAATTAACAGGTAAAAACAGTATTTGGTCTTGGGATAAGCAAGCACACTCTGAATTCATGAACCTGAAATATGCTTTGTTGAATGCACCACTTTTATCGCATCCAGATCTTACTAGAAATTTTTCCATTGCTACCGACAGTTCCAACACCGCTTTAGGCGTACACATTTTCCAGGAAATAGAAGAAGATGGTTCTACAGTAATTAAAAACATCGCATTTGCAAGTCGCATTTTGTCACCTGCTGAACGAAATTATTCCGTCACAGAACTTGAAACATTATGTGTTGTATGGGCTTTCACGAGATTTAGGCACTTTCTTTACGGCAGACATACCACCGTCTACACAGACCATAGAGCGATACAATTTTTACTTTCAGCTAAATTCACTCACGACAGGTTAAGCAGATGGAAACTATATTTACAGGAATTTAATTTTACAATAGTTCACATTCCCGGTACGCAAAATGTTATAGCAGACGCACTATCGCGTTCTCTCAGTAACAATCAGCAAGACGTAGCAACCAACTTCTGCAAAGCAAATTTCAGTGTCATGTACATTCAGCAGGTTGCATTTGAAAATTTTATTTCATCGTCATTACAGGACATAGCACAAGAACAAAATAAGGACAATGTGTGGAAAGAAATTAAACACCTTTGGCAAGATAGGAAAAATGTTACGATTAGGAACCACTACACTGTACGCAATGACATTCTGTTTCGCCGCTCTCATCCTGACAGCAACATTTGGTTATTATGCATTCCTGACGAACTGGTTAACAAACTAATTTGGTACACTCATTTAAGTTACGCACATTACGGAGCACGAAAATGTTTTCTTATACTGAGACAGAACTGTTATTTTACCAACATGGAAAAACGTATACGACGAGTTTTAGCGTCTTGTAAAATTTGCCAGAAAGCTAAATCAGACACCACTTCACATATTCCTCCTTTATATCCCATTATACCTGTGAAATTAAGACACATGGCCGCAGTAGATATTTTTGGTCCGATTCCGAGAACTAACAGAGGTTTTTGCTACATTTTTGTCGCTGTTGAGCTCACTTCAAAATTTGTTACTTTCACTCCGTTACGCAAAGCTACTGCTAAAACTGTTTCGAAAGCATTTGTAAAACATTTTCTATTTCATGTAGGGCATGTAATGAAAGTAATTTCTGATAATGGATCTCAATTTCGTAGTAGTGTATGGACACGCATGTTACGAGCTAGAAACATTTCTCCGATCTATATATCCAAGTACCACGCTTCTTCGAACCCTTGTGAAAGATTAATGAAGGAAATTGGTAAGCTGTGCAGAATATACTGCCACAAAAGACATATTGATTGGGATACACACATACTCTCATTCCAAGATGTAATTAATTCCATTCCAAATGAATCCACTATGCTATCTCCGACTGTTATACTGAAAAACGTTGAACCACCGAACAAAATTAAAGAATTAATAGAATTCCCCAAAAATCGTCGCCTACGACACCACGAAATAATTGACATTGCGCTGAACAACATCAAACGTGCCGCAGAGCGCCGGAGAAGACAGCAAAAACAGGTTTGTACACGCCGCGACTTTCACGTTGGACAGAAGATATTAGTACGTACACACTATTTATCCAGCAAATTAAAAGGTAAGTGCAGTAAATTTGAACTTCTATACGCAGGTCCGTATCGGATTCGCAGTATCCCTCACCCCAATGTTGTACACGTCGAAACTTTGAGAACCAGAAAATCGAAAGGCAATCACCATATCTCAAACATTAAACCGTTTATTGAGTGAAACCACTGTATGATTCAACACACTATGATGCCATTTACTAATGCAATTAATTCACCTGACTAATTATTGATGATTATCGTATTTTTTTTCTTGGCAAGTGCCCGGCAATGTAAGGTTAGCAGGTCGCTCTTCTTGTCGTTACACATCAGACCGTGCATATTTTTCCAGATGAATTTACACATTTACGACTATTTCTGCAATTATATTTATGTGACTACTTATTGATGATTATCGTATTTTTTTCTTGGCAAGTGCCCGGCAAGGTAAGGTTAGCAGGTCGCTTTTCTTGTCGTTACACATCAGACCGTGCACATTTTCCATTTTTTTGTGTATATGACTGTACTCCAGTTTTGTTTGTATGCACTATGAAATAGTTAAGATATAACACACACCAGTCGACTTTGACATTTTTTTTTGCCTTATGACATCTCAACATCGTGACTGTTTCACATTTTTTTTGCTACTGCATTGTATTATTCTGTGTACATTTTTTCGCATCCGAACACTGTCAATGTCTTGGACATATTACGTTTTCTGTCATGTTATGCTGTATGGTTAATTGTGTCACCATAAACCAGTCATTATTTAGTGGGTATAGGATTTAAATGCAAGACATTAATCTTTGTTCATCAATTTCAGAAAGGAATGATGATTCTAAGAAATAAATTTAACATAAATGGGAATTTCACCTACGGAATAAACGAAAGGAGATGCAATAACTTTATGAGGAAGAGTAAAGGGATCAGGATTAACAAGCATTAACAAGACTATACTATACTCATCACAGAATAGCAGTCTTAACTAATTTTTCTTTCAGAATACAAGGTGATTGATGCAGGCTGTCAGAGAGAACTACACATCTTATTTTTAGTGATGAAATATGCTAGAGATAAGGAATAGTTAGGTAATGAGTAATGAAGTGATTTTTTGCAGATGATAGTGAATACTGATGAATAATGATGAAGGAAATGGTATTATGAATAATGAAGTTTTTCTTTACAGGTGATGATAATGGTGAAGTTATGATGATATGGATAATGAAGTTTTTTTCTTTATGCCACGTAGTTATTTAAGTATTTGTTGCGGTTTGCTTTGACAGCAGGTGTTACATTGCATAGTAGGATGACGGAAAGTTTTGGAAAGGACAGCTATGGAACACATTTTATACACATTTCACTACTTGTTAATTCGAAGTTCACTACTTTTCAGCATAGTGTGCGTTTCTTCTTTCAGGTCAATAATCCGTTTTTGTATTTTTTCCAGGAGAAGTTTTTCATGACACTTACTAAACCTGTTACTTATTATACCTGTTCTAGTACTTGCATTTTATATTTTTTACCCATTTGTGTTTATCATTTATAAATGTGATCACATGTACTGCCTTGTTACATAATCTTGCTACAGCTGACTCATGACGAATGACGTTACCTATCCTCATTTGCAGCAATAGGTCAAAAGCAAAAAGTATTATGCCTCAGCAATTAATTATCGATCCCAACGCAATGCATTGCTACCAAAAAAATGTATTACCAGTCCCACATAATGTCACTAGTTTATGATAATTCTGAATAATACTGATCAACTCTGAATAGCATGTCACTCGAGTAATGACCTCTTAATGAGACTATATTCAAAATAATGCTTTGTCACTAGCTAATAACTGCCACTGTTTATTGTAATGCCTGTGATTACTAATGATTTGACTGTAATTAACTGATTTTTAATAATGACTTTGTAATGATCTGAATAATACTCAATGATGAACTATGTTTTATTCTATTCAATACTTGATGGCCACTGAGTGCCAATAATTAATGTCACTCCACGAATTGTTATTAATTATGCCATTGATTAGCTCTTGTTTCCAATGTTGATACTTTGTAATTTGAAATGAATGTGACGGTTTAATAATGCTTTGTAATTAATTAAGGCTAATAATTCTTAGTATATTGAAATGACAAATGATTAATTAATTAACTGTAATTAGACAAATGATTAATTAACGACAAATGATTAATTAACTGTAATTAGACAAATGATTAATTAACGACAAATGATTAATTAACTGTAATTATACAAATGATTAATTAACTGTAATTAGACAAATGATTAATTAAAGACAAATGATTAATTAACTGTAATTAGGAGAAGGTTAATGATTCTTAATTATACTCTGTAACTGAAAAGAATGCGATTATTTCATAATATTTTGTAACCAGGAAAAGAAGGCTACTGATTCTATGTAAAACAATTAATGAACATTTTTCTGTAATACTACATACTTGGTACAGAAATGTTCAATAACTGGGCTATGAATGCCACGAACTATCAATGAAGACTATAATTGTCAATATTATGTGACTTGATGTCCTTCACCTCATAAGCTGACTACCCTGAATTACTGCAATGTCCATTTGTCCTGTTTATCCCAGTGATCATGGAGCACTATATTTGGTTTTGCACTAATTCTACGTTGGTGTGCCTTGTAAGAGTGTGGTGTTGACACGACATGCTGTCCACCACCATGAGCGATGAAGACATTATTATGGTCCCACTGTTTGGTGTACCTAATGTACTGCCAAAATGAAAACATGGAACATTACTACGACAGTTCAGTGTCTTGGCTACACTGATAAATTCTGATGGGAAAAGAACTTCAAGTTGTGTCACTTGGTGTTGTACTACTGTGGAAAGATATGGACTTTCAGAGCAGCTGTGTGCAATCTAAAGTGCTACAACCATGATGCAATCCTTCCCTTTCCTATCCTGATTCTTGTCACATAAAAAAAAATTTTTTTTTGGTAACATCATTTATGTTCATAGGTTATACATTTTTCGATTCGCTAAACTCCAGTGTGAGTACACTTATGTCACTGGTCGACATGATGTTTGCCATTATGTTTATTTGTTGTGAAAATACTAAAGACATTTTTCAGTGCATGTGCACTTTGGACATGAATTTTTTTTGCCATTATGTTTATTTGTTGTGAAAATGCTAAAGACATTTTTCAGTGCATGTACACTTGTCAACATAATATTTTTTGCCAGTCTGTTTATTTGTTCTGAATATGCTAAAGAATTTTTTCAGTGCCTGTGCACTTTGTTATCTGTCAAATAATTTGTATATACTTTTCTGATTTGCTACTATGTTTTGTACTCACATTTTGTCTTTGTCTGATATATTTTGTACTTAGTGCGTGTGCACAACATTTACTTTATGTACTACATCTAATTATTCTTGCCAGTCTGTTTATTTGTTCTGCATATGCTAAAGAATTTTTTCAGTGCCTGTGCACTTTATCTGTCAAAAAGTTTGTATATACTTTTTTCTGATTTGCTACTATGTTTAGTATTCACATTTTGTCCTTGTCTGATATATTTTGTACTTAGTGCGTGTGCACAACATTTAAATATTCTGTAAGTTGTAGGATTTTGTTAATTAAAGAAAAATTTTGCCGCGCTTGGCAAGTCCAAATGACTCACCATCGCTGCCAAATTTTTGCCCCCCGAGTGGAGGGTTATGAAACACGTATGTAACGCAGCAGCGATGGCGAGGCATTGTAGCATCTGTGACCAGAGAGTATGCGCTTGACCGCGCGAGTGTTGCGAGCGGTTCTCAGTCAGTAGTAGTCTTTGCGAGTTAGTTGTCGCTATGCAGAGTAGCAGTCAGTCAGTCGTTGCGAGTCTGTAGCTCTGTCTAGTTGAGAGCAGTACTCAGTCTGTAGTCGTCATGCAGAGCGGTCGGTCAGTAGTAGCAGCCCAGTGCGGTTGTGTGATGTAGGGGGTCGGCAACAATGGTCAAGATGAGGAATAAGGTATACTGTTAATTAATATAATCATTAGATAATGTAAAAATTTATTTATTGTAATTATTCTCCAACAAGTTCCCCAATAATAATTTTTATTTCAAAAGCATTTTTTCAAAAATTTAATTTTTTTATTGAACTAAAGATCTCGTTGCACTTCCCATTTCATTCCACTTCTTTTGAAGAAAAATTTCACTAGAATCAAAAAAAAAAAAAAAAAAAAAAAACAGAATATTATTATTTGCAATGCAGTTCCTCCAAGCGGTGCGCAACAACAAGAGCAGATATGTGACATCCATTTATTCCGAGGTAAGACTTTAATTCTGATTGTTTTACACAGGGCCAAAGACCGATATTTCGGTTTAATTAAATTTTCTTATCACTGAATGGACTTTAATTTTTCATCAGGAATTTATATTTGAGTCAGATTGCGAATTTCACATTTTTGTTGCCATTGTCAGTACATTTCATTGTGGGCAGGTTACGCATAGAGCAATGTCCATCAGCATTTCTGATTAGTATCGTCCTTTTTTTCTTTTAAAATTTTGTGGGGAGGTTACACTTGGCTCCCATTTCTATTAAGTATCGTTATTTTCTTTTAAAATTTTTGTGGGGAGGTTACAAAAGATATTTGACGTGCCGCTAAGGCCGGTATTACACTATCAAATTTCTTTGTCAAAGATTTGATCCATGATGTGATCAAATATTCCGTCAAATATATTTGACAAAGATCCTTGACGTAGCGCTAGAAGGGGTATTACAGTGTCACCATATTTTTCGTGAAAGTTCAAGATGGCTGACAACAACAACTTGTTATTAACTGCTGCAGTTGCATGTACCACAATTGCACTGTGTGCACATGCGGAAGAGAAGCGTGGGGGAAAAAAAGGAAACATACCTGGGTAAAGCCGTGGGTTTTACGACGACACGATAAAAACATTCAACAAAACTTGTTACATAAGCTTATAATGGAGGACGTCAAGTCGTACATCAATTACTTAAGAATGGATGAACATACATTTCTGTATGTGCTCAGTGAAGTGTATCCTCATATAACAAAGCACAATATTCACTTAAGAACTGCCACATCTGCAGAAGACAGGCTCACTGTAACACTCCGATTCCTTGCTACAAGAGAGGGTTAGGTTAGATTAGATCTCGAATCTTCTTAATCTATTTTTGTATTCAGGATGTCTCACGTTGTAAAGCGCCTCGTCAGCTTCCTACATCTCTATTAATTTTATAGTTATACACCAATTGTATTTAACAGCAATGTTTATAAAAACACTACAGACGACAGAACGCTGCAGCGATGCTAGGGCTCCGTGTGGTAACATGTCACATTGCAGTGAACAGAAGACAAGCAACTTCTTTAATCAAATCTACAGCGAGGCCCCAGATTTGATCAAATATTGGACGACATTTGACAAAGTTCCCTATTACACCATCAAAATCTTTGACAAAGATTTTTGACAAAGAAATTTGATAGTGTAATACCGGCCTAAGAGGAGTGTTACACAGTCATCATATTTTTCGTCAAAGTTCAAGATAGCTGACAACAATAACTAATTATGCGCAGCATTTGCATGTACAACAACTGCACTGTGTGCGCATTTGGAAGAGAAGCGGAAAAAAAAGAAACGTACCCGGGTGAAGCCATGGGTCTTACGACGAAACGACAAAAGCATTCAACAAAATTTGTTACGTGAGGCTCTAGTGGAGGACGTCAAGTCGTACATAAATTGCTTAAGATGGATCAGCATACATTTCAGTATTTGCTCAGTGAAGTGTCTCGTCATATCACAAAGCACAATACTCACTTAAGAACTGGCTCACAGTAACACTCCTATTTCTCGCCACAGGGCAGTGTTGCTCTAGCTTACAGTACAGCACTCAAATACCACGGTGCACATTAACTAAATTAATACCTGAAACGTGTGAAGCAATTTATAAAGCACTAAAGGGCTAATATCTGAAAGTAAATAAATGTTCAATACACTTTATGTGCACTACGAACTATTTTTATTGCAGATCAAAGTAATAATTACATTTTGAGTCCCACAACTACAAAATTAATAGACATGTATGAAGCTGATGAGCGCTTTCGTACTTTTGCTTTCTCGTGAGAGCAGCTTGAGCGGGTACTTTTGCTTTCTCGTGAGAGCAGCTTGAGCGGAGGCCATCAATTTTCTTTTTTATGTCGTCAGCCGTGCACCTAAGCCGTATCTCACGGCTAATGACCCCGCAGACTTCTTAATCTATTTTTGTACTCAGGGTGCCTCACGCTGTGAGGCGCCTCATCAGCTTTATAAATTCCTATTAATTTTGTAGTTGACGGCACACACACGAATTAAACTTCGCAGCCATGTTTACAAACACACTACTGCTGACAACGCTGCGGCGATGCTAGGCGCTCTAAGTGATAACGTTTCACATTGCAGTGAACAGAAGACAAGCGACTTTTATGATCACGTCTACAGCGAGGCACTATATTTGAACATATTTATTTGACGACAGGCGAGATTTGACAAAGTACCCTATTACATCACCAAATTTCTTGGACATAAATATTTGACATATCAGATTTGACCAAAAAAATATGACAGTGTAATACCGGACTAATCGGTGTGCTCGCGGAGTATGCAGAAAAATATAATAGTTTCACTTTTCGCCACCACATGAAAATATGGCGCTGTAAGCAGTCAGAATGTGGCTTGGCAGCAGGAAAAGGGAGGGAACGGTCAAACGCGTGATAACGGTCGTTCTGGTCACAATGTACAACATGTGTTTTGCATGGTCTCCCAAATCGGCAACGTGCTGCATCTGTAACACGACACAGTCGACAGTTGCTCGCAGCATATCCTGTGTAATCACAGCGGTTTGCCGTCTTATACTTCACTAGATAGGAAGAGTCCAGATACATTCCTCATAGACACTATCTTTCAGATATCACCACAACCAGAAGACTCATGCATATAGGTCGAGGAATCTGGAAGGCCACACATCTTGAAAATGCCTAGAGATGATGCGGTCGTTACCGAAAGTTTCACAAAGCAAATCTTTGATATGGCTAGTGACTTGTGTGTTACCCCATCTTGAGTATGGACGCAGTTGCATCTCTTGCTAAGCTGTAATCACATATTGCACGGGAAGGTCCTTCTATCGTGCAGATGTAACTGTGCAACTAACAGGCCTACGACATGTCATATCCTCGAAGAAAAACGGGACGGAAATGAAGGATATTATGAAAACATACCACACAGTCACGTAAGCTGAGCGCAGTGGATGTTCCTGCGCGACATGTGGCGGTATAGAGACACATTACGCGACAGTTCTGTGCATTCACGGCACCGTGCAGAGCGAAATGTGTCCTGTTCGTCCAAAGAATATTCCCCAGCCACATGTCATCCATTTCCACGCGCGCTGAAAGTCGAAGGGAAAAAAAGCCACGGCGTTGTAGTCTATCCTGGTGCTTCATTTAGCGCACATTCTGAATCTTGTAGGGATACCACTGCAAAACTCGCGGCAAAATCGCTTGAACTGTCGATCAGGCAAGAGACAATTCCCGTGACACAGCTCGAGCACTGGCTGCAGAATTTCAGGCATGTGCTGCACTACAGCTACAGAAATTTCGTCAATAAGTGCCAGGGGAACGGGCCGCTTCCCTCTCTCTACTGCAACAAGCAAATAACCTATTTCTTCAAATTTATTGACCACATTCTCTAGCCTATTTATTGACACGGGGCATTTTCGCAGCTGTTTCTGTCGGCGACATTGCCGCAGTGCAGCCTTGCTATTGCTGCCGTTCTGATAAAACGTTACCAGCAGTGCACGGTCTTTTCTTCTCAACAGCCATTCCGTTTCGTACGGAATACTTCAACATTGTTAACTCTTTGCACCAAAAATCTCTCCACAAAAGAAAGCAACACGCATCGCGTAGTTGCAGACAACATAGTGATGTCAAAACATGAAACATTTCACATTCTGACTGCTTAAAGTGCCAATTTCAACCTAGTGGCTGAAAGCTGAACTACAAATTTTTTTCAGCATACCACGCGAGCGCACCGATTAATGAAAATTCCTACCATGTTTCAGCACCCTGTGGTATATATAGCCCGAAATGCAGCACTCAAAACACCATCAGTTTTCGTTTGCCCATCCTTTTAATTGTTGGTCCGCGGGACTTCGGCCGTTCACGTAATAAAATAAAACACTGCCAATCGTTATTCTGAGGTTATTTTATTATATGGCAACCAACTTTAATGACCCAGTACACTATGTTCAACGATCAACGTCTTAGCTAAGGAGGTGAATACTAGCTGTGCACACGAACTATGAACTGTCCGTTGTAGAATACTGTACAGCAATGTTGCGTGTGCCACCATCAGCTACCTACCAACCCAGTTGAGAACTACACAGACGGTTCTAACGATTTGTTCGCCAGAGTTTTCGCGGCCATTACGTGTATATTTGGTTGTTCAGTGAACGCTTGTTTCGTGGCACGCTTGATAGGCACGCGTCGCGATGGTTTGGTGTGGTGTTGACGATTGCGATGACTAGTTCGTCTGTGTGTGTGTGTGTGTGTGTGTGTGTGTGTGTGTGTGTGTGTGTGTGTGTGTCCAAGGAAGGGAGAGGGAGACAGAGATACGCAGAGGGAGATTGGGGCGGGGGGGAGGGGGGGGGGCTGTGTGACGGCGTTATGGATAGGCATGTAGAGCGAATGGTGTGCAGTATGGGGAGAGAAGAATTTAATTTTAGAGACTGATCAAACGCAGTTTTGGGGTGGGTGTTATTCGTACAGTACTTTTAGAGTGCCAAAGAAGGCTTTACTGCACAGTGATACGCATTAGTTAATTACTTTCTTCCCTTGGGGTGTTGATTTTTGGATGCAATAGTTTTCTTCTGTTAATTTTTGGTGTAAGCTATTACTAGTTTTAATAATCTTTAAGTCGAATTCTGCGTTCGTTGTGTGGTCATTCTGTGCTATTAGGTAATCTGCAAATATTGAGTGTGAGCTATTGATTTTGGGGTGTTCTGTACACCTGGTTCTAAAATTCCTGCCTGTTTGACTCACACATACATACCGACAGTTGCTAGTTACTTGATATATACCAGACTGGCTATATTTGTCAGTGTTTCCCGTATTTCTTCCAAGTGTGTTCTTATAGTGTGGTTAGTCCTGAATGCTATGTTGAGTCCTTACCTTTTTAGTACACTGCTACTTTTTTTCCAAGTATACTATAAAACTAGTAGCTATACACATAATGTAAATAAACAACGCAGACTGCCTCAACTCAGTGATACACGTCTCATCTCTGAACTGTATGTGAACCAAAGTAAAATATTTGATAATCGCTCATTTTAAAAATGTTAATATTTTGTACCAAAAGTTTCTTTAAAGATTAACACGTAACAACAATTTGCCAGGAACGTAATAAACGGATAAACCCAATGAAGATAGTATAAAAAGTGCTGAAACATGTCTGAGTGAAATCAAATCTACAAAGGTAAGGCGGAATTCCTCTCCAGTTTTATCGCTAAACACGGAAATAAGAAGAACTGAAACATTCACAACATGATTAAACTGCCAAGAGTCTTGGCGGGATGTGTTGTAACCAAAAGCAGAAAACGGAAGATGAGAATGCTTACATTCTGCTCCTGCTTCTGAATTCCGATTCGCTGAAAGCCCTGTATGTGGTTAGATTCTGAGTTCGCGAAATCGAAGAATCGGCTGGCAGCCCTCGTGGAGTTGAGGCGGCAAGCCTGTGCGGCTGAGTTTGTGTTTTAAAGTGGGAGCCGATTTGCCGCTGTGAAGTTAGTAATCCTGCGCGACCAACGAGATTACTTTTCCGGTACGAAAGTGCGTTCCCGTAGGCGGGCGTCGTGGAATCTGCTTAAGCACTCACCTGTTTTTCGTCAGCCAGTGATTCCGAATAGTGAGCAGGGGCCCGTTCGGTTAAAAGCGGCCTTAGAGCACGGCTTGGAACCATTAACTGGCTGGCTGGCTCTGAGCACTATGCGACTTAACTTCTGAGGTCATCAGTCGCCTAGAACTTAGAACTAATTAAACCTAACTAACCTAAGGACATCACACACATCCATGCCCGAGGCAGGATTCGAACCTGCGACCGTAGCGGTCACGCGGTTCCAGACTGAAGCGCCTTTAACCGCACGGCCACACCGGCCGGCGAACCATTAACTAGCTGCAGCTGGTGTTAAATAAAAGTGACTGACTTGGCTAGGATTAATTCATGCCAATAAATTTCGTTTGTTCCCGTGCAAATTTGAGTGTGGTGCTTTTGCGCTCTTCTCCTTTCGATTTTAAACTGTGTTTCTGTTTTGTTCACACAGTGATTATCAACGCCAATTGCTAGTAGTCATTTGAACGTTGGGAACTGAATTGTTATCCGTGTTCCTTTCTACATCTGCGTCTACATATATATTCGAGAAGTCAACGTACGGTGTGTGGCAGAAGGTACCCTGTACCACTACTATTCATTTCCTCTCCTGTTACACCCGCACACAGAGAGGTGGAAAAACGACTGGCTATATGCCTCAGTATGAGCCCTAACTTCTCGTAACTCATCTTTGATCACATACGCGAAATGCACGTTGGCAGCTGTAGAATCGTTCTGTTATCAGTGTTCCTCGAAAAGAACGTCGACTTCCGTGCACGGATTTCCATTTGAGTTCCAGAAACATCTCCGTAACACTTGCTTGTTGTTCGAAACTACAGGTAATAAATGTTTGAATTGCTTCGATGTCTTCCTTTAAGCTGACCTGGTACGGATCCCAGACACTCGAGCAGTACTCAGAAATAGGTCGCACCAGCGTCCTATACGCGGTCTTCTCTACTGATGAACACGTTCCCAAAATTCTCCCAATAAACGGAAGTCGACCATTCGTCTTTCCTATCACAATCCTCACATCACGTTCCATTTTATATCGCCTTGCAACGTTAAGTCCAGATATTTAAGCGACGTGACTTTGTCAAGTGGAGCACTACTAATGCTCCATCCGAACATTACGTGTTTGTTTTTCCTATTCTCCGCATTATCTTATATTTTTATTCTACATTTAGAGTCCGCTGGCATTCATCACACCAACTAGAATCATCATACAGACATTCACGTTCGACACCTTCCCGTGCATCATAGCACCCTCAGGAAACAACCGCAGATTGCTGCCCACATTGTCCGCTAGATCATTTATGTATACAGAAAAAGTAGCGATGCTGTCATACTTCTCGGGGGAACTGCTGGCGATACCCTTGTCTCTGACAAATACTTGCCCTCGAGGACAACGCACTGGGTTGTCTTATGAAGTCTTCGAGCCAATCACATATCTGGAAACCTATTCCATATGCTCGTACTTAACAGTTCTGCAGTGGGTTCAAAATTTCAAATGGCTCTAATCACTATGGGACTTAACATCTGAGGTCATCAGTCCCCTATACTTAGAACTGCTTAAACCTAAATAACCTAAGGACATCACACACATCCATGCCCGAGGCAGGATTCGAACCTGCGACCGTAGCAACCGCTTGGTTCCAGACTCAAGCGCCTGGAACCGCTCGGCCACAACGGCCGGCTCTGCAGTGGTGAATCGCTTCTAATGCTTTCTGGAAATCTAGATAAATTGAATCTGCCTGTTGTCTTTCATCCATAGTTCGCATTTGTTAAAAGGGCAAGCTGTGTTTCGCACAAGTAAAGCCAGTGCTGATTCGTCAACATAAACTTCTCGATCACAAGAAAATTTTATTATTATACCATTCCAATCAGTGTTCCGTTCTTGGGATCTTTCCTGAAAATAGTTGGATAACTATAGGGCTTTTAACTTTCGACTTCTGAGATGTGAAGTTTAACACTGTCTCGCGGGTCGAAGTAACGCTGGTGTCCCGTATTCAGACTGATTTCTCATATGAAGCACTGTAGAAAACTAAGTCGAGTCCACCAATAAACGTATCCGGTTAAATCCGTGGACCAGCACCTGGAGTGATTTTTCTCTGTACCCCACACCGCGAAGAGGGCGTATGTGGACTCTGGCTGTGGCTTGCTTCTGTGATATCGCACCACGCCACGAAGCTTCCTGGACGGACGAAAGGAACGTTTCAAGGTTCTGTAGGGGAATTTCATTACATCATTGTGTATTTACAGCATCTGCAAAGTTATTTTCGTAGTATCTTTCCTCATCTGCAGGCTCATCTGTTGAGGAAGTACACGTACGGTTTTGAAGCACCATACTCGGAAGCTACACTTTGTGAAGCTGAAAAGAGGCATCAGTAAGAATGGAAGAGCAAGGGAGAATTTTTCTCCTACTCCATTCACTTGTTGAGCGAGGAGAGAACGGTTTTCTACATGATTCTGTAAGTGTCCTGCAGTCTGCATTTGATGATTAATGTCTGAAGTTGTGACGTCGCAGCGACAGGTACTGAATTGCGGGAAGCCACCAAAGCGCTCCATTCTCTGCGGTGATAGAACGACACTTAAAATCTCTTACCTCCTACAACAAATATATAAAAAAACTGAAATGCATATTTGTTTTAGATTTTTATAGTGTGTAATTGAAATGGTAAGGAACCTGGAACTGGAAGTGGTAAGGTGTTGGGTGTACCAAACACAGACATTTTATACCTTTATTTTTATTTTTTTATTTTCAGTTTTTAGTAGATCCTGAATCTCACAAACATTTATGATTACCAGCTTAATTTCACCCAACTCATCACACAGTTGCTTGGTTCAACTCAGAAACATACACAGAATCTACATTAAAATAACATAATAGAAACTAATTACATGCCGCGCATAATCTTAAAGCAAGAGAAACTGCACCCGTTTAACCCGCAAGAGCTTTAAGCTAAAAAGAAATTGAAGATACAAATATTTTAAACAAGATGAACACTTAAACATTCAGAATAAAACACATATACAGTTTTAAAAATCATCACGCGAGTGCTTCAAGTACAGAAAATTTTATAAAAGTTTACCAGAGGTTTCAAAATACGACACATATACAATTTTAAAAAACCAATCTCTGTGCTGAATCAGATAATAATGGAACTACTCTGAAGCACCAAAGAAACTGATATACACTCCTGGAAATTGAAATAAGAACACCGTGAATTCATTGTCCCAGGAAGTGGAAACTTTGTTGACCCATTCCTGGGGTCAGATACATCACACGATCACACTGACAGAACCACAGGCACATAGACACAGGCAACAGAGCATGCACAATGTCGGCACTAGTACAGTGTATATCCACCTTTCGCAGCAATGCAGGCTGCTATTCTCCCATGGAGACGATCGTAGAGATGCTGGATGTAGTCCTGTGGAACGGCTTGCCATGCCATTTCCACCTGGCGCCTCAGTTGGACCAGCGTTCGTGCTGGACGTGCAGACCGCGTGAGACGACGCTTCATCCAGTCCCAAACATGCTCAATGGGGGACAGATTCGGAGATCTTGCTGGCCAGGGTAGTTGACTTACACCTTCTAGAGCACGTTAGGTGGCACGGGATACATGCGGACGCGCATTGTCCTGTTGGAACAGCAAGTTCCCTTGCCGGTCTAGGAATGGTAGAACGATGGGTTCGATGACGGTTTGGATGTACCGTGCACTATTCAGTGTCCCCTCGACGATCACCAGTGGTGTACGGCCAGTGTAGGAGGTCGCTCCCCACACCTTGATGCCGCGTGTTGGCCCTGTGTGCCTCGGTCGTATGCAGTCCTGATTGTGGCGCTCACCAGCACGGCGCCAAACACGCATACGACCATCATTGGCACCAAGGCAGAAGCGACTCTCATCGCTGAAGACGACACGTCTCCATTCGTCCCTCCATTCACGCCTGTCGCGACACCACTGGAGGCGGGCTGCACGATGTTGGGGCGTGAGCGGAAGACGGCCTAACGGTGTGCGGGACCGTAGCCCAGCTTCATGGAGACGGTTGCGAATGGTCCTCGCCGATACCCCAGGAGCAACAGTGTCCCTAATTTGCTGGGAAGTGGCGGTGCGGTCCCCTACGGCACTGCGTAGGATCCTACGGTCTTGGCGTGCATCCGTGCGTCGCTGCGGTCCGGTCCCAGGTCGACGGGCACGTGCACCTTCCGCCGACCACTGGCGACAACATCGATGTACTGTGGAGACCTCACGCCCCACATGTTGAGCAATTCGGCGGTACGTCCACCCGGCCTCCCGCATGCCCACTATACGCCCTCGCTCAAAGTCCGTCAACTGCACATACGGTTCACGTCCACGCTGTCGCGGCATGCTACCAGTGTTAAAGACTACGATGGAGCTCCGTATGCCACGGCAAACTGGCTGACACTGACGGCGGCGGTGCACAAATGCTGCGCAGCTAGCGCCATTCGACGGCCAACACCGCGGTTCCTGGTGTGTCCGCTGTGCCGTGCGTGTGATCATTGCTTGTACAGCCCTCTCGCAGTGTCCGGAGCAAGTATGGTGGGTCTGACACACCGGTGTCAATGTGTTCTTTTTTCCATTTCCAGGAGTGTAGATATGTGTATTCAAATACAGAGATACCTAAACAGGCAGAATATAAGACAACAAGCGTCTGGTGCATTTGTTAGATCTGTTACTTCTGCTACAATGGCAGGTTTTCAAGATATGAGTGAGTCTCCGAGGTAGCGATGAAGTGGGGATTTTCCCATACAACTGTTACTTCTGCTACAATGGCAGGTTTTCAAGATATGAGTGAGTCTCCGAGGTAGCGATGAAGTGGAGATTTTCCCATACAACCATTTCACGAGTATATTGTGAATATCAGGTATCCGGTAAAACATCAAATCTCTGGAAAAATATCCTGCAAGGACGGGACCAAAGACGACTGAAGAGAATCGTTCAGCGTGACAGGATTGCAACCCTTCCGCAGATTGCTGCAGATTTCAGTGCTGGGCCACCAACAAGCGTCAGGTGCGAACCACTCGGCGAGACATCATCGATATGGGCTTGGGAGCCGAAGGCCCACTCGTGTACCACTGATGACTGCACGACTCGAAGCTTACGCCTCGCTTGGGCCTATCAGCACCGACATTGGACTGTTGATGACTGGAAACATGTTGTCTGGTCAGACGAGTCTCGTTTCAAACTGTATCGAGCGCATTGACGCTTACAGTTATGGAGACCACCTTATGACTCCATTGACCCTGCATGTCAGCAGGGATTGTTCAGTCTAGTGGAGGCTCTTAAATGGCGTGAGGCGTGTGCAGTTGGAATGATATGGGACCCCTGGTAAGTCTAGATACGACTCTGATAGGTGACACGTACGTAAGCATCCTGTCTGATCAACTACATCCATTCACGTCCATTGTGCATTCCGACGGATTTGGGCAGTTCCAGCAGGATACTGCGACATGCCACACGTCCAAAATTGCTACAGAGTGGCTCCAGAAACACTCTTCTGAGTTTAAATACTGGCCAGGAAACTCCCTAGACATGAACATTATTGAGCTTATCTGGGATGCCTTGCAACATGCACCCTTCGTACTCTTACAGATTTATTGACAGCCCAGCAGGATTCATGGTGTCAGTTCCCAACAGCACTACTTCAGACATCAGTCGAGTCCATACCACGTCGTGTTGCGGCAGTTCAGCGTGCTCGCAGGAACCCTACACGGTATAAGCAAGTGTACCAGTTTCTTTGGGTCTTCAGTGTAGAACTAACCCTTTTACACCTCTCTTACGAATAACTCGGGTATGTTCTGATTACCGGGGATGCTGATCCACATCGAAAACACGGGCATAAATAACGGCCAGCAGCGAAAGGTACATAAAGCTGCTGGCGAGAATCCAAAACAATTTCCGTGACAAGGGCTCAGCAAAAAAAAGTAGCAGTTTTCGTGAATCGTATCCATCGATTGATCACGTACAAAACAAGATGTTCACCAACTTCCTGCGCCGGACGTTGGAAAAATAAGGAATACTGGCGGAACCTCATCCTCCAACCAAATCAGCAGCTGTCCCAACTCGGAAGATGCAACCCGTGACTACGAAGGTAGAGGGAAGCAGCGATTCCTCAAATTGTGTAGGCGCACTCTTCTCACTCTTCACAGTAAACTATCGCCAACCACCTCGCCGAACGGTTCCTATTAGCATCCAGAGCAGACAGTAAGAGAAGCCTCACAGACAGCAACGTGTGTAACTAAATGCTTCCAAAGATATCCAGGAAATGTATTCGCAGTCGTGAATATCAACCACTATCGGCTGTATATTGGAACGGCTATAAACACCAATATATGTGCCGGACCAGGACTCGAACCCGGATTTTCCGCTTTGCGCAAGCGGTCGCCTAACCGCTTTGGCTATCCTTGCACAAATCGCTGCCAGACCCAAATTGTCATTGTCCATGTGGCATAACCTACATTCGTATGTTACGTATATTCCTGTCCAGGAAGGACGTATTTACTGAGAGTTGATGGCCTGGTATTGGCTAATAAATACGAATTAGCAGCGCCTGTGATATTAAGAAGTACGGTGCAATGTTCCTTTGAACATGGATGCATGTCTGAAGGCACAGTGCACTGTACTTCTCAAGAACACAGATAATGATATTTCGTGTAAATGCCTTCAAAGAGCCGCAGGGCTCTCCGCTCGTTGTTAACAACGAAAACCAGAAAAGTTCAGTGAGCAGCCAGAATCGATATGAACTCACTCACCGCTCAGTAACTGTGTCAAGAATCTTTCCTTAATTTTAATTGGTTGTAGAGTTACGTTTTTTTCTTGAAATTGGTGAAATATTCATAGCTGGGAAAGTTTCGTACCTGAGAACTGGCAGAGTGAAGGGTCACTTGCAAAGAAATGCAGAAATTTTTTTTTTAAATTCAGTTTTCGTTCTATACCTTCGCTCCTCACGGAGATCACAGAAACATTCTTCCCGCTCGTATTCAGATTTCATTCAACCCGTCGCGCTGCTATAGCACTACGTCAAGATAAGTGATGCACTTAATGTTCATTTGAGTAATGTGCTGTTACAAAGTTCCCGTGTTGGGGACAAGACAGCTACAATCAACTACAAGAGATTGAAGAAGGTGTGTATGCAGATGATGCTGTTGATCGCAGTATAGTTTGTCGTTGGGCAAGAAGATTTTCTGACGAAACCGGGTCCACCAATACTTGGCACCTCCCGGGTAGCGGCAGAACGAACCCTGCACAGACTCCCAACAATGTGCGGCACCCAACGATCTCAATTTGGTTGACAAAGATTGGGAGCGTGAGATGTAAATGTGTACAGAATACTGGGACAGTTGAAGTTGCAGACGGTTTGAGCCGAGTGGGTTCCGAGAAACTACCACCGACATCACAGGGCTTTGGGGATAACACTGACCCACCCACTCTACAGCCCTGACCGGGCACCGTGTGACTGCCACCTCTCCGGTACAGTGAAAGAATCCCGTCTCGTAAAGAGCTTTGAAGATGATGACTACCTTCAGAAATCTGTAAACAATGACTCTAATGCGCTGGCCGTGACGTATGTCGAGAAGGCATACAGCCTTAGCTGCTTGGTGTAGCAAGGTAGTTGAAAGAGCGGACATTGAAAAAATGACATTTTGCATCTAAGGAATGCATCAAGATAATGTAAAAATGGGAAACGTATGGAAAATAAACTGGATGTCCAAAAAAAATATTTCGCATTTCATTTGGAGTGATCCAGTACAATGATTTGCGCAGCATAAGTGGCAGTATAGATGTAGCTGACAGTGCCAGGCGTAATTGGTGTGCTGTTGATGGAGACATTTCAGCCAACTAGTTGTCAAATGCTACTTCCTTCGGATTGTAACAAGCAAATGCAGTGAACTCATGCCCACGGTGTGCTACTAGACATTCACGTGAGAACTGCCCATCACGCCAAACTATTTGCTTTTTCTGTAATAAAAAATGTTCAGAGTGTTTGCCAGAAAAAGCTCCGATCGGACACTCACAACGATTCCAGGCCCTTTGCTTCGCGCCGGAATTGAACCAAGAATACTCAGGCTCGTGAACCTTCGCCCATGGACATTCATGTAGTTAATTCCACTCCGCCCAGTGCCACTTTCTCTATCAGTGACTGTGTTCGTCCCACAAATAGTGTGCGTCGCCGTTGACGGAAATCCCGTCAAGTTGCAAGTGCTTCTGTACCAGTGTCTGTTCACGTTGCACGAGACAGTCGCTCTTGTCGTCAGCAGGACAATAAACTTTTTGTAGACTTGGACATTAATGGCAACGTGGTCCCATTCCAGCTCGATACCGGAGCTGCAGTTTCATTGATCAATAAAGACACGTACAAACAACTGGGCACACCTCCGTTGCGTGCCACAAATGTTAAGTTAAATAGTTATTCCGGTCAGAATATCCCCGTGTTAGGACGGTGCAGCCTTCTTGCAACATACAAGGGACAAACAAAACTTGTGTCATTTTACGTACTTCGTTCTTCTTCTGCAGTGAACTTGTTTGGTTTAGATTTATTTCAGTTGTTTAACTTGTCTATAGTAAATCAGGTCCTATCAGTGAACCAGACTGTGCCTTCAGCCAGTGTTCCTCGTCTATGTGAAGAGTTAGCAGACATTTTTGCACCGGGCCTTGGTTGCGCTAAGAACTATAAAGCACATTTGGAACTGATTCAAAAGACTGCCATTCGGGTGTGCATCCGCCCCTGCATTTTTTCAGCAATATCTGCAAACTGTTTGTGCGTCGGTCCCTACTGCAGCAAACTATCTGGACGATATTGTGATCTCTGGAAAGACGGAAGAAGAACATTTAGCCAATCTCAGAACATTATTTCAGGTCTTGTGACAAAATGGTCTTCACTTGCGGAAGGACAAATGCTCAACCGAAATTTTTCAGAGCGTGCAATGTTCCCCACGCACTGCGCGATGAGGTCGCAAGAACATTAAACGATTTGGAATCACAAGGTGTAATTGAACGTGTGCAGGCTTCTCTCTGGGCATCACCCTTAGTAATTTTGCCAAAACCTTCTGGAAAATTGAGACTTTGTGTGGACTTCAAGGCAACAGTGAATCCACAACTAGTGATTGCAATTTTCCTTTACCCTGCCTGGAAGATCTTTTTGACAAACTGTGCCCGGGTAAATATTTTTCGAAGTTGGACCTGGCAGATGCATACTTGCAAATACCGGTGGACGAAGAATCCCAGCGCGTCTTGGTGGTTAACATGCATCTTGGTTTGTACCGATTCAAAAGACTGCCATTCGGGTGTGCATCCGCCCCTGCATTTTTTCAGCAATATCTGCAAACTGTTTGTGCGTCGGTCCCTACTGCAGCAAATTATCTGGACGATATTGTGATCCCTGGAAAGACGGAAGAAGAACATTTAGCCAATCTCAGAACATTATTTCGGGTCTTGTGACAAAATGGTCTTCACTTGCGGAAGGACAAATGTGTGTTTTTTGCTCGTGATTTACCATATCTGGGACATGTAATCAATGCCCAAGGCATACATCCTAGTCCAGAGCACCTCCGTGCCATACAAGACTTGCCTTCGCCGCAGAATTTGAAGCAGCTACAGAGTGTGCTGGGTAAAATAAATTACTACCATCGCTATGTGCGCAAAGCCTCTTCCATTTCAGCTCCGCTTCATCGCTTACGCCATAAAGGTGTTCCGTTCGTCTGGACGACGGACTGCGAACGTGCCTTTCGCCAGTTGAAATCGGCGTTGCTTTCAAATACTTGCCTTACGCCATTCGATCAACGGAAACCCCTTTTGTTGATGGTAGATGCCTCGGATTTCGGGATCGGTGCTGTGCTTGCGCACAAAGATGGATCGCATGATCGCCCTATTGCCTTTGCGTCCAAATTGCTCTCGTCTGCACAAAGAAATTATTCACAGATCGAGAAAGAAGCTTTGGCTCTCGTATTTGGTGTTACTAAGTTTCACAATTTCTTGTATGGTCGTCACTTTACCATCATCACAGACCACAAACCTTTGACATCGCTTTTTCATCCGAACAAGCCTGTACCTCCATGTACAGGGCAGAAATTCATTAGCTGGTCTATTTTCCTCTCGCAGTACCGCTACGATATCTTGTATCGGTCCACTGCTAAGCACGGAAACGCCGATGCGTTGTCCCGTTTGCCTGTTGCTGAGGATAGAGCATTCGATTCTTCCAAACCTGCTTGCATGTTCATTGATGCGGAAACCGATGACGTGGTCGAATCGTTTCCGATTGATTTTCGTCGTGTAGCTACAGCCGCAGCTGCTGACCCTGTCCTTGCTACCGTTTTGCGTTTTGTTGCTACGCAATGGTCCTTGTCAAAGTCACGGATCGAGGATCCGTTGGTTCGCCGATTTCTTGCTCACAGGGAGAGACTTTTTGTACGACGTGGTGTTTTGCTGTTGCGTTCTGATAATGATCAGCCCAGGGTCGTGGTCCCACGTTCGTTACAGTCCTCTGTCTTACGGCTTCTCCACCAAGGACATTGGGGTATAGTGCGAACGAAACAACTTGCTCGTCAGCACTGTACTTGGTTCGGAATCGATGCTGCGATTACGAACATGTGCTCTTCTTGCATGGCATGTGCCGAACAACAATCCGCACCGCCGCGGAAATTCTTTGCATGGCCGAAAGCCACTTCCCCTTGGCAACGCTTACGCATCGATTTTGCTGGTCCATTCTGGAATGCTCGATGGTTGGTTGTGGTAGATTCTTTCAGTAATTTTCCTTTTGTTGTCTGGATGTCTTCCACGACGTCATCTGCCACCATCCAAGCGTTATATGCTATCTTTTGCATTGAAGGTCTTCCGCAGACTATTGTTTCTGACAATGGCCCACAATTCATGTCCGCAGAATTTCAGTCATTCTGCAAGGCCAATGGTATTCAAAATCTGACATCCGCGCCGTTTTCGCCTCAGTCAAACGGTGCCGCTGAACGATTGGTCCGGACTTTCAAGTCACAGATGTTGAAGTTGAAAGAATCGCATTCTCGGGAGGACGCGTTATTGCTCTTCTTGTCTTCGTATCGCTGTCAGCCCCGAGATGGTCGCTCGCCGGCTGAGTTGCTCCATGGTCGTCCTCATCGAACCTTGATGTCTTTGCTACATCCGCCGCATCAGGTTCCTGTGCAGCGGCAGCCACCTGCTTTTGCTCCAGGCGACGTTGCATACTATCGCACCTATCGAGGTTCACGGCGTTGGCTCGCAGGGCGCCTTCTTCGCTGCCTCGGCCGCGCTATGTATCTGGTTTTGGGGGCCTCTGGTGAGGTGCGTCGGCATCTCAATCAGCTGCGCCTCTGTCGTCGCACGGGTTCTGCCGCTCCCCGTCTGCTTTCAGCGAAGGTGCCGTCCGGTCAGCGCCCTGGGGACCCATCTACTGGCTCGCCTCATCCCCAGGTGTTACCGACGCTGCCTTCCATTGTGCCCCATGGCGACGCGCCGCCGCCGCCACCGCCGCCGCCTGTTCTCCCGCCGGCGACGCCGCAGTGGACGCTTCGCTGCAGCCGCCAAGCGCCTCCCTGGGTCACGCGCCGCCGATCGCTTCCCGTGACCAGCTGTCCTCCGACATGGACCTCCTGCCCGCTCCGGACCAGATGTCGTCTTCGCCCGTCGGCTGCCCCGCCCCGATGGAGGTCGAATCTTCGGCTCCTCCTGTCTCTTTACGGGCGCATACCCCGCATGTTGGCGTGCACCCTGGACTAGGTTTTCAGGCGTTTCCTAGCTCCCCTCGGACCGAATGGCAGGGTGCGGGTGGCACAGCCTCGCCTGTTGTTAGGCTTCCCACCTCGTCGCATACGTCAACATGGGGTCCTCCCCACGGCGGGCGGAAGCCTTATAACACCACCGTTCGCCGATTTGCGGGGGAGGAATGTGGTGTCACCGCCAGACACCACACTTGCTAGGTGGTAGCTTTTAAATCGGCCGCGGTCCATTAGTATACGTCGGACCCGCGTGTCGCCACTGTCAGTGATCGCAGACCGAGCGCCACCACACGGCAGGTCTAGAGAGACGTACTAGCACTCGCCCCAGTTGTACAGCCGACGTTCATAGCAATGGTTCACTGACAAATACGCTCTCATTTGCCGAGACGATGGTTAGCATAGCCTTCAGCTACATTTGCTACGACCTAGCAAGGCGCCGTATTCAATTGATAATTAATATTATGAAGCATGTACCGTAACGAGAGATGTTCTACAATTGTGAATTAAAGTTAAGTATTCTACCAGTTACCTCCTGTTTTTCTAGTCTTATTTCTCTGACCTGTTCCAGACCTAACGCCAGTCAGCGTGTAATTAAACGCGTGCATTTCGGCCTCCTCTAGAAAAAACAGTGTTGGCTCTTCTGCCAACACTACAGCTTTCAATGTGCCACTTGCAACAGTCCTATCCATTTAACTAACATGCTAAAATATCTTGGACTGACCATTGACCAGCGGCCAACTTGGAAAATTCATCTACTAACTACCCAACAGAAAGCTCAATATAGACTAAAACTACTAAAGTTACTAACAGACCGAACTTGAGGATTACACCCTTCCACTGTTCTACACACCTACAAAACCTTGATCAGACGCATCGCCGGTTATGCAAATGTTGCATGGATCTCCACCCCACCAGAGTTCTGTAAGTCCCTCCAGATCCTCGAACGCCCTGTACTCTGTCTCCAATTTACCTTCTCCCAAATGGATCCTCTATCATATCCTCAGATACATGTATACATGGAAGTATCCTCGAGATACTAGAAGGTATCAGACCAGATTATATAATGGTAAGACAGAGATTTAGGAACCAGGTTTTAAATTGTAAGACATTTCCAGGGGCAGATGTGGACTCTCACCACAATCTATTGGTTATGAACTGCAGATTAAAACTGAAGAAACTGCAAAAAGGTGTGAATTTAAGGAGATGGGATCTGGATAAACTGACTAAATCAGACGTTGTACAGAGTTTCAGGCAGAGCATAAGAGAACAATTGACAGGAATTGGGGAAAGAAGTACAGTAGAAGAAGAATGGGTAGCTCTGAGGGCTGAAGTAGTGAAGGCAGCAGAGGATCAAGTAGGTAAAAAGACGAGGGCTAGTAGAAATCCTTGGGTAGCAGAAGAAATATTGAATTTAATTGAAGAAAGGAGAAAATATAAAAATGCCGTAAATGAAGAAGGCAAAAAGGAATACAAACGTCTCAAAAATGAGATCGTCAGGAAGTGCAAAATGGCTAAGCAGGGATGGCTGGAGGACAATCGCAAGGATGTAGAGGCTTATTTCAGTAGGGGTAAGATAGATACTACCTACCGGAAAACTAAAGATACCTTTGGAGAAAAGAGAACCACTTCTATGAATATCAAGAGCTCAGATGGAAACCCAGTTCTAAGCAAAGAAGGGAAACCAGAAAGGTGGAAGGAGTATATAGAGGGTCTATACAAGGGCGATGTACTTCAGGACAATATTATGAAAATGGAAGAGGATGTAGATGAAGATGAAATGGGAGGTACGATACTGCGTGAAGAGTTGGACAGAGCACTGAAAGACCCGAGTCGAGTAGACAACATTCCATTAGAACTACTGACGGCCTTGGGAGAGCCAGTCCTGACAAAACTCTACCATCTGGTGAGCAAGATGTATGAGACAGGCGAAATACCCTCAGACTTCAAGAAGAATCTAATAATTCCAATCCCAAAGCAAGCAGGTGTTGACAGATGTGAAAATAACCGAACTATCAGTTTAATAAGTCACAGCTACAAAATACTAAAACGAATTCTTTACAGACGAACGGAAAAACTGGAAGTAGCCGACCTCGGGGAAGATCAGTTTGGATTCCGTAGAAATATTGGAACACGTGAGGCAATACTGACCTTACGACTTATCTTAGAATAAAGATCAAGGAAAGGTAAACCTACGATTCTAGCATTCGTAGATTTAGAGAAAGCTTTTGACAATGTTGACTGGAACACTCTCTTTCAAATTCTAAAGGTGGCAGGGGTAAAATACAGGGAGCGAAAGGCTATGTACAATTTGTATAGAAACCAGATGGCAGGGGCATGAAAGGGAAGCAATGGTTGGGAAGGGAGTGAGACAGGGGTGTAGCCTCTCCCCGATGTTATTCAATCTGTATATTGAGCAAGCAGTAAAGGAAACAAAAGAAAAATTCGGAGTAGGAATTAAAATCCATGGAGAAGCAATAAAAACGTTGACGTTCGCCGATGTCATTGTCAGAGACAGCAAACGACCTGGAAGAGCAGTTGAACGGAATGGAGTGTCTTGAAAGGAGGATATAATATGAACATCAACAAAAGCAAAACGAGGATAATGGAATGTAGTCGAATTAAGTCGGGTGATGCTGAGGAAATTAGATTACGAAATGAGACACTTAAAGTAGTAAAGGAGTTTTGCTATTTGGGGAGCAAAATAACTGATGATGGTCGAAGTAGAGAAGATATAAAATGTAGACTGGCAATGACAAGGAAAGCGTTTCTGAAGAAGAGAAACTTGTTAACATCGACAATAGATTTAAGTGTCAGGAAGTCGTTTCTGAAAGTATTTGTATGGAGTGTAGCTATGTATGGAAGTGAAACATGGACGATAAATAGTTTGGACAAGAAGAGAATAGAAGCTTTCGAAATGGGGTGCTACAGAAGAATGCTGAAGATTAGATAGGTAGATCACATAACTAATGAGCTGGTATTGAATGGAATTGGGGAGACAAGAAATTTGTGGCACAACTTGACTAGAAGAAGGGATCGGTTGGTAGGACATATTTTGAGGCATCAAGGGATCACAAATTTAGCATTGGAGGGCAGCGTGGAGGGTAAAAATCGTAGAGGGAGACCAAGAGATAAATACACTAAGCAGACTCAGAAGGATGTAGGTTGCAGTAAGTACTGTGAGATAAAGAAGCTTGCACAGGATAGGGTAGCATGGAGAGCTGCATCAAACCAGTCTCAGGACTGAAGACCACAACAACAACAACATCATATACTCAAACTCACATCTCCTCTCCCTCATCGAACACTCTGGATCTCCTGTTACTATCTACTGTATATACTAGATTCAAATGACCGCATTGTGTCACCTTGATCGCCAACCGTGGTATGCATTTACAAACACTTCCACCCATTCCAACACCTCCACATACTCCATATCCTCTCCCAATGTAGCTTCAATCAACCAACTTTACTCCAACCGACTTAAACTCTTTCCCGTCTATACCCCTCCACATCAGGTGGCCTCTCTTCCTTTCCCTCCCCATCCATCCACATCCGTTTCCTCTTGTTACTGCTACCTTAACCACACATCAAGCCCGTTCTCACCCAATGTCTTTCCCACCTTCTACCTTCCCATTCTACCCGTGGTCTAGGGGTCGCGACAGACATTGACGCCGGCAAGATGGCAATTGATTCCCTTATTGTACCGACCGGAGCGTGAGTCAGTGCCGTCTTCTGACAATGAAGGCCATGTACGGAAACAGCGATCACCGAAACGCCGAAAGCGCCGTCGTCGGACCGTGTCGGAACACAGCGGTTCGCATTCGGCCGGGGAAGAACAGCTGACCACTCAAGAAGCCAGCCGCGAAGCTGAGGCTGTTTCCACTGACTCCAACCTTGCAGAACAGACAGAAAAACATGCAGCTTTCGAACATCAGCCCATTGACAGAAACAGTGAGCAGCGGGAAGGTACCAGTGCAGGCAGCGAAGTCGCCCGGTCCCTTACTACCAAACATTCCGCGGCTATGGAACATGAACAGACATCCGCGCCCGCTTCGTGTGCCGAGGACGTCGAGACACAAGGTCCCGACGCGCTCCCAGCTGAGGAGCCGCCGGATCATGCAGCATAAGCAGCACAAGGAGGACCGCGTTTGGCGGGGGGTGACATCACTTCCGATGTTCGCTTCTCTCCAACTTCGACATGGATAACCTCGCCCAAACAACGCGTTGCCAGGCTTACCGCCTGGCGACAATGAATATCAACATGATCAGTTCTCCTGTCAAGATCCAACTTTTGAAAGAACCCATACGAGCCATGGGAGTTGACTTTGCTTTCCTACAAGAAGTGAAAACGACTGCATTCCCGCACTTTTACGGTTATGCCACACATGTGACGCCCGGTAGTCCTGCAGACACCGGAGTGGCAATATTAGTGCGTGAAGGTATTGAAGTTACCGACGTCACGTTTCTTCCTTCCACGCGAGGAATAGCATTTACGGCACTCAACACCCGATTCATTAATGTTTACGCGCCGCCGGGTACCACAAGACGTCACGACAGCGCCAGATTCTACTCCACAGATGTCGCTCCCCTTTTCCTTGGACGATACGACCACAGCGTCTTCGCCGGCGATTTTAACTGCGTACTTCACCCCAAGGACCAAATCCCACAATACATGCCTTGTCCGGAACTGGGTGCGATGATCCAAAATCTTCGCTTGTGCGACACGTGGGAAAAAGTTCACGGTAACCGCTCTTGCCACACTCATCTTACCAGTCATTCGGCCAGCCGACTTGACCGCATATATGTGTCACAAGATCTCACACAAGGTGTGGTGGACGCCGAATTATGGCCTCAAGCCCATTCCGATCACAGTGCCTATATCTGCACTATACACCTACGCCCCCAACAAGTCTGGCGCAGCAATGGCTTTTGGAAGCTCAACATAACTCATCTCCAGGACCTGGATTGCCGTCGGCAAGTTGCAGCAACGTGGACTGACTGTGAACGCCGCCACCCACAATACACCTCGACCTCTGTGCCAAACCAGCAATCCGTAGGACACTTATGCGACATGGCAAGGACGTGACTGCGTGGCATCGACAGACCCTCGATTTTTACTACGCGGCACTCAGGCACCTCGACGCCTTACCCCCTTCCCCGGAGAGACAACATGACCAAAGCAGAATCAAGGCTCACATACTATCATTGATGAAGCGTCGACTAGAAGGTGCAGTAGTCCGCTCGCGACGGCACGACCGAACGGTTGCAGAGGAACTCACTATGCACCACGTTGTGGCGGATAAGCGCCGACAACGCCAACATTTAATCACACAACTCAGGACACACGACGGACGCTTATGTACGACCCAAGTAACCATAGTAAAGGCGGTGGAGGATCATTTTCGTCATCTTTACAAGGAAAGAACCGTCAATGACGAGGCCACTACTGAAGTGTTACAGCAGGTAACACGTACTATCGACGAGGCTACCGTGAATGCACTAACAGAGGAAATCTCACTCGAAGAAGTCGAAGACGCCGTGGACAAAGGTGCGGCCAATAAATCTCCTGGACCTGATGGATTGCCCATCGAATTCTACCGGACTTTCCGTGACATCATGATGCCTCGCTGGGTTATAATGTTCCTCGAACTTATGTCTCCAGACTGTGTTGTGCCGCCAGCGTTTGTAGAAGGTCTCCTCATACCAGTACACAAGCCAGGTGGAGGGCTATCGATTAACGACTATCGGCCGCTTACAATGCTGAACGCCGATTACAAGATTTTCACCAGGATTATGGCGAGCCGTATTAAGACGACTTTGCCGATGATCCTCGCTCCAGAACAGACGTCGCAGGGGGGAGAAGCCAACATACACATAGCCACCGGTGACTGCAGGGACTTAATAGCGATCGCTTCTGCGTGCCGTCTGAGAGCGGCGATCGTCTCCGTCGATTTTAACCGCGCCTTTGATAGAGTGCACCACAACTTCCTCCTACGAGTGATGGACTGTTTGGGATTCCCCCCGGGCCTCATCGACACCCTACGGCGTCTTTGGACCGCAGCCAGCTCACACGTCCAGGTCAATGGAAGGACGGTAGGACCAGTACCCATTAAGAGGTCTCTACGACAGGGTTGTCCCCTTTCTACCTACCTTTATGCAATCGCACTCGAGCCACTCCTAGGGGTCCTTAACCACCGCCTATCTGGCATCACGCTGCGGGACGTCACCTTTCGCTATAGGACATACGCTGACGACCTGCTACTGTTGGTTCGTTCCAATGACGAAGTTCAAAGCGAACTAACCTGGATTGAGCGATACGGACAGGCCGCAGGCAGTCTTCTGAACATCAACAAGTCGGCGGCGTTGGACATTGGGCGTGGTCTCGGACCGGAAGCCCTCGCTCCCCTCCCACCAGTTTCTGATCTGCGATATTTGGGAATCACGTTCAAGAAAGATGTACGTAAAACAGCTGCAGCAAACTACCGACGGTAATTACAGATCATACGCGCAATGGTGCGACAGAACCTGCTCCGGGACTTGAATCAGCTACAACGTGTTGAATACCTGAACCTCTACGTAGCATCAAAACTCAACCACGTGGCACAGGTCCTCCCACTACCGCTGCAGATAGGTCGCCTGCTTCAGGCGGCCTTCAGTTACTACGTTTCCGCAGGTCATATCTTTAAAGTACGATACGAAACTCTTACCCTCCCAGTGCACAAAGGAGGGCTGGGATTGGTCCACGTCAGCGAGAGAGCAGCTGCCCTTTACATGAGCAACATGAGGAAACGATGGAAAAGTCAATATACCTCTCTCACGGGTCGTTTACTACAGGTTCTGATGCCAGCCTCTAACGTCCCGCCGGTGTCGGTTGCGCACATCGCACCACAGCTCTCCCATGTGTCGACCTTCATTCTTGATTACAGCTATGTCAGCTCGAACCTCTACGCCACACGTCCACCAAAGGCGAAAGTTTTTTATACCAACCTTCTGCGTGCTGTTCACCATAACGTGGTAGAAAACAAGTACCCTACGGTTCACTGGCCAAGAGTGTGGAAAACGATACACCACCACTTTCTGTCATCAACGGTGCGTTCGAAGTGGTATCAGATCGCCAACAAAAAATATGCCACACGCCAGCGACTTCACACTATTGGACTGGCAGACTCCCTTTATTGCCCAGATTGTCACCTTTTGGACACCGATGAACATCGTTTTACTTGCACATCATCGTCCGGAGTTTGGCGACTAACACAGAAGATATTGGCTTCTTACCTCCGGGTCACACCTGATATGATTTACCCGCAGACCCTACTCTGTCCCGATGAAACTTACTTTCCGGCTGCAAAATATCATGCGCTTACATGGTTCAAAGGACTTACCGTCGCCTACATCTTTAGCGACGGAGAGAAAGAGCAGCTTGATTACTGGTGGTTCCTACAAAATGCTCACAATGCCCTCGAAAGCACACCGAAATACCGTACGCTCTTCGCAAATTATTTACGCAGCGTTTTCGTTAACCCCCCACTCAGCTGGGGAGTGCCAGGCTGTGGTTAATGTGCTGTGCCGCATCACACTAACGGCTCAACGTTCTGCCTTGTCAGCCATGACCAAAGGAAGAGACAAGCTGCTACAAGGATACTGTTTTCCTTGAGGCACTAGCGAAGCAGAATGCCTCCGTTGCAGATGCCCTTCGAAGGCTGTAAGGGGTCCGTAGGCCCTGACTATAAGTTTTGCGACAGCACAGGTCGACAGGACAAACAATCGATAGTGTGTGTCGGGTTGCGAGAGCGAGAGCGAGTGTTGAGACAGTAAAGTGGGACCCAGGCTGCGGGCCGGGCCGTGGGGCGGCCGGTGGCCGTAATGCAAGGCCGTACCGACAAAGGGGGTGGCCATCGCCGCGGTTTAACCCCTTTTGTGTTAGAAATATACGGGAAAGTGAACAAGTACAATTACTAGTGTGATTCAGTGATATTTCAGTGCCGATATTTGTATTTTCGCGTCTACCGCGCCGGCATTATTTGGATTGCAGTGTTGGATTGTAGTGGTGAATTACAATGATTGAAATTGCGTGTGACGATAATGAATAACGAAAGGGCCTGTGCTGAGATTAGCCGTTATTAATTCTGTACGACGAAGGCAGTGGCTGTCTCCTTACTTTTGTGTTTTGGTGATGAATATAGGTCGTTCATTAATGAAGCTGTGTTGTTGTTCTTCTTGCCACAAGACATTTTATCATTACAGCATTTGAGAAGGACAAAATGGAATGTAACATCTCCGTAGTAGTCCAATCCGATTGCCAGCCCCATTAGGTACACGGTCACATTAATTATTATCTATTTGGGCTGCTATCAGATCCCGATCGAGCAGGATAAGTCAGTAGATTACAAACCGGAGTGTTACAAGGCGCTATTGGAGATTTCAGATAACGATGGCGAGGCTCCAAGTGGAACCAGTTACATTATTGAAGAACCTTTTAGTTAGAATTATATCAGTGGTTTATATTTTTATTTTTTGATTACTCTTTTATGCCACCTTTGTTGTTGTAACACTTACTTGTAACACTTAGTTACTAGAATTCTCATTTGTACACGCTCCCTAAATATAATCATATGACAAGTGGCGGTGGCAAAAAAAAAAAAAAAAAAAAAAAAAAAACGGTAGCGTCTTTGATTCGTAATCAAAACGTCTTCGGTCCCGGGTTCGATCCCCGGCACTGCCTAAATTTTGATAAATAATCAGCATTGTTCGTGTCCGTCCTTTCCCGTTGTCCGTTTTGTTTGTTCGGTCCCGCCGCACTTTCGTTCTCGGCAATAACAGAAGATTTCCGGGCATAAGAAGTCAGCCTCATTCTGCCAACGGCCTTGTCAAAGAGGGCGGAGGAGCGGATAGAGGTTCAGGGCACTCTCTTGTCCTAGGGGTGGGAAATTGCCCCTAAAGGCGGAAGAATCAGCAATGATCAACGACATGAGGATGCAGAAGGCAATGAAAACCACTGCATTAAAGACACGTAACGTGTATCCACAGGACATGTGGCCTGTAATTGAAGAAGTGTCATGATGATCTCTCCATTGGCAAAAGATTCCGGAATAGTCCCCCATTCAGATCTCCGGGAGGGGACTGCCAAGGGGGAGATTACCATGAGAAATAGATTGAATAAGGATAACGTTCTACGAGTCGGGGCGTGGAATGTCAGAAGCTTGAACGTGGTAGGGAAACTAGAAAATCTGAAAAGGGAAATGCAAAGGCTCAATCTAGATATAGTAGGGGTCAGTGAAGTGAAGTGGAAGGAAGAGAAGGATTTCTGGTCAGATGAGTATCGGGTAATATCAACAGCAGCAGAAAATGGTATAACAGGTGTATGATTCGTTATGAATAGGAAGGTAGGGCAGAGGGTGTGTTACTGTGAACAGTTCAGTGACCGGGTTGTTCTAATCAGAATCAACAGCAGACCAACACCGACAACGATAGTTCAGGTATACATGCCGACGTCGCAAGCTGAAGATGAACAGATAGAGAAAGCGTATGAGGATACTGAAAGGGTAATGCAGTATGTAAAGGGGGACGAAAATCTAATAGTCGTGGGCGACTGGAATGCAGTTGTAGGGGAAGGAGTAGAAGAAATGGTTACAGGAGAATATGGGCTTGGGACAAGGAATGAAAGAGGAGAAAGACTAATTGAGTTCTGTAACAAGTTTCAGCTAGTAACAGCGAATACCCTGTTCAAGAATCACAAGAGGAGGAGGAATACTTGGAAAAGGCCGGGAGACACGGGGAGATTTCAATTAGATTACATCATGGTCAGACAGAGATTCCGAAATCAGATACTGGATTGTAAGGCGTACCCAGGAGCAGATATAGACTCAGATCACATTATAGTAGTGATGAAGAGTAGGCTGAAGTTCAAGACATTAGTCAGGAAGAATCAATACGCAAAGAAGTGGGATACGGAAGTACTAAGGAATGACGAGATACGTTTGAAGTTCTCTAACACTATAGATACAGCAATAAGGAATAGCGCAGTAGGCAGTACAGTTGAAGACGAATGGACATCTCTAAAAAGGGCCATCACAGAAGTTGGGAAGGAAAACATAGGTACAAAGAAGGTAGCTGCGAAGAAACCATGGGTAACAGAAGAAATACTTCAGTTGATTGATGAAAGGAGGAAGTACAAACATGTTCCGGGAAAATCAGGGATACAGAAATACAAGTCGCTGAGGAATGAAATAAATAGGAAGTGCAGGGAAGCTAAGACGAAATGGCTGCAGGAAAAATGTGAAGACATCGAAAAAGATATGATTGTCGGAAGGACAGACTCAGCATACAGGAAAGTCAAAACAACCTTTGGTGACATTAAAAGCAACGGTGGTAACATTAGTGCAACGGGAATTCCACTGTTAAATGCAGAGGAGAGAGCAGACAGGTGGAAAGAATACATTGAAAGCCTCTATGAGGGTGAAGATTTGTCTGATGTGATAGAAGAAGAAACAGGAGTCGATTTAGAAGAGATAGGGGATCCAGTATTAGAGTCGGAATTTAAAAGAGCTTTGGAGGACTTACGGTCAAATAAGGCAGAAGGGATAGAGAACATTCCATCAGAATTTCTAAAATCATTGGGGGAAGTGGCAACAAAACGACTATTCACGTTGGTGTGTAGAATATATGAGTCTGGCGATATACCATCTGACTTTCGGAAAAGCATCATCCACACAATTCCGAAGACGGTAAGAGCTGACAAGTGCGAGAATTATCGCACAATCAGCTTAACAGCTCATGCATCGAAGCTGCTTACAAGAATAATATATACAGAAGAATGGAAAAGAAAATTGAGAACGCGCTAGGTGACGATCAGTTTGGCTTTAGGAAAAGTAAAGGGACGACAGAGGCAATTCTGACGTTACGGCTAATAATGGAAGCAAGGCTAAAGAAAAATCAAGACACCTTCATAGGATTTGTTGACCTGTAAAAAGCGTTCGACAATATAAAATATAAAACGTAGGGGTAAGCTATAGGGAGCGACGGGTCATATACAATATGTACAACAACCAAGAGGGAAAAATAAGAGTGGACGATCAAGAACGAAGTGCTCGTTTTAAGAAGGGTGTAAGACAAGGCTGTAGCCTTTCGCCCCTACTCTTCAATCTGTAAATTGAGGAAGCAATGATGCAAATAAAAGAAAGGTTCAGGAGTGGAATTAAAATACAAGGTAAAAGGATATCAATGATAGATTCGCTGATGACATTGCTATCCTGAGTGAAAGTGAAGAAGAATTAAATGATCTGCTGAACGGAATGAAGAGTCTAATGAGTACACAGTATGGTTTGAGAGTAAATCGGAGAAAGACGAAGGTAATGAGAAGTAGTAGAAATGAGAACAGCGAGAAACTTAACATCAGGATTGATGGTCACGAAGTCAATGAAGTTAAGGAATTCTGCTACCTAGGCAGTAAAATAACCAATGATGGACAGAGCAAGGAGGACATCAAAAGTAGACTCGCTATGGCAAAAAAGGCATTTCTGGCCAAGAGAAGTCTACTAATATCAAATACCGGCCTTAATTTGAGGAAGAAATTTCTGAGGATGTACGTCTGGAGTACAGCATTGTATGGTAGTGAAACATGGACTGTGGGAAAACCGGAACAGAAGAGAATCGAAGCATTTGAGATGTGGTGCTACAGACGAATGTTGAAAATTAGGTGGACTGATAAGGTAAGGAATGAGGAGGTTCTACGCAGAATCGGAAAGGAAAGGAATATGTGGAAAACACTCTTAAGGAGAAGGGACAGGATGATAGGACATCTGCTAAGACATGAGGGAATGACTTCCATGGTACTAGAAGGAGCTGTAGAGGGCAAAAACTGTAGAGGAAGACAGAGATTGGAATACGTCAAGCAAATAATTGAGGACGTAGGTTGCAAGAGCTAGTCCGAGATGAAGAGGTTCGCGCAGGAAAGGAATTCGTGGCGGGCCGCATCAAACCAGTCAGTAGACTGATGACCAAAAAAAAAAAAAATTCTTCCCATTCTCCACTCTACACCCACCCTCATCTTTTCGGATCTGACGGACCCCTATTTTTTCTATCCACGTTCATCAACTATATGTAACATTAGCTTTAGAGTACAGACATAATTATGGACGATAAGGGCGCCACCTCGTTATGCGCCATTTCCGTTATGTCACCATGACGTGAGCCACCCAATCCGATGCCATAGTTTCTGCGCGAAAGTGATGCCCTCGCCACTTTCACGACAGTTAGACATAGCCCTTGACGACGACGATGGAGGCAGTCATCGAAAGCTTGGGCTTTGTCCGAATGTGAAGCGGTAATTAAACTATTTTTATTCATACTCGTAGTATCTGTGTCGAGTTTGCAACCACATAAATCAATGTGACATAGAGCAGCCAAAATTCATGGCTGCTTAAACGTAAGGGGTTCATTTGTCTCTGTATAGTCATGTCAGAATAGATTTTTGACGTCCAAATCGGCAGCGATCTCACAGTGGACAATCCTGTTTCATATGACTCTGCAGCGTTGACGTGACGTCCTTTCGTCAAACACGTATGGTAGTTCTGTGCAGCGTTTTATGTGCGTGGAAACATTTTCTTTGCAACATCGACGATCCGCCCTACACATCTGGCAAAGTGCCTATCACCATAGCCCAGATCCAGTTAAAACAGTCGGATTTCAGAAATGGCATGTCATCAAATGGAACAAACCTTCCTGTGACTTTTGACTGATCAATTTAACTGTGTGTACAGCCTTTGTTCTGATTGTTTGTTACTGAACTATGACGCGCAAAAAAATTGTATGAAGTACAGCTTCTTAATGGCTCTCCACGTGCTATTTTATGTTTGTGAATACGAGAGATACTGTGCTTGAAGAGATTCTTTTAGAGTGTAGGAAGCGCTGTGCAGTGAGACACAGAGAGCCTGAATTAGCTGACAACTGACGTCTTTATTTTCCCAGTATCGACGAACCGACGGAAGATGAACACTAGATTATACTCAAAACAAACTTGACTTCATCCAGATGTCTCTCTCACTCGTATCGGCTTAATAAAACGCTATTTGTTTTTCCAACCGGCTGTGGACGTTTCAGGAAACACAGATGAGACTATCAGGACGATTATTTTGGTGCTTCGAGATATTTCAAATCATAAGAAAGCGCAAGTTATTAAACCTTCTAAATGCACTGTATGAAATTATTGCATTAAATAGTGACTGGATACGAAATAAAATTTATTACACTCGCCATTGCTTTGTCAATACGCGGCATGCTTTTCTCATTTACATATCTAACCATTTTGCTGATAAAAACAGTGATCCACCAGGAAGACATGGTCGGACGTCACTGTAACTTCGTACACGTACACTGTGACTATTAGAGAGCCATTAGTGTTGTTCGTGTTTGGTGTTGTTTGTAGGACTGGGAGAGTGTATAAGGGTCGTGAATACCGTCAGATCATGATTGGATGGTTGGTTGGTTTGGGTGGAGGAGACCAAACAGCGAAGTCATCGGTCCCATAGGATTAGCGAAGAATGGGGAAGGAAGTGAGCCGTGCCCTTTCGAAGGAACCACCCCGGCATTTACCTGAAGCGATTTAGGGAAATCACGGAAAACCCAAATCAGGGTGGCCGGACGCAAGTTTGAACTGTTGTTCTGCCGAATGCGAGTTCACTGTGTCAGATCTTGAGTGATAACTGGGAAGGACACAGAGATCCTGCAAGCTCGTGTGGTAAAATGTTATTAACAGCTGACAGGATTTGAAAGGGGCCTCTTTCTGATCTCCACTTGGTCGGGTCGTGCTGTATCCACATCTTTGTGGCATTCGGATATGCCAGTGGCCCAAAGTGGTACTGCATGGGAACGTGAAAGCAGTGATACTCTTCGTCAATGATCCTGTCGACGAAGTCAGACCACACAGGGAAGAATCGCCGTATTGTACACCAAGGACATCTGTGCTTGATTTCCCATAACAAGCAATGGTCTCCCGAAACAATCTGTGTCATCCTACACCATTGGTCGAAGAATGGCAGCAGCCAAACTCGTGTATTACCGTCCATTGCTTGTTGTTGTTGTTGTTGTGGTCTTCAGTCCTGAGACTGGTTTGATGCAGCTCTCCATGCTACTCTATCCTGTGCAAGCTTCTTCATCTCCCAGTACCTACTGCAATCGACATCCTTCTGAATCTGCTTAGTGTATTCATCCCTTGGTCTCCCTCTACGATTTTTACCATCCACGCTGCCCTCCAATGCTAAATTTGTGATCCCTTGATGCCTCAAAACATGTCCTACCGACCGGTCCCATCTTATTGTCAAGTTGTGCCACAAACTCCTCTTACCCCCAATTCTATTCGATACCTCCTCGTTAGTTATGTGATCTACCCATCTAATCTTCAGCATTCTTCTGTAGCACCACATTTCGAAAGCTTCTATTCTCTTCTTGTCCAAACTATTTATCGTCCATGTTTCACTTCCATACATGGCTACACTCCATACAAATACTTTCAGAAACGACTTCCTGACACTTAAATCTATACTCGATGTTAACAAATTTCTCTTCTTCAGAAACGCTTTCCTTGCCATTGCCAGTCTACATTTTATATCCTCTATACTTCGACCATCATCAGTTATTTTACTCCCCAAATAGCAAAACTCCTTTACTACTTTAAGTGCCTCATTTCCTAATCTAATTCCCTCAGCAGCACCCGATTTAATTTGACTACATTCCATTATCCTCGTTTTGCTTTTGTTGATGTTCATCTTATACCCTCCTTTCAAGACACTGTCCATTCCGTTCATCTGCTCTTCCAAGTCCTTTGCTGTCTGTGACGGAATTACAAGGTCATCGGCGAACTTCAAAGTTTTTATTCCTTCTCCATGAATTTTAATACCTACTCCGAATTTTTCTTTTGTTTCCTTTACTGCTCTCTCAATATACTGATTGAATAACATCGGGGACAGGCTACAACCCTGTCTCACTCCCTTCCCAACCACTGCTTCCCTTTCATGCCCCTCGACTCTTGAATCTGCCATTTGGTTTCTGTACAAATTGTAAATAGGCTTTCGCTCCCTGTATTTTACCCCTGCCACCTTCAGAATTTGAAAGAGAGTATTCCAGTTAACATTGTCAAAAGCTTTCTCTAAGTCTACAAATGCTAGAAACGTAGGTTTGCCATTTCTTAATCGTTCTTCTAAGTCGGAAGGTTAGTATTGCCTCACGTGTTCCAACATTTCTACGGAATCCAAACTGATCTTCCCCGAGGTCAGCTTCTACCAGTTTTTCCATTCGTCTGTGAAGAACTCGTGTTAGTATTTTGCAGCTGTGATTTATTAAACTGATAGTTCGGTAATTTGCACATCTGTCAATGGCTGCTTTCTTTGGGATTGGAATTATTATATTCTTCTTGAAGTCTGAGGGTATTTCGCCTGTCTCATACATCTTGCTCACCAGATGGTAGAGTTTTGTCATGACTGGCTCTCCCAAGGCCGTCAGTAGTTCTAATGAAATTTTATTTACTCCCGGGGCCTTGTTTCGACCCATGTCTTTCAGTGCTCTGTCAGACTCTTCACGCAGTATCTTATCTCCCATTTCGTCTTCATCTACATCCTCCTCCATTTCCATAATATTGTCCTCAAGTACATCGCCCTTGTATAAACCTTCTATATACTCCTTCCACCTTTCTGCCTTCCCTTCTTTGCTTAGAACTGGGTTTCCATCTGAGCTTTTGATGTTCATACAAGTAGTTCTCTTCTCTCCAAAGGTCTCTTTAATTTTCCTGTAGGCAGTATCTATCTTACCCCTAGTGAGATAAGCCTCTACATCCCTACATTTGTCCTCTAGCCATCCCTGCTTGCCATTTTGCACTTCCTGTCGATCTCATTTTTGAGACGTTTGTATTCCTTTTTGCCTGCTTAATTTATCGCATTTTTATATTTTCTCCTTTCTTCAATTAAATTCAATATTTCTTCTGTTACCCAAGGATTTCTATTAGCCCTCGTCTTTTTACCTACTTGATCGTCTGCTGCCTTCACTACTTCATCCCTCACAGCTACCCATTCTTCTTCTGTTGTATTTCTCTCCCCCATTCCTGTCAATTGTTCCCTTATGCTCTCCCTGAAACTCTGTACAACCTCTGGTTTAGTCAGTTTATTTATGTCCCGTCTCCTTAAATTAGCACCTTTTTGTAGTTTCTTCAGTTTCAATCTACAGCTCATAACCAATAGATTGTGGTCAGAGTCCACATCTGCCCCTGCCCATTGCTTAGGCTACTGTTAATACCGTAACACAAATTGCTGCCTTGGGAATGGCGTCTTCACCGGAAAGCACGGACTGCTGATGAATGTTGTCACATTGTGTTCAGCGATAAATCGCAATTCTGAACCACCCCCAATGACCATCGTCAGTCGCGGCGGGAAACTGGCGAAGGTTGTCATCTTCCAATGGTTTGGAGAGGAACAGCGATATTACTCATGGCGTCAATGTGTAGAGATCCATCAGGTATGACTACATGTTACGGCAGGTAGAGACTGAGGGAACTCTAACGACACAATGGTACATTACGGGGATTCTGCGTGATACATGCTACACCATCGTTGTGCCATTTTTCAAAACGATAATACTCATCCACGCATGGCACGAGGCCACGTTTCAAAACGATAATACTCGTCGGCATATGGCACGATTCTCTGTGAACTGCATAATAGTAGTCCCGAGGCCAGCAATATTCCCAGATCTGTCCCATATGGAACATGTGTGGAACAGCTAGGACACCAACTCCGTCCCAGAGCCAGTATCCAAAATATCAAAGACCATTTACAACAGTTGTGGGCCAGCTTTTCTCAGGAGAGAATACAACGGTTTTGTGATGAACTTCCTGCTGTGTCGTCCTACCAAGACACAGCCAGGGCAAAAGCACCAGAGGCGCAAGTATGCGAGCTGGTGCCAGTGACACCTGCGTGAGTTTCATCAGCGCCAGGGGCGGCGCTGAGGATGAAGATATCGACTATGCTTCGGTTTATTGCTTGCCGAGTACAATCCGCCAATGATCAAACGAAAACCGACAGAAGCCTGCTCGGAAGATAGAAGAGCAGAACTCGCCCACTTGGTTATAGATCATCATCCAGGGCTGACTTAGACAGGGGATGTCGTTTAGTGAACTCTTAGAAGTGAACAGGCAGTTGTTGTAAATTTTATTTGGTATTTACTGCGAAGTTTACCTACGATTATTTGCACTTAGCCATTTAGGGCCATTTTGTGCTATATTACAAGCAGTGTTGCAGACTTCAGTATTCAACTAATCACAAAGATAAGTAAACCTTTCAATTCATTTGTGTAACTTCGTTACTAATTTGTTGGAGTGTAGTAGAACCTTCGTTCTCCTATCCTGTTACGTGAACCTGAGGCATAGCTGTGTAACAGTGACAGGAAGAAATTGTCTTAGTGGTGTACTGCACCAGAAGCCGTATCAACAGTGGCGACTCGGCCTCCACAGCAGTAGCGACAAGGCCTTTACAAAAACTGGCGACGAGGGTTTACAAAACTTCCAATCCAGGCATGAGGGAGCCATATTGGTATGTGGGCTCACACTGCCAAGTTCTTTGTAAACTTGATTCAGTTTTGTTATCACTGATATAACATCACGTATTCTGTGAACCCGCGAAGTTTCATCTCCTCCCCTTCCTGGTACTTCACGCATTTCTGAGCCAGTGCATTTTTCAACATAGCTAACAAGTCCCCATAAACGTCGGCAGGAACGTTCTACAAATCGTTCAATTCCTCGAGGATAGAAACCCGCTTGATGGCCACGGATCCATTCAAAAACAGCTGTGCGAGTGTCCTCGTCGTTGGAAAATCTCTTTCGCCCCAGATGTTCTTCGAGCTCGGTGAAAACGTCGAACTGGTGCAAGTTGTGAACTGTATGGCGGTTAATTAAAACCTCCCTTCGAAAACGTTAAAGCAAAGCTTGTGGGTGCGAGCCGCGTTGGGCGTTACATTGTCATGCACAAGAACAACGCGTTTGCTTTTATTTTGAGATTCCAGCGAATCAGTTCCTCGATTGCTTGGGCGTTATCATCTGCGGTCTATGTTGATGGGCATCCTTTCCGATCCTCATCAGCCACATCTGCGTGGCCATGCTCAAATTGCTATGGCTGGACGCGACATTGCACTTGGTCCACGTATCGTCAGAATTTCACGGTGAACGTGTCAGCAATTTAGATGGCTTGCCTACGAGACTCGTACTGTCCTGTGTACTTCAAATCTGGAGTACTTTTCAGTAGCACACTTGCACACTCTGATGGTCCAGTTATCCGTATCGCAACAGAATTTTGTCTGCAATAAACCTGGAAATTACTGATAATACGCCACTCTTGTTGCGCAATGGTGTTAGCGCGGAACTTACTTTCTGGAGACCACACGTACAACACTATAGTACTTTTTACAATAACATTTAGGATCCAAGTTGTCATTTAATATCCACAAACGTTCAATGTGCCATTCCCTGGACGCATAACAAGCATCCAGTCTATAGTTATTCCATACTTTTGCTGTTACGTTGCATGGGGGCTTAATTATTTTAGAATGCAAATATTTTTTAATTTTAGTAGCTGACTGTCCGGTTACGCAGTCTCGTAAACGGTTGGCCCTGATTAATATTTGTACGCAATCTGACTGCATAGAACAACAACAAAGAATGAAACGAAATTTCCGTCAACACAATTAATTAATTAAGCCCCCGCAACTATGAAAGCTACAAAACAACAAGGCACAAGTGTCGCTGTTCTGTGTGTGGAAGTGTGATTCAACGTACACATCTGGCACGGTTCTTCCTCAATAAGACCAGATATTTTAAACACCATTTATACTGAAGTAATTAAAAAAAACAGAAATACTATAATTGCACATAGAAACCAGAAATACAGTCTAATACAAGAACACGAGCCAGATGCTTTGTTGACTGAACCTGTGACCAAGAGGCACTATTTTTTAAGACAGTCAAATAATAAAAAAAAAGGAATTTTTTTACCTTCATATATATTGACGAAAAGCACACTCTGATCATTACAGCATCCCCAATCCAACAACATCTGGTGTCTAGCCCATCAAAACAATACTACAAGTTCTGAACAATCACTCAGTACCGCAACTTCTCAACTACGACTCGCTACTGCCACATCTCAACAAGCACTCTCCACCACGACTTCTCGACAAGAACTCTCCACTACCACATCTCAACCAACACTGCCAGTGGAGGCGGCTGAATAATACTCTTTGGCGCAATCTCTGGCGCTGTGGCTCAGTGTAGCCACCTTTCATATGCCCCTCCTCCACGGGCTAGAATTTGATGGTATTTTTGCCAGCACTGGTGGTGAAAATACCACCAAATTCGTCCAAAAAATACAGACAAAAATTAAAAAGTAATATCAATAAGTAAATATCACATAACTAAATAAATTTTGGCTTTGCACTGACCCTTCAATAACCTAATATATAAAATACAGTAAGAAATACAAATGCTTGCATAAATATGATTTTACATAATATTTTACAAAAGTATTATTCAATCAATGGCACCCAGTAATGTTGAGCAGGTGCAGACACCAACAAGCGACATTATTTCAGCAGAGGCAGTTCTATTAGTGGCACCTAGCAATGTTGAACAGGTGCAGACACCAACAAGTGACATCATTTCAGTAGAAGCAGTCCATCAGTGGCACACAGTAATGTTGACCAGGTGCAGACACCAACAAGTGATATCATTTCAGTAGAAGCAGTCCATCAGTGGCACCCAGCATTGTTGAACAGGTGCAGACACCAACAAGTGACATTATCTCAGTAGAAGCAGTCCATCAGTGGCACCCAGTAATGTTGAGCAGGTGCAGACACCAACTAGTGACATCATTTCAGTAGAAGCAGTCCATCAGTGGCACCCAGTAATGTTGAACAGGTGCAGACACCAACAAGTGACATCATTTCAGTGGAAGTAGTCCATCAGTGGCACCCAGCGTTGTTGAACAGGTGCAAGTACCAGTCCATAATATTCACTATCACTAATTAGACAGTTCATCAGAGTTTATCAGCAGAAATTAAACATTTCCAAGTGGCACCCAGCAATGTTGAATAGGTGCAAGCACAAACAACAGTTCGAATGCACACACAATTGCTTTTACAAAATTATTATCAATGCTCTTACACTAAACATACAAAATACAATAAACACACAATTGATATCAGATAATTGTCATATTAACTATTACAAATACACAAATACCAGTAAACCTATAATAATTATGGGTGTCAGTGCAAGCCACAAAAAACAAGTAAAATAATATTTAGGAGATAGATCGGTACCAGTTATTTGGGATTAGGTAAGGAAAACAAACTCACTCACCTTTCATCCACATCAAGTACTACTGTGTAATTGAATAGTGTTAACTTTGTAAATGCGATTCTGTCAAAATTTGATGTTCAACATGTGTATCAAGTAGTAGTGGCACAATGTATAACAGTCAATAATAGTTAGTCAACGTCATAGTCATCATGTGAAGACCAATGTTTGCCAAGCCAGATCAAAATGTACAGTTGCTGAACAACTGTCAATGTGCCAAGATATGCAAATACTTCCTCTCTCCAAAATAAAGTATATACTGCTTACTGATTTAACGAAGTGTGTGTGTAGACAATCTTCCTTCTACTTGAGTGTTCTAGTCTGCCATCTTCATCCTCCTTGTTCCATATAAACCAACAAAAAAATATGCTCCTCACTTACTTTACCTCTTATCCACCAAAACTCCAATAATCATCAGCATCACATAATCTCAATACTTCAACAATACCTCTCACGTCGATACATATAAACCTTATCATCAATATCATTTACCTTACCTCTTGTCCACCAAAACTCCAATAATCATCAACTTTACACAATCTCAATACCTCAGTGATACCTCTTCAATACGTCGACACATATAAACCTTATCGCCAATATCATTTCACTTCCATAATAACTCTTTCCTCTAGTCAGTCTCCTCGAACAAGTACAGATAAAACCTAGTGCAAACTTCAATTCATCATCCCATACAATCCGAAGACACAATGTCCACACACAACCTCTGTGTAATCCATCAGACCCAAATCTTCTACTCATTATGAATCATAAAATACATTTTGGTTACCTTGTCCATCATTAAATAAAAGAAATGCCTACATGACCTCTAACAGCCTTTAGTTTGAATAACTTTCAGTAAGTAAGTATGAGTACGGAGTGTGAATGATAATAATAATTCACAGTATGTACACCACTTCAAGAATCATGGCAAAACAGAAGCAAACATGTGGAGTATTTCTTGTGTCAAGTGCCACTTGCTATTTCAATTGCTCACGAAGAATGCAGTGTAATAACTGTCAATGGTCTAAACCTAGTGTTGGTGTGTCATGTCGTTAGCTTCCTTCCTAGTAACATAAATTTATACAGCTTCCATAAAACCTCCAGCTCATGTGACTTCAATGAAGTTTCTTGTACCAATGTCGTTCGTCGAATTATAGCAGTTCATTTTCTTATATTAAAATATAAGGCACTGAGAATAAGCAAAACATGCAACAGCGAGTAAATATACCAGTAGAGAACAGAATGTCAACAAGTGGATGCAGCACAATTCCTACAACGAGGCTCTGCCAAGCGAACAATCTCTAATTAATACCACAGTGTGACCTAAACTCCATGTTCGTACACAGTATATCAGCATTTCTATATACCAAATTAAAGAGTAGTTATGACAACAAAACAGAAATGTGTAAATATGCAATCCATACGCAAAGCAGCAAATATGTTATCTTACATAATAAACAGGTCATTAGCATCATATCAGCATAAGCAAATAAATGCTCATATATAATCTTAATAAGTAAACATGAAGGCGCAAGCAGATAAATCACAAAAGTATAACTTACATAAATAACCATATCAGTACCATTAATCAAGTGACAATTATAGTTTAAATAAATTAGCACAGCAGGCACATGATAGAAAAAAATATGACGTCAGTGAAAAAGCAGTGCAGCCAAGCGATGCATAATATACATAAGTAACAACCCTGTTCATTAATCAATCATTGTCAAAATCAGCAAATGTACACAAGCACGTCGCTTCACAAGCAAATTCATAGAACATAAAATTTAGCACAAAGTATAAATCACGTAATCGCGAGCAGCAAATTACGTCTAAAGTACGTACCTAAGTGGAAATATGTTACCTGAAAAATAAACTCAATTAACAGTTGCCTTTTTAGTTTATTAGTTTCTTCTTCGAAATTACATTCTTCCTGAAAATGTCTCGATAGCAAGCCCTCTTAACGTCGGACACACACAGAATTTACCGGAAGTTCTTAAATATTTTATACAACCGTATCCTGAAAAATACTGAACGTTAATAACATAATTTATCAAGTCACTATAGCTTTATACTGAATTGAATCAGAGAAATTAGACTGTGTATTTGTTTATGGCTGTCAGTGCATTCGCACTGAGCGCTCGATCAGCTGTAGGTACGCGTGACATAGGAAGTAATTGTTCGCGGTCAACGACTGCCTTGTGCGGCGCCCAGACTTGACTGTTGCTTTGAGTATGTGCCGCCGCCGGAACACGGCGCGGTATCCTTGTATTCTCTGCATGTTTACGTATAACTGTTGATGTCTCAAAAGTATGTCATTCCACAAAAATTTTAACGTTCGATATATGATGTATTCCCTTAGAGCGCCGAGATTTAAGAGTTTCTACTTCGACAGTGTTATCACGAATAATTTTGCGAACTCTATACGGACCGTTATAAAGCAGAAAAATTTGCGACACAAGCCTTTTCCTTTGTGAGACAAACGGTGAGACTTAATTAACACCTTTTGACCAATTGACAAGGTTTTTAAACGACCAGGACGTTTAGCTGATTTCTCTCTTCTAGCAGCCGCAGATGAAATATTTTGTAGAGCCAGATTCAGAACTTCAGAATGCCGCAGTTTCCGTGTAGGCGGAAAAGGAACGATTTCAGAAATGCGATTTGTCGGTGCTTTATTTTTTAATATCAATATAGGCGGTAAATAAGTTGAATCATTAGAGAGTTCATTCAGAATGTTTTGAAAAATATGAAGATACTGATCCCATGTTCTGTGATTCTGATGACAGTAAAGACGACACAATTTATTGATTTCCTTCATCCATCTCTCTGAAGCATTAGATTGAGGGTGTAAAAGTGAAATGAAAATTGGTTTAATCTTACGACGCCGTAGAGTACGAAGCCAAATTTTAGAGCGAAACTGTGATCCATTATAACCTTATCAACATGACCCACTTCTTTAAGAAAATGTTTGATGAAAGCGTTAGATACTGAACGAGCTGTTGCTTTGCGTAAAGGTGTAAGACACACATATTTTGATGTCAATTCCACTGCTACCAAAATGTACGCAAAACCATTAGTTGAACGAACCACTGGACCGAATAAATCGACTGCAGCCATCTCCTTTAATTTCGCTGGAATGATAGGAAACAACGGTGCTCTGTGAGAAATAGTTGGCGGCTTAGCCTTTTGACATAATTTGCATTTGGCAAGAACAGATCGAATACGTTTTTCCATATTACTGAAGTAGCAATTTTCTCGTAATTTATGAAAGCATTTTCTGGGACCAAAGTGCGCATAACTGAAACGTATATACCAAATCAATTTATTAACCCACTCATCAGGAATGCAAACTAACCAAACAGAGTTGTCGACCGATTTTCGTTTACAAAGAATATCATTGCGAACTAAATAATACTGTCTAATCGCTACGCTTTCCTTTCTCCTCCACTTTTCCTTAATGTCCTTCAAGATTGGATCTTGTTTTGCTCCTTAGCGATGTCCTGGAGCGAAGACGAAATAAAATTCTCAAACGCAACTCCTTGAATATACATCAAACAATAATGGTTTTCTTTGCAGTCCTCTTCAGTACTTTGTTTCAAACCCATAGGTGCACGTGATAAAGCATCAGCAATAATATTTGAAGAACCCTGTATGTAAACAATACTAAAATCAAATTCCTGTAGATACAGCGCCCATCGTGACAATCTTCCATGAGTTAATTTTGTTGACATAAGAAATTCCAGAGCCCGATGATCGGTGTAGACCTTAGTATGTCTGCCAAACAAAAATGTCCGAAATCTTGTGAAAGCCCATACAACAGCCAAGGCTTCAAGTACCGTAATCGAATAATTCTTTTCTGATTTAGAGAGAACACGACTTCCAAATGCAATAGTTTTCTGTACTACAACGCCGTTTTCCTCTATCCCTTGAAATAAGTGTGCACCTAGGCCTTTGTATGATGAGTCCGTCGCCAAACAAAAATCTTTGGATAAATCCGGATGTGAAAGAAGTGGAGCAGCAACTAAAGCATCACGAAGTTGTTGAAATTCTGATTGAGCTTCCTCATCCCAACACCAATTAGATTTCTTTCCAGATAGTTCACATAAACGAGGTGTGGTCAAATCGTCCAATTTAACAAAGCGTCTAAGAAAATTACAGACGCCAAGGAAACTACGAACATCACGTTTTGTAATAGGAACAGCATAATTACGAATAGCGTCTAGTTTCTCTGGATCAGGAAGAATACCTTCTGTAGAAACAATATGACCAAGAAATTTCACCTGAGAACGACCAAATTCAGATTTTTTCCAAGTTCACTGTAATGCCAACTCTTGCAAAAATACGTAATAATGAATCCAAAATTTTGTTATGCTGACTCCAAGAACGTTTAGCAATAAGAATATCGTCAACATATGAAGTAATATTGTCACGAAGATAAACAGGTAAAATTTCTTTTAAACTAAGAATGAATGCTGCAGAAAATATAGTAAGTCCAAACGGTAATTTCCGAAATCACTTTTGGGTAAAATAGTCATATCCGGTTATTCTTTACCGACTCTCTAGATAGATTGATAGTTGAAGAATTGTTTTGATAGATACAAAGAATAGTAAAAGAGTAGGCAGCAGTGCAGAAAACTAAAAGGGAAATAGCACTACTACAACTCGAGGCCCTGTGCACGCTACGGCACATATTCACTTAGTGTAGTGAATCCCCTGAGGACCTAAACAGCCGCACATAAATTCCAGTTTGTGACTTAGTGGCAAACTTGGCGGAAGTGCGTACGTAAATTGATCTAACAATGAACATGGATGTATGTCATTCTTAGAATTGCGAAAGATCTTAAATTTCCGAACAGTCAAGAAGTGTTTATAGTCAAAGTTTTCTCCTCGTGGCGACAAAGACCTACCGCGTCTGTCCCAGTCCGAATGCCGATTATTGTCAAGTTTGCGCGCCTGGCGCTCTCTTGTTGCATCCCGTAAATGAAATAAATTATTGTCTTAAAAGCCCTCTGCTATCTGTGATTCTAAATTTCTTCTGCTGTCTTTTCCTACGATTTCGCCTTCAATTTGTTTGACTTGCTTTTGTAATGCCTCAAATTCCCTTTTAACGCGTTCATTAAATTTTCCCTGTTTTTCAACATGCTTATTTATGTTCTGGTACTCTTCGGTTTCTGCAAATGGTAATGGAGCGGTATCCACTGAATCTCTGTCCCCATTTAAAGTAAGACTTGTCAATTTATCTGAAATCTCCTCAACTCTTTCCGATTAGTCACCTATTTGTTCTTTCTGTTTATTTACGTCTTCCGTAAGTGTCGCGACTCGGGTTTCAGTATTGACACATTTAGTAGTTAACTGTTCATACTGTTGTGTTAGGTTATTTATTCTGTCATTTGGTACGGATTCCTCGATTCTTTCAAGTATTTCTTCCTTATCATGTGCACGTTGTAAATTTAACTCTCAAAATTTTTGTACTGTCACGCGATCTCTTTCTTCCTGTTCTCTATCCTGTTCCTTTTGTCTGATTTCTATTGAAATTAATCTATTATTGCGAGGATTCAAAATCGGTTGTACTTCTTCTCTAATTTCTTTCTTTAATTTATCTTTCATCTTTTTGAAGCATGTCCCTATCCGTGAGTCTAACCATGTTTCCATTGTTCCCATATCAGTTCCTAACCGTGTTGCCGAAGTTCCCATCTCTGTTTTTAATTCAGATCCTAACTGTGATCCCAGCGAGTCTAACCGTGTTTCCATTGTTTCCATCTCAGTTTTAATTGTTCCTATTTGTGAGTCTAACCGTGTTGCCAAAGTTCCCATCTCTGTTTTAAATTCAGATCGTAATTGTGATCCCACTGTTTTTAATTCAGATCCCAAATTAAATATTGCACTCATCAACTGCTCCATATTAACTGGTTCGAAATTCTTTTCGCCCCTAACATTTCCCGCAAAACCGACATCTTCCGTCAAAGCTGTAAAGCTATCTGTGTTCGATACTAAGTCTTCTGTCGTTAATCTCGTATTCTGAAAATTTTTTGATTGTGAAAAATTTTGAACTGGTTCTGGACTATTTTCCCTGCTTATTAAATTGTTTTCAACTCCATTATTCATCATCCTGTTCTCTTGTGTTGGCGAGTTCGCCATGTTAACAATTTCGTCATTCTCACTATTCATCATTTTTGCCTTTTTCATCGATCGCGTAATCATTTACAAAACATACAAAACACGTCACTATACGAAAATTACACACAAAGAGACTTAATCTCCAACAATACCATTCACACGAAATGTTTCCCGACAAACACGCCTAACGAACAATTAGAACCTTCACAATTGCACAAAATTGTCAGACCTGTATACAAGACATCAAAAATTAAATTCTGCCAATATACCATTAAAAGAAACGCAAGACAACTACAAATGTTCATTACCAAATCTACACATACAATATAGACTACCATTACTAACCTACAAATTACTACAACAATACTACTGTCTGCTATTTTTACAATCAGAAGAAATCCAAGGGACGATCCGAAGCAGCGGTCGCCACGTGCATGGGGGCTTAATTAAATTTTAATGCAAATATTTTTTAATTTTAGTAGCTGACTGTCCGGTTACGCAGTCTCGGAAACGGTTGGCCCTGATTAATATTTGTACGCAATCTGACTGCATAGAACAACAACAAAGAATGAAACGAAATTTCCGTTAACACAATTAATTAATTAAGCCCCCGCAACTATGAAAGCTACGAGACAACAAGGCACATGTGTCGCTGTTCTGTGTGTGGAAGTGTGATTCAACGTACACATCTGGCACGGTTCTTCCTCAATAAGGCCAGATATTTTAAACGCCATTTATACTGAAGTAATTAAAAAAAACCAGAAATACTATAATTGCACATAGAAACCAGAAAAACAGTCTAATACAAGAACACGAGCCAGATGCTTTGTTGACTGGACCTGTGACCAAGAGGCATTATTGTTTAAGACATTGAAATAATAAAAAAAAGGAATTTTTTTATCTTCATATATATTGACGAAAAGCACACTCTGATCATTACAGCATCCCCAATCCAACAACATCTGGTGTCTAGCCCATCAAAACAATACTACAAGTTCTGAACGAGCACTCACTACCGCAACTTCTCAACTACGACTCGCTACTACCACATCTCAACAAGCACTCTCCACCACGACTTCTCGACAAGAACTCTCCACTACCACATCTCAACCAACACTGCCAGTGGAGGCGGCTGAATAATACTCTTTGGCGCAATCTCTGGCGCTGTGGCTCAGTGTAGCCACCTTTCAACGTCTGAAACCACTGCAGTCACAGTTGTTGCAATGTGGCGACCCGATCAGCAAACGTTGTTCGAAGAGGAAGCACATGCACGGATTCTCTCGCAAGCCCTTACCAAATACCGCGAGATCAGGCGTCTTTGGGGACAAACGGTGCAAAACCAGATCCGTAAGCCCCTTTCACACGATGCATCGTTGAGACGGCTTATTATTTAAGAAATCTCTTAAATTCTGACACTAACTTACACATTGAGGTGACAAAAGTCGTTTTATACACATACACAGATGGCGATAGTACCGCGATTACAAGGTGTAAAAGGGCAGTGCATTGGCAGAACTGTCATTTGTACTCGGGTGACTCATGTTGTAAGTAGGCTGTTTCGGTTTTTTTATGTTGGTAAGCGCTACATAGCGCTCTGTATGAAAATCACTGACTGTGCTGTGTGCAGTCTGTGGCTGGATGGACTCATTGTTCGAATATTCGCTTGTGTAGTGTTGGGCAGTTGGATGTGAACAGCGCGTAGCGTTGTGCAATTGGAGGTAATCCGCCAGCAGTGGTGGATGTGGAGAGAGAGATGCCAGAGTTTTTGAGCGGACTGTCTGGACGTGTGTCCGTCAGAAAAAGGAAATTTGTTTAATTGGATGTCACGAAATTATATATATATATATATATATATATATATATATATATATATATATATATATATATATATATATATATATATATATATAGGGTGATCCATTGATCGTGACCGGGCCAAATATCTCACGACATAAGCGTCAAACGAAACAACTACAAAGAACGAAACTTGTCTAGCTTGAAGGGGGAAACCAGATGGCGCTATGATTGGCCCGCTAGCTGGAGCTGCCATAGGTCAAACGGATATCAACTGCGTATTTTAAAATAGGAACTCCTATTTTTTAATTACATATTCGTGTAGTACGTAAAGAAATATGAATGTTTTAGTTGGACCACTTTTTTCGCTTATGCCGGCCGGAGCGGCCGGGCGGTTCTAGGCGCTTCAGTCTGGAACCGCGCGACCGCTACGGTCGCAGGTTCGAATCCTGCCTCGGGCATGGATGTGTGTGATGTCCTTAGGTTAGTTAGATTTAAGTAGTTCTAAGTTCTAGGGGACTGATGACCATAGATGTTAAGTCCCATAGTGCTCAGAGCCATTTGTAGGTACGTTTGAACATTTTATTTCAGTTGTTCCAATGTGATACATGTACCTTTGCGAACTTGTCGTTTCTGAGAACGCATGCTGTTACAGCGTGATTACCTGTAAACACCACATTAATGCAATAAATGGTTAAAATGATGTCCGTGAACCTGAATGCATTTGGCAATAAGTGTAATGACATTCCTCTCAACAGCGAGTAGTTCGCCTTCCGTAATGTTCGCACATGCATTGACAATGCGCTGACGCATGTTGTCAGGCGTTGTCGGTGGAACACGATAGCAAATATCATTCAAACCCCCCACATAAATAAATCCGGGGACGTCAGATCCGGTGAACGTGTGGGCCACGGTATGCTGCTTCGACGACCAATCCACCTGTCATGAAATATGCTATTCAGTACCGCTTCAACCGCACGCGAGCTATGTGCCGGACATCCATCATGTTGGAAGTTACAATGATATGCTTACGTAATGTGTATACATAAACATACAGTTATAAATGTCCCTGTTCGAAGTCGCTAATTATAACAATATGTTTACTTTTGTGCTATAACATATAGTTATAATCAGCGGTGGAAATATATTTGTGAACGCCGACCGTGTGCGGCTGTCTCTTGTTGGATCGTCTGATCAGTCGGAAGTTGCATTGCAGAGGAGAGTAAATGCCTATTCAAAATATAATTATTTTTGGATAGCTCAACATGAATTTCCTAAGGGACCGTAGTTTATCATGCATTTACCAGTAGAATATGGCGCGGAGAAAATATTTCGCCGCATGCAACTTCCGTCCGATTTCGACGAAAGAATTCGTGACTGTGAACTCTCTATTTGACATAAACATAAAGAAAATTAAATAACTTCATGAAGGAGTGAGACATAGATTCTATACTATATAAATAGTCCATACACCAGTTCCATTTAACTCTGAATTTGTGGCAATTAATAGATGAACTTACACTGCAATGAATGATTTAATATGAATGCCGTTTTGACTGGCACTTCTCTTCTCGTAATGAAAATAATTCCTTTGACGTTTTCACATACACGTCGCACAATAAATCTACTGCTATGCATTATTGCACCTTTAGTATTGCACTTTTACTTTACACTAAAATAATATTATTTTTAACAATTATAATACTTCGGCAAGACATGCGCGTCCGACACAAGTTACAAGAGACAAGAAAAAAAATGAGTAACTGTGTAACTGTTCACCGACAGTATCTCGTACATCAAAAGAATGTGTAAAAGTGTTCTTCTTCTGTCCGTTTTTCGCGCCGAGGTTTTCAAAGCCAGTAACTCACTGCATCTCTGACGGCGCTTCGACAATAAAGACGTTACGTCACAGGTCGTTCACCTTTTACATTCTCGCAACATTATTTGCGAACTGTAGCTGTTGCCAGCGACTGCTCGATTAGTGAATGATTTAAAATGATAAGGCAATCACACAATGTTACAAAGTACATCGCCATTTTGTCATGCAGTGAAACATCTTGTAGTAACATCGGTAGAACATTACGTAGCAAATCAGCATACGTTGCACCATTTAAATTGCCATCGATAAAATGGGGGCCAATTATCCTTCCTCCCCATAATGCCGCACCGTACATTAACCCGCCAAGGTCGCTGATGTTCCACTTGTCGCAGCCGTCGTGGATTTTCCGATGCCCAATAGTGCACATTATGCCGGTTTGCGTACCACTGATGGTGAATGACGCTTCGTCGCTAAATAGAACGCGTGCAAAAAAATATGTCATCGTCCCGTAATTTCTCTTGTGCCCAGTGGTAGAACTGTACACGGCGTTCAAAGTCGTCGCCATGCAATTTCTGGTGCACAGAAATATGGTACGGGTGCAATCGATGTTGATGTAGCATTCTCAACACCGACGTTTCTGAGATTCCCGATTCTCGCGCAATTTGTCTGCTACTGATGTGCGGATTAGCCGCGGCAGCAGCTGAAACACCTACTTGGGCATCATCATTTGTTGCACGTCGTGGTTGACGTTTCACATGTAGCTGAGCACTTCCTGTTTACTTAAATAACGTAACTATCCGGCGAACGGTCCGGACATTAGGATGATGTCGCCCAGGATACCGAGCAGCGTACATAGCACACGTCCGTTGGGTATTTTGATCACAACAGCCATATATCAACACGATATCGACCTTTTCCGCAATTGGTAAACTGTCCATTTTAACGCGGGTAATGTATCACGAAGCAAAAACCGTCCGCACTGGCGGAATGTTACGCGATACCACGTACTTATACGTTTGTGACTATTATAGCGTTATCTATCACAAAGCGAAAAAAGTGGTACAACTAAAACATTCATATTTCTTTACGTACTAACGAATATGAAATAAAAAATGGGGGTTCCTATTTTTAAAAAACGCACTTGATATCCGTTTGACCTATGGCAGCGCCATCTAGTGGGCCAACCATGGCGCCATCTGGTTTCCCCCTTCAAGCTAGACATGTCTCGTTCTTGATAGTTTTTTCGTTTGACGCTTATTTCATGAGATATTTGGCCCGGTCACTATCAATGGACCACCCTATATATTTTATAACTTTTGAACGCTATTAAGGTAAATACATTGTTTGTTCTCTATCAAAATCTTTCATTGGAAACTATTCCTATCAGTAGTTAGTGCCTTCAGTAGTTAGAATCCTTTATTTAGCTGGCAGTATAGGCGCTCGCTGTATTTGCAGTAGTTCGAGTAACGAAGAGTTTTGTGAGGTAAGTGATTCATGAAAGGTATAGGTTATTGTTAGTCAGGGCCATTCTTTTGTTGGGATTATTGAAAGTCAGATTGCGTTGCACTGAAAATATTGTGTGTCAGTTTAGTGTTGATCAGAATAAGTAAGGAGAGAAATGTCTGAGTACGTTCAGTTCTGCTCAGCTGTTTGAAAATCAAATAACGTAAGAGGTTTATCAGCACAGTAATTCACCAATTTTTCTAAGGGGATGTTTCAATTCCATATTACGTCTCCAGTTGTAATTCCCTGAAAATATTCCCATTTGTATGAAGTTTGACCTATAATCAAACAATAACTCGATAAGAGCACTTTTAGTGAAACTTGAGGCACTGAACTCACTTTCAGAGCACAACAGAACTTTAAAGGGTCCTCTAACATACGTTAGATCAAGATAAATTGCAACCCAGATCTTCAACTGTCCAGACAGCATCAATCAGTGTTAGTATGTCACACCTTACAGGAGTACAGTGCAGATGTACTCTGGCTCTGAGCAGTATGGGACTTAACTTCTGAGGTCATCAATCCCCTAGAACTTAGAACTACTTAAACCTAACGACATTACACACATCCATGTCCGAGGCAGGATTCGAACCTGCGCGGTTCCAGACTGAAGCGCCTAGAACCGCTCGACCACACCGGCCGGCACAGTGCAGATGTAACTGCACACAGTGTGTCTTAATCCCTCACAAATGGTAAATAACCCATTTAAAAACAAAGTATCAAATTATTCTTCGCTGCAACACGTGTCTTTTGAGATCACTGTGACTCGCACTTACCTTAGTTGGTTGAAAACTGCAATAAATCAAGAAATAATATAGCTGCTGAACGCAGTTGCTAAAAACGCTGTCTCTGGTGAGGAAACATCAATAAATATTTCAACAGATTGCGCGTGAACGTCTGGTTTTCATGAACAAATCTTAAATGAGCACATGCGCAAATGAACATTAAAGATCAGAGGATTGAAATACGATTTCGAGAGCAATGTAATCCGCGAGAGATTTGAATTTAAACTCAGTTAATGTTCAGAAAGTAGACACAAAATCTCTTGCATAACACGTATAAATGTCCGCTTGCTGACCACGTGCCTGTACAGAACTAAATATTTGCAAAAGCACGAAAATGATCCTATATTCGTGATAGCCCGTGCATTATTATTTAAATAATGGGAAAGTAATGTGAAAACGGAGCGATATGTTTGGATGAGCCAACGAAAAATAGATATGATGAGAACCGAACAAAGAGTTATTAATGGGACGGACGCGAATACGTAATTGGAGTCAGGACTAATCCTGGACGACGTATCTTCAAAATAGCTATCCCAGTATCAGAAGACAAATTTCTGTATTTTTGGCAGCAGAGAGATGTTCATAGCTTCAGGCGGAATTTAAGAATGCTTTTTCTGCCCTACCAAACTCGAAAACTCGGCGCCAAGGAATATATTTGGCCGGCTAGACTCCACGTTAAAAATGTTGACTAAAGACTTACCTGGCACTCAGCCAACGATAAAACTTCTCTAACAGACGAAAACATTGATTATAGAGTTATGAGTCATATGAGTGCTTCGCTCTTATATGTAAACGGTGACAATTATTGAACTATATGAAAAAAAAAAAACGTAAAGTAGTTACAAACCACGGCGTGCACACACTTTGTTCAACAAGTAAAAGTCACTACAGATATTCGGATTTAGGTTATGACATATCAGATATGCCTGCCATCATTGGCGATGCTGTAGCGCAGACTAATAGCGAAATTCTGCATGACCCACTGAAGTGTATGAACATGGATGCTGTCAACGACCACGTGAAGGCTATTTTCAGCTCAGCATAGGCTTTGGGGTTATTGCTGTACACCTTGTCTTTAATATAGCCCCACAAAAAGTCGCATGTGTTCAGATCCGGAGAATATGGCGACCAGTGGAGGCCCAAGCCTGTGACTTCTTGGTACCCCAGAACCGGAATGCGGTCCCAAAGCGCTCCTCCAGGACATCTAACACTCTCCTGCATCGATGGGGTCGAGCTCCGTCTTACATGTACAACATCTTGTCGAAATCAGGGTCACTTTGCATAATGGGGATGGAATCAACTTCGAAAACATTCACGTACCGTTCGGTAGTCATCGTGCCATCAAGGAATGTCGCACCGATTATTCCGTGACTGAACATTGCACACTAAACGATCATCCGTTGAGGATGAAGAGACTTTTCGATCGCGAAATGAAGATTCTCAGTCCTCCAACTGAGCCAATTTTGTTTATTGACGATCCCATCCAAATGTAAGTGGGTTTCGTCGCTAAACGAAACCATACACGCGCATGCTAATTCCCACCATGTCCCGCGGTCAACGGTGTCGTTTGAAGGTCTTAACGCAAACCGTTCAGAAGTTACGACGATTTTATTTCATATAGTTCAAAAATTGTCGCCCTGTAAGTCCCGGTGCAGTAGCTTTCCGTCCTGTTGAAGTATAAAATTGCCAACATGTTCCCGCAATCGTGAGGAAAGCCATATCCACGTGCGTGGCTCCTGTAATCGTCTAATCCGCACAAAAGAACGGACTATGAATCTTTTCTCTAGAAATGATGCAAAACACATGTGTCGGCTATGGTATGTGGGTGTTATTTGCCCAATATTCTTATATGGTGGCGGTTTGCCTTTCAACTTAAACAGAACGTAGCTTCAATGAACATTAAAGGTGAAAGAAAACTTCGACGGCGGGAATAAATTCATAATATTCCACGCGTTGTTTTCATCACTGACATGATGATCCTGTAGCAGTTTAATTCTGTATGATTTGAAACCTAAACGTCACCTCAAAACACGCCAGAGAGACGCATGAGTAATGGTTAACTCTAGGCTGGCTGGCACGACAAGCGGATCGGTGGAATACGTGCAAGCCACCGGTGAATGGGCTCACTTGCATTGAACGAGCAAAAGTGGGCGACCTGTGGATTTCCAGTTACGCACACACATCTGTGCCTTGAAACTGCTGGCACAAGCGTGGAAGACTTTGGCTGTAGGTGGTGCAGCGCAATACTCTTGACGAAAATCACGTTGCACAGTTGTAACTGAATTGCACCTGTTGAAACGGGAAACATAAAACACTCTTCACTGCTGTGATATCGCCATGTCAATTCGACACACATTGCGTAAATAAAAGCGTGGTCAGTACTCCAGGGAGACACCTACGGGCAATCACTGGCATCGGCAGCTTACAACTGGCGCCAGGATAGATTTTTTGTTTCGGTGTCCGAAATGCACCCAAGTCGAACATGAACGCATATGGGGTAATTTCATGTCTTTACTCACCATTATTTTATCGGTAGGGAAGCGGGGCTTGCGTGAGTGGAGGGTGCCGGTTGTTTTACAGAACAGATATTAATTCACAATTTATGAATGGAAATAGAATAGAAACATTACTCTTCATTATAAGAGTGATTTCAGCATAATTGATCAGTTTAACATCCACACATATGTCATCACATTTCGCTGTAAGAAAACAATTGGCAGTAAAAAAAATATTTGACAGTAGTCTTTCAGGCATGTGGTAAAGAAAAACAGTCAGTCGTATAGCCTATATGCCATTAAGAAACAATCGTTCACCAAAGATAATAACAAAACTGAAAACTGAGGACAAGTTTCGAAAACATTGGATGTTACAACAAATATTTAAAGTTACAGTAATAGTAATTTTGCAATCTATGCTACTTTCTGCATAAGAATCACGAAAAACATTTTGAGGTACGAGTAGTTAGCAATTTCTTCAAAAATAAATCTTCGACACAACATTATTTAAAAATAAACATGACAAATACAGGTCAGTTATTCTGGATCAAATAATTTTGCGTGCTGGGCCGCCTTATTGTAAACTTCTGAAACAACTAAAAAAAATCAAATGACTCTGAGCACTATGGGACTTAACATCGGAGGTCATCGGTCCCCTAGACTTTGAACTACTTAAACCTAACTAACCTAAGGACACCACACACATCCATGCCCAAGGCAGGATTCGAATCTGCGACCGTAGTAGCCGCGTGGTTCCGGACTGAAGCGCCTAGAACCACTCGACCACAGCGGCCGAAAACCACTAAACTGTCAATATTTCGACCCGCTTGCTGCGCGGTCTTCTTCAGTGTCTCTGGGGAGGACCGCAGCAAGTCAGTCGAAACGTCGACAATTTAGTTGTTTTAGTAGTCAACAATAAAGCGGGCCAATACCCAAAACTATTTTATCCAAAATGACGCTGGCCGTGGAAGCCTATGCGCTTGTAACAGATCAGTTTGCTTGATACACAATGAACTCTTGACATAACTTCAGCGCAACTGGTGCCCTAAATTTTACGCGATTAACTTGTCGCAACGTCAGATCACTAGCTTTACATATATCGAGTCATTTACTACACAGTTCTCCGCGCCACCAACGTAGTAAATACTTATAGAGGCAATGAAGTAGCTGTAAGCTTCATAAATTAACCTCTCAATAAAACGTCACCGTCCTTTGCATCACTTAAAAGACACATAGCTACAGGCATATGTAAGGAATAGACAAGCGAAGCCTAACACAAATTTTAAAACAGGCCTCGAACGAAAAGGTTTCTTGGCAAGCAAAACAAGCCCCTCACTTATACTGGAGACTATTGCACTAACATACACAGTTAAGGACCCAAGCTCGTGGGAGGAGGCATCATTAACTGAAGCCAACAAACGACGCAACATGACGGAAGTGACACGACTAAAATTAGAATGCCGTAACGAAGCACAATAGCAGCCGAAGAAAAATCGCTCATACAGTGATCGGTCACAATGTCTGCAATGTGACGTCATCCAATTACTGATCAACAATAATGTCTGCTGAACAACCGTGTTCAAACACTGAGGAGGCACACCTTACAGACCTGTCGCACTGTTGCACCATCCTACAGCAGTAAGGAGGAAAACCTACTAAATAAACAAATGTGCAAATGAGTGTGAATTCCTAAAGGACCATACTGCTTAGGCTTGGTTCAAATGGCTCTGAGCACTATGGGACTGAGGTCATCAGTCCCCTAGACTTTGAACTACTTAACCCTAACTAACCTAAGGACATAACACACATCCATGCCCGAGGCAGGATTCGAACCTGCAACCGTGGCGGTCGCGCGGTTCCGGACTGAAGCGCCTAGAACCGCTCGGCCACGTCAGCCGGCACACTGGTTAGGTCATCGGTTCCTAGACTTACACACTACTTAAACTAACTTATGCTAAGAACAACACACGCACCCATACCCGAGGGAGGTCTCCAACCACCGGCGGGAGGGGCCGCGCAGTCCGTGTCATGACGCCTCAAACCGCACGGCCACTCCGCGCGGCACTCCAAATGATCTCTGTCAAAACAGAATGCACGGTGAAGCACTTGCAAACATACGATAACTTCAACTCCGGCGATCACTGGCGCAGCAGCTATTTATCATTTGCGAGCACAGATGAGAACCACGCAAGCTTAATACCGTCACTTTCGCAGCCACACTTATCGGAACGTGACACCCCAGCGTCCACCAGTGCGCCGAACTCCATATACGGCTGCGAGAAAGGGAAATGGACAGACAGCCTGCACTCTCCTGTAGCTAGGCGCTGCCCTGGGGTTGCCCAGTGATCGCACCCCTGTGACTTCACGACACGGACTGGTTGCTCACCGCCCCACTCCAGCAGAACGGTCGTTCACTTGCACGTTCCCGGGGAGACTTCCGACACTCCCCCCTAGCCGACGCTGCTTCACTTCCACCTTGGCTACAGATAACACCAGCCGAACAGCACTCGCTGCAAAGCTTCTCTGACATGGATATGCAGAGACGTCCTTGGAATGGCACGATGATGTCTTCTTTTCACAGGCAAAGTAAACCTATAGTTCTGTATCTTCCTTAGATGGTGTAACATTTTCCTACCGATGCGCTTCAGGCTAGCTCACTTTCAAACCTGGACATAACAGAAAAATACACATAAATTCTTCAAAACTGTGCTCTTTTGAGATTTATGGGCCGCTGATTACGAATCCAATGTCGGAATTACAGAGGTAAAGATGTTGGATCCAATATGGTTGATCAAAAATTGTAAGTTTATTCTATGTGAGCTCCGCCCTAGCCGACGCTGCTTCACTTCCACCTTGGCTACAGATAACACCAGCCGAACAGCACTCGCTGCAAAGCTTCTCTGACATGGATATGCTGAGACGTCCTTGGAACGGCACGATGATGTCTTCTTTTCACAGGCAAAGTAAACCTATAGTTCTGTATCTTCCTTAGATGGTGTAACATTTTCCTACCGATGCGCTTCAGGCTAGCTCACTTTCAAACCTGGACATAACAGAAAAATACACATAAATTCTTCAAAACTGTGCTCTTTTGAGATTTATGGGCCGCTGATTACGAATCCAATGTCGGAATTACAGAGGTAAAGATGTTGGATCCAATATGGTTGATCAAAAATTGTAAGTTTATTCTATGTGAGCTCCGCCCTAGCCGACGCTGCTTCACTTCCACCTTGGCTACAGATAACACCAGCCGAACAGCACTCGCTGCAAAGCTTCTCTGACATGGATATGCTGAGACGTCCTTGGAACGGCACGATGATGTCTTCTTTTCACAGGCAAAGTAAACCTATAGTTCTGTGTCTTCCTTAGATGGTGTAACATTTTCCTACCGATGCGCTTCAGGCTAGCTCACTATCAAACCTGGACATAACAGAAAAATACACATAAATTCTTCAAAACTGTGCTCTTTTGAGATTTATGGGCCGCTGATTACGAATCCAATGTCGGAATTACAGAGGTAAAGATGTTGGATCCAATATGGTTGATCAAAAATTGTAAGTTTATTCTATGTGAGCTCCGCCCTAGCCGACGCTGCTTCACTTCCACCTTGGCTACAGATAACACCAGCCGAACAGCACTCGCTGCAAAGCTTCTCTGACATGGATATGCTGAGACGTCCTTGGAACGGCACGATGATGTCTTCTTTTCACAGGCAAAGTAAACCTATAGTTCTGTATCTTCCTTAGATGGTGTAACATTTTCCTACCGATGCGCTTCAGGCTAGCTCACTTTCAAACCTGGACATAACAGAAAAATACACATAAATTCTTCAAAACTGTGCTCTTTTGAGATTTATGGGCCGCTGATTACGAATCCAATGTCGGAATTACAGAGGTAAAGATGTTGGATCCAATATGGTTGATCAAAAATTGTAAGTTTATTCTATGTGAGCTCCGCCTTAGCCGACGCTGCTTCACTTCCACCTTGGCTACAGATAACACCAGCCGAACAGCACTCGCTGCAAAGCTTCTCTGACATGGATATGCTGAGACGTCCTTGGAACGGCACAATGATGTCTTCTTTTGACAGGCAAAGTAAACCTATAGTTCTGTATCTTCCTTAGATGGTGTAACATTTTCCTACCGATGCGCTTCAGGCTAGCTCACTTTCAAACCTGGACATAACAGAAAAATACACATAAATTCTCCAAAACTGTGCTCTTTTGAGATTTATGGGCTGCTGATTACGAATCCAATGTCGGAATTACAAAAGTAAAGAAGTTGGATCCAATATGGCTGGTCAAAAATTGTAAGTTTATTCTATGTGAGCTCCGCCTTAGCCGACGCTGCTTCACTTCCACCTTGGCTACAGATAACACCAGCCGAACAGCACTCGCTGCAAAGCTTCTCTGACATGGATATGCTGAGACGTCCTTGGAACGGCACGATGATGTCTTCTTTTCACAGGCAAAGTAAACCTATAGTTCTGTATCTTCCTTAGATAGTGTAACATTTTCCTACCGATGCGCTTCAGGCTAGCTCACTTTCAAACCTGGACATAACAGAAAAATACACATAAATTCTTCAAAACTGTGCTCTTTTGAGATTTATGGGTCGCTGATTACGAATCCAATGTCGGAATTACAGAGGTAAAGCTGTTGGATCCAATATGGTTGATCAAAAATTGTAAGTTTATTCTATGTGAGCTCCGCCCTAGCCGACGCTGCTTCACTTCCACCTTGGCTACAGATAACACCAGCCGAACAGCACTCGCTGCAAAGCTTCTCTGACATGGATATGCTGAGACGTCCTTGGAACGGCACGATGATGTCTTCTTTTCACAGGCAAAGTAAACCTATAGTTCTGTATCTTCCTTAGATGGTGTAACATTTTCCTACCGATGCGCTTCAGGCTAGCTCACTTTCAAACCTGGACATAACAGAAAAATACACATAAATTCTTCAAAACTGTGCTCTTTTGAGATTTATGGGCCGCTGATTACGAATCCAATGTCGGAATTACAGAGGTAAAGCTGTTGGATCCAATATGGTTGATCAAAAATTGTAAGTTTATTCTATGTGAGCTCCGCCCTAGCCGACGCTGCTTCACTTCCACCTTGGCTACAGATAACACCAGCCGAACAGCACTCGCTGCAAAGCTTCTCTGACATGGATATGCTGAGACGTCCTTGGAACGGCACAATGATGTCTTCTTTTCACAGGCAAAGTAAACCTATAGTTCTGTATCTTCCTTAGATGGTGTAACATTTTCCTACCGATGCGCTTCAGGCTAGGTCACTTTCAAACCTGGACATAACAGAAAAATACACATAAATTCTCCAAAACTGTGCTCTTTTGAGATTTATGGGCTGCTGATTACGAATCCAATGTCGGAATTACAAAAGTAAAGAAGTTGGATCCAATATGGCTGGTCAAAAATTGTAAGTTTATTCTATGTGAGCTCCGCCCTAGCCGACGCTGCTTCACTTCCACCTTGGCTACAGATAACACCAGCCGAACAGCACTCGCTGCAAAGCTTCTCTGACATGGATATGCTGAGACGTCCTTGGAACGGCACGATGATGTCTTCTTTTCACAGGCAAAGTAAACCTATAGTTCTGTATCTTCCTTAGATGGTGTAACATTTTCCTACCGATGCGCTTCAGGCTAGCTCACTTTCAAACCTGGACATAACAGAAAAATACACATAAATTCTTCAAAACTGTGCTCTTTTGAGATTTATGGGCCGCTGATTACGAATCCAATGTCGGAATTACAGAGGTAAAGATGTTGGATCCAATATGGTTGATCAAAAATTGTAAGTTTATTCTATGTGAGCTCCGCCCTAGCCGACGCTGCTTCACTTCCACCTTGGCTACAGATAACACCAGCCGAACAGCACTCGCTGCAAAGCTTCTCTGACATGGATATGCTGAGACGTCCTTGGAACGGCACGATGATGTCTTCTTTTCACAGGCAAAGTAAACCTATAGTTCTGTATCTTCCTTAGATGGTGTAACATTTTCCTACCGATGCGCTTCAGGCTAGCTCACTTTCAAACCTGGACATAACAGAAAAATACACATAAATTCTTCAAAACTGTGCTCTTTTGAGATTTATGGGCCGCTGATTACGAATCCAATGTCGGAATTACAGAGGTAAAGATGTTGGATCCAATATGGTTGATCAAAAATTGTAAGTTTATTCTATGTGAGCTCCGCCCTAGCCGACGCTGCTTCACTTCCACCTTGGCTACAGATAACACCAGCCGAACAGCACTCGCTGCAAAGCTTCTCTGACATGGATATGCTGAGACGTCCTTGGAACGGCACGATGATGTCTTCTTTTCACAGGCAAAGTAAACCTATAGTTCTGTATCTTCCTTAGATGGTGTAACATTTTCCTACCGATGCGCTTCAGGCTAGCTCACTTTCAAACCTGGACATAACAGAAAAATACACATAAATTCTTCAAAACTGTGCTCTTTTGAGATTTATGGGCCGCTGATTACGAATCCAATGTCGGAATTACAGAGGTAAAGATGTTGGATCCAATATGGTTGATCAAAAATTGTAAGTTTATTCTATGTGAGCTCCGCCCTAGCCGACGCTGCTTCACTTCCACCTTGGCTACAGATAACACCAGCCGAACAGCACTCGCTGCAAAGCTTCTCTGACATGGATATGCTGAGACGTCCTTGGAACGGCACGATGATGTCTTCTTTTCACAGGCAAAGTAAACCTATAGTTCTGTATCTTCCTTAGATGGTGTAACATTTTCCTACCGATGCGCTTCAGGCTAGGTCACTTTCAAACCTGGACATAACAGAAAAATACACATAAATTCTTCAAAACTGTGCTCTTTTGAGATTTATGGGCCGCTGATTACGAATCCAATGTCGGAATTACAGAGGTAAAGATGTTGGATCCAATATGGTTGATCAAAAATTGTAAGTTTATTCTATGTGAGCTCCGCCCTAGCCGACGCTGCTTCACTTCCACCTTGGCTACAGATAACACCAGCCGAACAGCACTCGCTGCAAAGCTTCTCTGACATGGATATGCTGAGACGTCCTTGGAACGGCACGATGATGTCTTCTTTTCACAGGCAAAGTAAACCTATAGTTCTGTATCTTCCTTAGATGGTGTAACATTTTCCTACCGATGCGCTTCAGGCTAGCTCACTTTCAAACCTGGACATAACAGAAAAATACACATAAATTCTTCAAAACTGTGCTCTTTTGAGATTTATGGGCCGCTGATTACGAATCCAATGTCGGAATTACAGAGGTAAAGATGTTGGATCCAATATGGTTGATCAAAAATTGTAAGTTTATTCTATGTGAGCTCCGCCCTAGCCGACGCTGCTTCACTTCCACCTTGGCTACAGATAACACCAGCCGAACAGCACTCGCTGCAAAGCTTCTCTGACATGGATATGCTGAGACGTCCTTGGAACGGCACGATGATGTCTTCTTTTCACAGGCAAAGTAAACCTATAGTTCTGTATCTTCCTTAGATGGTGTAACATTTTCCTACCGATGCGCTTCAGGCTAGCTCACTTTCAAACCTGGACATTACAGAAAAATACACATAAATTCTTCAAAACTGTGCTCTTTTGAGATTTATGGGCCGCTGATTACGAATCCAATGTCGGAATTACAGAGGTAAAGATGTTGGATCCAATATGGTTGATCAAAAATTGTAAGTTTATTCTATGTGAGCTCCGCCCTAGCCGACGCTGCTTCACTTCCACCTTGGCTATAGATAACACCAGCCGAACAGCACTCGCTGCAAAGCTTCTCTGACATGGATATGCTGAGACGTCCTTGGAACGGCACGATGATGTCTTCTTTTCACAGGCAAAGTAAACCTATAGTTCTGTATCTTCCTTAGATGGTGTAACATTTTCCTACCGATGCGCTTCAGGCTAGCTCACTTTCAAACCTGGACATAACAGAAAAATACACATAAATTCTTCAAAACTGTGCTCTTTTGAGATTTATGGGCCGCTGATTACGAATCCAATGTCGGAATTACAGAGGTAAAGATGTTGGATCCAATATGGTTGATCAAAAATTGTAAGTTTATTCTATGTGAGCTCCGCCCTAGCCGACGCTGCTTCACTTCCACCTTGGCTACAGGTAATACCAGCCGAACAGCACTCGCTGCAAAGCTTCTCTGACATGGATATGCTGAGACGTCCTTGGAACGGCACGATGATGTCTTCTTTTCACAGGCAAAGTAAACCTATAGTTCTGTATCTTCCTTAGATGGTGTAACATTTTCCTACCGATGCGCTTCAGGCTAGCTCACTTTCAAACCTGGACATTACAGAAAAATACACATAAATTCTTCAAAACTGTGCTCTTTTGAGATTTATGGGCCGCTGATTACGAATCCAATGTCGGAATTACAGAGGTAAAGATGTTGGATCCAATATGGTTGATCAAAAATTGTAAGTTTATTCTATGTGAGCTCCGCCCTAGCCGACGCTGCTTCACTTCCACCTTGGCTACAGATAACACCAGCCGAACAGCACTCGCTGCAAAGCTTCTCTGACATGGATATGCTGAGACGTCCTTGGAACGGCACGATGATGTCTTCTTTTCACAGGCAAAGTAAACCTATAGTTCTGTATCTTCCTTAGATGGTGTAACATTTTCCTACCGATGCGCTTCAGGCTAGCTCACTTTCAAACCTGGACATAACAGAAAAATACACATAAATTCTTCAAAACTGTGCTCTTTTGAGATTTATGGGCCGCTGATTACGAATCCAATGTCGGAATTACAGAGGTAAAGATGTTGGATCCAATATGGTTGATCAAAAATTGTAAGTTTATTCTATGTGAGCTCCGCCCTAGCCGACGCTGCTTCACTTCCACCTTGGCTACAGATAACACCAGCCGAACAGCACTCGCTGCAAAGCTTCTCTGACATGGATATGCTGAGACGTCCTTGGAACGGCACGATGATGTCTTCTTTTCACAGGCAAAGTAAACCTATAGTTCTGTATCTTCCTTAGATGGTGTAACATTTTCCTACCGATGCGCTTCAGGCTAGCTCACTTTCAAACCTGGACATAACAGAAAAATACACATAAATTCTTCAAAACTGTGCTCTTTTGAGATTTATGGGCCGCTGATTACGAATCCAATGTCGGAATTACAGAGGTAAAGATGTTGGATCCAATATGGTTGATCAAAAATTGTAAGTTTATTCTATGTGAGCTCCGCCCTAGCCGACGCTGCTTCACTTCCACCTTGGCTACAGATAACACCAGCCGAACAGCACTCGCTGCAAAGCTTCTCTGACATGGATATGCTGAGACGTCCTTGGAACGGCACGATGATGTCTTCTTTTCACAGGCAAAGTAAACCTATAGTTCTGTATCTTCCTTAGATGGTGTAACATTTTCCTACCGATGCGCTTCAGGCTAGCTCACTTTCAAACCTGGACATAACAGAAAAATACACATAAATTCCTCAAAACTGTGCTCTTTTGAGATTTATGGGCCGCTGATTACGAATCCAATGTCGGAATTACAGAGGTAAAGATGTTGGATCCAATATGGTTGATCAAAAATTGTAAGTTTATTCTATGTGAGCTCCGCCCTAGCCGACGCTGCTTCACTTCCACCTTGGCTACAGATAACACCAGCCGAACAGCACTCGCTGCAAAGCTTCTCTGACATGGATATGCTGAGACGTCCTTGGAACGGCACGATGATGTCTTCTTTTCACAGGCAAAGTAAACCTATAGTTCTGTATCTTCCTTAGATGGTGTAACATTTTCCTACCGATGCGCTTCAGGCTAGCTCACTTTCAAACCTGGACATAACAGAAAAATACACATAAATTCCTCAAAACTGTGCTCTTTTGAGATTTATGGGCCGCTGATTACGAATCCAATGTCGGAATTACAGAGGTAAAGATGTTGGATCCAATATGGTTGATCAAAAATTGTAAGTTTATTCTATGTGAGCTCCGCCCTAGCCGACGCTGCTTCACTTCCACCTTGGCTACAGATAACACCAGCCGAACAGCACTCGCTGCAAAGCTTCTCTGACATGGATATGCTGAGACGTCCTTGGAACGGCACGATGATGTCTTCTTTTCACAGGCAAAGTAAACCTATAGTTCTGTATCTTCCTTAGATGGTGTAACATTTTCCTACCGATGCGCTTCAGGCTAGCTCACTTTCAAACCTGGACATTACAGAAAAATACACATAAATTCTTCAAAACTGTGCTCTTTTGAGATTTATGGGCCGCTGATTACGAATCCAATGTCGGAATTACAGAGGTAAAGATGTTGGATCCAATATGGTTGATCAAAAATTGTAAGTTTATTCTATGTGAGCTCCGCCCTAGCCGACGCTGCTTCACTTCCACCGTGGCTACAGATAACACCAGCCGAACAGCACTCGCTGCAAAGCTTCTCTGACATGGATATGCTGAGACGTCCTTGGAACGGCACGATGATGTCTTCTTTTCACAGGCAAAGTAAACCTATAGTTCTGTATCTTCCTTAGATGGTGTAACATTTTCCTACCGATGCGCTTCAGGCTAGCTCACTTTCAAACCTGGACATAACAGAAAAATACACATAAATTCTTCAAAACTGTGCTCTTTTGAGATTTATGGGCCGCTGATTACGAATCCAATGTCGGAATTACAGACGTAAAGATGTTGGATCCAATATGGTTGATCAAAAATTGTAAGTTTATTCTATGTGAGCTCCGCCCTAGCCGACGCTGCTTCACTTCCACCTTGGCTACAGATAACACCAGCCGAACAGCACTCGCTGCAAAGCTTCTCTGACATGGATATGCTGAGACGTCCTTGGAACGGCACGATGATGTCTTCTTTTCACAGGCAAAGTAAACCTATAGTTCTGTATCTTCCTTAGATGGTGTAACATTTTCCTACCGATGCGCTTCAGGCTAGCTCACTTTCAAACCTGGACATAACAGAAAAATACACATAAATTCCTCAAAACTGTGCTCTTTTGAGATTTATGGGCCGCTGATTACGAATCCAATGTCGGAATTACAGAGGTAAAGATGTTGGATCCAATATGGTTGATCAAAAATTGTAAGTTTATTCTATGTGAGCTCCGCCCTAGCCGACGCTGCTTCACTTCCACCGTGGCTACAGATAACACCAGCCGAACAGCACTCGCTGCAAAGCTTCTCTGACATGGATATGCTGAGACGTCCTTGGAACGGCACGATGATGTCTTCTTTTCACAGGCAAAGTAAACCTATAGTTCTGTATCTTCCTTAGATGGTGTAACATTTTCCTACCGATGCGCTTCAGGCTAGCTCACTTTCAAACCTGGACATTACAGAAAAATACACATAAATTCTTCAAAACTGTGCTCTTTTGAGATTTATGGGCCGCTGATTACGAATCCAATGTCGGAATTACAGAGGTAAAGATGTTGGATCCAATATGGTTGATCAAAAATTGTAAGTTTATTCTATGTGAGCTCCGCCCTAGCCGACGCTGCTTCACTTCCACCTTGGCTACAGATAACACCAGCCGAACAGCACTCGCTGCAAAGCTTCTCTGACATGGATATGCTGAGACTTCCTTGGAATGGCACGATGATGTCTTCTTTTCACAGGCAAAGTAAACCTATAGTTCTGTATCTTCCTTAGATGGTGTAACATTTTCCTACCGATGCGCTTCAGGCTAGCTCACTTTCAAACCTGGACATAACAGAAAAATACACATAAATTCTCCAAAACTGTGCTCTTTTGAGATTTATGGGCTGCTGATTACGAATCCAATGTCGGAATTACAAAAGTAAAGAAGTTGGATCCAATATGGCTGGTCAAAAATTGTAAGTTTATTCTATGTGAGCTCCGCCCTAGCCGACGCTGCTTCACTTCCACCTTGGCTACAGATAACACCAGCCGAACAGCACTCGCTGCAAAGCTTCTCTGACATGGATATGCTGAGACGTCCTTGGAACGGCACGATGATGTCTTCTTTTCACAGGCAAAGTAAACCTATAGTTCTGTATCTTCCTTAGATGGTGTAACATTTTCCTACCGATGCGCTTCAGGCTAGCTCACTTTCAAACCTGGACATAACAGAAAAATACACATAAATTCCTCAAAACTGTGCTCTTTTGAGATTTATGGGCCGCTGATTACGAATCCAATGTCGGAATTACAGAGGTAAAGATGTTGGATCCAATATGGTTGATCAAAAATTGTAAGTTTATTCTATGTGAGCTCCGCCCTAGCCGACGCTGCTTCACTTCCACCGTGGCTACAGATAACACCAGCCGAACAGCACTCGCTGCAAAGCTTCTCTGACATGGATATGCTGAGACGTCCTTGGAACGGCACGATGATGTCTTCTTTTCACAGGCAAAGTAAACCTATAGTTCTGTATCTTCCTTAGATGGTGTAACATTTTCCTACCGATGCGCTTCAGGCTAGCTCACTTTCAAACCTGGACATAACAGAAAAATACACATAAATTCCTCAAAACTGTGCTCTTTTGAGATTTATGGGCCGCTGATTACGAATCCAATGTCGGAATTACAGAGGTAAAGATGTTGGATCCAATATGGTTGATCAAAAATTGTAAGTTTATTCTATGTGAGCTCCGCCCTAGCCGACGCTGCTTCACTTCCACCTTGGCTACAGATAACACCAGCCGAACAGCACTCGCTGCAAAGCTTCTCTGACATGGATATGCTGAGACGTCCTTGGAACGGCACGATGATGTCTTCTTTTCACAGGCAAAGTAAACCTATAGTTCTGTATCTTCCTTAGATGGTGTAACATTTTCCTACCGATGCGCTTCAGGCTAGCTCACTTTCAAACCTGGACATAACAGAAAAATACACATAAATTCCTCAAAACTGTGCTCTTTTGAGATTTATGGGCCGCTGATTACGAATCCAATGTCGGAATTACAGAGGTAAAGATGTTGGATCCAATATGGTTGATCAAAAATTGTAAGTTTATTCTATGTGAGCTCCGCCCTAGCCGACGCTGCTTCACTTCCACCTTGGCTACAGATAACACCAGCCGAACAGCACTCGCTGCAAAGCTTCTCTGACATGGATATGCTGAGACGTCCTTGGAACGGCACGATGATGTCTTCTTTTCACAGGCAAAGTAAACCTATAGTTCTGTATCTTCCTTAGATGGTGTAACATTTTCCTACCGATGCGCTTCAGGCTAGCTCACTTTCAAACCTGGACATAACAGAAAAATACACATAAATTCCTCAAAACTGTGCTCTTTTGAGATTTATGGGCCGCTGATTACGAATCCAATGTCGGAATTACAGAGGTAAAGATGTTGGATCCAATATGGTTGATCAAAAATTGTAAGTTTATTCTATGTGAGCTCCGCCCTAGCCGACGCTGCTTCACTTCCACCGTGGCTACAGATAACACCAGCCGAACAGCACTCGCTGCAAAGCTTCTCTGACATGGATATGCTGAGACGTCCTTGGAACGGCACGATGATGTCTTCTTTTCACAGGCAAAGTAAACCTATAGTTCTGTATCTTCCTTAGATGGTGTAACATTTTCCTACCGATGCGCTTCAGGCTAGCTCACTTTCAAACCTGGACATAACAGAAAAATACACATAAATTCCTCAAAACTGTGCTCTTTTGAGATTTATGGGCCGCTGATTACGAATCCAATGTCGGAATTACAGAGGTAAAGATGTTGGATCCAATATGGTTGATCAAAAATTGTAAGTTTATTCTATGTGAGCTCCGCCCTAGCCGACGCTGCTTCACTTCCACCTTGGCTACAGATAACACCAGCCGAACAGCACTCGCTGCAAAGCTTCTCTGACATGGATATGCTGAGACGTCCTTGGAACGGCACGATGATGTCTTCTTTTCACAGGCAAAGTAAACCTATAGTTCTGTATCTTCCTTAGATGGTGTAACATTTTCCTACCGATGCGCTTCAGGCTAGCTCACTTTCAAACCTGGACATAACAGAAAAATACACATAAATTCCTCAAAACTGTGCTCTTTTGAGATTTATGGGCCGCTGATTACGAATCCAATGTCGGAATTACAGAGGTAAAGATGTTGGATCCAATATGGTTGATCAAAAATTGTAAGTTTATTCTATGTGAGCTCCGCCCTAGCCGACGCTGCTTCACTTCCACCGTGGCTACAGGTAATACCAGCCTAACAGCACTCGCTGCAAAGCTTCTCTGACATGGATATGCTGAGACGTCCTTGGAACGGCACGATGATGTCTTCTTTTCACAGGCAAAGTAAACCTATAGTTCTGTATCTTCCTTAGAAGGTGTAACATTTTCCTACCGATGCGCTTCAGGCTAGCTCACTTTCAAACCTGGACATAACAGAAAAATACACATAAATTCTTCAAAACTGTGCTCTTTTGAGATTTATGGGCCGCTGATTACGAATCCAATGTCGGAATTACAGAGGTAAAGATGTTGGATCCAATATGGTTGATCAAAAATTGTAAGTTTATTCTATGTGAGCTCCGCCCTAGCCGACGCTGCTTCACTTCCACCTTGGCTACAGATAACACCAGCCGAACAGCACTCGCTGCAAAGCTTCTCGACATGGATATGCTGAGACGTCCTTGGAATGGCACGATGATGTCTTCTTTTCACAGGCAAAGTAAACCTATAGTTCTGTATCTTCCTTAGATGGTGTAACATTTTCCTACCGATGCGCTTCAGGCTAGCTCACTTTCAAACCTGGACATAACAGAAAAATACACATAAATTCTTCAAAACTGTGCTCTTTTGAGATTTATGGGCCGCTGATTACGAATCCAATGTCGGAATTACAGAGGTAAAGATGTTGGATCCAATATGGCTGATTAAAAATTGTAAGTTTATTCTATGTGAGTAAAACTTTGGGTATAAGCTGTTTTGAGAACGCTGATGATGAATTAGAAGTCGGAATTGCTGTATTGATTTATTCGATATTTTGCATCGAAACCACAGCTATATTCGTCGCTTGTGTCATTTACGCTATTTGAAGCGTCGCTATCACACAGGCTCAAAAAGGTTTCGACGGTGTAAAATGGTGCAAGAGGCTCGATATCCTGAGAAAAATATGATAAGCTATGAGAAAAGACGGTAATATACAATCTGTACAAGAAACAAGAGGGAATAGTAAGAGTGAAGACCAAGAACGAAGCGCTTGGGTTAAAAAACTCGTTTTTCCCTAGCGCCGTTCGCGAGTGGAACGGTAGAGAGACAGCTTGAAGGTGGTTCATTGAACCCTCTACCAGGCACTTAATTGTGGATAGCAGAGTAATCACGTAGATGTAGATGAAAAAGAGTGTAAGACAGGTATGAAGTCTTTCTCCCCTGCTGTTCAATGTATACATTGGAGAAGCAATGACAGAAATAAAATAAAGGTTCAAGAGTGGGATCAAATCCAAGATGATGGGATATCAGCGTTCTACATCTACATCTACATTGATACTCCGCAAGCCACCCAACAGTGTGTGGCGGAGGGCACTTTACGTGCCACTGTCATTACCTCTCTTTCCTGTTCCAGTCGCGTATGGTTCGCGGGAAGAACGACTGTCTGAAAGCCTCCGTGCGTGCTCTAATCTCTCTAATTTTACATTCGTGATCTCCTCGGGAGGTATAAGTAGGGGGAAGCAATATATTCGATACCTCATCCAGAAACGCACCCTCTCGAAACCTGGCGAGCAAGCTACACCGCGATGCAGAGCGCCTCTCTTGCAGAGTCTGCCACTTGAGTTTATTAAACATCTCCGTAACGCTATCACGGTTACCAAATAACCCTGTGACGAAACGCGCCGCTTTTCTTTGGATCTTCTCTATCTCCTCCGTCAACCCGATCTGGTACGGATCCCACACCGATGAGCAATACTCAAGTATAGGTCGAACGAGTGTTTTGTAAGCCACCTCCTTTGTTGATGGACTACATTTTCTAAGCACTCTCCCAATGAATCTCAACCTGGTACCCGCCTTACCAACAATTAATTTTATATGATCATTCCACTTCAAATCGCTCCGCACGCATACTCCCAGATATTTTACAGAAGTAACTGCTACCAGTGTTTGTTCCGCTATCATATAATCATACAATAAAGGATCCTTCTTTCTATGTATTCGCAATACATTACATTTGTCTATGTTAAGGGTCAGTTGCCACTCCCTGCACCAAGTGCCTATCCGCTGCAGATCTTCCTGCATTTCGCTACAATTTTCTAATGCTGCAACTTCTCTGTATACTAAAGCATCATCCGCGAAAAGCCGCATGGAACTTCCGACACTATCTACTAAGTCATTTATATATATTGTGAAAAGCAATGGTCCCATAACACTCCCCTGTGGCACGCCAGAGGTTACTTTAACGTCTGAAGACGTCTCTCCATTGATAACAACATGCTGTGTTCTGTTTGCTAAAAACTCTTCAATCCAGCCACACAGCTGGTCTGATATTCCGTAGGCTCTTACTTTGTTTATCAGGCGACAGTGCGGAACTGTATCGAACGCCTTCCGGAAGTGAAGAAAAATAGCATCTACCTGGGAGCCTGTATCTAATATTTTCTGGGTCTCATGAACAAATAAGGCGAGTTGGGTCTCACACGAACGCTGTTTCCGGAATCCATGTTGATGCCTACATAGTAGATTCTGGGTTTCCAGAAATGACATGATACGCGAGCAAAAAACATGTTCTAAAATTCTACAAGAGATCGACGTAAGAGATATAGGTCTATAGTTTTGCGCATCTGCTCGACGACCCTTCTTGAAGACTGGGACTATCTGTGCTCTTTTCCAATCATTTGGAAGCCTCCGTTCCTCTAGAGACTTGCGGTACACGGCTGTTAGAAGGGGGGCAAAGTTCTTTCGCGTACTCTGCGTAGAATCGAATTGGTATCCCGTCAGGTCCAGTGGACTTTCCTCTATTGAGTGATTCCAGTTGCTTTTCTATTCCTTGGACACTTATTTCGATGTCAGCCATTTTTTCGTTTGTGCGAGGATTTAGAGAAGGAACTGCAGTGCGGTCTTCCTCTGTGAAACAGCTTTGGAAAAAGGTGTTTAGTATTTCAGCTTTACGCGTGTCATGCTCTGTTTCAATGCCATCATCATCCCGTAGTGTCTGGATATGCTGTTTCGAGCCACTTACTGTTTTAACGTAAGACCAGAACTTCCTAGGATTTTCTGTCAAGTCGGTACATAGAATTTTACTTTCGAATTCAATGAACGCTTCACGCATAGCCCTCCTTACGCTAACTTTGACATCGTTTAGCTTCTGTTTGTCTGAGAGGTTTTGGCTGCGTTTAAACTTGGAGTGGAGCTCTCTTTGCTTTCGCAGTAGTTTCCTAACTTTGTTGTTGTACCACGGTGGGTTTTTTTCCGTCCCTCACAGTTTTACTCGGCACGTACCTGTCTAAAACGCATTTTACGATTGCCTTGAACTTTTTCCATAAACACTCAACATTGTCAGTGTCGGAACAGAAATTTTCGTTTTGATCTGTTAGGTAGTCTGAAATCTGCCTTCTATTACTCTTGCTAAACAGATAAACCTTCCTCCCTTTTTTTATATTCCTATTAACTTCCATATTCAGGGATGCTGCAACGGCCTTATGATCACTGATTCCCTGTTCCGTACATACAGAGTCGAAAAGTTCGGGTCTGTTTGTTATCAGTAGGTCCAAGATGTTATCTCCACGAGTCGGTTCTCTGTTTAATTGCTCGAGGTAATTTTCGGATAGTGCACTCAGTATAATGTCACTCGATGCTCTGTCCCTACCACCCGTCCTAAACATCTGAGTGTCCCAGTCTATATCTGGTAAATTGAAATCTCCACCTAAGACTATAACATGCTGAGAAAATTTATGTGAAATGTATTCCAAATTTTCTCTCAGTTGTTCTGCCACTAATGCTGCTGAGTCGGGAGGTCGGTAAAAGGAGCCAATTATTAACCTAGTTCGGTTGTTTAGTGTAACCTCCACCCATAATAATTCACAGGAACTATCCACTTCTACTTCACTACAGGATAAACTACTACTAACAGCGACGAACACTCCACCACCGGTTGCATGCAATCTATCCTTTCTAAACACCGTCTGTACCTTTGTAAAAATTTCGGCAGAATTTGTCTCTGGCTTAAGCCAGCTTTCTGTACCTATAACGATTTCAGCTTCGGTGCTTTCTATCAGCGCTTGATGTTCCGGTACTTTACCAACGCAGCTTCGACAGTTGACAATTACAATACCGATTGCTGCTTGGTCCCCGCATGTCCTGACTTTGCCCCGCAGCCGTTGAGGCTGTTGCCCTTTCTGTACTTGCCCAAGGCCATCTAACCTAAAAAACCGCCCAGCCCACGCCACACAACCCCTGCTACCCGTGTAGCCGCTTGTTACGTGTAGTGGACTCCTGATCTATCCAGCGGAACCCGAAACCCCACCACCCTATGGCGCAAGTCGAGGAATCTGCAGCCCACACGGTCGCAGAACCGTCTCAGCCTCTGATTCAGACCCTCAACTCGGCTCTGTACCAAAGGTCCGCAGTCAGTCCTGTCGACGATGCTGCAGATGGTGAGCTCTGTTTTCATCCCGCTAGCGAGACTGGCAGTCTTCACCAAATCAGATAGCCGCCGGAAGCCAGAGAGGATATCCTCCGATCCATAGCGACACACATAATTTGCGCCGACATGAGCGACCACCTGCAGATGGGTGCACCCTGTACCCTTCATGGCATCCGGAAGGACCCTTTCCACATCTGGAATGACTCCCCCCGGTATGCACACGGAGTGCACATTGGTTTTCTTCCCCTCTCTTGCTGCCATTTCCCTAAGGGGCCCCATTACGCGCCTGACGTTGGAGCTCCCAACTACCAGTAAGCCCACCCTCTGCAACTGCCCGGATCTTGCAGACTGAGGGGCAACCTCTGGAACAGGACAAGCAGCCGTGTCAGGCCGAAGATCAGTATCAGCCTGAGACAGAGCCTGAAACCGGTTCGTCAGACAAACTGGAGAGGCTTTCCGTTCAGCCCTCCGGAATGTCTTTCGCCCCCTGCCACACCTTGAAACGACCTCCCACTCTACCACAGGTGAGGGATCAGCCTCAATGCGGGCAGTATCCCGGGCAACCACAGTCGTAGTCCGATCAGGGGATGCGTGGGACGAGCTGGCCGTCCCCGACAAACCCCCATCCAGACCCCCACAGTGATGCCCATTGGCAACAGCCTCAAGCTGTGTGACCGAAGCCAACACTGCCTGAAGCTGGGAGCGAAGGGATGCCAACTCAGCCTGCATCCGAACACAGCAGTTGCAGTCCCTATCCATGCTAAAAACTGTTTTGCAAAGAACGTCTGAACTATCTACAGAGAGCGCAAACAAATCGACAAAATTTAAACGGTTATTAAAATACAAGATTGCCTAATAAATGCAGTAATGCTGCTACTTGCGCACTGCTGACACTGCTCGGCGGCGGAAGGAGACTACGCGAATTTACACTATTCAGGTACTAAAACGCGATGCTACAACTCTCAAATACTATAATACGCCCGAAATTTATGAATTAAACAATGCAAGTACCAAAAACACGCAAAGAAATTAAGAATTAAACTATGTAACAAATGAGTGAGCTAGGAGTATACGACTTGCTGCTCAGCTGCTTATCCAACGGCGGCAGGGAGCACACTGACTGACCAACCGACACTGGCCGTTCAAAACAAAGCGTTAAGTTTCGTTGACGATAATTACTATCCTCAGTGAAAATTAAGAAGAATTACAGAACCTGCTGAATGGAATGAACAGTTTAATGATTGCAGAATATGGATTGAGAGTAAATGGAAGAATCACTAAAATAATGAGAAGTAGCAGAATTGAGAACAGCGAGAAACTTAACATCGTAATTGGTGATCACGAAGTAGATGAAGTTAAGGAATCCTGCTACCTAGGCAGCAATATAATCAATGGTGGACGGGGCAAAGAGGACACAGAAAACAGACTAGCACTGACAAAAAGGACATTCCTGGCCAAGATAAGTTTACTATTATGAAACATACGCCTTAATGTCAGGAAAAAATCTCTGAGAAGATACGTTATGGAGCACAGAACTGTATGGCAATGAGACATGGACTGTGAGAAACCCGGAACAGAAGAGAATAGAAGCATTTGAGATGTTCTGCTACAGAAGAATGTTGAAAATTAGCTCGACTGACAAGGTAAGGAATGAGGAGGTTCTCAGCAGAATCGGCGAGGAAAGGAATATATAGAAAACCCTGTCAAGAAGGATGGATAGGCTGATAGGACTCTCCTAAGACATCAGGCAATAATTACAGGGTACTAGAGGGGGCCGCAGGGGCTAAGAACAGGAGAGGAAGGCAGAGATTCTGATACATCCAGCAAATAATTAAGGACGAACGTTGCAAGTACTACTCTGAGATGAAAATGTTGGTGCTAGAGAGGAGTTCGCGGCGGGCCAAATCAAACCATTCAGAAGACTGCTGTCTCGCAAAAGAAAAAGGGAGTAGTTGCACAGGGGCACCCCAAAACGCGGAATCATGGGTAGGACACGCTTGTGGGAGGCTCCGCAGCAAGAATGAAGACTAATTCCAACTAAAACCCTGGCAAAATTGGCCTCTCGCATGCCGAGAGTATATAGGACAGTGATTAAATCAAAGAGTGGCTATTTCGAGAAACGTAAACTTTAAGAGTTTCGTTTACCTACGTACTATTTGAGCTTAATCAACTTTTAGAGAACAATGAAAGACAATCTTATATTGTATTTCCTTTCTATTGTCCACTTTCACTTGGTGTTTCCAAACTTATGGAGGGCAGAGAATGTGAAGATGTCGCCATCGGAACATTCAATATGTTTCGCACAGAATTGTCAACAAAGCATTATTTATTGACTGTTAATTAATTGATTAGTTACTGTGAATTATTCCACAGTAATTTGCACGATATTCTGCATTATGGCAGTGTATTGTGCGTTACGGCACAACGGTTGTCTACCGTGTGGCACTGTCGCGCGCTAAAAGAATGACCGTCCACTAAAGACGCTCAAGTACGCCCACGCAAATAGATTTTAACGAGTTAATTTTATTGTGGAGGTAGTATGAGAGCCACGCACAGGAAATTTTGTAGCCAAAGTTTTCGGATAATGTCGGTAGTAGTCTAGTTTTAAATCGACATATGTCATTGCACCGATTAAAAGTGTCGTAAACATACCCTCCGGAGTGCTGTATAACTTATTTTATCTTGACAAATGGGCAAGATCGCTGTCACATTTTAAACAGAGCACACAAACTTAAACTGAAAAATGTCTAGTTGTTCGATTCACTGTTTACTGTCAACTGTCACGGAGTGTATCAAACCGAATTGTGACTGAAACGCCACCGCAGCATTGGATAAGTATGATAGAAAGTTATTTCATCGACAACATGGTTTCTTAGCTCCTAACACACTTGAAAAATTTGTAACAAAAAGGAAAAGAACCGTTGACGGCAAGTATATAAACTAGCTGAAAACAAAGCGGTTGCGATTTGGGAGGGGGTACCCTTTACTATTAAATTTAAGAAACACACAACACCGATATCAATTTCTTTTCTATGTTCTGATATCAACTTCTGCTTATAAAATGAGTCAGGGTCCTCCATTGCTCTCTCTTACAGTTGTTGAGCAAGAAGAACTGTATGCAGTGAGGAGACCAGTAACAGCATGGAAGAAAAAGGATATAAAGGATTTATTACCTTTTACTTCTCGGATTCGACATGCTTTTTGAAACTTGTCTGTGACTTTAAATATCAGATTAGGAAAAAGACACTATGCCAACAGTAATGAACAAGTTGCGATATGAAAGGGGGTACCCTTTACCATTTAATTTAAACAAATAACTCTGACTCGATTTACATCCCATAATTCTCAGAAAGATTCAGGGTCGTCCACTGAATTCTCTTGCATTTGAACTGGAAATTTGAACAGGTCACGCCAATACACAAGAAAGAAGATTGAAGTAAGCCATCGAACTTTAGATCCACATCACTGACATCACTTAGAAGCAAGATCTTTGAACATATACTGACTTCCAACATTACTAAATACCTCTAAGAAAACGATCTGTTGGCACATAGAACGCATTTGGACAATATCTTTCTTGTGAAACACAAATGGATCTTAAATCACACGAAGTAATCAGCGCTATCGACAAGGATCTCGAGTTGATTTGCTGTACAAAGGCATAATTCCTGCAGCGCCAGCAACCAGCATTACGTGAGTGTTTCGAACACGCCTGACGATTTTCCGGAAGACAGACTGTCATGCTTCGGTGATACACCACGGGGGGACCCAAGCACACCTAGAGGCCGTGGGCCACACGGACCTATTCTCTTCCGCAAGACACATGATCGAAAATAGACACAGTTGTATCCTAGCATCGAGAGGTATTTAGATCAGCACTCAGACCAGACCTGACCAGCTCGCTCCGAGTGACTTCCCTGGGCCAGGCACAGATTCCGCAAGCATTGGATCAATTAGGATTCTCACTCGAGAGCTGCCTCCATGACATCTTACGGGACCTTGACTTTTATAAAAGTATACTTGTTGTAGCTGGGATTCACAGTCATACAAAACTTTTTGAAGGACATCATCTTTACGCCAGTGACTCTTATAGGTTTTTTATTGCACTGTTGCAATTTAGGCCTTAGGTCATTATCAAATGATATTACGGCTTCAAGCCATGTCAACGTAATGTAAGCTGAAACATCTGTATGTCGTTGTCAATCATGTTAAATACATTCGTGTCGTTGTTACATCGTGCAAGCACACATATTCAGACATCGTAAAATAAGGTTGACATCGTAAAATAACGTTGACATGGCTTAAAGCCATAATATCACTTGAGAATGACCTAAGGCCGAAATTGGAATAGTGCAATAAAAAACCTACGACAGTCACTGGCGTAAGATGACGCCCTTCAAAACGTTTTATAAAAGTGTGTCTCTAGTGAACTTAGACTCAGTAAAAACCCAACTGGCCTTCAGCCACTAGGAATATCATTGTTCTATTTCAAGAAGTTGTTTATTTTATGTTTTGTGTTAGTCAGTATAAGAGCAGACCTGCGATTGATCTGTGATAAGTACACTTGTTCAATCAGTCCAACCTGGATATGTCTTGTGCTATCAGCTGATATATCAGTTGCCAACGAGGTCTGTGTTCATGTCATGATCACGCTTGTGCTCTGAGCCAGGCGGTCAGTGCATACCTGTGTTTCTCCCTTGACAGTACAGTTATTACAACGTCGCTTAAAGAATGACGGAACCAGTGGAACCGTTTGCCCGCGTTGATACTACTCCACCAGATGCAGATGCTGCACAAAATCCTGATCAAGCGCCTGGTGGCCATCTCTACATTGCCTCCGGAAATTTCCCCCTATCTCTCCGAGATTGGTTCCATGGTGAAAGGTTTCTGGTCGGTGCTACTAGCTTTCCAGCCAGGGCCAAACTACGCGTCATGCATAGAGTAGCATCTGACCTGATGACCAGCGGTGTACTTCCCTTTGGCATATGTACACCCGGACTTTTATCGCCTATAGATTAAGGAAAGGCAAACCTACGTTTCTAGCATTTGTAGACTTGGAGAAAGCTTTTGACAATGTTGACTGGAATACTCTCTTTCAAATTCTGAAGGTGGCAGGGGTAAAATACAGGGAGCGAAAGACTACTTACAATTTGTACAGAAACCAGATGGCAGCTATAAGGGATGAAAGGGAAGCACTGATTGGGATGGGAGTGAGACAGGGTTGTAGCCTATCCCCGATGTTATTCAAATCTGTATACATAGCAAACAGTAAAAGAAACAAAAGAAAAATTCGGAGTAGGAATTAAAATCCATGGAGAAGAAATAAAAACTTGGAGGTTTGCCGATGATATTGTAATTCTATCAGAGACAGCGAAGGACCTGGAAGAGCAGTTGAACGGAATGGACATTGTCTCGAAAGGAGGATAAAAGATTAACATCAACAAAAGCAAAACGAGGATAATGGAATGTAGTCGAATTAAGTCGGATGATGCTGAGGGAATTAGGTTAGGAAATGAGGCACTTAAAGTAGTAAATGAGTTTTGCTATTTGGGGAGCAAAATAACTGATGATGGTCGAAGTAGAGAGGATATAAAATGTAGACTGGCAATGGAAAGGAAAGCGTTTCTGAAGAAGAGAAATTTGTTAACATCGAGTATAGATTTAAGTGTCAGGAAGCCGTTTCTGAAAGTATTTGTATGGAGTGTAGCCATGTATGGAAGTGAAAAGTGGATGATAAATAGTTTAGACAAGAAGAGAATAGAAGCTTTCGAAATGTGGTGCTACAGAAGAATGCTGAAGAGTAGATGGGTAGATCACATACGTAATGAGGAGGTATTGAATCGAACTGGGGAGAAGAGAAATTTGTGGCACAACTTGATTAGAAGAAGGGATCGGTTGGTAGGACATGTTCTGAGGCATCAAGGGATCACCAGTTTAGTATTGGAGGGCAGCGTGGAGGGTAAAAATCGTAGAGGGAGACCAAGAGATGAATACACTAAACAGATTCAGATGGAAGTAGGTTGCAGGAGGCACTGGGAGATGAAGAAGCTTGCACAGGATAGAGTAGCATGGAGAGCTGCATCAAACCAGTCTCTGGACTGAAGACCACAACAACAACAATAACAACAACAACAACTAAATTCAGATGTGGATGGCAATGCCCTTCTGTATGACAAATTGAAAACCAGCTTACTTGAATATTTTGACCCTCGACTGCACATGGCGACAGTTATCAGAAACTTCAAGGACAGCCATACAGAGAGTGGACTACCCATCTATGTTATTTATCTAGTGACTGCCGTAACGTGAAGTTCAAGCGATCACATGCTACTTTCTTCCTTAAAGATGTGATTATACTACATGTCCTAGACGACGATTTTTGAACTGATCTCTTGGAACTCAATGTCCCATCTATAGCAATTTGCTTTCCCATTATCAATCATACAAACAATCTCTTTGGTCCTCAGTTATCCTGTGAACTACATGGAATACATGTTGTCCTCAAATTCAATTGCAGACGCTTGCCCGATTCAACTTGAAAATACACAGCACCGTGGTACTGTCTGCAGCACCTTCCTTCCCGCAATCACTGTTTTACCAGTCATTGGTCATTACCGGTGAGCAAAGTGTTCCTCATGTGGGAAATTCAGGCACAGGACCGAACTGTGTCACGCAACTTTGAAGACGTCAGTGGACTGTGGCCACATGCACTCCTCAGACATTGGACAGACAATGTAGGTTCACTGTACCCAGACATAGCATTTATTTCATTATTGTTAACGCACTTCAGAAAGTCTCTCATTACAACATAGTCATCTCTCTGCAAGTAGATATGATGTCCACAGCAACAATTATCGATTGGTAATAATATTATAGGGTCGGATTCTCTCGCTCATAAGCCAGTGCGAAGTTACAGCCATGACTTTATAAAAATTAATGGACAATTCATGGCCCAAGTACCGTATGGGTCACACAATATCGCAGCCAGGGTTTTGGTGGTGGAAGCTTCGGGCGCCTTCAGTCTCTTATGCGTGATGTTTTTAAGGCGTTAGTTTTGCGTTCACTGATAAGCTTCAGGGGGAATTACAGCACCCAAAACATGAGGCCATCCTCACTCCAGTCCCAAACAGCCAACGGGGCAAGTGCATTGTCATGAATGAAAAATCAGATGGTGCCTTTGCCTCTGTGGAAATTTTAAGGCGACCATCAATGGCCAATCAGTAATTGATGCGTACGCGATAGAGGACATCATGGCCTATCTAACGGGTGGAAAAGTACTTGACAAAAATTGACCTGAGGGATGCAAACTTCCAACTGCCGTCGGATGAAGAATTCCGACATATTGTTGTTATCACTCCCTTTGGGTTGTTCTAGCACAGCAGACTTCGCTTCGATTTCGCCAGTGCCCCTGCAATATTTCAACGATATCCGGAGAATATCACTCACAATGTACCAGGAACAGCGAACTACTCAAATGACGTTCTCGTCACAGGCAAAGGTGCACAGGATCTGGTCAGTAACTTGAACGCTTAGTTAACAGTCTGTAACAAGGACAAATGTTGTTTTTTTGTTTGTCAATTTGAAAGTCTCGGACGCATTTTCAGTGCATCCGCCCTACGACTTAGTACAATCACGCAGTACAAATCTTCTTGCACATACCAACACCATCCAGTCAAAGTTGGTGTTGGGACAACTAAATTACTACCGAAAGTTTACTCCCCATGTCGCCGCAATTGCCGAACCACTACACTATCTACTGTGGAAAAACGTCCTTCGGTAATAGACCCTGGCATGTGACAAAGCTTTCAGAGACTGTGGCGTCGGCGTCTCCTTAGAGTTGACACGACTTGGAGGTGATGGTTGTACCCGTCGGCATGACGTGGAACGGTGTCCGTCGCTCACGACAACGTCACCCTGTAGCTAGTAGAAAAACACAAACTCCTCGTGTGGTTTGGTCATATTTCAGATACCGTCTTTGCCGGCCGGTGTGGCCGCGCGGTTCTAGGCGCTTCAGTCTGGAGCCGCGTGACCGCTACGGTCGCAGGTTCGAGTCCTGCCTAGGGCTTGGATGTGTGTGATGTCCTTAGGTTAGTTAGGTTTAAGTAGTTCTAAGTTCTAGGGGACTGATGACCACAGATGTTAAGTCCCATAGTGCTCAGAGCCATTTGAACCATTTGATTTTCGTGATTAATGTCAATATTTCGATTGAGCAGCGGGTCAGAATATGTAGCCGCTCTTGCTTCTTCACTGATAAACGTGGCAATTGCACCCCTCGATGACGCGATGACTGGCTTGACCTGAAATTATGACCACCAGTTTTCTTTTGTTGTGAGTCGACAGGCTTCTCAGCTTGCGCGAACTGGCTAACTGTAGTTCCTCTTTTTTTTTCATGCCGGGTTAGATAATGGATGTTGAATATTAATAATATAAAGTCTTGAATCTTCCATCTATCACCCAAGTCGTGACCACATTATGGAATTGCGAGGATGTTAAGTTGATAAATCGTTATTCTGTCGTCAAGACGTCGCTACGTCGCATGTTCAGTAATTACACGACGTAATTCCAGAGATAACATATACTTAAGCAATGTTCAGAATGCGTCGTAAGCTTGGGACAAATCGATGACTGTTCACTGTTAAATAATCATGAATTCACTTTTCACTTCATAATATTCTAATAGTCCATTAATTTTCACTAATACACCTGATAATGTCTGTTCAGTTATGTAGGCGACACGAAGAATTAAGTTTGAATCCAATTTTATTGTTCCTTGTAATTAATTGTCCCTACTGAGCACGCACACCGATTTCTCACTCAGGAATTGCTTCCGTTTGCATCAGTAATCCTGTCGTTGTCGACAACTTCTGACAACTCGGTGTAACTGTACGTTCCTCGTGTTGGTGTTTGTATGTCACCTACCCGGGACTAATAATTGTTTTTCTGTCGGCGATCTTCCTTTTCCAGTCCCATCACAAATCTCACGAAATTTAACTTCGTCGCGATTCTCCGTATCCCGTTATCTTGCTAACGGTAAAGATGACTTTCCTGTAGTATGACTTCTGAATAATGCTTCAGTCTATATCGCAAAACTTTCAAACTTCCGATTAGCTTAAAACAATCTAGTAGCGCTTATATGTATGCTACGATCGAAATAGTACTAGAGAACGACTAGATAGCAACCCGAAGCTAATATTTCCATTTCCAAGCTACACTGTAGTCCGATCGAACTTCCTTTTCGATGCGGCTACAACTCTCTTCTATTGTAAATGTTATCTTTCGCCAATTTACCATCTGGGCTTTAACCTTCGTTGTTAATTATTTTGCAATTCTTTCTTTGATGTTTTTGTTGCATATCTTATCAGATTCTTTCATTCAGTCTCTATTTCATAATAAATATTATTATTCATATGACATTCCTGTTGATCAAATTATCACAAGTGTAAATTTTGTCGTCAGTAGCTGCCGTCACTGCCACGACGACTAGTTTTCCTACTTCTTTTACAACAAGGGGTTGTTTATTAGGGTTTCTGTAATTGGGGTGTTACAAAACTTAAAACAGGCCGTTCTCCGCCGCTCATGTCTCACAGCATACGACCCCGGCAAACCTCTTATCCTGACAACAGCTCAAAAAAAAAAGAAAAATGGTTCAAATGGCTCTGAGCACTATGGGACTTAACATCTATGGTCATCAGTCCCCTAGAACTCAGAACTACTTAAACCTAACTAACCTAAGGACATCACACAACACCCAGCCATCACGAGGCAGAGGAAATCCCTGACCCCGCCGGGAACCGAACCCGGGAACCCGGGCGTGGGAAGCGAGAACGCTACCGCACGACCACGAGATGCGGGCGACAACAGCTGCGGCAGGCCATAAGGTGGGGGCAATCCTGTCTCACGTGACAGACGGGATGGAACGTTCCATCACTTTTGTGTCCAAAACTCTAACTGCTGCTCCATGAAATTATAACCAGATTAATAAAGGAGAATTAGCCGTCATTTATGGCCATAAAAACTTCCATTACTATGTGATGGAAGGCATTTCACACTATTCACTGACAGTATCGCTTTCCTTCCTCTTTTCAAGCTTCACGCAACATTCTTACCAAGACTGTATAGCACTTTCAGTGGTGGGTCCTGTTACTGGTGAATTTTTTTTTTTAGTCTTCTGGCTAGTTTGATGCGACCGCAAGTCCCTCTCCTGTGCCAACCTCTTCATCTCCGAGTAGCACTTGCAATCTACGTCCTGAATTATTTGCTGGGTGTATTCCAATTTCTGTCTTCCTCTACAGTTTTTGCCCTCTACAGCTCCCTCTAGTACCACGGAAGTCATTCCCTAATGTATTAATAGACGCCCTAGCATCCTGTCCCTTCTCCTTGTCAGTGGTTTCTGCACATTCCATTCCTCTCCCATTCTGAGCGGAATCTCCTCATTTCTTACCTTATCAGTCCACCTCAATTTCAACATTCCTCTGTAGCACCACATACCAAATGCTTCGACTCTCTTCTGCTTTTACCACAGTCCATGTTTCGCTACCATACTATGTTGTGCTCCAAACGTACATTCTCAGAAATTTCTTCCTCAAATTAAGGCCTATGTTTGATACTAGTAGACTTCTCTTGCTCAGGAATGCCCTTTCGCCAGTGGTAGTCTCCTTTTGATGTCTTCCTTGCTCCGGCCATCATTGGTTATTTTGCCGCCTAGGTAGCAGAATTCTTAAACTTCATCTACTTCGTGACCATCAATTCTAATGTTAAGTTTATCGCTATTCTCATTTCTGTTACTTCTCATTACTTTCTTCTTTCTTCGATTTACCCGCAATTCGTATTCTGTACTCATTAGACTGCTGATTCCATGCACCAAATCATGCACTTCTTCTTCACTTTCACTCAGGACAGCAATCTCCTCAGCGAATGGTGTCATTGATATTCTTTCGTCTTGAATTTTAATCCCATTTCTGAACCTTACTTTTATTTCCATCATTGCTTCGTCGATGTATAGATTGAACAGTAAGGGTGAAAGACTACAGCCCTATCTCACACCCTTTCTAATCCGAACACTTCGTTCTTAGTCGTGCACTCTTGTTATACCCTCTTTGCTCTTGCACTTACTGTATATTATCCGTCTCTCCCTATAGCTTACCCCTATTTTTCTGAGAATTTCGAACATCTTGCTCCATTTTACATTGCGAACGCTTTTTGGAGGTCGACAAGTCCTATGAACGTGTCTTGATTTTTCTTTAGTCTTGCCTCCATTATCAACGGCAACGTTGGAATTGCCACTGTGGTGCCTTTACCTTTCCTAAGGTCAAATTGATCGTCATCCAACACATCCTCAGTTTTCTTTTCCATTCTTCTGTATGTTATTCCTGTCAGCAACTTGGATGCATGAGCTGTTAAGCTGATTGTGCCGTAATTTTCGCACTTGTCAACTCTTGTAGTCTTCGGAATTGTGTGGATGATACAGCATTCTTCCGAAAATCTGATGGTATGTCACCAGACTCATATATTCTACTCGCCAACGTGAATAGTCGTTTTGTCGCCACTTCCCCCAATGATTTTAGAAATTCTGATGGAATGTTATCAATCCCCTCTTCCTTATTTGATCTTAAGTCCTCCAAAGATCTCTTAAATTCCTATTCTACAACTGGATCCCCTACCTTTTCTAAATCGACTCTTCTTTCTTCTTCTATCGCATCAGAAAATCTTCCCCCTCATAGAGGCCTTCAATGTATCCTTTCCACCTATCTGCTCTCTCCTCGGCATTTAACAGCGCAATTCCCATTGCACCCTTAATGTTACCACCCTTGATTCTAATTTCACCGAATGGTAGTTTGTTTTTCCAATATGCTAAGTCATTCTTCGACTATCATTTCTTTTTCGATTTTTTCACATATTTCCTGCAACCATTTCGTTTTAACTTCCCTGCACCTCCTATTTATTTCATTCCTCATCGATTTCTATTTCTGTATTCCTGTATTTCCCTGAGAATTTTTTGTATTTTCTTCTTTCATCGATCAACTGCAATATTTCTTATGTTCCCTGTGGCCTCTTCGCAGTTACCTTCTTTGTACCCAAGACTTTCCGACTTCTGTGATTGCCCTTCTTAGAGATTTCCATTCCTCTTTAATTGTACCACCTGCTGAGTTATTCTTTATTGCTGTATCTATAGCCTTAGAGAATTTCAAGCTTATCTCGTCATTCCTTCCATATCCCACTTCTTTGCGTATTGGTTCTTTCTGACTAATTTCTTCAACTTCAGCCTACTCTTCATTACTACTATCTTGTGATCCGAGTCTATATCTGCTCCTGAGTATGCATTACAATCCAGTATCCGATTTCAGAATCTCTGTCTATGATATAATCTAATTGAAATCTTCCTGTATCACCCGGCCTTTTCCAAGTATACCTCCACCTGTTGTAATTCCTGAACAGAGCATTCGCTATTACTATCTGAAATTCTTTACAGAACTCAATTAGTCTTCTTTCCTGCCACATTCCATGTCCCAAGCTCATATTCTCCTGTTACCATTTCTGTTACTACTTCTCCTACAGCTGCATTACAGTCCCCCATGGCTATCAGATTTTTATCTCCCTTTACGTACTGTATTACCCTTTCAGTGTCCTCATATACTTACTCTGTGTCTTCATCTTCAGCTTGCGACGTCTGTATGTTTACCTGAACTATCATTGTAGCTGTTTGTTTGCTGTCGATTCCGATCAGAACAACACTATTACTGAACTGTTCACAGGAACACTCTCCCTGCCCCACTCTCTCTGCCCTACCTTCCTATCCATAACGAATCCTTACTCCCGTTATACCATTTTCTGCTGCTGTTGATATTACCCTATATTCATCTCAGCAAAAATCCTTGTCTTCTTTCCACTTCACTTCACTCACTCCTACTATATCAAGACTGAGCATTTGCATTTCCCTTGCAGATTTTCTAGCTTTCCTAACATATTCAAGCTTCTGAAATTCCATGCCCCGACTCGTAAAACGTTATCCTTTCGTTGGGTATTCAATATTTTTCTCGTGGTCATCTTCCGCTTGGAAGTCCCCTACCGGAGATCCGAATGGGGGACAATGCTGGAATCTTTTGCCAATGGAGTGATCATCATGACACTTCTTCAAATACAGACCATATGTCCTGTGGATACACGTTACGTATCTTTAATGCAGTGGTTTCCATTACCTTCTGCATCCTAATGTCGTTGATGATTGCTGATTCTTCCGCCATTAGGGGCAATTTCCCACCCCTAGGACAAGAGAGTGCCCTCAATCTCTCCCCACTCCTTCGCCATCTTTGACAAGGCCGTTGGCTGAATGAGGGTGACTTCTTATGCCCGGAAATCTGCTGTTATTGCCGAGAACGAAAGTGCGGCGGGACCGAAGAAACAAAACGGACAACGGGAAAGGACGGACACGAACGACGACTGACGACTGAGCGAGACCCTACGAACAACGACACGCAAGAACCAACGGGGCACAAGCGAATAACCTCACGAATCAACAACGTCCACTTGTACACGGAAACAAGCAAAGTAAACGCGCTGGCTGTAGGCGAGATGTCGATAGACTCACACGAATATCAGACTGCCTCGCTGAGTTTCTTTTTTTTTTTTTACTTTATTGTTATTTTAAAACCTGTACAACAGGCAGGCTGTCAGCAGCACACTACGCTGCTCTTCAGCCATAGAATATACAAGGAGCAAAAACAGTGAGAAGACACGTAAGTCACAGAACGGTGGGCAATAAAACAGGAGACACATAGAGACAAACACGGAGCCGTTCACACTCGTCGAGAATCCACACTGCTAGCTGATGAGTCGACGCACAAACACCGAAGATGACGATGGCACTGGTGAACGATGGAGTGGACGGTGAACACTGAACACTAAACACGACGGCACACACACAAAACACTGATGGCGGTGATCTCCGGCGCGCGAATGTCCACGTAACGTGTGCGAGTCCATGGACCTGCCAAGAGAGGAAAGGGGTGAGGTGGGGGAGAGGGGAGAAAAAGGATGCCAATGGCTGAGGAGACGGGGGCAGGAGGAGAGGGACAGGGGAGGGGAGGCCCAGGGGAGGAGGGGGGAGAAAAGGAGGAGGGAGGGAAAAGGGAGAGGAGGGAGGGAGGGTGCCCAGAGGAGTAAGTACAGGAGGAGGGTGGGAGGATCAAAGTTGGTAGGAGGGGTAGATGGAGGGGAGGAGGGCATCATCAGGGAGGGGGAGCTGGCGGAAGCCACCTTGGGAGAGGGTAAGGAGGGTGGAGAGATGGAGACCGGGTGGGACGTGCGAATACAGGCGCGGCAGCGGGCGGGGGTGGGAGAGGATCGGGGAGACGAGCGGGTGAGGAGGATCGAGTTTGCGGGAGGTGTACAGGATCCGTATCCTTTCAAGGAAAAGGAGGAGGTGGGGGAAGGGGATGAGATCGTAGAGGATCCGCGTGGGGGAGGGGAGACGGATGCGATAGGCGAGGCGGAGAGCATGGCGTTCAAGGATTTGGAGGGATTTATAAAAGGTAGGGGGAGCGGAGACCCATGCTGGATGGGCACAACAAAGGATAGGGCGGATGAGGGATTTATAGGTGTGGAGGATGGTGGAGGGGTCCAGACTCCACGTACGGCCAGAAAGGAGCTTGAGGAGACGGAGGCGGGAACGTGCCTTGGCTTGGATTGTCTGGAGATGGGGAGTCCAGGAGAGGCGACGGTCGCCTCGCTGAGTGAGAGGCAGGCGCTTAAATACGTGATAGCGTACGTCGCTATTGGCTGCTGGGACTACGTGCTCCACCGTCGCGCCCTCACATTATACGGGGGCCCAGAGCGTGCAGCCACGGCTTATGGCGTGACGGCTGCAGAGACCTCTAGTGGTAATCGTGATCCATGCCATCTGGCGCGGATTCGAAACCCGCGACGCTCGGTACCAGATCTTCGGCCGCCAGTGCTGATTATTAATCAAAAGTTAAGCGGTGGCGGATTTCGAACTGGAGCCGACGACGTTTTGATTACTACTCAAAGACCCTACTCCTTTACCACAGCTGCTGAATTAGAATTATACGAGTTATACTATGATATTCAGCATCACTCTAACACACTACATGCAAGTACCTTTTCCCACCTACTGGCTCAGGCGCTAGTGTTCAACAAGGATCCTGAATCGTGTTTTCTCCTGGATGTCACTGCGGAAGAAGGAGTGGCAAATCTCCCACTGGGCTCCAGGCTCTCGGTGCTACTCTGTGGAAGACCCAGCCCTCAGCCACAGCTTAGCACCAGACCACAGACAGATCTGGCAGTGGGAGGTCCAGGCCTAATGGCACCGTCAGAATGAGTTCTTAACACTGAATCACATGCTGCTGCTGCACGAAGACAACAGCCGAGATTGGGTCGTCAACCTGCGTCTCTCCAGTATCATGTTTTGTCAGTTTTCCACTGTGGTGTGGTGCTCACTAAAACATGTGGCCCGCCAACATATCTGTTGATGTGGTATGGATACTGGTATTACTTATTCACCACCTACCAGAGCAAGCAGGCTGGCTCTCCAAATCGTTTCTTCCCTCAGCTAGACTCTTCCAGTAATTGGTCTAGGTTTCATTTGGATTTTGTGGGACCTTTACTAGGTCATGCTTGGCTCTTTGCTATAGATATAACCACCGGTTTCCCATATGTTCCGTGCTTCTGTGCCGCATCAACTACTCAAACAACTCAAACGTTATTTTGCATTTTTTCCATCGAAGAACTTCTGGACACCATTGCCACAGACAATGGTCTGCAGTTTGCATCTGTGGAATTCTCTGATTTCTGTGACGAAAATGGCATTGCCCCATTTCAAACACCACACTTCAACCCTGCCTCAAAGGAACTAGTGCAATATGTCATCCATATCGTCATTTTTTTATATTTTCCGTCGTTCCTTTGTTACTTCAAAATTCATAGGGGTTCTGTCTATGCAACTAATTGAAGACAGTTTGATTAGTACCATACGAGCTTCGCTTCTTTTATTTGTGAAGCATCTTCAGTGGCCTGTAATACATGTTTCTTGTTATACATATAATAAACATATTATAAGGTAAGAGTAGTTAAAATGTTACTATATTACATTTTCTCTTGTTTTTTTTTTCAGGTTAGAGTCAACTTTTGAAGCACAAATTTCGTGATGTGAAATTATCTTTCGGTGTTACTTACGATGTGACCCTAGAGATGTGTTCATTAGTCTCCATGCTCCATTTGGCCAATTTCCGCCGTTGTTACACTCACGTTTGATTCAACACATCGCATACATCACTTGCACATTACATTTTGTGTTCAACATGTGTGTGGTTTCGGTGTACAGTGCGGCCAACTGTCGCTGTGTGTTTATCATTCATCGTTTGTTTGCGTTCTGTGTATAGTTTGATATTTTCAATTTTGTGTGTGTGTATGTGTGTGTGTGTGTGTGTGTGTGTGTGTGCGTGTGCGTGCATGTGTCTGTATTTTGTTGTGTGAAACTGTGTCGTTATTTCTTGTGAGTATGATTTTTTTTAAATTGTATATTTGTGTGTGTGTGTGTGCGTGTGTGTCAGAGGGAGAGAGAGGAGAGAGAGAGAGAGAGAGAGAGAGAGAGAGAGAGAGAGAGAGAGACACAGAGAGAGGAGGGGGGGCGAGTAAGATTTTATTAATTATGAGTTCTACTTATGTTTCGGATCTCTGTTTGTTATAGTTTTAGTGGCTAACGTGATCTGAGAGTTATTGATAATATGGATTTAATCATTGAGTACCTTCTTTTTCACTGCAATGGGGCTTTGTATGAGAAACTTTTCTTGCAGCATCAGGAGCTTTTGTTCTGATTATTCATTCTAATAACTGTCATGTCATGTTCCATGCTGGATGGTTCGTGTCCATGTTTTATCACGTGTTCGGCGAAGGTAGAATGCCTATTTTCATTTTTACAACTTCTTATATGTTCTTTATATCTAGTTTGAAGTTCCTACCTACCATCCCCAAACATACTGATTTACATTCTTGGTACTCTATCTGGTATATACCTGCTCTTTGATGTTTATCTGGTTTCTCTGTTGTTTGTTAAAGTGACTAGAGTGTGTTCTTGTTCTGCAAGCAATGTGTAATCCCTGTTTCTTTAATACATTTACATGTTTCTTTGTTTCTGTATGTTAAAGTGTACCATTTTTTCTATTAGTCATGTCATGAGTGTTATTGTTTTGTGTTTCAGTGTGTGCTGTAGGACTGTAGGATCTGTGGGGTTCTTTGTATTTGTATTCTCTGCTTGTTTTCATTTTTCTTTAGTTGTGTTTTACGTTTGGTTGAGTTTCTGTACTATATGGGTGATGTAACTATTATTTGTGGCTATGAGTTTTTTATTTGTAATTCTTTTTCATAGTTTTCTTTGCTAATTGGGATGTTATTCAGTCTGTGTAACATGTGTTGCAGAGCCGCTAATTTTTGATTTTGTAGGTGGCTGGATGAAGCATGTATAATTGCGTGTGTGGCTGTTGGCTTCCTGAAGATATAGCAAGATGTAACAGCGAAGAGAGACACAATAAACAGACATTTGAACTTATCTTATTTTGCAGAGATCGTCGCTGTTTGTCGGTTATGTATTGAACTTTACTGCACTAAAAGTGGTAACGAGCAACATGCTAATGGTTGGATAACTGCTGCTTTAGTGCGTTGTTCTGATGCTATAATGCTTCCTACTCTTGAGAATTTCAACAGTCGTGATGTGATTGCTTATCGGACATTTCAACAAAGAGCACCTCACATTGCAAGAAAGCTTTCACATATAAAGATACACTACAATGAAAAAGAAGGTACTCACAAGGGAACCTCCCCATCGCACCCCCCCCCCCCCCCCTCAGATTTAGTTATAAGTTGGTACAGTGGATAGGCCTTGAAAAACTGAACACAGATCAATCGAGGAAACAGGAAGAAGTTGTGTGGAACTATGAAAAAACTAAGCAAAATATACAAACTGAGTAGTCCATGTGCAAGATAAGCAACATCTAGGAGAATCCGAGTTTAGGAGCGCTGTGGTCCCGTGGTTAGCGTGAGCAACTGTGGAACGAGAGGTTCTTGGTTCAAATCATCCCTAGAGTGAAAATTTACCATCTTTATTTTTGCAAAGTCATGATCTGTCCGTTCGTTCATTGACGTCTCTGTTCAGTGTAATAAGTTTAGTGTCTGTGTTTTGCGACCGCACCGCAAAACCGTGCGATTAGTAGTCGAAAGGACGTGCCTGTCCAATGGAAACCGAAAACATTTGATTGCAAGGTCATAGGTCAACCGATTCCTCCACACGATAACACGTCTGATATATTCCATACGACACTGGTGACGGCATGTGCGTCACATGACAGGAATATGTTGTCGACCCACCTAACTTGTACACTTGGTGAATGGGTAAAAAGATTCTTCGACCTTGCCCAATTTAGGTTTTCTTGTGAATGTGATAATCACTCCCAAAAAAGTGTGAAAACATAAGAGTTTGTCACATAAACTGCAACAAATGAATGCAACAGTTTCACAGTCGCACAGTTTTGTCTGTTCTCTGTCAAAACATGTTTTTAACGTTTTCAAATTTTTCCGTGTGTAGGCCGTCAAATCCTGCATATGTCCAAGCAAAACTGAACATGTCCTGGAATTTTGGAGAGCGAAGTTGATTATATGTGAGTGCCTGAACTTTGATAATTGTCTGAAAATTAAAAAATTAAAATTTTCTCCCGAGAGAAGACTTGAACCAAGGACCTATCGCTCCGCAGCTGCACACGCTAACCACGGGACCACCGCGATCTTTGGTTTATGCCCCCCTGGATGTTGCCTATCTTGCACATGGACTACTCAGTTTGTACATTTTCCTTATTTTTTCACAGTTCCACACAACTTCTTCCTGTTTTCTCGATTGATCTGTGTTCAGTTTTTCAATGCCTATCCACTGTACCAACTTATAACTAATTCTGAGGGGGGTGCGATGGGGAGGTTCCCTTGTCAGTGATATAAAGAATAAATCTTGTAAGTAGGCTGTTTAGGTTTTTATGTTGGTAACGCCACGTAACGCTCTGTATGTAGATCACTGACTGCGCTGTGTGCAGTCTGTGGCTGGTTGAACTCATTGTTGAAATATTCACTAGTGTAGTGTTAGGCAGTCGGATGTGAACAGCGCGTAGCGTTGGGCAGTTGGATGTGAGCCGCCAGCAGTGGTGGATGTGGAGAGAGAGATGCCAGAGTTTTGAGAGGTTGCTATAGGCGGACGATCTGGACTTGTGGCCGAAAAAAAAGATGATTTTTGTGAGGTAAGTGATTCATGAAAGGTATAGGTTAATGTTAGTCAGGGCCATTCCTTTGTAGGGATTTTTGAAAGTCAGATTGCGTTGCGCTAAAAAAAAATATTGTGTGTCAGTTTAGTGATGATCAGAATAAGTAAAGAGAGAACTGTCTGAGTACGTTCAGTTTTACTCAGCTGTCTTTGTATTAAATAACGTAGAAGTTTACTAGCACAGTCAATCTCTCATCATGTCAGTCACTAAAACTATAACAAACAGAGGTCGGAAAAATCACTCTCTCTGTCTCTCTGTCTGTCTCTCTCTCTCTCTCTCTCTCTCTCTCTCTCTCTCTCACACACACACACACACACACACGAACACACACACACACACACACAACAACTGAAAATGTGAACGCCCCCACACACACACACAACACATACAAAAAGCGAATGATAAACACACAGCGACGGTTGGCAACACTATACACCAAAAACATATGTAGTGCGAAAAGTGGCAGTTGTCCCTGAAGAATAGAAGGATGAGGTTGTCCACACGAATAACAAAAAGAATCTGTTAAATTTCCGTTACATGAAAAATAGTACAAATTTAAGGTAACCCCAAGGTGATCGATTCAACCAAACACCTACGGATTAAAACTGCGAACAATTTAAATTGACCGCTACAGTCGCGGGTCGAATCCTGCCTCGGGCATGGATGTATGTGATGTCCTTAGGTTAGTTAGGTTTACGTAGTTCTAAGTTCTAGGGGACTAATGACCTCAGAAGTTAAGTCTCATAGTGCTCAGAGCCATGTTTTTAATTTAAATTGAAACCATCACACAGAAAATGCTGTGGAGTAGTCTGCGATTCATTGGCAGGCATTCAGAAGATGCAATAAATCTGATAAAGAGACTGCCTGCACTAAGGTTGTCCATCGTCTGCTGCGCGATGCGGGATCTTCACCAGATAGGGATCGCCATCGAAAAAGATAGAAAAACGGTGGCGCGTTTTGTATTATTGCGAAATAGTTGAGACAGTGTCACGAATATGATACGCGACTCGTGTTTGGCAATCATTTAAACGAAGGTGTTTTTCGTTGAGGCGAGACCTTTTCACAGAATTTCAATCATCAACTTTCTCCTACGAATCCAGAAATATGTTGACTACGTAGGTACAAATGACCACCGAAATAAAATAAGAAAAATCGGGCATCGCACGGAAAAATTTTTATTCCATGCTGTTCGAGGGTGTTACTGTCAATAAATAGTCTGAAAGTGATTTTGTGAACCATCTTCCAACCACTTCGATATGAAATGCATAGCAGTAATGTATTGAGTTGTAGATTATGACGTTGATGAACCACTGTATGACATTTGGCTTGCTACGGAAAGTGTTCATAAAGGAAGTTCAAGTCGGATGTCAAAGTGAAGGAGTGTAATCTTCAGTGCAGAAATATTGTTAAGTCCACTTAATTGTAATGTTTTGTACACTGATGTGCAAAAGCCAAAGACGAAATTAACTTTCGCCCAATGCGTGCAGGCCATGTAACTTTTTTACGCAGGCCCCCACGAATTCCTCTCCTGCGTCAACCTCTTCGTCTCATGGTAGCACTTACATACTGTAACGTGGCTCTAATTTCGCACCTTACAAGCACTCATCTACATACTTTGCCGTGATTTACAATAGGAATTAGGTGTCATTTCATAGGTTGTAAATCGTATACAAGGTGGTCCATTGATCGTGACCGGGAAAAATATCTCACGAAATAAGAGTCAAACGAAAAAACTAAAGAGAACGAAACTTGTCTAGCTTGAAGGGGGAAACCAGATGGCGCTATGGTTGGCCCGCTAGGTGGCGCTGCCATAGGTCAAACGGATATCAACTGCGTTTTTTTAAATAGGAACCCCCATTTTTATTACATATTCGTGTAGTACGGAAAGAAATATGAATGTTTTAGTTGGACCACTTTTTTCGCTTTGTTATAGATGGCGCTGTAATAGTCACAAACATATGGCTCACAATTTTATACGAACAGTTGCTAACAGGTAGGTTTTTTAAATTAAAATACAGAACGTAGGTACGGTTCAACATTTTATTTCGGTTGTTAGTGGTACATGTACCTTTGTGAACTTATCATTTCTGAGAACGCATGCTGTTACAGCGTGATTACCTCTAAATACCACACTAATGCAATAAATGCTCAAAATTATATCCGTCAAACTCAATGCATTTGGCAATGCGTGTAACGACATTCCTCTCAACAGCGAGTAGTTCGCCTTCCGTAATGTTCGTACATGCATTGACAATGCGCTGACGCATGTTGTCAGGCGTTGTCGGTGGATCACGATAGCAGTTTCAACTTTCCCCACAGAAAGAAATCCGGGGACGTCAGATCCGGTGAAGGTGCGGGCAATGGTATTGGTGCTTCGACGACCAATCCACCTGTCATGAAATATGCCATTCAGTACCGCTTCTACCGCACGCGAGCTACGTGCCGTACATCCATCATGTTGGAAGTACATCGCCATTCTGTTTTGCAGTGAAACATCTTGTTGTAACATCGGTAGAACATGACGTAGGAAATCAGCATACATTACAACATTTAGATTGTCATCGATAAAATGGGGGCAAATTATCCTTCCTCCCATAATGCCGCACCATACATTAACCCGTCAAGGTCGCTGATGTTCCACTTGTCGCAGCCATCGTGGATTTTCCGTTGCCCAATAGTGCATATTTTGCCGGTTTACGTTACCGCTGATGGTGAGTGACGCTTCGTCGCTATATAGAAAGGGTGTAAAAAATCTGTCATCGTCCCGTAATTTCTCTTGTGCCCAGCGGCAGAACTGTACACGACGTTCAAAGTCGTCGCCGTGCAATTCCTGGTGCATAGAAATATGGTACGGGTTCAATCGATGTTGATCTAGCATTCTCAACACCGACGTTTTTGAGATTCCCGATTCTCGCGCAATTTGTCTGCTAGTGACGTGCGGATTAGCCGCGACAGCAGTTAAAACACCTACTTGGGCATCATCATTTGTTTCAGGTCGTGGTTGACGTTTCACATGAGGCTGAACACTTCCTGTTTCCTTAAATAATGTAACTATCCGGCGAACGGTCCGAACACTTGGATGATGTCTTCCAGGATACCGAGCAGCATACATAGCACACGCCCGTTGGGAATTTTGATGAGAATAGCCATACATCAACACGGTATTGACCATTTCCGCAATTGGTAAGCGGTCCAATTTAACACGGGTAATGTATCACGAAGCAAATACCGTCCGCACTGGCGGAATATTGTGATACCGCGAACTTATACGTTTGCGACTTTTAAGCACCATCTATCACAAAGCGAAAAAAGTGGTCCAACTAAAACATTTATATTTCTTTACGTACTACACGAATATGTAGTAAAAATGGGGGATCCTATTTTTAAAAAAAACGCAGTTGATATCCGTTTGACCTATGGCAGTGCCATCTAGCAAGCCAACCATAGCGCCATCTGGTTTCCCCCTTCAAGCTAGATAAGTTTCGTTCTCTGTAGTTTTTTCGTTTGACGCTTATTTCGTGAGATATTTTTCCCGGTCACGATCAATGGACCAACCTGTATATACACCTTGTAAATAGTTGCTAACGCTTATTGCATGAAAGGTGATGGATTGTCTTTATTATCAAAACAGCGTAGTGAATGATTGCCTATACTAGCAGAGATTGGTACGCCAATGAAAATGAAACGCCTGGCGTTATCAGGCCCCGGGTGGAAAAGCTCGCACAGGTGTGCTGGTCCTGCTTGACACAGGATGTAGCTCAAGATGGACGGTTGGGGCACCTGAGCGCTGAAGCACAATACAGCGGCAGCCGGCCGGTGTTTTAGCAACGCCGGAAGGATAACCTGATATTACTTCGGAAACTCTGAAAATCTTTGACGAAGCAGAGAGGAACAAGGAAGCGTTACCTCGGAAATCACACAGACTGGGTTATTTACGAGGATTTTTACTCTGAGGAGCGTACCATTGTGTGAATTCCTAATTAACGAGTATAGGTATTTCCTCGCAAACTCTCCTCGCTGGACGACAAAAGACTAAAATATGGTTGGTCGGCGTTCGGAAGAATCTGTAGAGAGGGAGAATTATCTGTTGTTTCGAGAATATGATTCGCCTACTACAGTTACGAGGGAGGGGAGCCGAGCTTTGCTGGGAAGCCAGCAGTGGAGAGAAAGAGTGCCTTTCATTTTGAGCGCCCGTGTTTGACGGTAACTCAGTATCAGCTTTTGTTGGTACAGACGGACTTGCTGTCTTTGCTCTTAGGAGATTTTATAGTTAGTGAACGGTTAGGCGCTGTACTGTTGCGAACTTATACGATTCTGAACTTTGATTCTGGGTAGGGAGTCGTCGTTAAGTACTCATCGTTCAGTGATTGAGAGCACTTCTTCTGCTTATACTCACGTTGAGACATTATCTGAACCCCGTCCTTGTGGCTGAGAGTTCGCGTTTCTCGTCTGTAGTACACAGAGAGGAGAAGACAATATTAGATTATGCTAGTCAAAGGACCACCTTCTGCCATCCTAGTGTCTGAATGAGAACCGTCACTTCGACGTACTGGACGCAGTACATACGGTGATATTGCTAATTGCTTCAGCTTATTAGGACTATAAAGCTAAATAGTTGTGATCATGTAACTTTATTTCCAATGAGGTTGCACATCACTGTAGATCATCTTTGAAAGTAGTGTCTTCTAGTATTTGGTACCTAGACTACGTCAACATCTCGCGTTATTATTTACATTAGATCGCCTAGCCATAAAATGGGCAGATTTGGGCAATTGATCAGTAATATTAGTAAGGAAATTCATTTGTATCTCGTTATGTCTATTGGACATTGATACATAAACATTGTGATATATGAAGGGGTTTTAATCTACAATAAATGTATAAACAGAAACAACATTTATCATTTTGCAGCTACTAGTCCCCTTAATCATTCATTTATGTAATTTATATGTTAAAGAGCAAGAAGGAGGAAATAATATCACTTTTAAGAGATCCTAAAATCTGCTTCAGGGGGTAATCAGACAGGGCCAGATCTTCATTTCAGCGTTCAGTATTTTCCGTTGCGTACATTCATTTTACACCCTCCTGGAGTAACTTCTTGGAATACTACGACACGCGGCCACCTGGACACATACTGGTCACAAAATGTGTCCACAGATCAGCCCGACCGTGCTATCAGCTATATTGAATGGGCCGATATTTAACGTCGTCTCTTCCGTAGATTTATTCTCTATATTTAAACGTTCGTATATTCAAAAAGGACAAACGAGCACTAATAGCTTTAACTCTCGTGAAGATTCATGATGGTAGTATCGGTTTCAAGCTACTTTTCGTATTCCTTTGTCAAGACAACCAGAGATGCTCGCGCGTATTACTAAAGAGTCAAGCGCACAATAGCGTTAAGCAATTCTCTGACTCGCGTAGTGTTAACTGTCAAAATGTTTCACTCGGACGATTTTCCAATGTTGCGTATTATTTAACCCTTTATCTGTCCCTTTTTGCTGATTAGGATCTTGATTCAGTTCTGAAAACCAGCTTCAAGCATGCACACTTTCAAAATAAAAATCTTCAACAGCTGTTTTTTTTTCTTTTCGTAATAATTATCTTCTCTGTTTGTTTATTGATAATTCTTCACAATACACATAACATGGTACACATTTCCGTCCAACGACTGACTTTAATGGAATGCAGACATGAACTGAATAAAATTACATAGTGCAAAGTTCATTTCGTATTAACAACTTATTCTGTGTCGAATCTGCTGGTCCAACGACGTCGTCCTCTGGCGTGGCACGGCTGTCGGCTCGGCACGTACAGCGTCCAACTTCCGAAGCTGCCGTCACAGTGCTGCTGCCAGCCCGCCGCCGTTATGTCAGCGTCCTCGAACACACGGGACGTAAGAACACAAGAAAAACACTACACACAGTACATCTTTTACATAATTTTAACCTATTACATTTATGAATATTAATCAGGAAACTTGTTAACTACATGCTACTTCATGTTGTTGTTGTGATCTTCAGTTCTGAGACTGGTTTGATGCAGCTCTCCAATGCTACTCTATCCTGTGCAAGCTTCTTCATCTCCCAGTACCTACTGCAACCTACATCCTTCTGAATCTGCTTAGTGTATTCATCTCTTGGTCTCCCTCTACGATTCTTACCCTCCACGCTGCCCTCCAATACTAAATTCGTGATCCCTTGATGCCTCAGAACATGTCCTACCAACCGATCCCTTCTTCTAGTCAAGTTGTGCCACAAACTCCTCTTCTCCCCAGTTCTATTCAATACCTCCTCATTAGTTACGTGATCTACCCATCTAATCTTCAGCATTCTTCTGTAGCACCACATTTCGAAAGCTTCTATTCTCTTCTTGTCCAAACTATTTGTCGTCCCTGTTTCACTTCCACACATGACTACACTCCATACAAATGCTTTCAGAAACGACTTCCTGACACTTAAATCTATACTCGATGTTAATAAATTTCTCTTTTTCAGAAACGCCTTCCTTGCCATTGACAGTCTACATTTTATATCCTCTCTACTTCGACCATCATCAGTTATTTTGCTCCCCAAATAGCAAAACTCCTCTACTACTTTGTCTCATTTCCTAATCTAATTCCCTCAGCATCACCCGACTTAATTCGACTACATTCCACTATCCTCGTTTTGCTTTTGTTGATGTTCATCTTATATCCTCCTTTCAAGACACTGTCCATTCCGTTCAACTGCTCTTCCAAGTCCTTTGCTGTCTCTGACAGAATTACAATGTCATCGGCGAACCTCAAAGTTTTTATTTCTTCTCCATGGATTTTAATACCTACTCCGAATTTTTCTTTTGTTTCTTTCACTGCTTGCTCAATATACAGATTGAATAACATCGGGGATAGGCTACAACCCTGTCTCACTCCCTTCCCAACCACTGCTTCCCTTTCGTGTCCCTCGGCTCTTATAACTGCCATGTGGTTTCTGTACAAATTGTAAATAGCCTTTCGCTCCCTGTATTTTACCCCTTCCACCTTCAGAATTTGAAAGAGAGTATTCTACTTCATATATTATAGTATTCTTACCGCAAGATCATACATCGAACAACGTTCTTGAAATAAGGCAGTGCTGATCGGTAAAAAAACTTGCGATATTTACTCAAGAATATCAACACAGTACGCAATTATTTGCTGCATGTGTTCCAATCTCTGCCTTGCCTTACATTTTAAATACACTCAACAGTTCCCTCTTGTACCAAGGAGGTTAATTCCCGATGACTTAACTCATGTCCCTTCTCCTTGTTAGTGTTTTCTAAATGTTCCTTTCTTCGCCGACTCTACGAAGAACCCCTCATTCCTAATCTTATCAGTCCACCTGCCTTTCAAAATTCTTCTGTAGCACTACATTTCAAACGCTACGATTGGTTTTTTGCCCCGGTTTCTCCACAGCCCACGATCCACGACTATGCAACGCTTTGCTGCAAACATACATTCTTAAAAAATGTCTCGCTCTAATTAAGGCCTCTCTTTGACACCAGTAGACTTCTCTTAGCCAGAAATGCCCTCTTTGCCTGTGCTATTCTCCTTTTTATGTCCTCCTTGAATGAGCTGTGGGGTTGATCTGTTATTCTGCGCAACGGATTAATCTGAGATGTACCCTTTACCCTGTGGCTCCTGCAAGATGCAATTTCCGCCCCCACACTACTACAGAAGTCAGACAGACGCTCCTAACGTTCTAAAGAGAAATGCCTGAAAAACTTTCAGCAATAAATATCTTCTGGAGTCGTCCACTGTATGGAAATGACACAAAAATTCACAAAATTTCTTACGTAACTAGTGGGATACTTGGGTACTGGGGCAGTGCTAGTTAGTGTAAGAAAAACCTGGAACTAACGAAAGTTATTATTTATTTTTGCAAAATTCTGAGAAATCACAATGGCACTTTTAGTTATTAATTGAACAAGTTATATCCTGGTTCTTTTCGGAATGTGAAGTTACCTCTCAAGGATAGGATTCGCTAATGAAATTTCTATACAAAGTTTAAGATGCTTGTTGCCTTGGCAGAATGGCTGAGAGGCACTCCTACTCAACTTGAATAATTATCCTTCAGAATGTTGCTAGGTACAGTCGAGGCTGTCACGTGTGAAATGCAGTGAAGTGTACTGTTGTAGAGGAAATATGTGGCTCGCAAGAGCTGTAGCGCACAATACCGTAAGCTCCAATGACTGCTGTCTGCACCTCTCGCTGCTGACAAATAAGATAACTCTCGTTCTATCTGGATTGACCTTCGCCAATCAAACTCTCCCTACACCTTGATGAAGTCAAGGATTCCTATTCGCCCCTAGTCTAACTATTTGCACGGTACACCGGTCAGATAACCAGTCCGCCACGATGCCACTCAAAATTCGCTCGCCGGCTTTTAACTATAACTCTGTCCATTCACACCGCACAATAAGTGTGTCGGCCAACACAGTGAACAATGCTTAATCGCAAGGACTCAATATAGAGTCACCCTTTGATTCGCTCTCGACGGAGGTGCTCTCCCAGTGAAGTACTGAGGAGAGACTTGTTCCTCGCTCTTTCGAGTACACGTACGAGCGCGCACGCTCTCGTTACGTGTTCTCACTCCAAGAGCGACAACGGAACGGCGCCTCTCCACGCCAGACGTGAAGGGGTATATCTTTCGGTCTCTTCCATTATTCCTTCAGCTCAAGGCGTCAGAAATATCGTCTGCCAATCAGCATTGCTCTTCTAAAACGGGAGAATGACGTTTCGTTTAAGGTGACCAATCCGGAAGCTTGTACCTTTGGCGTTTGGCATTTGCTGACTCCCTGTGAAAATCTCTGAAACTGCATGCTATGTGTAAAGAATGCATAGGCTGGCCGCTCCCACACAATGTAGTGGAATTTGCTTTTAAGCCGAACATGGAGTCGTTCCCCCTTTTCACTCTGGCCCACGCTGCCCACTATGGGCGGTCATCGGCCGACATGGGCTGTGTCGTCCTCTGAAGGGCCTGGCGTCCCGTTGCGCGGCCTCTCTCCCGAACTAAAAGCCTCTGTTACCGTCGTGTCTGGAATGTATGTGTGCACGCCAGCCTCGAGTATTTCAACCACGGTGCGCTCAGTTGTCAATTGCATATCGTTTACATGAATTCATACAACATTGACTTTATCTTATCGAGTTTGGGTTCGAATGAAGCGTCGTGATGTGCGGAATATGATTGTGAGGGCGGAATATGTAAGCAATGAAGGTCAGGAGACCACGACGTCTTACACTTGCTTCGTGTGTCATGGGTTATTTTGCTGCATAATTATCACAATTCCTTAACTTCGTCTACTTAGTTATCCCCAATTACGATGTTAATTTTCTCGCTATTCTCATTTCTGCTGCCTCTCATTAGTTTTGTCTTTTTTCCGTTTTACTCTTAGCCCATATTACGTTCTCATTAACTGTTCACTCCATTCAAGTGATCTTGTAAGTCTTCTTTATTTTCAAAGTGAATGGCAAGCAATGTCTTCAGCGAATCTTGTCGTTGATATCCTTTCTCCCTGGATTTTAATGTCACTCTTAAACCTTTCTTTCATTTCCGTTATTGCTCTTCGATGTGTAGATTGAGCAAGAGGGGCGAAAGACTACTTCCCTGTCTTACACCCTTGCTAATCTGAGCACTTAGTCTCACACATATCATGTATTAGTGGTCTTTCCCCATAGCTCCCTACTATCTTTCTCAGACTTTCGAACTTCTTGCAACATTTCACACTGTCGAACGTTTTTTCCAGAGGGGATAAATCCGAACGTATTTTAATTTTTCTTGAATCTTGCTTTCACTATCAACCGCAACGTCACAACTGCCTCTCTGGTGCCTTTGCCTTTCCTAAACCCAAACTGTTCGTCACCTAACAGATTCTCAGTTTCCTTTTCCATTATTCTGTGTAACATTCTAGTCAGCAACCTGGCTACATGAGCTGTTAAGCTGATGTCGTCCTAACCGCCGTCTGCTTCACGTCTGCTGTGCAGCGAGCTACCTTAATTTAAGTATTAACTGTATTTTTCTTACTTGTCACTTCTTCTTCCGTGTGTTTTTGCTTTTAGGAAGCTTTAATTGTCGAGTGCTATTAATAGTGTTCCATAGATTTCGTGCTTGTTGTGAATACAGTCAGAAAGAGTCCCTTTAGTCAACCATAGTGCCAGTAGTGCTAGTGTTTGTTTTCAATACTGTCCAGAGACAGGTAGTGCTATTTTCATTGTTTTCTACAAGAAGTGGCTAGCAATCGCAGTTTAGTCAATAATCAGCCACCTTTAGTGAATTAGCAGTCTAGTTAAAAGTTGACTAACTCTCTTCAATAAATTGATTCCTTAGGATGGATAGGATGTGTGACTGCTGTGTACGGACGCAGGAGGAGCTGGCCACTGTTCGCGAACAGCTGAATGTGTTGATGACCGAGGTCAGCCGTCTTCAGGCTGCTGCCTCAGAGTGTAGCGGCAGTGGGGGGTCTGGTGCGTCGCAAGGTACACCCCAGGTGTTACATGCTTCACCCACTGTCCCTGCTGTCGAGACACCTTCGCGGGTACCGGGTGCGGTTTTCGCGGGTACCGGGTGCGGTTGGGCCACCCTCTCCCCAAGGGGAGTGGCGGGTTCAGCGGCGTTCGCGGCGCACGAGACGGAGGGTAAATGTGGAGGCTGGAAGTGAGGCATCGCCCGCTCTGCCTGTGAGTGGACATGTGGCTGCTCCTTCAGCAAGGCCCGAGCAGGCACACGGGGGGAGGGGTTCATTAGTTATTGAGAGCTCCAACGTTAGGCGGGTGATGGAGCCCCTTAGGGAAATAGCGGAAAGGTCGGGGAAGAAGGCCAGCGTTCACTCTGCTTGTCGGGGGTCTCATCCGAGATGTGGAGGAGGCCCTACCGGCGGCGATAGAGAGCACTGGGTGCACCCAACTGCAATTTGTTGCTCACGTAGGCACCAATAACTCCTGCCGTCTGGGTTCAGAGGTCATCCTCAGTTCGTATAGGCGGTTGGCGGAATTGGTGAAGCCTCGCTCGCAGGGTGGAATCAGAGCTAACTATTTGTAGTATCGTTCCCAGAACCGATCGCGGTCCTCTGGTTTGGAGCCGATGGAAGGCTTAAACCAGAGGCTCAGACGATCCTGGGGAGATCTGGGGTGCAAATTTCTCGACCTCCGCTATCGGGTGGAGAAATGTAGGGTCCCCCTGAATAGGTCAGGCGTGCAGTACACGCCGGAAGCGGCTACAAGGGTAGCGGAGTACGTGTGGAGTGCACATGGGGGTTTTTTAGGTTAGAGAATTCCCTCCCTAGGCCCGACAAGACGCCTCCTGAGACGCGGCAAGGTAGGAGTAGGCAAAATGCAACAGGGAATAACAATATTAATGTGCTAATAGTAAACTGCAGGAGCGTCTATGTAAAGGTCCCAGAACTGCTCTCATTAATAAACGGTCACAATGCCCATATAGTACTAGGGACAGAAAGTTGGCTAAAACCAGACGTAAACAGTAATGAAATCCTAAACTCAGATTGGAATGTATACCGCAGAGACAGGCTGGACAGTGAAGGGGGAAGCGTGTTTATAGCGATAAGAAGTGCAATAGTATCGAAGGAAATTGACGGAGATCCGAAATGTGAAATGATTTGGGTGAAGGTTACGGTTAAAGCAGGCTCAGACATGGTAATTGGATGTCTCTATAGGCCCCCTGGCTCAGCAGCTGTTGTGGCTGAGCACCTGAAGGATAATTTGGAAAATATTTCGAGTAGATTTCCCCACCACGTTATAGTTCTGGGCGGAGATTTTAATTTGCTGGATATAGACTGGGAGACTCAAACGTTCATAACGGGTGGCAGGGACAAAGAATCCAGTGAAATTTTTTAAAGTGCTTTATCTGAAAACTACCTTGAGCAGTTAAACAGAGAACCGACTCGTGGCGATAACATATTAGCCCTTCTGGTGACAAACAGACCCGAACTATTTGAAACAGTTAACGCAGAACAGGGAATCAGCGATCATAAAGCGGTTACGGCATCGATGATTTCAGCAGTAAATAGAAATATTAAAAAAGGTAGGAAGATTTTTCTGTTTAGCAAAAGTGACAAAAAGCAGATTACAGAGTACCTGACGGCTCAACATAAAAGTTTTGCCTCAAGTACAGATAGTGTTGAGGATCAGTGGACAAAGTTCAAAACCATCGTACAATATGCGTTAGATGAGTATGTGCCAAGCAAGATCGTAAGAGATGGAAAAGAGCCACCGTGGTACAACAACCGAGTTAGAAAACTGCTGCGGAAGCAAAGGGAACTTCACAGCAAACATAAACATAGCCAAAGCCTTGCAGACAAACAAAAATTACGTGAAGCGAAATGTAGTGTGAGGAGGGCTATGCGAGAGGCGTTCAATGAATTCGAAAGTAAAGTTCTATGTACTGACTTGGCAGAAAATCCTAAGAAATTTTGGTCTATGTCAAAGCGGTAGGTGGGTCAAAACAAAATATCCAGACACTCTGTGACCAAAATGGTACTGAAACAGAGGATGACAGACTAAAGGCCGAAATACTAAATGTCTTTTTCCAAAGCTGTTTCACAGAGGAAGACTGTACTGTAGTTCCTTCTCTAGATTGTCGCACAGATGACAAAATGGTAGATATCGAAATAGACGACAGAGGGATAGAGAAACAATTAAAATCGCTCAAAAGAGGAAAGGCCGCTGGACCTGATGGGATACCAGTTCGATTTTACACCGAGTACGCGAAGGAACTTGCCCCCCTTCTTGCAGCGGTGTACCGTAGGATTGGAAAAGGGCACAGGTCATCCCCGTTTTCAAGAAGGGACGTCGAACAGATGTGCAGAACTATAACCTATATCTCTAACGTCGATCAGTTGTAGAATTTTGGAACACGTATTATGTTCGAGTATAATGATTTTTCTGGAGACTAGAAATCTACTCTGTAGGAATCAGCATGGGTTTCGAAAAAGACGGTCGTGTGAAACCCAGCTCGCGCTATTCGTCCACGAGACTCAGAGGGCCATAGACACGGGTTCACAGGTAGATGCCGTGTTTCTTGACTTCCGCAAGGCGTTCGATACAGTTCCCCACAGTCGTTTAATGAACAAAGTAAGAGCATATGGACTATCAGACCAATTGTGTGATTGGATTGAGGAGTTCCTAGATAACAGAATGCAGCATGTCATTCTCAATGGAGAGAAGTCTTCCGAAGTAGGAGTGATTTCAGGTGTGCCGCAGGGGAGTGTCATAGGACCGTTGCTATTCACAATATACATAAATGACCTTGTGGATGACATCGGAAGTTCACTGAGGCTTTTTGCAGATGATGCTGTGGTGTATCGAGAGGTTGTAACAATGGACAATTGTACTGAAATGCAGGAGGATCTGCAGCGAATTGACGCATGGTGCAGGGAATGGCAATTGAATCTCAATGTAGACAAGTGTAATGTGCTGCGAATACATAGAAAGATAGATCCCTTATCATTTAGCTAAAAGATAGCAGGTCAGCAACTGGAAGCAGTTAATTCCATAAATTATCTGGGAGTACGCATTAGGAGTGATTTAAAATGGAGTGATCATATAAAGTTGATCGTCGGTAAAGCAGATGCCAGACTGAGATTCATTGGAAGAATCCTAAGGAAATGCGATCCGAAAACAAAGGAAGTAGGTTACAGTACGCTTGTTCGCCCACTGCTTGAATACTGCTCAAAAGTGAGGGATCCGTACCAGATAGGGTTGATAGAAGAGATAGAGAAGATCCAACGGAGAGCAGCGCGAAAGCGTTACGGAGATGATAGACAAACTCCAGTGGAAGACTCTGCAGGAGAGACTCTCAGTAGCTCGGTACGGGCTTTTGTTAAAGTTTCGAGAACACACCTTCACCGAAGAGTCAAGCAGTATATTGCTACCTCCTGCGTATATTTCGCGAAGAGACCATGAGGATAAAATCAGAGAGATTAGAGCCCACACAGAAGCATACCGACAATCCTTCTTTCCACGTACAATACGAGACTGGAATAGAAGGGAGAACCGATAGAGGTACTCAGGGTACCCTCCGCCACACACCGTCAGGTGGCTTGCGGAGTATGGACGTAGATGTAGATGTAGATGTAGATTGTGCGATAATTCTCGCCGTTGTCCGTACTTGTTATCTTCGGAGTTTTTGCATGACGTTTTTTCCGAAAGTCTGATGGTATAGTCTCATAGATACCACACACCAACTGGAATCTGGAATAGTCGTTGTTGCCGTTCCCCTCAATGATTTTAGAATTCACACGAAAAGTTATCCATCCCTCCTGGTACATTTGATCTCAGTGTTCCAGAGCTGTTTTAAACTCTGACTGTAGTACTAGATCATCTCTTCACTGTAAACTCCAATTTCTTTTCGTACCACGTTATCAGACAAGTCCCGCTCATCATAGACTCCTTCCATGTACTTTTTGCACCTATCTGCTCTCTGCTCTCCGTTTAGCAATGGAATTGCCATTGCACTCTGAATATTACTCACCTTGCTTTTAATTTCACGGAAGGTTGTTTTGACTTTTCTATATGCTGAGTCAGTCTTTCAGAGGAATATTTCTTTTTAGATTTCCTCACATTTTCGCTGAAGCCTTTCCTCCTTGGCTGCCCTGCACTTACCGTTTATTTCATTCTTAAGGGATTTATATTCCTGTATTCCTGCCTTGCCCTGAACATTTTTGTACTTTCGTCCCTCGTCGATCTATTGAAACATATCTTCTGTTACCCAAGGTTATTTCTCAGTTACCTCCCTTGTACCTATGTTCGTCTGTCCAACACCTGTGATTGTCCTTTTAAGTGATGTTCATTCCGCTTCAATGGAGCTGCATTTTCTGGTGCTCCTATCGCATATCCTTTAGCGAAATTCAAATGTGTCTCATCATCCCACTTCCTACCACGATGTGTTTACAGCTGCAATTGTCCCGTGCCTCTGGGTCTTTTCCTAGTGCACATCTCCCTCTTGCGATTCTGGAACACAATATTCCAATTAGCATCAGAAGTTTATTGCAGAAATCAAATAGTCTTTCTACTCTCCCATAACTACTGCCAAGCCCATGTGCAACCGTACCGTTTTCTTCTGTTTCATCCCCTACAACTCAGTTGCAAAATTGTTGAAATGGCTCTGAGCACTATGGGGCTTAACTTCTGAGGTCATCAGTCCCCTAGAACTTAGAACTACTTAAACCTAACTAACCTAAGGACATCACACACATCCATGCCCAAGGCAGGATTCGAACCTGCGACCGTAGCGGTCGCACGGTTCCAGACTGTAGCGCCTAGAACCGTTCGGCCACCCCGGCCGGCCATCTCAGTCGCAGTTCCGAACGATTATTATATTTTCATCTCCCGTTACATACTGAATTACCCGTTCAATACTCTCATATACTTTCTCTCCATCTCTTCTGCTTGTGACGTCGGCATATATACCTGAACTATCGTTATCGGCTTTGATTTCCTTTCGAATCTGAAGAGAACAACTCCGTCAGTGAACTGTTCACAATAGCTCACTCTCTGCCCTATCTTACTATTCTTAAGGAACTCTACCCCGGCCGGCCGGAGTGGCCGTGCGGTTCTGGGCGCTACAGTCTGGAACCGAGCTACCGCTACGGTCGCAGGTTCGAATCCTGCCTCGGGCATGGATGTGTGTGATGTTCTTAGGTTAGTTAGGTTTAAGTAGTTCTAAGTTCTAGGGGACTGATGACCGCAGATGTCAAGTCCCATAGCGCTCGGAGCCAACTGAGGCGAGGCAACAATAATATTTTCGATTCCACCGTCTGTCCGTATCTGCTTTCAGTATTTACCCAATGACGGCTTTCCAACAATAGCAGCTAGAGGAATTTTACTCATAAACACCACTTCTCCAAAACAGCGCCGGAAAATAGCCTTTTACATGTGAACGCCTCGCTTTCGACAATGTTGAACCATGTAGATACAGCAGTGGAAGATTCAAGCAGAGGGATGTAAATGTCGAGCAGTGAAGAAGCTTGAAGAAGAAGAAGACGTAGACTAACGACTCGGAAGATTTCATTATCGATGACGACGAGTGACGAAAGACTGCAGATTTATATACGCTGCTCTGCAGAAAGGAAGGATGAGATAGACATAGTGAGATAACATATTAACAAATCAGTGGAGACCGGCCGCTGTGGACGAGAAGGTTCGAATCCTGCCTTGGGCATGGATGTGTGTGATGTCCTTAGGTTAGTTAGGTTTAAGTAGTTCTAAGTCTAGGGGCCTGATGACCTCAGATGTTAAGTCCCATAGTGCTTACAAGGGAACCTTCCCATAGCACACCTCTCAGATTGAGTTATAAGTTGGCACAGTGAATAGGCCTTGAAAAACTGAACACAATCATTCGAGAAAACAGGAAGAAGTTGTGTGGAACTATGAAAAAAATAAGCAAAATATACAAACTGAGTAGTCCATGCGCAAGATAGGTAACATCAAGGATAATGTGAACTAAGAAGCGCCGTGGTTCCGTGGTTAGCTGCGGAAAGAGAGGTTCTTGGTTCTAGACTTCCCTCGAGTGAAAATTTAAATTTTTTATTTTCAGACAATTATTATCTGTCCGTCCGTCCGTCCGATGAGAGGTAACTGCGCCGTAGAATGGGGACGCTACACCTAAACAAACATCGAAACACACTACGCTAGTCGACTACAGCGCACGGAAGAGAGAGTATTCGTGCTAAGGCGGCTCCCTGGCTGGCAGTTGACTGTTCGCTACTTTGGACGAGAGTGCATTAAATACGTGAGATGTATTCCGTGGGCAATATGAATCCAGCAAATATAGCTCGCGACTTCAATAACAAGGTTCCCACTGGAAAGGCACGTCCTTTCGTCTACTAATCGCACGGTTTTGCGGTGCGGTCGCAAAACACAGACACTAAACTTATTACTGTGAACAGAGACGTCAATGAACGAACGGATAGATCATAACTTTGCGAAAATAAAGAAAGTAAACTTTGCACTCGGGGGAAGATTTGAACCAAGGAACTCTCGTTCCTCAGCTGCTCACGCTAACCACGGGACCACGGCGCTCCTTAGCTTACATTATCCTTGATGTTGCTTATCTTGCGCATGGACTACTCAGTTTGTATGGTTCAAATGGCTCTGAGCACTATGGGACTCAACATCTTAGGCCATAAGTCCCCTAGAACTTAGAACTACTTAAACCTAACTAACCTAAGGACATCACACACACCCATGCCCGAGGCAGGATTCGAACCTGCGACCGTAGCAGTCCCGCGGTTCCGGACTGCAGCGCCAGAACCGCTAGACCACCGCGGCCGGCTCAGTTTGTATATTTTGCTTATTATTTTCATAGTTCCACGCAACTTCTTCCTGTTTTCTCAATTGATCTGTGTTCAGTGCCAACTTTAACTAAGTCTGAGGGGGGGGGGGGGGGGGGGGGGTGCGATGTTAGAGCCATTTTTTGAAATTGGCGGAAATGAATGGAACTGCGGGAGCATGTTGAGAGAGATCTCCCAGACGTGCACAGAAAGCTGGTTGCACAAAGTGTGATGTCAACGCGACTACAGCACGAAAAAGAGGCTGGCCCAGCAACAAGATGCAGTTGAAGGAAAGGGAAAAGACAATGTGTAGCAATCAGCGAGCAGTTACGGTATCTGTGGTGGTGTTCTTCGTTACAACATCTTCCGGAGACAAAATCTGGATAACTTCACACGGAGAAGAATCATTGGGAAAGTAGGTGAAGGACGAAGGATGACGAGTGTAAACCAGGAGTTTGTTACTGATCACAGCATTGTTTCACGTGGATGGGCAGCGTCCGGAACCGAAGACACTGCTGCCCGAAGCAGAGGAGGTGGCTGACCACAGCAAACCACAGCAGCAGGTGAGAGATGCATTGTGCAATAGGCAAGAATGGAGCTGGTGGCATTGCAGCCATATTTAACAGGACTGTAAGGCACGCAATCTCAGGGTCCGCTCTGGCAAGACTTCATGGGGGAAGAGATTCAGTCTCAGTGCTGATTCTGCACGTACCCTCGTATGGTGTGAGGTGGGAACACGTAATCACCCAGGGATACGGTCGAATCCGATCGCCTTGGCGGTCCAGGTGTTACGGTGTGGGGAGGCAAGTTTCCAGCGGCGTACTGACATCCAAATCCTTGAACACAGGATAGTCACCGGTCAGCATCATTGTGACACAGTACTCCTCGATGTGCGTATTTTCATGAGTGTATTCGGCCCTGACTTCATTCTTATGGATGAGAATGCACCACCGCCACAAGTGGAGAGCTACTAAAACGAAAGGATATTCGGCGAATCGACTGGTCTGCAAAAGCCCCCGACTTAAACTCCATCGAGCACGTGCAGGACACATTGAGAAGATGTGCTGCCACACATCCACATGCACCAATGACCACCCAGCACTTATCAAGCGCGCTAATGGGAGACTGAAATGCCCTACAACAAGAATTTCTTACCAGTCTTGTGGCTAGCAAGGGAGTACGTTGAAGGACAAGCAATGACGATCACACAGCCTGTGAAGAACCATGTCCCGCCTTTGGTAATGTTCAGAGCAGCATCATGATCAGTGGTGACTTCAGTGTAATTATTGTCCTTGGATAAAAGTGTCATTTCTCTTCGTCTAATAGCGTACTTCTTTCAGTTACCTTCTGCACTACACCGTGGCAGTTCTTTATATGTATGGTCCCAGTTCGTCGTGCTATGCTATTTGGCAGTAACACAACATGCATACCGGAAACATAGGTGAACTAACGTGTGTAATTAATTCTAGAGAGTGGGTTTTCCAATTAAGTTTGTGCTCAATCTTTTGCTAGACAAACTTAAAACATTCTACTTCTTGTATTTTGTTGTTTGAAAAAAAATCTATTTTCCTAACTTATGGAATTATATGAGAACAATTACACTATAGGGGAGATTGTTGTCCCTGAAGGGTAATGCACGTATGAGCGCATGATGCTTCCTGGCCAGTGATTCAGTTTAGTGAGCGATTTTAGGATCGCGTTAAGGAACACGCACTAGAGAACGTCATAAATAGTTTCTGGCTATTTCTGTTGTTTTTCTTGTTGTATGACATGAGGTTGTGTTACGTGCAGCATTTGTAAATGCCTTGCGTTCTGTAGATTTAAGGGCTGTACGATACATATATGAAGACAGAAACTGTTCTCGAAAGAACAGATACTATTGATGACCGTGCAGCTTTCTCTAGAATAAATGATAATTAATTGAAACCCTCAGCTGCCGACAGGGGTTGTTGATATACCTCAATGGGGACAGCTGAAAAGCATGCCCCGATTGGGACTCGAACCCGGGATCTCCTGCTTACATGACAGACGCTCTATCCATCTGAGCCAACCCCTTGCACGCTTCCCGTGAGACGCACATTCCCAACTGTCCACAATTCTTCATATGTAATGTACCTAATAGATATTTGCCCATCCAGCCATTGACCTTCGTTTGTGCGAATGCGCACAGTTTGCCCGAACTCTTACGGGAATCGCCAATGTGTGCGGGAGTAATGAGTGGATCGGCAAATATCTATTAGGTACATTAAATATGTAGAATTGTGGACAGTTAGGAATGTGGGCCTCACGGGAAGCGTCCAAGGGGTAAGTCCCTGTAGTCGCGCTGTTTATCTGTGTCCTCGTAGGCTCTGATAGATGCCGGCACGGTAGCTCAGCGTGTTCGGTCAGAGGGCTGCTCGCCCTCTCTAATAAAAAAAAACACTGAGTAAAGCAATCGACGATCAACTTGAACGGATGTCTTGTCAAGTCCGACCAGACCAAACCAAACAATTCCAATAAATAAATAAATAGATAGATAGAGCGTCTGCCATGTAAGCAGGAGATCCGGGTTCGAGTCCCGATCGGGGCACACATTTTCAGCTGTCCTCATCGAGGTATATCAACAACACCTGTCGCCAGCTGAGGGTTTCAATTAATTATCATTTATGCTGTACAATACGTTCAAGCTATTTCTACTTTTTCAAAATTTTGTGCCGAGTAAAGTATATGTATTTTTAAAACTAAATATAAACTGACGGAAAAAAATCGCATCCCCAAACAGAAGTTGTGCGACATAAACTAAAGTCGGTAGGCGTATTTCTACATCTGAAAGACGGTGTCTGTTCAGATTTCGTGCCAGTCCCGTAAGAGTTTCGCTGGTAGCGCCACTTTAAGGATGCAAATCAGCTTTGCTGCAACGGTCGTGAGCGTTAGTAACCTTTGAGGTTAGACGTGGTGAGTTGAGGTTAGTTCAGAACGCCTTTAAGGCGACAAATAAGTCGTCATCAACAGCTCACTGAGTTTCAATGAGGTCTCGTAATACAGCAACAAGGAAATGGATGTTTCTTTTGCGATACTGCAGAAAGACGTGGCAGAAATGTAGCCACTTTATGTGATTACTACCAGCGGTGGTCACGAAAATGTACAGTCGAAAGAAGAAAGGACGCCTTCGCAAAACCGAGAGGGAAGACCGTCGTGTTCGGCGTATGACTCTGGCGCATCGTACTGCATTTGACCGGCAGTTGGCACTACAGTGACACAACGAACTGTTATTCGTACTTCGACAGCTCGGAGTCAGAGACCCTGTAGTATGCATTCCGCTGAGCCCAAACCACCTCCGTTTGCGACTTCAGTCGTGTCAAGCGAGAGTTCATTGGAGGGCAGGGAGGGGGTCTATTGTGTTTCCGATTAAAGTTCGTTCTGCCTCGGTGCCAATGATGGCCGTATATTGGTTAGAAGGGGACTATCTGAGGGCCTGCAACCAACCCGTCTGCTAGAAACACTGGACCTATACCTGGAATTAAGATCTGGGGTGTGATTTCGTATGATAGCTGGAGGGCTCTCGTGGACATCCCTCGCGCCCTGACCTCACATTTATACGTCAATCTACTGTTCGAGATGTTGTGCTGCCCTTCACGAACAGTATTTCAGGGGTTCTTTTTCAACAGGTTAACGCCCGTCCACATATCGCTGTTGCACCCCAACCTGCTCTATACAGTGTTGACATGCTGCCTTGGCCCTCTAGGTCACCAGACCTGTCTCCGGATGAGCTCATAAGGGACAGCATCGTACGACAGCTCCAGCGTCGTCCTCAAACAGCATTAACCGTCCCTGTGCTGACCGCGACCACGTGCAACGGACATGAAACTCCGTTCCACAAACTGACATCTGGCACCTGCACAACGTAATGCTTCCTTGTTTACTTGCTTGCATGCGACGTTCTGGCGGCTACACCGGTTATTAAATGTATCAGCATTTCACATTTGCTATGGCTTATTTAGCGCTTACATTAAACTGTGATCTTGCATTGTTAATCACTTAAATACGTTGCCTAGACAAATGTATTCCCGAAGTATTTTTATTCTACATTAATTATTTTTTGTGTTTTGATTTTTTTCCGTTAGTGCATGATGCGTACACGTTTAGGTCATAATAAGTACCTTGAAACGAAGGAAGGTCTCCCACCATGGAACTTGTGATACTTGCGAATCCACTGAGTATCTTTAACGTCTTAACAGTTTTAACTGTCTTGAATGGAAATTTCTGTGAAACTTGATTAGTAGGTAGTCATAGAGCGCACAGGATAAGGTTAAGGTTGTGGATGGGGCCGTAAACAGTTACTGTGAGTTGCACAATCAAACACACAACTTTATTTTTCTAAGAACCACTTATTTACACATTGGCTTAAAAGATCACAATTAAACAATACGGCTGAAGGCCTGGCTTGAAAACCAAAAGCAATTAAAAATAGAAGGTAAAAAATGTATTTACAAAAACATGCAATGAAAACAATTAACGGCTGAAGGCCTACACTACACGTCTGAAAGACAACTATAATTATAGCACATTAACAAACATATGGCTGAAGGCCTGAACAACAAGTCAGATAAATAATTTAGAATAAACCCGTTGCTTCTTATAAAAAAAAATCCTTTAGAGAATACACGCAGCTGAAGGCCTTATTAAGGGGTTCACACAAATCCTTGGCTGAAGGCCACACATAAGACATGGAAAAACTAACGGCTTAGGGCCTGGATTACAAACAATTTCAGAGAGAACAATTTCTAAGAATAAAATTTTTTTTCTAAAAACATCAATTCTCGAAATTTTAATTTAACATAGCTGAAGGCCTTTTTGTAAAATTAAAAAAAGCTGAATTAATACACGGCCAAAGGCCTCGCACAATACTTCAACTAAAATGAAAATCACAATTTAAAACAAACAGAACAAGTGGTGCTCATAAGTGTTCCAAGAGTCGGCCTGGGAAGGTAGCTCAAACGTAAGGTGAGGTGAAACAGGCAACCAAGAGCTGAAGTTAGGCAATGGGAGGGCAACCCAAACTAGGGACAGCCCAAGGACTGACCAACTATTTAACCAATCCCCTTCTGTCGGACCAATGGCACAACGATGGAGAATATCGGCTGAGGACGAGAAAACAAACAGCACTAAGCTTCCAGAAATTGGTGTCTAGAAACAGCCAGGGGAACGCTAACCACTCTGAGAAAATATGAACCAAACAACTTAAAAGGCTGTCGAACTACATGCTATGCTGGACAGCAACAACACGACGGGGAAAAGGTACACTGCCTACAAACTATGCTAACGACCAGGGCAGGTAACTGGAGCATTAACGGCCACAGCGCAGAAAATACCGCTGGTAAACTTCACTGGCAAGTAACAGTCAAATTAGTAATTAATCACAACATAGGAAGATGGCTGCTAGAGTTCGCCGACTCCAACTCATGATACGTTGCTGCTAGCCCGAATGGCCAAGGGGGCAACAACCCAGAAATAAACGAGGAGATGTCACAATAGTTGAGGTTTCATATCAGATTAACTGATCACTCAACTTCAGCGTCCAGGTTCGGTGGGCAACGAGCTTTGTCGCTCTCGCAGCTAGCGCCTCACGATCCGACAATGCGTGCACACCGCCAGTGGCCCCGGCCTGGCCTCGCGCCACGGAGACTTGCTTGCTGCTCCGTCCCAACCGACTCACTACCACACACACCACCACCCGGAAATACAAGCGCTCACACCAAAGAAAGTACGACAGTACTAGTATCAATAAGCGCTGCTGCTGCCACTCAAGGAGGCGAGTCAGCAACTTTGTTACGTCAGTAGGTAAGGAAGAAACAAGACGCCACTCGATGTAAAAATGCCAAAGAACCAACGGCATGAGCGCGAGCCGTACATGGCTCATTGTGTTAGTTTCCAATAGCCTCTATTCAAAAATGTATTTAACTTTAAATTCGGTTTTGATCATATTTCTACTGAATTCGATTTCACTTACTGATTATCGGTGTGTAGTAGAGTGATAAATAACAGACTATTAAATACTCTATCGACAATATTTTCTCTGTTGCAACGTTTTTAAACGTAAATAGCATATTTGTTCCTATGTACATGACGACATAATACCGTGGAACATTTTCTGACATTTCGAAAATCTTTAGTTTTCCAGTGTAATTCTAGTAATTCCAGGAAAAAGCACTGTAGCACACAAAAAGCGAATGCTGCCCTTTAACAATGGGATAAGAAAACATACTTAAATTCCCTCACAGGGTTGTCTAGAGGCGAAAATCTGCAACGTTTTCCAAGATTTAACACTGTCCTGTATGTATTGAATTAGTCAAAATCCAATGATAATCCATTTGCCTTGAATTATCTGTAATTTATTTTCGATTATTAGGTTAACTGCCGTTTCAGTAAGGTGAAAGGTATGATACTTTGTTCCTATATCTGTATCGTTTGCTAAAAGTACAAAATTTTCATCTTCTGAAACAACACGTGAAAGATGGTTAATGTATATCAAAAACAGCAGAAGATCCAAAACGAACCCTGTTGTGCACCAGGTCTGATTACCCTGACGCCGCTGTGTCTAACTATAACATTTTAAATTCTTCATTAGGATATCAAGGTACATACCACTGACTTACATAAATAACATAGACTAGCCAACATGCCGCCATATTTGAAACCAATTCAAAATTTAGCCGCCATATTTTGTAACATCATGTTGATTGACACAAATCGTCTGCTAGCATGAACTCATATGTCCTTGTTTCTTACACAATAAAATTTGCTGCTGCGAGTCGCAAGTTTTCTTTATTTATTGCCTGCACAATGCACCTTTGAAAATCGTTCCCAAAACGAAATGCATTTTCCGTGTACTACGGCATTTGAAGTGTGATGCTTATGATGCGCGAGTTGCTTCATTATTCTGGTGTCGTTACTATAAAGAAAATATGCGTATTTACGTATTTACCGATGTATCTTACTACACAGATACTGGCGAAATTCTTTTGTTAGAGTTATTTACCTTTGTGCTTGTAAGTGTACGCAGTTTGTTGTTTTTTTTTCGTATCGAGTGCGTGAAGTTCTTTAACTGCGTACTTTAATTAAAGAAACTAATTTTGCCCTGTAATATTTGATGCAAGTAAAGTACCACTCATCGACGCAATGATTAATGAATGTCTCTGATTTCTAAATCTAATAATGATCACAGTTAATTCAGTTTGTTATCCACAAAGAATCAAATTTTACAAGAAATGGATATGACATCACTGAAATCAATAAACTAATGCCTAGGCAAACTTGTAGAAAGGATTAGGAATGGCAATAAAAGCTACAACGTATCTGAACGAAACAATTACGTTCGTGAAGGTCATACTGTTACAGCAATAGGTTAGTACTTTTTTTTTAGTCATCAGTCTTCTAACTGGTCTCATGCGGCTCTCCACGAATTCCCCTCCTGCGCCAACCTCTTCATCTCAGAGTAGCACGTCCTCAGTTATTTGCTGGATGTATTCCAATCTCTGTCTCCATGTACAGCTCCCTCTAGTGCCGTGCAAGACATTTCTCATGTCTTAACACGTGTCCTATCATCCTGTCCCTTCTCCTTCTCAGTGTTTTCCACATATTCCTTTCTTCTCCGATTTTGCGCAAAACCTCCAAATTCGTTAACTTATCAGTCTACCTAATTTTCAACATTCGTCAGAAGCACCACATCTCAAATGCTTTGATTCTCTTCTGTTCCGGTTTTCCCACAGTCCATGTTTCACTTGTATACACTGCTGTACTCCACTCGTACATTCTCAGAAATGTCTTCCTCAAATTGAAACACGTATGTAACGTAGCAGCGATGGTGAGGCACGTTAAAATCTTTGACCAGAGAGCCTATTATCGTGGTTAGTATGCGCTTGACCGCGCGAGTGTTGCGAGCAGTTCGCTAGTTGTCGTCATGTAGAGCAGTACGCTAGTAGTCGTTGTGCAAGGCAGTCGGTCGGTAGTCGTCATGCAGTACTCTGTCAGTAGTCGTTGCGAGCAGTAGCTCTGTTCAGTTGCATCCAGCAGTACGCGAGTAGTCGTCATGCAGAGCAGTCGGTCAGTAGTAGCAGCCCAGTGCGGTTGTGTGATGTAGTCTGTCGGCAACACTGGTCAAGATGCTGAAGGAGGTATACTGTTACTTAAGATAATCATCGGATAATGTAAAGTTTATTTATTGTAATTAATTTTCAACAAGTGCCCCAATAATAATTTTGATTTCAAAAGCAATTTTACATAAAAATTTTATTTAATTGAAGTAACTATTTCGTTCCACTTCCCTTAAAGAAAAGTTTCAGTTTTCAGTTAAATAATAAAAAAAAAGAATATTATTATTTGCAATGCAGTTCCTCCAAGCCGTGCGCAAGAATAAGAGCAGAAATTTGACTAGCAGTTACAATGAGGTAAGAATTTAATTCTGATTTTTGCACAGGGCCAAAGACAGATATTTCGGTTTAATTGAATTATCATTATTACTGAGATTGTTTTATCACTGAATTGACTTTCATTTTTTTTTTTGTGGGAGCTTACACCAGAGTCAGATTGCGAATTTCACATTTTTGTTGCCTTTGTCAGTACATTTCATTGCACGGAGGTTATTCTTGGGTCCCATTTATTATTATATTTTTTATTTAAATATTTCTGTGGGGACGATATTGCTTCTTGGCTCCTTTTCTATTAAATATTGTCTTACAAAATTTTTGTGGGGAGGTTACACTTGGCTCCCATTTCTATTAAGTATTGTCTTTCCTTTTAAATTTCGGTGGGGAGGTTACAAAATTAAGTCCTATATTTGATACTAGTAGACTTCTCTTGGCCAGGAGTTTCCTTTCTGCCATTGCTAGTCTGCTTTTGACAGTGCTAGTCTCCATTTGATGTCCTCTTTACTCCATCCGTCATCGGTTATTTTACTGTCAAGGTAGCAGTATTTCTTAACTTCTTCTGCTTTGTGATCATCAGTCCTGCTGTTAAGTTTTTCGCTGTTCTCATTCTTGATACTTCTCATTATTTTCGTCTTTCTTCGATTTACTCTCAATCCATATTCTGTACTCCTTAAGTTGTTCATTCCATTCAGCAGATCATGTAATTCTTCTTCACTTTTACTCAGGACAGCGAATCGTATCATTTACATCCTTTAAACTTTAATTCCTCTCTTGGACCCTCTTTTATTTCCATCATTGCTTCTTCGATGTACAGATTGATCAGTGGGGGCGAGAAATTACATCCTTGTCTTCCACTCTTTTTAATCCGAGCACTTCATTTTTGGTCTTCCACTCATATTGTTTCCTCTTGGCTCTTTTACATAAGTACTACCCATCTTTCCCCTATTTTTCTTAGAATTTTGAACATCTTGCAGCATTTGACATTGTCAAACGCTTTTTCCAGGTCGATAAATCCTGTGAACGTGTCTTGATATTCCTTTAGTCTTGCTTCCATTATCAACAGCAACGTCAGAATTGCACCTCTGGTGCCTTTACCTTTTCTAAAGCTAAGTTGATCGTCATGTGAGACATCCCCGATTTTATTTTCCGTTCTTTTGCATGTTATCCTTGTCAGCAACTTGGACGCATGAGCTGTCTCGCACTTGTCAGTTCTTGCCGTCTTCGAAATTGTGTGGATGATATTTTTCCAAAAATCAGATGGTATTTCGCCAGGATTATACATTCTGCACACCAGCGAGAACAGTCGTCCCCAATGATTTTAGAAATTCTATTGGAGTATTGTCTATCCCTATCCTCCAAGACTCTCGTAAATCAGAATCGACAGCAAACTAACATTGACAATGATAGATCGGGTATACATGCCGACATCACAAGCTGAAGATGTAGAGGAAGTATATATGAGGATATTGAAAGGGTAATACAGTACGTAAAGGGAGATGAAAATCTAATAGTTATGGGGGACTGGAATGCAATTGTGGGGGAAGGAGTAGAAGATAAGGTTACAGGAGAATATGGGCTCGGGACAAGGAATGAGAGAGGAGAAAGACTAACTGAGTTCTGTAATAAATTTCAGCTAGTAACAGCGAATACTCTGTTCAAGAATCACAAGAGGAGGAGATATAATTGGAAAAGGTAAGTAATACGGGAAGATTTCAGTTAGACTACATCATGCTCAGACAGAGATTCCGAAATCAGATGCTGGATTGAACAGCGTACCTAGAAGCAGATATAGGTTCAGATAACAATGTAGTGGTGATGAAAAGTAGGCTGAAGTTCAAGAGATTAGTCAGGAAGAATCAATACGCAAAGAAATTGGATACAGGAGTCCTAAGGAACCACAAGATACGCCTGAAGTTCTCTAACGTTACAGATACAGCAATAAGGAGTCGCTCAATAGGCAGTATAGTTGAAGAGGAATGGACATCTCTGAAAAGGGCAATCACAGAACTGGAAGGAAAAACATAGGTAGGAGTACAACGTAGGTAACTGTCAAGAAACCATGGGTAACAAAAGAAATACTTCAGTTAATCGATAAAAGAAGGAAGTATAAAAATGTTCGGGGTAATTCAGGTATATAGAAATACTAGTCGCTGAGAAATGAAGCCGTCCGGAGTGACCGTGCGGTTCTAGGCGCTACAGTCTGGAACCGCGTCACCGCTACGGTCGCAGGTTCGAATTCTGCCTCGGGCATGGATGTGTGTGATGTCCTTAGGTTAGTTAGGTTTAAGTAGTTCTAAGTTCTAGGGGACTGATGACCACAGCAGTTAAGTCCCATAGTGCTTAGAGCCATTTTTTTTTTTTTGAGAAATGAAGTAAATAGGAAGCGCAGGGAAGCTAAGACGAAAAGGCTGCATGAAAAGTGTGAAGAAATGGAAAAGGAAACGATTGTCGGAAGGACTGACTCAGCATACATGAAAGTCAAAACAACCTTCGGTGAAAATAAAAGCAAGGGTAGTGACATTAAGAGTGCCACGGGAATTCCGCTGTTAAATGCAGAACGGTGAGCAGACAGGTGAAAAGAGTACGTTGAAGGCCTGTATGAGGGGAAAGATATGTCTGATGTGATAGAAGAAGAAACAGGAGTCGATTTACCAGAGATAGGGGAGGCAATATTAAAATCAGTTCAGTACATAGAGATCGAAAATACTACAGAAGAATCCAGTGTTTAAACCACGTTGAACTTCTAACTGCAAATAAGCCTTCGAAATGAAGATTGCAATTACTGAAATTGGTTATGTAAACTTCACGACTGTGTTTCACCGTACCTGGAATCTGCAAGTGGCTGTTGTGGTGGCTGCTGAATTAGTTACTAGCTCAGCACTGTCATCTCGTCTCTGCCTGTGTCTAAGTTTAACCTCAGACGGAAGAAACCTTCTCGCCCCCGACGAGCAGAAGTTTAGAGGGAATCTGTAAGTGAAGAACTGGCAGAGGAATGAGTATCTGCAGAGTGCTTCCGACAGGGAAAGCTTTGAGTTCTGTGTTTTTGAGCCTTGTATAATTCTGATTGGTGAAATACACTCCTGGAAATTGAAATAAGAACACCGTGAATTCATTGTCCCAGGAAGGGGAAACTTTATTGACACATTCCTGGGGTCAGATACATCACATGATCACACTGACAGAACCACAGGCACATAGACACAGGCAACAGAGCATGCACAATGTCGGCACTAGTACAGTGTATATCCACCTTTCGCAGCAATGCAAGCTGCTATTCTCCCATGGAGACGATCGTAGAGATGCTGGATGTAGTCCTGTGGAACGGCTTGCCATGCCATTTCCACCTGGCGCCTCAGTTGGACCAGCGTTCGTGCTGGACGTGCAGACCGCGTGAGACGACGCTTCATCCAGTCCCAAACATGCTCAATGGGGGACAGATCCGGAGATCTTGCTGGCCAGGGTAGTTGACTTACACCTTCTAGAGCACAGTTTTTGCCCTCTACAGCTCCGTCTATTACCATGGAAGTCATTTCCTCATGTTTTAACATATGTCCTATCATCCTGTCCCTTCTCCTTCTCAGTGTTTTCCACATATTCCTTTCCTCTCCCATTTTGCGCCGAACTTCCCCATTCCTTACTTTATCAGTCTACCTAATTTTCAACGTTCGTCAGAAGCACCACATATCAAGCGCTTTGATTCTCTTCTGTTTCGGTTTTTCCATAGTCCATGTTCCACTTCCATACATTGCTGTACTCCAAATTAAGGCCTATATTTGATACTAGTAGACTTCTCTTGGTCAGGAATATCCTTTTGATGTCCTCGTTAACCCCCTCCGTAATTTTTTTTTTTTTTTTTTTTTTACTGTCTAGGTAGCAGAATTCCTTAACCTCATCTACTTCGTGACCCTCAATTCTAAGTTTCTCGCTGTTCCCATTTCTGCTACTTCTTATTGCTTTCGTCTTCGATTTACTCTCAATCCATATTCTGTACTTATTACATTGTTCATTCCATTCAGCAGATCATGTAATTCTTCTTCACTTTCACTCAGGATAGCAATGTCATCAGCGAATCATGTCATTGATATCCTTTCACCTTGAATTTTAATTCCTCTTGAACCTTTCTTTTATTTCTATAATTGCTTCATCGATATATAGATTGAATAGTAGGGATGAAAAACTACACCCTTATCTTACAACCTTTTTAATACGAGCACTTCGTTCTTGGTCTTCTACTCATATTGTTTCCTCTTGGCTCTTGTACATGTTGTGTATTACCCGTCATTCCCTATAGCTTACCCCTATTTTTATTTGAATTTCGAACATCTTGCACCATTTTACATTGTCGAACGCTTTCTCCAGGTCCATATGTCCTGTGGAAGTGCCTAGATATTTCTTTAGTCTTGCTTCCATTACCAACCGCAACGTCAGAATTGCCTCTCTGATGCCTTTACCTTTTCTAAAGCTAAATTGATCGCCATCTAAGACATCCTCGATTTTTTTTCCATTCTTTTGTAAATTACTCTTGTGAGCAACTTGGACACATGAGCTGTTAAGCTGATTGTGCGATAATTCTCGTACTTGTCAGCTCTTGCAGTCTTCGAAATTGTGTGGATGACATTTTTCCGAAAATCAGATGGTATATCGCCAGACTCATACATTCTGCACGCCAACGAGAATAGTCGTCCCCCAATTATTTTAGAAATTCTGATGGAATGTTGTCCATCCCTTTTGCCTTATTTGACAATAAAATATGGAAATGTGCGTATGAGTATCGACAGCAAACCAACACTGTCAACGATAGATCGGGTGTACATGCCGACGTCGCAAGCTGTAGATAATGAGATAGAGGAAGTATATGAGGTTATTGAAAGAGTAATACAGTACGTAAAGGGAGATGAAGATCTAATAGTTATGGGGAACTGGAATGCAATTGTAGGGGAAGGAGCAGGAGATAAGGTTACAGGAGAATATGGGCTCGGTACAAGGAATGAGAGAGGAGAAAGACTAACTGAGTTCTGTAATAAATTTCAGCTAGTAATAGCGAATATTCTGTTCAAGAATCACAAGAGTAAGAGGTATACTTGCAAAAGGTAAGGTTATATGGGAAGATTTCAGTTAGATTACGTCATGGTCAGACAGAGCTTCCGTAATCAGATACCGGATTGTAAGGCGTACGCAGGGGCAGGTATAGAGTCAGATCACAATGTAGTAGTGATGAAGAGTAGGCTGAAGTTTAAGAGATTAGTCAGGAAGAATCAATACGCAAGGAAGTGGGATACAGAAGTACTACGGAACCACGAGATAAGCTTGAAGTTCTCTAAGGCTGCAGATACAGCAGTAAGGAGTAGGTCAATAGGCACTGTAGTTGAAGAGGAATTGACATATCTAAAAAGGACAAGCACAGAACTGGAAAGAAACACATAGGTACAAAGAAGGTAACTGCGAAGAAACCATGGGTAACAGAAGAAATACTTCAGTTAATCGATAAAAGAAGGAAGTACAAAAATGTTCAGGAAAATTCTGGAATACAGAAATACAACTCGCTGAGGAATGAAGTAAATAGGAAGTGCAGGGACGCTAAGACGAAATAGCTGCATGAAAAATCTGAAGAAATGGAAAAGGAAATGATTGTCGGAAATAGTGACTCAGCGTATAGGGAAGTCAAAACAACCTTCGGTGAAATTAAAAGCAAGTGTAGTAACATTAACAGTGCAACGGAAATTTCCCTGTTAAATGCAGAGGAGAGAGCGGATAGGTGAAAAGAGTACATTGAAGGTCTGTGTGAGGAGGAAGATTTGTCTGATGTGATAGAAGAAGAAACGGCAGTCGATTTAGCAGATAGGGGAGGAAGTATGAGAATCAGGTTAGTACACAGAGATCGAAAATACTACAGAAGTATACGAGTGTGCATCTACTGCCAGTGTTGAAACGATGTTGAACTTCTAACTGCAAATAAGCCATCGAAATGAAGACTGGAATTTCTGAAAATCGTTATCGCGACTGTGTTTCACCGTACCTGAAATCTGAAAGTGGCGGCTGTGATGGTTGCTGCATTAGTTACTGGCTCAGCACTGTCAACTCGTCTCTGCCTGTGTCTAAGTTTAACTTCAGATGGATGAAACATTCTCGCCCCCGACGAGCAGAAGTTTAGGTGGAATCTGTAAGTGAAACACTGGTAGAGGAATAGGTATCTGCAGAGTGCTTCCGACAAGGAAAACTTTGAACACTGTGTTTTTCAGCCTTGCATAATATTCAGATTGTGAAATTGTTATGCTAGTGTCTGCCTACTAGAAAGATGCTGCCTTCCAAGATGCTGCTCTCCCTTCCTTACCTGGTTAACGAGTTAAAAAACTTGTTAGTCTTAGCACTCCAAAAGTGTGTATGATTTACTCCATCTCTGACTTCCGCCGCGTGCTGGCCAACATGGTTAGCTCTCTGAAAGCACATTCACACTGTCTTCTCCCATTCCTAGATTATTTATATGAACCAGCGGGAGCAGTCTTTACTTTTCTTTAAACGTTCCTTCAGTTTGACGTCATCCATGCTGGTGTTGGCGTGTCATGCACTGCAAATAATTCCAACTTTCAGTTGCCGTTCTACTCCTTGCTCTTCGGTGAAGTTTGACTTCCCGCTGTTTCCTCCTACAAAAGTAGTTCTTCTGGGATTCTGGCCATTAGCAGCCAAGCATCCTGTGGACACGGCTAGTTAAAAAGAACTGTGATGTCCTGCACATTCCTGAAATGTACTCTTCATTATCTGATGCTAGACGCTTACACCACATCTCTCGCCCTCATTGGCGTTCAGTTTTTTTCACAGTGGCTTCTCATTTAGCTACTCATGCAGTCTAACATAAGAAATTAAAATATAAGTAGCTATGTATTGGCAGTCACTAATACTAATTCATATTTCATTATCCGGTGGAGATTAACTTATCCCAGTTTAATTTTGGGTGTCTCTATCGTTTTACATAAGTTACGAGACAGTATGGTTAAAACTGTCGCATAACAATCTGAAGCCGGCCGCAGTGGCCGAGCGGTTCTAGGCACTACAGTCTGGAACCGCGCGAAGGCTACGGTCGCAGGTTCGAATCCTGCCTCGGGCATGGATGTGTGTGATGTCCTTAGGTTAGTTAGGTTTAAGTAGTTCTAAGTTCTAGAGGACTGAAGACCTCAGCAGGTAAGTCCCATAGTGCTCAGAGCTATTTGAACAATCTGAACGACAGTTTGTGTGTTTCATGCTAGGAACTTCTGTCTTAAGTATTTATCGAAGAGGTATATTATAAACGTCGTTGGTATTTATAGAGAAAGAAAACTATTGTAGACGTAAGTAAACATTTTAATTTCTGATTTGCTATTGAGGAGGATGATACACACATCAAAAAATGTTTTGCACCACCCCAGTTTCCAGAACTCCTGAAGATAGACGTTGACTGTGGATATTGTATCACGGACACAGTCCCTTTGACTGGTCAGAGATGTCACTAAGCCCGCCCAAAGACGTAAACAACCATGCATGATCAACGCCTATTAGACGGAGGGGGTCCGGCAGCCGATCAGTTCCAGTCATTCCACCAGGAAGGAGGTATACGGCACGTGTTGTCTCTAGTTCAACCATGCCTAGACGGTCAATACCGGGGTTCTATCGCGTCCACATTGTTACTTTGTGTCAGGAAGTGCTCTCAACAAGGGAAATGTCCAGGCGTCTTGGAGTGAACCAAAGCGATGTTGTTCGGACATAGAGGAGATGCAGAGGAACAGGAACTGTCGATGACATGCCTCGCTCAGGCCACCCAAGGGCTACTACTGCAGTCAATGACCGCTACCTAAGGATTATGGCTAGGAGGAACCCTGACAGGAATGCCACCATGTAGAATAATTCTTTTCGTGCAGCCATAGGACTTCGTGTTACGACTCAAACTGGGTGCAATAGCCTGCATTATGCGCAGCTTCAATCCCGGCGTCGATGGCGAGGTCCATCTTTGCAACCACGACACCATGCAGCGCGGTACAGATGGGCCCAAAAACATGCCGCATTGACCACTCAGGATTGGCATCACGTTCTCTTCACCGATGAGTGTCGCATAGGCCTTCAACCACACAATCGTCAGAGACGTGTTTGGAGGCAATCCAGTCAGACTGAACGCCTTAGACACACTGTCCAGCGAGTGCATCAAGGTGGAGGTTCTCTCCTGTTTTGGGGTGGCATTATGTGGGGCCGACGTACGGCGCTGGTGGTCATGGAAGGCGCCGTAACGGCTGTACGATACGTGAATGCCATCCTCCGACCGATAGTGCAACCATATCGGCAGCACATTGCGGAAGCATTAGTCTTCATGGACGACAATTCGCGCCCCCATCGTGCACATCTTGTGAATGACTTCCTTCAGGGTAACGACATCGGAAATAATGTTTATGTTGATCACTATTCCAATTTTCTGTACAGGTTCCGGAACTCTCGGAACCGAGGTCATGCAAAACTTTTTTTGATGTGTGTCGATATTGCGCTATTGCTTTTTGTTATAGCGTCACGCTGTTTTCGTGTGGCTTTCAGCAGTTCTGCAGGAAGACTGGACTGTCATTCTGCATGTCTTATGGCAATAGGAGTTTTGTTTCTCGGAAAAGAGCAATTACCTGACCCCTAAGCTGAGAAGAGTTTATACTCAGTAGGCCACCGCTTATTCCCAAATTATGTTGGTTACCTATCGTTCTGTTACCTTCTTGTTTTCCAAAGAAATTCTGTATAAACATAAAGATTAGTTTAATTAGTTCATATACATACATAGCCCATACAACTATTGTAGGTGCCGGCCGCGGTGGTCTAGCGGTTCTAGGCGCTCAGTCCGGAACCGCGCGACTGCTACGGTCGCAGGTTCGAATCCTGCCTCGGGCATGGATGTGTGTGATGTCCTTAGGTTAGTTAGGTTTAAGTAGTTCTAAGTTCTAGGGGACTGATGACCACAGATGTTAAGTCCCATAGTGCTCAGAGCCATCTGAACCATCTGAACTATTGTAGGTGTTTTTAACATATAATTTTGCTTTGGACAAATAACCGTATTGTTGCTACATTAGACACACTAAGTGCAATAGAGAAGTGTACGTTGTTAAAATCGTCTGTATGGCGTTCTACGTGACCATGATCATCCAGAAAATACGATACAGACTTTCGGCAAATGCGACAGTTATGTGGAAGGAATGCTAGGAGTGGGCGAATCGACGCTCCAACACTTTCATTACTTCGATTAATAGAATTGTACACTAACATACAGTAAGGTGACCAAAGTCATACGATACCTCCTAATGACGTGTCGGATCTCATTTTGCCGGACGTAGTGCAGCAACTCGACGAGGCATAGCTCAACAAGTCGTTGGAAGTCCCCTGTAGAAGCACTAAGACACGCTGCCTCTATGGCCGTCCGTAATTGTGAAGGTGTTGCCGGGTCAGGGTTTTGTGCACTCACTGACCTCTCGATTATGTCCCACAAATTTTCGATGGGATTCATGTCAGGTGATCTGGATGGTCAACTCATTCTCTCGAATTATGCAGAATGTTCTTGAAACCAATAGCGAGCAATTACGGCCCGGTGGCATGGCCCATTGTCATCCATAAAAAAATCCATCGTTGTTTGTCTGGCCTCCAAGTATCCGAACACAACCATTTCCAATCAATGATCGGTTCAGCTGGAGCAGAGGTCCCAGTCCATTCCACGTAAATACAGCCCATACCATTATGGAGCAACCACCAGCTTGCACAGTGCCTTGTTTGCGACTTATGTCCGTGGCCTCGTGGAGTCTCCGCCACAGTCGAATCCTACCATAAGCTCTTACCAAATGAAATCGGGACTCATCTGAACAGGCTCTACGCCACACTCGGAGCCTACCATAAGCTCTTACCAAATTAAATCGGGACTCATCTGATCAGACCACGGTTTTCCAGTCGTCTAGGGTCAAGCCGGTGTGGTCACGAGTCCAGGATGACCAGGCCGCAGGTTTCCAGTAGTCTTGGGTCGAACAGACGCGGTCAAGAGCCCAATAAAGGCGCTGCAGGCGATGCCGTGCTGTTAGCAAATGCACTCGCGTCGGTCGTACGGTGTCAAGTTTCATATCAGCGCACACTCCGCTGCAGAGTGAAAATTTCATTCTGGGAATATCCCCTAGGCTGTGGTTAAGCCATGTCTCCGCAATATCCTTTCTTTCAGGAGTGCTAGTTCTGCAAGGTTCGCAGGAGAGCTTCTGTAAAGTCTGGAAGGTAGGAGACGAGCTACTGGCAGAAGTAAAGCTGTGAGGACGGGGCGTGAGTCGTGCTTGGGTAGCTCAGTTGGTAGAGCACTTGCCCGCCAAAGGCAAAGGTCCCAAGTTCGAGTCTCGATCCGGCACACAGTTTTAATCTGTCAGGAAAGTTTCATAGCCCATTACTCCGCACTGTCCTAACGGATACGTTCGTCGTAAGTCCTACAATGATATCTGCGGTTATTTCACGCAGTGCTGCTTGTCTGTTAGCACTGACAATTCTCCTGTCAATCGTTAAGTGAAGGCCGCCGGCACTGCGTTGTCCGTGGCGAGAGCTAATGCCTGAAATTTGGTACTCTCAGGACACTGTTGACTTTGTGGATGTCGGAATACTGACTTCCCTAACGATTTACGAAATGTAATGTCCCATGCGTCGATCTCTACTACGATTCCGGGTTCACAGTCTACTAATTCGCGTCTGGCCGTAATCTAGTCGGAAACTTTTCACGCGTATCACGTGAGTACAAGTGACAGCTTCGCCGCTGCACATCCCTTTTATACCTTGCGTAAGCGATGCTACCGCCATCTGTATATATGCATACCGCTATCCCATGACTTTTGTCACCTCATTGTACCTTGGGCATGATTAACGATCAACAAAAACGCTTTCCAACTGTATTTCGATCACAAGACGTACGATTTTCCAGAATCTGGTGTATCTGTACAACTTAAATGTTCGGTGTGGATGACGTTCCAAAATACTGTAGGGAAGCAGCCTACTCACGCCTTATAAAATTCACATCAGTCTTTCCATTGTGTGCCAGCCAGTCCGCTGTAACTAGCTCTGACGTCATAAATGTTGCGAATACTTTAAAAATCTAGTAAATAACCTGAAATGTTTCTAGCATGTCAGGAGTAATACTAAATCAATATGTGTTGGATATCAGTTCAATAACTTTAACCATTTTCGAAATTTGGATGTTTTTCTGCAAAAATCATTGGCGCATCAGAAAAGAGCTAGAAACTTAAAAATTTATATTTAGATTCCTTTTGCATAATAATTTAGTAGAAACAGTATTCTGGATCTCACAAATTAAAATTTTAGTTGAAATTCATGATTTTCTGGTTTTGTCTTAGAAATTAAGGAAGCAAGATAGATTAAGTAGGCGAATAAATAAAGCTAGGATGTTTAAATTTAAGTAGAAGGGAGATCCGCTATAATCATAAAAATGTGAGAAGTTTCAACAGAATAACTATAAAACTATAGCTATAGCGTATCTCCAAAGAGCAAGTTCAGATCTCGTCTACTGCGTGTGGTGTAATTAAATTAATTCTCTCGCCCAAAATATTTGACTTAGCCACGTCAGACTTTTATTATGGTTACTTACTTGTGTGCTGATTGCACAATTAAATTGAAAGCTTCATCGGCCATCAGCAAAGGAAGCAATGATTTATTCGATAACTTAAAGTGGTGCATTACCAGCCCAGCGGCTAGTCGGGAGAGCAGATTTGATCAGGCGTTCCCTTAGCCGTCCGCACCGCGGCTTTATATGTTAGAACGCTGCACGAGAAGAGAAGAAGGCCCAGCTCTCTCCAGACGCTGATTAGCGCACCACCTGTGCCGGGAGTCGCGTCGCGTCGGTATAGTTGATACAAACAGCCTCGGACGCAGTAATAAGTAACTCGGAATACGCGTAACCATGAAATCGTTTTCGAGTGAAGTGGCAATTTTGGGATGACGTTAATGATCTATCTTTAGTTTGCGTATGTGGTATTTTCACGTGCCGCCGCAGGACAGACATTCTACCATTATTAGCGTGGCGTTTGATGAACATTATCATCAAATTATGGCGAGCATTCACATAAACATTTAATTTGAACAGTTATAGTGCATCAGTGCATTAGACTCTGAACTGCTCTGGTAGTTGGATTGGTTGGTGCAAATGGCTCTGAGCACTATGGAACTCAACTGCTGAGGTCATAAGTCCCCTAGAACTTAGAACTACTTAAACCTAACTAACCTAAGGACAACACACACATCTATGCCCAAGGCAGGATTCGAACCTGCAACCGTAGCGGTTGCGCGGTTCCAGACTGAAGTGCCAGAACCGCTCGGCCACCAGCGGCCAGCCGTAGTTGGATTGTGTGGATTCTTTTTGGTCTGTGACTTTCAGAATATAGTGAACATTTTAGAGAGAATGGTTTTTGATTATGAATCCCAGACAATCTCCTAATTCCTCAGAGCTATACGCTGTAGCTATAAATGTATTTCTCAGATGAAGTGGGCACTAGGAATTCTAATTACAGGCTTCACGTTTTGCTAATCACTTTCTGGTTGCCAACATTGTAGTTAGAGAGCCAGTGTTGAGAACGGCAAACAACAGCATTAAATAAATAATAGGAACATTAACAATTATTCCACCCGCCGCCCCACAATACGGCGGCAAGTGTTTTTTTGTTGCTGCCACCAAGAGCGCTGTAACGTACAGAGAGACTTTGTTCGTTGATTATACAGCTCCTTGGTCGATGCAATTAAAAGCCCTAGCCAAATCAGAGAGTGTTGCGCATTTGGCGTCCTCAGGCTGACAGCAGCCGTGTGCAATGGCGTGTATCAGGCACCGCCCACGCGGCACGCAGGCCACTTGCAATCAATAGCCGAGCCGCCCCCGATGCACGCACCTAACTAACGCACGCGGTTAATTGCCGGCGCCCACTATGCTGCACGGCCGCCGGATTACACAGCTGCCGACGCCGCCCCGTCCTGCAAACGCACACACCGGTCGTGCCCGCCACTGATTCAGTTTACGAGCTACACGAATTACTCTGGTATTGAGAGCATTTTAATTGCTGTAGGCGAAGACGGATGTTTCCGTAGCAAGCACTGCCGCTTCAGCCAACCTCAGACGAGACGATTCAGTTGACACACACAGTGGTTACGGTTACTACAAGCCACACCACAAGTTGGGAAACGGGGCCAAATTTCTAGTAGTTTACTGTCAAGTTGAGATTTTCACAAATGTTTTATTCGTATCTTACAGAAACTAGCAGTACGGCAATAAACAGCCTTTTAAACACGCCGCTAACGGCAATCAAGCAATTTATAGCAATACAACAATTTTAAACTTTAAAAAAAAACACAGAAGCTAGCAGTACGGCAATAAACAACCTTTTAAAACACGCTGCTAACGGCACTCAAGTAATTTATAGCAATATAACAGTTAAAAAAATTTTTTTTAAAGAACATTAGTAAACAGCCTACTAAAGTAAATACAGAACTTTGTTAATAAAGTACGGTGAGGTAGTGAAGCTACCAACACCGCCATTAAAAAAATTAAACAGGTCTCCGCAAACACAAGATTAATGGCAATAAAAGGAATTTACAAACTGGGAGGAATTTAAAAAAAATTAAACAAAAGTGTCCTGGAATATCATTAGAACATAGCAGGTATGACAGACCCGTGTAAGGCGGCCACAAATCACCCACTCAGGGATCCTCAGGCTAGACAGAATACTGATCAATTTAAAGACGCCCGTAAACACAATTGCCACTCTCAGGTTGGTCACTGCACCGACTTTTAGCCAGCGAAAACTTGTTATAAGATGGCTTAACTTGCTGACAGAATTAGAGCTAACCTCGTGCAAGCAAACATTACACCACACAGTCCTGAATGAGCAACCACATGATCAACCAACAAGAAGTATGAATTTACTCATAACCCACGACAGAATAGCGAAACAATTAAACTGCCAAAACTACACCTCCCATCGGACAGTAACGAGAGGAGGAGGAAAGATCACTGTCTTCAATTACACCGGTGCCAGGGACAGGAAACCCGGTCGCCGGAGGCCACAAGGCAGACGCGACGCTGGTTACACAAAATTATTACTTAATGATTAGACCCTCCACGAACTTAACTTGCAATTATGCTCGAACAGGCAGTACACGACCTCCGATGGCAAGGATCCACATATCCGACCGCGCACGCGTCGCCAGCGTACCCAGCACGCTACGGTCACGCGTCAACACGCTCTGTCACAGGAGTTCACGTCTTCTCTGCAACGTTGACGGGTAGTGACCGCTCCTTCATGTCAGGTTTCTCCTTGTAAACTCCAGTGTTGAAACGGAGGATTTAAAGAAGCCTGTTAACGTTCCACCAATGCGAAATGAACAGCAACTACTCGTGGGTCGATTCTGTATCCAACCAACACGCGGGGAGCTCTTCCTTCAACTCGACCCGCTCGTTACACACAACCGACATACATCATGTGGTGACTCGGTACAACCGACCACGCCTGCTTCGCGCTGGAGAGCCACACTGCCCTCCCGTGTCCACCAGTCACCACACTCTCTGCGCGCAACCCCCAACTTCCGCACCACCACACGAGGTTACAACCGGTCAAAGATCTCACTTCCTCCATAGCAGTTTCCCGGAAGCAAAAACTCAGATATCGATAGTAGAGGGAAAAGACAACCAAGCAGCCACTTAATGACAGACAACATATCAAACAAACATGTCAGGGGAAGAAAAGGAAAACCAATACAATCTAAAGGTGTAGCACGAGTCGATACACGGCTCAACAGTGAACATGGACGTGGAGTTGGACGAATTTAGTGACGTTACAGAGTGGTATTTCACATTGCGTAGCGTTCGCAAGTGAGAAAGACAAAATCTGTCGCGCCAGATTTTTGCAGCGTAGAGAGGAATGTGGCCAGTGGGATGTTATATCGCTTTCCCCGCTGAAAGCAGAAGTTGGCAAACGCCATATTGGGTTAGGTCGTTTGCAGTTAGAAGTCCGCATTTGGTGGTGTTTACACTGAGGAGACAAGACCCAGAATTGAATACCGATATGGACATGTGTAGACGGTGGTAGTGCCGCCTACACAAGGTATAAAAAGGCCGTGCATTAGCACAGTTGTCACTTGTATTCAAGTGATTCACCTGAAAAGGTTTGCCGGCCGGAGTGGCCGTGCGGTTCTAGGCGCTACAGTCTGGAACCGAGCGACCGCTACAGTCGCAGGTTCGAATGGATGTATGTGCTGTTCTTAGGTTAGTTAGGTTTGATTAGTTCTAAGTTCTAGGCGACTGATGACCTCAGAAGTTTAGTCGCAGAGTGCTCAGAGCCATTTTTTTGAAAAGGTTTTCCGACGTGGTTATGGCCGCACAGACTTCTAAAGCGAAATGGTAGTTGGAGCTAGGCGGATGGAACATTCCATTTCGGAAATATTTAGAGAATTCAATATTCCGAGACCCACAGCATCAAGAGTGTGACGAGAATACCAAATTTCAGGTACTACCTCTCACCACGAACAACTCAATGGCCACAAACTTCACTTAACGAGCGAAATGGTCAAATGGCTCTGAGCACTATGGGACTTAACATCTGAGTTCACCAGTCCCCTAGAGTTAGAACTACTTAAATCTAACTAACCTAAGGACATCACACACATTCATGCCCGAGGTAGGATTCGAACCTGTGACCGTAGCAGCAGCGAGGTTCCGGACCGAAGCGCCTAGAACCGCTCGGCCACAGCGGCCGGATTAACGACCGGGAACAGCGGAACTTGCATGGTGTTGTCAGTGCTAACAGACAAGCAACACTTCGTGACATAACCGCAGAAATCAATGTGGGACCTACGACGAACGTTTCCATCGGGACAGTGTGACGAAATGTGGGTTGAATTGGCTCTGAGCACTATGGGACTTAACTATTGAGGTCATTAGTCCCCTAGAGCTTAGAACTAATTAAACCGAACTAACCTAAGGACATCACAAACAGCCATTCGAACCTGCGACAGTAGCGGTCGCGCAGTTCCAGAACTTAGCGCCTAGAACCGCTCGGCCACCCCGGCCGGCGATGAAATGTGGGATTAACGCATTATGCCAGCTGACGACCGACGCGAGTGCCTGTGTTAACAGCACATCGACTGCAGCGCCTCTCCTGGGCTGGTGACCATATCGGTTGGATCCTAGACGAATGGAAAACCTTAGCCTGGTGGGATGAGTCCTGATTTAAGCTGGTATGAACTGACGATAGGGTTGGCGTGCGGCGTAAACCCCACGAAGCCATAGATCCAACTTGTCAACAACGCACTGTGCAAGCTTGTGGTGGCTCCATAATGATGTGGACTGTGTTTACATAAAATTGACTGGGTACTCTAATCCAACTGAGCCGGTCATTGACTGGAAATGGTTACGTTCGGCTACTTCCAGAGCGTTTGTAGCCATTCCTGTACTTCATGTTCTCAAACAACGATGGAATTTTTATGGGTGACTATGTGCCATGTCACTGGGCAACAGTTGTTCGTAATATGTTTGAAGAATTTTCTGGACAATTCGAGCGATCGCCCAACATGAATCTCTTCGAACATTAAGGCCCTATTAGCCGGCCGAAGTGGCCGTGCGGTTAAAGGCGCTGCAGTCTGGAACCGCAAGACCGCTACGGTCGCAGGTTCGAATCCTGCCTCGGGCATGGATGTTTGTGATGTCCTTAGGTTAGTTAGGTTTAACTAGTTCTAAGTTCTAGGGGACTAATGACCTCAGCAGTTGAGTCCCATAGTGCTCAGAGCCATTTGAACCATTAAGGCCCTATTCACACGGAGGTACTCAAAACAAGTCTCCAGCTACCTGACAACCAAGAGACTGGGAGACTGGAAGACTCGAGTAGCCGATCACATTCACACAAGCACGACACGAGTCTCTTGTACTGCCAAGTCACTTGCGGTGTGTATAGAAAATTAAATCAGTTTCATTGGCAATGGGCAAAGGACATGTAGCGAGCTTTCTTGTGGGCCGTGGCCACAGTAGTAAAATGACCAGTGAGTCTGTTAGCGATGATCATATTATAATGCAGTATTGTTATTACCGCCGGTATAGACGGAGAAAAGTGAGAAAGTTGTGGGTTCATCCTTACATTGAGAATAATTTAAATTGTACGTTACAAGTTGGGTGCTTTGGGTGCATTGGATGGGAAACATATCCGAATTGAAAAATTACCTGAGACTGGTTCAATTTACTTCAAATTATAAACAGTACCACTCCACAGTATTGCTGGCATGCAGTGATGCTGATGGTTTATTCCTTATCATTGAAACTGATTATGCAGGTAGAAATAGTGATGGGGAGATATTTCGTGCTTCAGCAACCAAACACTGGACTACAAATGGAAGATTAAACTTGCTATTCCCTCCATTACCAGATGTTGAAAATGAATTTAATTTCCCTTATTACTTTGTCAGAGATAAAGCTTTACCATTATCACGATACTTGACGCAACCGTACCCACAAAGAACACTCGATAATGTGAAGAGAATTTATTATCATAGATTAAGCAGAGGAAAAAATCTGTCGAATGCACATCTGGAATATTCACACAGAAGATCCAAGTCCTGAGCAATCCTATTCGTTCTCGAACTACAGGAAGAGTGGTGACATAATAAAATCCGTGTGCATACCCATAATTTCATTCGAAAACATGAAGGTGTCCAATAAAGTTGTGGTGAACAACAATACAACAACTTCGAAACGCCAACAGTCAGAATCCAGCCAAGGAAAGACATTGCACTACATCCTCATTCTACTGCTTATGAGGTAAGGAATTATTTAGCCAACTGTCTTCTGACACCTAGTGCTTCCCTCCCATGGAAGTGGAAGTACTGCATCGACAATAATCAGGATCTACTATAATTGTCTTTCTTTACAAAAATTTTTATATGTAAGGCGTATTTCTGTAAAACTTATAAATGAATTTTTGTACGTTTGCATTTACGTATTAATACGTAATTAAAAACTTTGTATTTATGTATTTTTTACGTTCATTCTATAGTGGGTGCTTATAAATCAGTAAATCGTTGATTAGTTTTTGAATAAAATGGTTATTAAAGCATAGTAAATAGGGCGTATTTATTTTATGTTAAAATTTTAATTGCTGATAACGAACTTACCTGATAGATCAACCTCCTTGGCTACTTACAAGGGAACCTCCCCATCGCACCCCCCTCAGATTTAGTTATAAGTTGGCACAGTGGATAGGCCTTGAAAAACCGAACCCAGATCAACTGAGAAAACAGGAAGAAGTTGTGTGGAACTGTGAAAAAATAAGCAAAATATACAAACTGAGTAGTCCATGGGCCACATAAACAACATCATGTCCAAAATGTGCATAGAAGCGCCGTGCTAGCGTGAGCAGCTGCTAAACGAGAGATCCTTGGTTCAAGCCTTCCGTCGACTGAAAATTTTACTTTCTTTATTTTTGCATAGTTATTATCTGTCCGTTCGTTCACTGACATCTCTGTTCACTGTAATAAGTTTAGTGTCTGTGTTTTGCGACCGCACTGCAAAACCGTGCGATTAGTAGACGAAAGGACGTGCCTCTCCAATGGGAACAGAAAACATTTGATCGTAAGGTCATAGGTCAACCGATTCCTCCACAGGAAAACACATCTGATATATTCTATACGACACTGGTGACGGCATGTGCGTCACATGACAGGAATATGTTGTCGACCCACCTAACTTGTACACTTGGCGAATGGGTAAAAAGATTCTTCTACCTTGCCCGATTTAGGTTTTCTTGTGGATGTGATAATCACTCCCAAAAAAGTGATAAAAACATAAGAGTTTGTCACATAAACTGAAAATAAAAAATTAAAATTTACACTTGATGGAAGATTTGAACCTAGGACCTTTCGTTCCGCAGCTGCTCACATTACCATGAGACCACGGCGTCCTTATTGTTGCTTGTCTTCACTTGAACTACTCAGTTTGTATATTTTGCTTATTTTTTTCACAGTTCTACACAACTTCTTCCTGTTTTCTCAATTGATCTGTGTACAGTTTTTCAAGGCCTATCCACTGTGCCAACTTATAACTAAATCTGAGGGGGGTGCGATGGGGAGGTTCCCTTGTTAGTGCCATGATCTCTCTGTCCAGTCCTTGAATACCCTTTGAATTTGTAATTGTATAGTTCCAGATATGTCTTCACTTTTCACACGAATTTCAAATTAAACATTTGTTCGCACACTGCGCAACCCAGTGGTACGAATGCAGCTGAGAGACTGGGAGACTAGGAGCCTAGCACGTCGAGTCGCATAGGGTACAGGGTTATTACAAATGATTGAAGCGATTTCACAGCTCTACAATAACTTTATTATTTGAGATATTTTCACAATGCTTTGCACACACATACAAAAACTCAAAAAGTTTTTTTAGGCATTCACAAATGTTCGATATGTGCCTCTTTAGTGATTCGGCAGACACCAAGCCGATAATCAAGTTCCTCCCACACTCGGCGCAGCATGTCCTCATCAATGAGTTCGAAAGCATCGTTGATGCGAGCTCGCAGTTCTGGCACGTTTCTTGGTAGAGGAGGTTTAAACACTGAATCTTTCACATAACCCCACAGAAAGAAATCACATGGGGTTAAGTCGGGAGAGCGTGGAGGCCATGACATGAATTTCTGATCATGATCTCCACCACGACTGATCCATCGGTTTTCCAATCTCCTGTTTAAGAAATGCCGAACACCATGATGGAAGTGCGGTGGAGCACCATTCTGTTGAAAGATGAAGTCGGCGCTGTCGGTCTCCAGTTGTGGCATGAGCCAATTTTCCAGCATGTCCAGATACACGTGTCCTGTAACGTTTTTTTCGCAGAAGAAAAAGGGGCCGTACACTTTAAACCGTGAAATTGCACAAAACACGTTAATTTTGGGTGAATTGCGAATTTGCTGCACGAATGCGTGAGGATTCTCTACCGCCCAGATTCGCACATTGTGTCTGTTCACTTCACCATTAAGAAAAAAATGTTGCTTCATCACTGAAAACAAGTTTCGCACTGAACGCATCCTCCATGAGCTGTTGCAACCGCGCCGAAAATTCAAAGCGTTTGACTTTGTCATCGGGTGTCAGGGCTTGTAGCAATTGTAAACGGTAAGGCTTCTGCTTTAGCCTTTTCCGTAAGATTTTCCAAACCGTCGGCTGTGGTACGTTTAGCTCCCTGCTTGCTTTATTCGTCGACTTCCGCGGGCTACGCGTGAAACTTGCCCGCACGCGTTCAACCGTTTCTTCGCTCACTGCAGGCCGACCCGTTGATTTCCCCTTACAGAGGCATCCAGAAGCTTTAAACTGCGCATACCATCCGCCGAAAGGAGTTAGCAGTTGGTGGATCTTTGTTGAACTTCGTCCTGAAATATCGTTGCACTGTTATGACTGACTGATGTGAGTGCATTTCAAGCACGACATACGCTTTCTCGGCTCCTGTCGCCATTTTGTCCTACTGCGCTCTCGAGCGCTCTGGCGGCAGAAACCTGAAGTGCGGCTTCAGCCGAACAAAACTTTATGAGTTTTTCTACGTATCTGTAGTGTGTCGTGACCATATGTCAATGAATGGAGCTACAGTGAATTTATGAAATCGCTTCAATCATTTGTAATAGCCCTGTACAACTCGCGGTGACTCTGGAACGCCATTACTGAAGTGTCCCCGTGTGAACGACCCCACCTAATTACACGTGCCCGATCTCTTGGTTGCAGAATATCTCAGTCGGTCGGAGACTTAAGTACCCCGTGTGAAAAGGGGCTAATTGGACAGAGGCAGCATGGCTCAATAGTTCTGCAGCGGACTTCCGACGTGTTGAGCTCATGCCATGTCGGGTTGCTACACTTCGTCGGCCAAAAGGAAGTCCGACACTATACGTAGAATACTAGTAGGTATCCCTGACTTTTGTCATCTCTGTTACGATAATTTACATGCTATGCTGTTTAAATCACCGGTAGCTTAAGGAATTTTCGAAAACGCGTCGTTTTGGATACGATTTTTTATAAAAAAAAATTTACAACGAAAACTGACATGTGCAAAATCATTTCGTATTTGTTGGTTTTCGTATTCTAACTTGCGTGGAATGAAAGTATGTCATTTCAAGGGACCAACACAGTGAAAATTTATCAAAAACCTGCCATTTTAGCTACGATATGCTACAAATAAATATCAGATAATTACTTATTGCCTGCTAAGGCCTGTGGTACATCGTAAGATCAGGCATGGACTCACATAACAGGTTAGCCGTAGTTTAATCTACAGAAACGCGGAATGTGAATTAGGGGATTGCCGGTTATCGTCATGCTCCCTGTAAACATTTTTAATACACCTTCACATTTCCTAGCAGATTATGGGGCTATCTTATTAATTCAGTTGAAATATGTTCTGGATTATTCGATTTTTTGTTAATGAAGAAGAGCGCATTCCTTTTCGGAGTGAGTTCGTTGGCTTTTGTGAATGTTCCAGGGATCGTGTAGCAAAGAATTGCAAGATTGCTGCTTTTGTTACAAAATGATTTTCTCGCAGGTTCATCCTCCGCGAATAAAATTCTCTTTGCAGCCAATCTCCAAACTGAACTTCCGGTAGATGATAAAGAACTTCTTTCTCTTTTGACTGCCGTTGGCTGCTACGTGAAATACATGGATGATGCATCATAAACAAGAATTTAAGAAGAGCGAAGAATCTATCACAATTACTGGAGGAACTTATTTTGGGGTCAGTCTTGTGATGGGAGAAATGCCATTTTTGTTATCACTCGTCTACGTGAAGAGCGCGTTTGACTAAATATAAATACAGTTTGCAAACATCAACATGCATTAATGTTGACTGGACCGCCAGGAGGGAAAAATGTTTTCGTGGTGAGGTTTTGAAACACTGCAAGCTATATTAACTACGTATATTATGGTATACCACGTATCAACCACATGGCATATTGCAACTTTGTAACGAGCGAGGAGGAAACGGTAAGTGCCATAACCCGATTTCCCAAAAAGTGAGCTCAGGAGAAGAGCAGTGAAAATAAGTGAACACTTGTCTCGGTTCTTCCGTCGATAACCGACCGTTTCTGGAAAAATAGCGATCAACGTTTTCGAGTTATCTTATGTGCCTTTTAGCTGGCTATATTCTCAGCCGAAGTGGTGGCACAATGGTTAGCGCCGCGGCTTTCAATTTTGCACCCGTGTCCGAACCCCAGCTATAGTTTCTACTTATTTTACTTTATTGTTTTTATTTGTCCACGTATGTCTGTTGAACGTTACTACACGAATGTCTCTTATCAAATTAGGGGATACAAGGGCGGTATATTAAATGTAAAATTACAACTGGACTTCACGAAAAGAGTCATAAATTATATAATATATGAGAGTATGACATTTTGAGGGGCCACAAACTTTTTAAATTCACATATTCTTATATTTAATTCTTATATCAATACTTACATTAATTCTGTATTTGCATGTTTATTCTTCAAAAAGCTGTGGTGCATTCCCTTGGATGATAACGGTCGTATAAATACTAGAAACACAGAAATTCCGAACACCAAGAGCATCACGCGAAGGTAGGTTTGCCGCAGTAGCATTTCTTCGTATGAATCTCACTCGGGACAGTAACGTTGTTAACATTGCTGGAGATTTCACGTGTTGGCAATAAGTTCGCGGCAAACGATACGTAACGGATCACTTTTTCCGAAAACTGGCGCTTGCAGTTAATTATGAATCAAGATGTCGAAAACAATTTCAAATAATTTTCTGATCATTTATTAAATTCATTCATCCGACATACAATTAGCAGACGAATAACGACAACGTTATTTCAGCACACACTGTAAAAAATTAGTACAGTAATCTTCTACGGACATTGTATATAAACGAAAAACTACAATAAAAATGATAATAGGGTTTCGAACTAGGATCGCAAAAGTGTCGAAGTGCGACGATATCCACAATGCCACCGTTCCACAGCACCATGTATTGTTAAATGGCATGTACAGTACCTTAAAAAACTTTGACCATCGTTTTCTCAGAAACGGTATCTAAGTAAAAGTAAAGAGAGGTCTTCCCTTTGTTTGACTCTTGCACTTAGTGAAGTTAGCCTGCGCAGTCTGGCTGGCACTTGCCGTGTTCTTTTCGTAAGCTTATTACACATAATATAGTCACCACCATAGGGACTACACTAGTCACAACGGATGATGATGTTTGGTTTGTGGGGTGCTCAACTACACGGTTACCAGCGCCCGTACAAATTCCCAACCTGTGCTCAGTCCAGTCTCGCCACTTTCATGAATGATGCTGAAATGATGAGGACAACACAAACACCCAGTCATCTCGAGGCGGGTGAAAATCCCTGACCCCGCCGGGAATCGAACCCGGGACCCTGTGGTCGGGAAGCGAGAACGCGACCCCGAGACCACGAGCTGCGGACATAGTCGCAACGGAGTCCTACACCACTGACATAAGTCATCGGCCTGAAGTGGTGTGTATATTTCAGTTAGTTGTATGAAATTAGGGACGTTACAAAAAGGCAGAAAGAGCTCTATGGACACACCGTGAACGAAGCTGACCGATTTGTTGGTATATCGATGCAGACTGTCCAACGTTACTACAAGGGATGATGCACCTCTCGCAGCCATGTAAGACGGCGTAAGAACAGTGACTGTTTTTTTTTTTCTGAGTCGTCAGTCTTCTGACTGTTTTGATGCGGCCGGCCATGAATTCCTCTCCTTTGCCAACCCCTTCATTTCATTGTACTACTTGCCCGTACATCCTCAATTATTTGCTGAATGTATTCCAATCTCTGTCTTTCCCTCAGTTTTTACCTTCTACAGCTCCCTCTAGTACCATGGTGGTTAATCCTTGGTGTCTTAACACACGTCCCTTGTTCTTGTTGGTGTTTCCCACAAGTTCCTTTTCTCGTCGATTCTGTAGAGAGCCGCCTCATTCCTTACCTTACCAGTTCACCAGATTTCCAAAATTTTTCTGCAGCACCACATCTTCTATCCCGGTTTCCCACTGTCCGTGATTCACCGCCATACAGTGATTCACTACGATACAGTGCTGCGCTCCAAACGTGCATCCTCAAAAATTCTTACTAAAATTAAGGCCTATATTTGATGCTAGTGGACCTCTCTTGGTCAGAAATGCCCCTTTTTACAGTGCTACACTACTGGTCATTAAAACTCCTACACCAAGAAGAAATGCAGATGATAAACGGGTATTCATTGGACAAATATATTATACTAGAACTGACATGTGATTATATTTTCATGCAATTTGAGTCCATAGATCCTGAGAAATCAGTACCCAGAACAACCACCTATGGCCGTAATAACGGCCTTGATACGCCTGGGCATTGAGTCAAACAGAGCTTGGATAGCGTGTACAGGTACAGCTGCCCATGCAGCTTCAACACGATACCACAGTTCATCAAGAGTAGTGACTCGCGTATTGTGACGAGCCAGTTGCTCGGCCACCATTGACCAGATGTTTTCAATTGGTGAGACATCTGGACAGTGTGCTGGCCAGGGCAGCAGTCGAACGTTTTCTGGATCCAGATAGGCCCGTACAGGACCTGCAACATGCAGTCGTGCATTATCCTGCTGAAATGTAGGGTTTCGCAGGGATCGAATGAAAGGTAGAGCCACGGGTCGTAACACATCTGAAATGCGAACAAGAGGTGACCGAGACGTGCAACCAATGGCACCCCATACCATCACGCTGGGTGATACGCCAGTATGGCGATGGCGAATACACGCTCCCAATGTGCGTTCACCGCGATGTCGCCAAACACGGATGCGACCGTCATTATGCTGTAAACAGAACCTGGATTCATTCGAAAAATTGACGTTTTGCCATTCGTGCACCCAGGTTCGTCGTTGAGTACACCATCGCAGGCACTCCTGTCTTGTGATTGAGCGTCAAGGGTAACCGCAGCCATGGTCTCCGAGCTAATAGTCCATGCTGCTGCAAACGTCGTCCAACTGTTCGTGCAGATGGTTGTTGTCTGGTAAACGTCCCCATCTGCTGACTCAGAGATCGAGACGTGGCTGCAAGATCCGTTACAGCCATGCAGATAAGATGCCTGTCATCTCGACTGCTAGTAATACGAGGCCGTTAGGATCCTGCACGGCGTTCCGTATTACCCTCCTGAACCCACCGATTCCGTATTCTGCTAACAGTCATTGGATCTCGACCAACGCGAGCAGCAATGTCGCAATACGATAAACCGCAATCGTGATAAGCTACAATCCTACCTTTATCAAAGTCGGAAACGTGATGGTACGCATTTCTCCTCCTTACACGAGGCATCACAACAACGTTTCACCGGCAACGCCGGTCAACTGCTATTTGTGTATGAGAAATCGGTTGGAAACTTTCTTCATGTCAGCACGTTGTAGGTGTCGCCACCGGCGGCAACCTTGTGTGAATGCTCTGAAAAGCTAATCATTTGCATATCACAGCATCTTCTTCCTGTCGGTTTAATTTCGCGTCTGTATCACGTCATCTTCGTGGTGTAACAGTTTTACTGGCCATTAGTGTAGTTTGCTTTTTATGTACTTGCTCCCTCTGTCAAGGGTAGCAGTATTCCTTGACTCCGTCTACTTTGTGACCACCAATTTCGATGTTACATTTCCTGCCATTCTCGTTTCTGCTACTTCACATTACTTCTGTCGTTTTCCGTTTCACTCTCACTCCGTGTTCTCTACTCATTAGACAGTTCATTCTCTTCAACAGATCCTGTAATTCTCCCTCATTTTCACTGAGGACGGCAATGTCATCAGCGAATCTTATCAATGATATCCATTCATTCTGAATTTTAATTCCGCTCTTGAAGCTTTCTTTTATTTCTGTCACTGTTTCTTCGACATATAATTGAAGACACCTGTCTTAGGACTGATGACCTCCGATTTTAAGTCCCACAGTACTTAGAGCCATTTGAACATCTGTCTTACACCCTTTTCAATCCGAACACTTCGATTTTCCTCTTCCAGTTTTAATTTTCCCTCTTGGTTCTTGTACATATTGCATATGTCCTGTATTTCCCTATGGATTTCTCCTATTTTTCTTAGAATTTCAAACGTCTTGCACTGTTTTGCGTTGTCGAACGCTTTCACTAGAGCGACAGGTTCTTTGATCAAGAGCAAAGTCAGAACTGCGTCTCTTGGGCCTTTAGCTTTCCTAAAGCCAAACTGATCGTCATCTAACAGTTCTCAATTTTTTTTCTTTCTTCTGTATATTATTCTTGTCATCAGGGTGGATGCATGAGATGGTAAGCCTATTACACGATAGTTTTCGCACTTATCTGCCTTTGCCATCTTCGGAATTGCGTGGATGATGTCTTCCAGAAAGTGTGATGGTACACGCCAGTCTCATACACCAATGTAAATAGTCGTTTTCTTGTCACTTTCCCCAATGGTTTTAGAAATTCCAATGGAATGTTATCTATCGCTTGTGCCTTATTAAACCTCAATTCTTTCAGACCTCTTTTAAATTCTGCCTCTATTACTGGTCCTCTATGTCATCTCTATCGATACCAATTTCTCTTTCTAGCGTGTTATCAGACAATTCCCCTCACAGAGGGTTTCAGTGTATTCTTCCCATCCATCTGCTCTCTCTTCTGCGTTTAACGACGGAATTTCTATTCCACTCGTAGTGGTACCATTCTCGCTTTTAATTTCACCGAAGTTTGCTTTCACTTTGCTGTATGCTGAACCAGTTTTCCCAACGATCCTTTCCTTTTCGATTTCTTCACATCTTCCTTGGATCCATTTCGTCTTAGCTGGTCTATGTATTTCGTTACTAAGTGATTTATATTACTCTGTTCCTGTCTTTCCCCGAACATTTTGGTACCTCCTCCTTTCGCCGATCAGCTGAAGTATTTCATCTGTTACCCAAGATTTCTTCGCTGTTACCATTTTAGTTCCTATGTCTGTGATTGTCGTTTGTACAGATATCCATGCCTCTTCAACTAAAGTGCGTATTGTGATATTTCTTATCACAGTATCTATATCCTTAGCGAACTTCAAACGTGTGTCATTAGCCCTCAGTACTTTGTATCTCGCTTTTTTCCACACTGATTATTCCGTACAATTCTCTTAAACTTCAAGCTACTCTATATCATCACTAAATTTTGATCTGAATCTATATCTGCACCTGGGTTCTCGCCACAGTTCAGTATCTCATTTCAGAATCTCTGACCTTGATGTAATCCAGCTGAAATTTTCCCGTTTCTCAAGAACTTTTCCAAGTGTATTTCCTCCTCTTGTGATTCTTGAACAGAGTATTCGCTATTACCGTCTGAAATTTATTGCAAATCTCAATTAGTCTTTCTCTTCTCCCATTCCTGCTATCTAACCTGTATTCTCCTTAACGTTTTCTTCTACCCCTTCCTCTACTACCGCGTGTATACCTGAACAATCGTTTTCCGTGCCGTTATCTGTCGATGCTGATGAGAACAATCCTATCACTGAACTTTTCGCAGCAATTTACCCTCTGCCCTACCTTCCCATTCATAAAGAATCCTACTCCAGTCAACACTTATCGTCTTTGCATTTCACTGCATTCATCCCAATTCTGTCTACTCGTAAATTGAGCTTCTTCATTTACCATTTGAAATTTTATGGCTTTCCAGCTACGTTGAAACTTCTGACATTCCATGCTTCAACTTGTAGAATGTTATCCCTTCGTTGGTTATTCCTTTTCTAAATCATTAGGGAAACATATTACCTGGAGACAAGAAAACACCCCATAGTCACAAATAATACTAGACGCAGGTAATACAAATACATACAGAGATGGACTGACAAAGGTGTCATAGACTGCAAGGACCAGTAAGCAAAAAGAGAAAGAAAAATCGCACCTGATGGGAAACTGGAGGAGAGAGGAACGTATAGGCAATCGAAATTTGAGAAGATGTCACGGAGCCAGAGTTCCAACTGACCTTTCAAAGCTTGGTCGGGGAACTGTTTCAAGAAGTTCAAAATATACACCTCCTCCAAACGTTATGGATACTGGCTTTGCTAGCATTATAAAAAAATCTTTAAAATACTGGCCGGATCGGAAGTAGTACGTCCAGTTTCAGATGGGTAAATGGAGCGCAAATTCAGGACCCTTGAGGCTCTAATGTTCCTTAAATCGAATTTGGAAACTACGTCCCGTTTCCCCAATGTGGGGGCTGGGCAATCATTAAAAATTGGTGTAGATGCCTGTAGAATCAAATTTTTGCCTTTTGGTCATCTCCCCCTTGACAGGCTCCTGCCGGAGATCCGATTGTAGGAAATAATCCGGAATCTTTACCAAATAGACAGACCATCGAGACACTTTTTAATTACAGGCCACGTAAGCTGTGGATACACATTAAGCGTCTGTAACGCAGTGGTTTCCATTGCTTTCTACATCCTCTTTCCGTTGACTATTGCTGATTCCTCCGCATTTAGAGGCAGTTTCGCATCCCAAGGGCGAGAGAGTACCCTGATCTGTCCGTTCCTCCTGCCTCTTTGACAAGGCCGTTGGCAGGACGATGGCGACTTATTCCGCAGGAAGTCTTCGACGGCCATTGCTGATGACTTTTATTCAAATTTTAAGCAGTGGCTCGGATCCACTCCCGGATCCATGACGTTTTTGATTATTAATGAAAGACGCTTCCCCTGGGCCACGGGTTCACCCTGATAGTTAATGGAGACGAGTACCACGTCTTATCAATGAGCGTATCAAACTCTGCTCTCCGTGCCAAGTCAACTGGAAAAAACCGCAGAAACTGGACAGTGTCTGACTAGAAGTGTGGTGTACGATCCGACGACTCGCGATGTTGCCAATTTTCAAATAACGCAAGCGTCGAGTGCATCAAAGGGCCACCGAGACGTTTGAGTTGCAGTGAGCCGAAGTTGCATTTCAGGCCAGAGTTGGATCTGTTATTTTTTTTTTTTTTTTGTCTTTTTCGTACCATGACTTAGGCTCAATCATTCGGGTTACCATAAATACGAAGTAGGATGTTTATTTCAACATTCTCAATGACCAAGTGTTGCTCTCCTGCTACACGATCGTGTTGAGTATGCTGTGGGCTCTTCTATCTCCCATCGTGACAACTCTGGGCTGCACACACTTACGTACCTGATTTGGTGAACACTCAAGAACCTTATACCATATCAAGTGTCCCGATAAATCACCCACCGTAAATCTCATTGAAGACGTCTGGTACTATTTGGAACAGCAGCTGAAACGTGGCAGTCCGTACACCCACAGCTTGGTGGCTCTGCAAGACGAAACATAAGTGAGTGGCTTCAGCTGGCAAAACGAACGCGACTAAAAAGGCTGAAACGTCCCCTTTGAAAAATTTATACATGACTGTGCTGAAACTGACACACAATATATTTAGCGCAACGCAATCTGACTTTCAAAAATCCCTACAAAAGAATGGCCCTGACTAACATTAACCTATACCTCTCACAAATCACTTACCTCACAAAAAATCTTCGTTACTCGAGCTACTGCAATAAAGCGAGCGCCACTACTGCCAGCTAAATAAAAGATTCAAACTACGGAAGGCATTAACTACTGATAGGCATAGTTAGAAAATGAAAGATTTTACTAGAGAAAAAACAATGTATTTACCTTAATAGTGTTGAAAAATCATAATATACAGTCTTAGAAATTTCCAAACTCCGCCATCTCTCTCCCCACATCCACCACTGCTGGCGGCTCACCTCCAACTGCGCAACGCTACCCGCTGTTCACATCCAGCTGCCCAACACTACAATGGCAGACAACAATGCAAACTAGCCACAGACTGCACACAGCACAGCCAGTGATTTTTTCATACAGAGTGCTACGTGGCGTTATCAATAAGAAAACCTAAACAGCCTACTTACATAGCCGCCATGCTCCGCACAAAAAATTTTACAAATTGTTTTGGGCAGTGGCCAATAATGATTTGATAAAATTTTTCATAATTACAATAACAAAGATATCAAATGCACACACTTATTGATACAATGTTGGTCAAAAGCTAAAATTTTCTCACAGTCCATAAAGACAGTCCTGATCGTTCATCACAGTAAAATTGCAGTGGTTTTTTTTTCTCAAAGTCTGAGCATTAAAAGAAAATGCACACAGAAGTAGTGGATTTCCATGCAGTCTTGAAGAAGTAGTGTTGTCCTTCCAACGAAAAGACAGTGCTGACTCTTGACATGCAGACAGGTAATGGGCCACAACAGAGCAAACCCACTGCAGAGTCAGTCGAAGTTTTGAAGAATATTGGTAGGTAGGTCATCACAGAGCAGACCCACTGTAGTCCTGGTAGAGATTACGGTATTGGTGGGCCACCAGATTGTAAAATTTTTTGTGGGGAGCATGTGGGCTATGTAAGTAGGCTGTTTATGTTTTCTTATTGGCAACGTTACGTAGCGCTCTGTATGAGAATCACTGGCTGTGCTGTGTGCAGTCTGTGGCTAGTTTGCATTGTTGTAATACTCGCCATTGTAGTGTTGGGCAGCTGGCTGTGAACAGCGCGTAGCGTTGCGCAGTTGGAGGTGAGCCGCCAGCAGTGGTGGGGAGAGAAATGGCGGAGTTTTGAAATTTGTCATGAACTGCTATATATATTATGACTATTAAGGTAAATACATTGTTTGTTGTCTATTAAAATCTTTCTTTTGCTAACTATGCCTATCAGTAGTTAGTGCCTTCAGTAGTTTGAATCTTTTATTTAGCTGGCAGTAGTGGCGCTCGCTGTATTGCAGTAGTTCGAGTAACCAAGATTTTTGTGAGGTAAGTGATTTGTGAAACGTGTAGGTTAATGTTAGTCAGGGCCATTCTTTTGTATGGATTTTTGAAAGTCAGATTGCGTTGCGCTAAAAATATTGTGTGTCAGTTTCAGCACAGTCATGTATACATTTTTCAAAGGGGACGTTTCAAGGCGGCATGGCCTTTGCACTGCATCACGCCAAGTTACGGGACATGTTTGAAAATCTCGTCTAATATAGGGTACCTAGGAAGCAGTTTTCTCGGATTGTTAGACAACCGTTTAAGCGAATTGTATTAATGGAGTTTATAACAATAAGGTAAATTGACAATACTTTGCGTATTCACAAAGGTGAGTCGCGAGCAATTGGCGACATGCAAATAATCAAGTCCTTCAGTTTATGCAATTTCATTGCGAGCAAAACAATACAATTCGTAAGTCGTTCACTCCGGGCATGGCTAGGCGATGCGGCGCTTAAATTCACTTCGTGTAGAGGCCGCCCCTGTCCTGGAGTCGTCCCAGTCAGCGTGCCATTAGTTGACGTCGTCTCTCAGCCCTCTCTACTCTTGCGTTCTCCAGCGTCGTGCTGGACGACTCAATGAAAAATTTCCACGACCTTACGCGGTGAATGCTTGGAGAATCTAAGTTCGCGAAAAGAGCTTGAATTCCCCCTGTTCGACAGACGCCAGGTTACAAGGCACCTCTGAACAGCACTCAATGTAAGATTTCCACGACTTTACACCTGCACATCCACATACCAAAGAGCTTATTCGTGACGTGGATTAAAAAAAACGAAAGAGGTTGCTGATGTGAGATACAAGTAAAACAAATTGCTCCCTACGAATACTTTCTCCAAGCGCAGGATAGAAGTAGAATAAACTATGGTAGGAAATTAAGCTGCTAGGTTAGTTCCAAATTAAACTAAGTGTAATAAGCGACATCTATTTGAAAGGGGGTTGAAACAGGCCCCTTTCGATGAGGAGGACTTAGCTGATATTTTGTGAAACTTCACTGCTAACACAGGACATATTCAGCCTCACGCAACAGATGAATCGCATTTCTCAGAAATTTGTGTCATTGAAGGTTGTGTCTGTTTCTGTGATTTGATTATTTATATTTACACTGATGATTGTTATGGTGATCAATTAGAGGGTCCTTGAGTATGATTATATTGTATTTATAAGTTGTTAAGAGAGATTTGATTGTGAGTAGGGTGTGGCTGACATTCTGTGAAATGTCACTGCTAATACCGTCACATGCACCCTACGCTGTTCAGACATGTCATTGTAAATGTTAATTTTAACTTACAGGATAGCGAGTAGCGTCTTTGCGACGTTATGTCCTACTTCTACACAGTGTGTGAAAATCGTTGGTATTCGGCTGATAGTACACAAACACTTAATTTAAACAGATCACTTTTGTTCATTCTCTGGAGGTTATCAGGTTGCCTACACTTGTGAATTGAGAATTGACAGAAACCGAGTCGTTCTTTAGAATTTATGTGAGGAATCGCCTAAAAATTACTTAAAATGCATACTGGCATGGTCACTAGAACGTTTTCCACTCAGACTCAAGCCAAGCTGTTTGCTAGGCGAAGAGGATTGGAGTTTAATGTATTATACTTCCGATATCAGGATCATCAGAGACATAGTGCTAGACCACACGGATGAGAGTGTAAACGGGTAGTGAGTTCGTTGAAGCAACTATTTCGGCATTCCTCAGAAATAATTTATAATTTCTGTGGAAACAGACGGTGCCTTAATTCCTACGTCATTTAGGTCTCTGCTATACTTCTAGCTGCACTTCTTCTATATGACATGATTTTTAGGAACTATGCCTCAAACGCTAAAAACGGAAACCTTACAGTATTACTGTGTTGTCCGTCTTTCTGTCTGTCCTTTTATTACGAACTATTTTTCTCAGGAACAAGTAGAAGTAGGAACAAACAATCCTGTTGGCAGAACATCCGCAACTGAGCATTATGGCAGAGGTTGAAAATACCGCTTCAGTTCTAAATTCTTTAATTTCACACGACCGGTTTCGGACTGTTAAAAGCCCATCCTCAGGTGTGGTAGGTGTGCTGTGGTCCCCGAGCGCCGCGTGTATCAGGCGCGGTGTGCTGCCTATGAGCGCAGAACAAGAAGTCCCTGGTGCACGCGGCGCTCGGGGACCACAGCACACCTACCACACCTGAGGATGGGCTTTTAACAGTCCGAAACCGGTCGTGTGAGAATAAAATAATTTACAACTGAAGCGGTATTTCCAACCTCTGCTAGAAGTAGGAAGTTGAAATTTATGTCGAATACTAAGGTCAGCGCTCCCTTGGCGGTATAAAGAATTTAAGCTTCTAAGTCAGTGCAGTTTATCTCATATTTTGGTACTCACTTCCTCACTCATCGGAACTTATAGATGATCTACCTATACAGGGCATATGAAACCTTTTGGGTCAAGTTGAAACAGATGATAGTGGGTCCACGATCGATAATATTAAAACAGGGAACCAATGGTCGGAAATTCATATTTATTGTGTTATGGACATACACAGCGTACACCGCATATTAACAACGTAGCTCATAGATTTTTTTCAAAGTGACTATTGTTAGTCTCGATGCATTCATGGCAACGGCGCCTGAAGTTCGGCTGCACTCTCTCCAAGATTCCTGGCGTCTGTTGTATTAGGGGACATGCAGCATGGACCCCAGCAACCAGGTCTTCATCCGTTTCTACGGGGGTATCTTACACCAACGGCCTGACGTAATCCCAGAGGAAAAAGTCCAGAGGTATGGGATCCGGCGATCGGGCTCCCTTTCCAATTCAATGAGGATACGTGTTGTTCAGGTGCCAATATCGAAGTGGGCTTTTGCACCGTCGTGATGAAACAGCATCCTTTCGCGGACAACAAGGGGTGCAGTCTCCAAAAACAGTGGCAACACATCTCGCAGGAACGCCAGGTAACGTGGACTGGTCAAACAGGGAGGAAGCAAAGAAGGTCCCGTTGCCAGAATGAGATTTTTACTCTGCAGCGGAGCACATGCCCGCGAAAGGCAAATGTCCCGATTTCGAGTCCCGGTCCGGCATACAGTTTTAATCTGCTAGGAAGTTTCAACGTCCTGTTAGGTGATCTTCGACAACGCCCGCCCATACGTTGACAGAGAATCGTTGCTGGTGGCCACCGTTGTGGGTTGCTTGGAGATTGTCCAGACATGATAGCTGCGACTATTGAAAACAATATCGTGGATGAATGAGGACTCATCCATGAACAATAAAAACTAGTCAGAAGCGTACGATGTTTACGACCTGCTGCCAGGCCCGTTTCACAACAGACATCCGGGGTCTTTGCGAGAGAACGGAAGAACTGCATGTGCCGTTCCAGTAGATGCATCGAGACTGGCGGTGGTCACTTTGACCAATTACTATGAGCTACATTGTTGCTGTGCTGTGCACGCTGTGTATGTCCACAACACAATAAATATGCATTACCGACCATCGGTTTCCTATCTCAATATAATCGGTTGCGGACCCACTATCACCTGTTTCAGTCTGACCCAAAGGGTTTGAGACACCCTGCGCTTACAGGTAAGTTTGTACAGAACCGATAGAGCACGAATCATGCTCACAATTGTCCGGTTTTCTTTTCTCTAGAAATTCCTTGTATCCACGCTGTAGTTGAGAGATACTTCCCCATCCACTAGATATCGACGGTTTGTCATGACTAGTGTAGGATTCTCCCTCGCGACTCCTATGCCTACAGCATCACGATGAATCCTAGGTGGGATTCATCTGTACAGTTTTGAGGAGTTGTTACTCAGCTATGGTGGCTTTAATTCTGGCGGCACGGCAAACCGCTGGCGCTACTAACAACTTGAATTGCCGATTTCTATCTCATCTTTGGTCGAGCAGTGTGTTGTTGGTTTGGCGGATCCTGGTTCAGTCAGTTGACTGGAGGGCACTTGGTTAGCAATTTGTAGCTTTTGGGGGCCTCCGCCTGTGTGGTACGGGCTTCGAAAAACCGCGAGTGGTTAAATCGGTGGGAGGCAAGCCTTGCCGGCTAGCTTAAGGGTTGGTAGCGGCAAGTTGCGGGAGGAGCAGCGGACGTTAAATTGTTCAAATGGCTCTGAGCACTATGGGACTTAACATCTGAGGTCATCAGTCCTCTAGAACTTAGAACTACTTAAACCTAACTAACCTCAGGACGCCGGCCGCGGTGGTCATGCGGTTCTAGGCGCTGTAGTCCGGAACCGCGCGACTGCTACGGTCGCAGGTTCGAATCCTGCCTCGGCATGGATGTGTGTGATGTCCTTAGGTTAGTTAGGTTTAAATAGTTCTAAGTTCTAGGGGACTGATGGCCTCAGATGTTGAGTCCCTCAGTGCTCAGAGCCATTAACCTAAGGACGTCATACACTTCCATGCCCGAGGCAGGATTCGAACCTGCGACCGTAGCAGCCACGCGGTTCCGGACTGAAGCCCCTAAAACCGCTCGGCCACCGCGGACGGCTCAGCGGACGTCGTGTTTAACCAGGTCGGCAAGTTTCCGGCCTACTCCGCAAGCTTAAATTTTACGGCATCTTGAGGACCGTCTGTATGGATTGGAGGCAATAACACCCAGCTTTCAATCCTACAAGTCACGGCTCCTTCACATCCGAGTGGGTAGTGTTTTCTCATTTATTGGATACTTGATATTATAAGGCCACGTCTGTATTAATGTGAAACTGGACCTGTTACATTAACGCTCCTCCGACTGATTTTATGTATCGTCATCTGTCAGTGTAACCCATCGCCATTTTGTTGTTTCGGGTCATATTCCTTACAAATGTACGAGTGTTCTCTGTTATAAATTGAATCGACGAAATTAAATTTGTAACATAACCTGTGTTGGAGGCAAAGCATTCTTTGTACACGAATATGTCTTGAATCACTGCACCAGCAGACGCCGATATTTCGTCTTCTAGCTTGAAAGTAATTTTAAGGAGTGTTAAGCTTGTAACGTTTATGTGTAGTCGCTTTCGCGGTAAGTCGAGATTTCCTACATCTTAGGCATTCTCGTCCGTAGCCTTATTTGTGCACATCACTGTTCCCTTCCGACGTGTGTTCGCAGGGTAACTTTGGGAGTGGACGACGCGTTCCTGTTCTTCGGAGCAGGTAAGTGTTTGCTTTCTGCTGTGGCGGTAGCTCCGTCGTCGCACGATATCTGGGTTGGTCGGCAATCCGGTGCGTCTACAAACAGTGCTGTGGTGGCTCAAGGTAAGTAAAGGTGATCTTTTGATGCGTGCCATAGTGTATTGTCGCCGACTAATCGGGAACCATAGGCTGTCCTATTTGGTGAATTCAGTTAGCTCATGAAGTTTAAAGCGTGTTCTGCAAGCCCGAATTTGCTCCTCTTTATACTTGCTCTCTAACTACTCGTTTAAACCGTACACCCTTATTACTTCTTATGGAGCGCATTAAGTTTTAAGGCCTTTTACTTATCAATAGAAACTGTTGAAACCTTTGATCCACAGTCGTTACCTAGCTCCACAACTTGTGAAAGTTGCTTGCTTGTTCCTTGGCTGTGATAGCCGTCTGCTGTAGTTCTCTGTTTCTCTTGTGTTTTGGGCAATTATATATTTATTAAAGGTCATTGTCAACGTTTCTGCTGGCTGTACCAGTTGGGAGTCACTTTTAAATTGCATGTCCACCCATCCTATATTTTATTTTGGACAACTGTATTTTTATTAAGTGTCATTGTCAACGTTTCTGCTGTCGCGTACCAGTTGGCTGTCACCTTTATTCCATGTCCTCCCAACTTATCTTGTACGAGTATTTGGGCAATTATAATTTTTATTAAGAGTCGTTATCAATGTTTCATCGGTGTGTGTCAGTTTGGAGTCACATTTAAATTGTATGCCCTCCCAGCTTTACCGGAATTTAAGGAGATTTTGTATTTTATTGCTTAATCGATTTTTACTAAGGCTTACACGTTGTTAAGGCCTTTCCAAAAGCCACAACCAGCGACGTGACTTTTAGCCCTTTCCGTATTTTGGATGGGCGTTGTCCATTTGTGTAACCCGTTGCCCATACTTGGAAACTGTTACTACATTTAGTGCCTCTTGTTGTAATTCATTTTACTGATAAAATTCGTTGTTGAACCCGCTAGCAGCCACGCCTAGTTGTTGTCACTTTTCTCCTATGCTTGGGAACAGTATACCTCTGGTTTCAAGCCCTGTTCTTAATGGTATAAATGGTTAACGTTTGTTATTAATGAATTGAGTCTGTTCAAGTTTTTAAAAGGATTGCGAGCATTGTTACTCTTTTAACAAGGTTTTTTATTGTAATTATAATATTGTTGTTAAGCAATGAAATGTATTCCATGAAACAACAAATGACGAAATGTGTGGGTCCACCTACTTTAAATTTATTCCTACAGGCCACTGTAGAGCTACACACCTTTTCAATTTCCTTAGAATGTGTTTTGGGGTATATTTGTAGATGTAGTATCGAAACATCGAGTAATTATTTGTTATTTTCTTCACACCGTAGTCAATCTACAACCAAAATCAGTGCTACTTGAAGAATAATACTATCGTCTATCATGAGCAACATATATTTTCGGATGTCAAAGAAACTTCATCTGCTAATTTTGGAAGAATATAGCTAGAGACAGCATTAAAGAAGGTTGTAGCCAATCAGTGCCACTAACGTGACGGCTAAGCTTAATATGAATCTAAGAAAAGGTGTCAATGAGAACGGGGGGGGGGGGGGTTAAGAACTGCCTCTACGCTTGTTGTGTGTGGATGCATGGGGGTTTGTCTCTGACCAACAAATATGAGCTCTAGACGGGGTTCTGGGTACTGTCACAGGCTGTAACACTGTTATGGCATCTGGGGCGACTGTTGTCACACCTTTCCTAGTACTGCCGTTGCCTGACGCCCCTGTTTTCTCAGATGCGGTAGATTTGGCTGACAGTGGTGTGAATGTTTAGGGTTGTGAGTTCACAGCTGTTTGAATGACCGACTGACTTTACAAAGCTCACACAATGCAGCTATAAACAGCCTCTTATCAGTGTGACTGGTATGTGAATGAATGACGCTGAGTTTAAGTCCACTTGTCACGGCAAGCTAAGTGTTGCTTGCGACCGACGCAATCCTACTGCTCGGAGTCGACGGTGTGGCACAGTGGAACCAACCTACAGGCGCACATTCCTCATGCTTCAGTTCACACGTAAGATGCCGAAGATTCATTCTGCTTACGGATCACAAGCCACTGGTGATTATATATTTGAACTCAACAACACCATTATTCTCAGAACCGCTCAACGTATGCACCGACGAGCACTGCTTTTATAAAATTATGATTATGAAATACACTCCTGGAAATGGAAAAAAGAACACATTGACACCGGTGTATCAGACCCACCATACTTGCTCCGGACACTGCGAGAGGGCTGTACAAGCGATGATCACACGCACGGCACAGCGGATACACCAGGAACCGCGGTGTTGGCCGTCGAATGGCGCTAGCTGCGCAGCATTTGTGCACCGCCGCCGTCAGTGTCAGCCAGTTTGCCGTGGCATACGGAGCTCCATCGCAGTCTTTAACACTGGTAGCATGCCGCGACAGCGTGGACGTGAACCGTATGTGCAGTTGACGGACTTTGAGCGAGGGCGTATAGTGGGCATGCGGGAGGCCGGGTGGACGTACCGCCGAATTGCTCAACACGTGGGGCGTGAGGTCTCCACAGTACATCGATGTTGTCGCCAGTGGTCGGCGGAAGGTGCACGTGCCCGTCGACCTGGGACCGGACCGCAGCGACGCACGGATGCACGCCAAGACCGTAGGATCCTACGCAGTGCCGTAGGGGACCGCACCGCCACTTCCCAGCAAATTAGGGACACTGTTGCTCCTGGAGCATCGGCGAGGACCATTCGCAACCGTCTCCATGAAGCTGGGCTGCGGTCCCGCACACCGTTAGGCCGTCTTCCGCTCACGCCCCAACATCGTGCAGCCCGCCTCCAGTGGTGTCGCGACAGGCGTGAATGGAGGGACGAATGGAGACGTGTCGTCTTCAGCGATGAGAGTCGCTTCTGCCTTGGTGCCAATGATGGTCGTATGCGTGTTTGGCGCCGTGCAGGTGAGCGCCACAATCAGGACTGCATACGACCGAGGCACACAGGGCCAACACCTGGCATCACGGTGTGGGGAGCGATCTCCTACACTGGCTGTACACCACTGGTGATCGTCGAGGGGACACTGAATAGTGCACGGTACATCCAAACCGTCATCGAACCCATCGTTCTACCATTCCTAGACCGGCAAGGGAACTTGCTGTTCCAACAGGACAATGCACGTCCGCATGTATCCCGTGCCACCCAACGTGCTCTAGAAGGTGTAAGTCAACTACCCTGGCCAGCAAGATCTCCGGATCTGTCCCCCATTGAGCATGTTTGGGACTGGATGAAGCGTCGTCTCACGCGGTCTGCACGTCCAGCACGAACGCTGGTCCAACTGAGGCGCCAGGTGGAAATGGCCTGGGAAGGCGTTCCACAGGACTACATCCAGCATCTCTACGATCGTCTCCATGGGAGAATAGCAGCCTGCATTGCTGCGAAAGGTGGATATACACTGTACTAGTGCCGACATTGTGCATGCTCTGTTGCCTGTGTCTATGTGCCTGTGGTTCTGTCAGTGTGATCATGTGATGTATCTGACCCCAGGAATGTGTCAATAAAGTTTCCCCTTCCTGGGACAATGAATTCACGGTGTTCTTATTTCAATTTCCAGGAGTTTAGTTTCCAGGTGCACAGCTCAAAATACAAACCCAAACTTTCCATCACGATATGACACGATGAAAATTTTGATTCTGCCGATGATGTATGTTTCGCTTTGTTGCAGTCAAGGCGAAGTTAAAAATTTTCAATTGAATGCCAGCTTTATAGTAAAACTTGTGCCAACGGATCCGGTGTTATCCAGAATCAAACAATTTATTCGGTCGGAGTGACCTTAGATAAAAAGTTAAACATTCAACAGGAAATGAAATCATACTAGCAGATTCAGAACCAGTCAGGGCACTAGGGTGATACCCGAAATGCTAAAAGCCAAAGTGCTTCAATTGCTACATTGATACCACTGGACACCGTATATACCAACATTGACAGAAAGCACTGCTATTGCAAAAATATTGATAAAGACATAGAAGTGATGCCAGAAATACCAGTCCGCCCCCAACGACATTATTTTCTGTAGCCACAGGCAGCATAACCGTGGTCACGTTTACACATCTACTTAGCCACTCACTGATCCCGATCCATATCGTGTTCCCCGTCATATGCATGTGTTCTTCAACACCGTGGGTCTCCAGGAACATGTTTGGCCTGCATTCCAAAACATGGAGCCCGGCATGTACTTCTTGAACAGCATAGTTGCAGCGTTTGGGATGCTGTAGCATGTCTATCATATGACGTATGTAGAGACTGCAGTACGCTGTAAAAAATTTCTAACACATTATAATTATAATAATGCAGTTTACAAAGTTGTGAACAAAATTCTGTTCAATACCGTTTACATGAAAATAAGTTACTCTGCAAAACATAGGACGAGGTAGATAAAGTAACATAACATATTACGAGGGCAGTTCAATAAGTAATGCAACACATTTTTTTTCTGAAACAGGGGTTGTTTTATTCAGCATTGAAATACACCAGGTTATTCCCCAATCTTTTAGCTACACAACACTATTTTTCAACGTAATCTCCATTCAATGCTACGGCCTTACGCCACCTTGAAATGAGGGCCTGTATGCCTGCACGGTACCATTCCACTGGCCGATGTCGGAGCCAACGTCGTACTGCATCAATAACTTCTTCATCATCCGCGTAGTGCCTCCCACGGATTGCGTCCTTCATTGGGCCAAACATATGGAAATCCGACGGTGCGAGATCGGGGCTGTAGGGTGCATGAGGAAGAACAATTCACTGAAGTTTTGTGAGCTCCTCTCGGGTGCGAAGACTTGTGTGAGGTCTTGCGTTGTCATGAAGGAGGAGTTCGTTCAGATTTTTGTGCCTACGAACACGCTGAAGTCGTTTCTTCAATTTCTGAAGAGTAGCACAATACACTTCAGAGTTGATCGTTTGACCATGGGGAAGGACATCGAACAGAATAACCCCTTCAGCGTCCCAGAAGACTGTAACCATGACTTTACCGGCTGAGGGTATGGCTTTAAACTTTTTCTTGGTAGGGGAGTGGGTGTGGCGCCACTCCATTGATTGCCGTTTTGTTTCAGGTTAGAAGTGATGAACCCATGTTTCATCGCCTGTAACAATCTTTGACAAGGTATTGTCACCCTCAGCCACATGACGAGCAAGCAATTCCGCACAGATGGTTCTCCTTTGCTCTTTATGGTGTTCGGTTAGACGAGGGACCCAGCGGGAACAAACCTTTGAATATCCCAACTGGTGAACAATTGTGACAGCACTACCAACAGAGATGTCAAGTTGAGCACTGAGTTGTTTGATGGTGATCCGTCGATCATCTCGAACGAGTCTGTTCGCACGCTCCGCCATTGCAGGAGTCACAGCTGTGCACGGCTCGCCCGCACGCGGGAGATCAGACAGTCTTGCTTGGCCTTGCAGCGATGATGCACACGCCTTGCCCAACGACTCACCGTGCTTTTGTCCACTGCCAGATCACCGTAGACATTCTGCAAGCGCCTATGAATATCTGAGATGCCCTGGTTTTCCGCCAAAAGAAATTCGATCACTGCCCGTTGTTTGCAACGCACATCCGTTACAGACGCCATTTTAACAGCTCCGTACAGCGCTGCCACCTGTCGGAAGTCAATGAAATTATACGAGACGAAGCGGGAATGTTTGAAAATATTCCACAAGAAATTTCCGGTTTTTTCAACCAAAATTGGCCGAGAAAAAAAAATGTGTTGCATTACTTATTGAACTGCCCTCGTAACTACTCGGTGGAATGTCAAGGACAGGTCCTGAGAGGTCTCTCAGCCGTGCACAGAAACCTGGACGTCACATGGTGCGATGTCAGTGTGATTATAGTGAGAAATAGGACTGGCGCCGCAGTTGGAGGCAATTAACGGAACGGGAAATGACAATGTGTGTCAAACAACTAGCATTTGCGGTGCACTGTGGAGGTGTTAGAGCGTGGCCCGTAGACAGCGTTTGGATGACTTCACGTGGGATAGATTCATCGGGAACCTGAGTGAATGAACTTTGTCTAACATGATCGTTTGGTGGTCCAGGTGCCGCAGCATCGGCGTATTGACCTCCAAATCTTTCGACATAGTGCACTCACCGGTCAATGTTACTGTGACACTGTACTCTTTCCTCGCGCGTGTCTTTTCAGAGGCGTTTTTGGCCGTGACTTCACTTTTATGGGTAACAATGCGTGACAGCATCGAAGAGTGTGGCCTATGGAATGAGAGGACATTCGTCGAATGGACTGACCTGCTGGTCCTCTTACTTAAATCCCATCGAGCACGTGTAGGATTCACTGGGAAGACGTACTGCAGTATCTCCACATGCTCCAACCATCCATCAGTTTTCAATCGCACTGGCGGAGGAATGGAACGCCCTACCACAAGAACACTTTGCCAACTTTGTGCTCGCGTTGCAGAGCACGTAATACCGTCTGTGATAGTCATACAGGGTGTCACAAAAAGGTACGGCCAAACTTTCAGGAAACATTCCTCACACACAAAGAAAGAAAATATGTTATGTGGACATGTGTCCGGAAACGCTTACTTTCCATGTTAGAGCTCATTTTATTACTTCTCTTCAAATCACATTAATCATCGAATGGAAACACACAGCAACGGAACGTACCAGCGTGACTTCAAACACTTTGTTACAGGAAATGTTCAAAATGTCCTCCGTTAGCGAGGATACATGCATCCACCCTCCGTCGCATGGAATCCCTGATGCGCTGATGCAGCCCTGGAGAATGGCGTATTGTATCACAGCCGTCCACAATACGAACACGAAGAGTCTCTACATTTGGTACCGGGGTTGCGTAGGCAAGAGCTTTCAAATGCCCCCATAAATGAAAGTCAAGAGGGTTGAGGTCAGGAGAGCGTGGAGGCCATGGAATTGGTCCGCCTCTACCAATCCATCGGTCGCCGAATCTGTTGTTGAGAAGCGTACGAACACTTCGACTGAAATGTGCAGGAGCTCCATCGTGCATGAACCACATGTTGTGTCGTACTTGTAAAGGCACATGTTCTAGCAGCACAGGTAGAGTATCCGGTATGAAATCATGACAACGTGCTCCATTGAGCGTAGGTGGAAGAACATGGGGCCCAATCAAGACATCACCAACAATGCCTACCCAAACGTTCACGGAAAATCTGTGTTGATGACGTGATTGCACAATTGCGTGAGGATTCTCGTCAGCCCACACATGTTGATTGTGAAAATTTACAACTTGATCACGTTGGAATGAAGCCTCATGCCGGCCGCGGTGGCCGTGCGGTTCTAGGCGCTGCAGTCCGGAGCCGTGGGACTGCTACAGTCGCAGGTTTGAATCCTGCCTCGGGCATGGATGTGTGTGATGTCCTTAGGTTAGTTAGGTTTAAGTAGTTCTAAGTTCTAGGGGACTGATGACCACAGCAGTTAAGTCCCATAGTGCTCAGAGCCATTTGAACCATTTTGAATGAAGCCTCATCCGTAAAGAGAACATTTGCACTGAAATGAGGATTGACACATTGTTGGATGAACCATTCGCAGAAGTGTACCCGTGGAGGCCAATCAGCTGCTGATAGTGCCTGCACACGCTGTAAATGGTACGGAAACAACTGGTTCTCCCGTAGCACTCCCCATACAGTGACGTGGTCAACGTTACCTTGTACAGCTGCAACTTCTCTGACGCTGACATTAGGGTTATCATCAACTGCACGAAGAATTGCCTCGTCCATTGCAGGTGTCCTCGTCGTTCTAGGTCTTCCCCAGTCGCGAGTCATAGGCTGGAATGTTCCGTGCTCCCTAAGACGCCGATTAATTGCTTCGAACGTCTTCCTGTCGGGACACCTTCGTTCTGTAAATCTGTCTCGATACAAACGTACCCATACATCAAATGGGCATATGCCAACTCTGCATTTGTAAACATTGCACTGACTGCAATACCACATTCGTGATGAACACTAAGCTGTTGATGCTACGTACTGATGTACTTGATGCTAGTACTGTAGAGCAATGAGTCGCATGTCAACACAAGCACCGAAGTCAACATTACCTTCCTTCAATTGGGCCAACTGGCGGTGAATCGAGGAAGTACAGTACATGCTGACGAAACTAAAATGAGCTCTAACATGGAAATTAAGTGTTTCCGGACACATGTCCACATAACATCTTTTCTTTATTTGTGTGTGAGGAATGTTTCCTGAAAGTTTGGCCGTACCTTTTTGTAACACCCTTTATACATTACTAAGAACAACATCCCACCATTTGTAATGTCCAGGTGACTGAAGACTTCAGTGTAATTATTGTCTTTGAATAAAAGTTTCATTTCGGTTTGTCTCAATGCATATTACTACCAGTTACTATACATATTATACTGTATAATGCGAGTTTTATCGATTTGTGTTACTTGGCAGGAAGATATCATGTGAAAGTTCCTTTCGCCCTTGCGTTTTGCACACCGGTGTGTATGAGACATTTATTGCGAATTGCTGGGATCAGTTAATGGCACAGATATAAGGAAAATTTCGTGGCAATGTACAACTGGAGTACCGCTCTACGAGGTACGACAATAAAGTAATGAGACTGATTTTCTTTGCAAGATGTGGCAACCCTGTAGGCTTGTGCAGGCACAATATCTTTGACCTTGGTCTATAAGCTGCTTCTAGCCCAAGCTGCACATCGATGCAACTGCTCAGTCATGAGTTGTGCTGTAATAAGTTAACACGTGTTTGTGTCTCTCGTCACGGAAATGGAACCGCATAATATTGCCCAATGGTATGCCATTTCTTTTTTGAGTTTGTGTGAAAACGCGACGACAACTTACGGTAAGCTTCAGAATGCTTTTGGAGAGGAGGTTATGTCAAGACTCAAGTTTTTAGTTGGCATAAAATGTTTAGCGAATGCAGAAAGAATGTTGAAGATGAAGAACGCAGTGGACGACCATCAACCTCACAGACATGTCAGGTAGGCCAGGGTGCGTGAACTCGGACGATCTGATCGAAGATTATCCGTGAAAATGATTGCAGAAGAACTGAACATCAATCGAGAAACGGTTCATCCAATAATAACTGAAGATCTTGGTATGAGAAAGATTTGTGCAAAAATGGTCCCCAAAAATCTCTCACCACAACAGCGAGAAACACGGAAAAATGTGGCAGCCGATCTGTTAGAGCAAACGGAAATCAATCCAGAATTGTTGAGCCATGTTATCACTGGTGATGAAAGTTGGTTTTTTCAGTAAGATCCAGAGACAAAACGCCAAAGTTCGCAATGGTGCTCAAAGGGATCACCCAGACCAAAAAAAGGTCGCATGTCAAAGTCAAAAGTGAAATGCATGCTTGTGTGCTTCTTTGATTCCAAGGGAATTGTTCATAAAGAGTGGTTGCCTCCTGGACAAATTTTAGAAAGACTTGAGGAAATGTTGTTGTAGTCTTAACTCCCATGACGTTTTTGATAGAACACTCCACACTAGACTATCCTACGCAAGCTTCTTCATCTGTGCAGAACAGCTGCAACCAGTATTTGAACCTGTGTACTGTAAAGCCTCGCTCTCTCTCCATAGATTTTACCCTTCCACCTTTCTCCACACAGACTTTTCTCCACTGCTAAATGAACTATTCCTTGATGCCTGTGGCCGAGCGGTTCTAAGCGCTTCAGTCCGGAACCGCGCTGCAGCTACGGTCGCGGGTTCGAATCCTGCCTCGGGGATGGATGAGTGTTATGTCCTTAGGTTAGTTAGGTCTAAGTAGTTCTAAGTCTAGGGGACTGATGACCTCACATGTTAAGTCCCATAGTGCTCAGAGCCATTTGAACCTTGATGCTTCAGGATGTGATCAACCGGCCACTTCTTCTAGTCAACTTGTGCCACAGATTTCTCTTTAAGCAGTTTTTGGTGTTGCTGAGCAACAGTCGTATAATAATTTTTAAATGAACACACCGGCATTTGACTGTATCGTTGTTTATTTAATTACGACCTAGGTTCCAGCCTTTTATGCCATCAGTCACTTGAATAAGACAGAAACCTACATTGTGATTAAATAAACAACGAAACAATCGAATGACAATGTGTTCATCTAAAAATTACTTTTTCTCTCCAATCCCATTTGGTGCCTCTTCGTTAGATATCCTATCTAAAATTCAACATTCTTCTGTAGCATCACATTTCAAAAGCTTCCATTCTTTGCTGCTCTGTACTATTTATAATGCACATTTCACTTCCGTTCAGAGTTACACGCCAGCCAAATACTCTCAGAACTGACTTCCTAATAAATTTGTATCAGATGTTGAAATATTTCTCTTTTTTTCAGGTACATTTTTCTTGCTGTTGCTCTGTTTGAGCCATTGGCACTTATTTTACTGCAGCTAACCTTCTTTTATTTCTGTGGTGTTCGTCACAAAGTGGGAAAATGATAGGGCAAACGAAGAAAATAGACCACAGAGGATATCAGGTTTAGTTGTTAGGTAGAGATGAAACAACCAGCACAGTGCAGGTCCCCATGGGATCCTTCACCATCCAAGCGCAAGACTGGTAAATTAAAACTGAAGTTTTACCGACGAACTATGAAGGAACTTCAAGAAGTTAATTACGCATTATTATGACAACCTAAGTAATTTTTATTGAATGCTACATTAGATTTCAGAGTGACACAGATGCAATAGAAATTGACTTCTCGGTCACGGAGCTATTCGGGAATCACTGTGTGACGGTCCTCATCGTCTGAAAATCTGCAACTGCTGCTGACCAGTTCCTGGATTGCTTGGACATTCTCGTCTGTGAACGACGTCGACGGGCTTCCTTCGCGATCAGAGTCACCGACGTCCGTACTGTCTTGATCAAATTGTTGGCACCATTTCGCCACGACCGGACGCGCCGCTGTAATTGGTCCATACACCAATACATACTGTGAATCTGTGTGAAATTCGGGCATTTTGGCCGCAAGAATCCTACTTTTCCGCATACTTAGATTTTGCAGTACGTTTCCAGTTGCCGTGTCGTTTCACTCCCATAGCGTGATGCACCTGTTATCCGTACCGCAACAGAACTGTGTCCGGAGAAAACTCAGGACATTGTAATGTCCCCACAGCAAATACCCTCTACCACGCACCAATTAATCATTTTCAATCAAACCATCCACATTCATTCACTTTGGAAAAGTTATCTGATCTGAGTTTCTCGAAATATATGCGCCAAAGTATTTTCTAGTGCATTTATTCTTGAAATAACAGAGATGCATATATGCATTCTCCATGGTTGTTACAGTGGTAACTAGGACAGCTTCTGGAGTATCTGTTGAGGGATTGACGTGTTTCTGGGAGATACATATACTGCTTTTCTTCTCGCTAAAGCGAGCCAATTAACATTTTTGCTGCTAGCGGTTTGTTTTGAAGAGAAAGAGATTGTAAAAGGAAAATAATTAAGGCGTGGAATCATCGGAGATCTGGACATGTAATGAAGATGGATTTAATACACGATTTCCTCCATAAATAAGGTTTGTGACTTTTTTGTTCTGGAGTGAATGAACGAATGAGTTTTTTTCTGAATCAATTGTTGATCACGCTGGCCCTGTAATTAGTGGGGAAGTTTCAGCTGTGTCGAAGAGAGCCTGCAATCACTGAGTCTGTGTTAAATCGTCCAAAAAGGCATCGTACACATCTGGAATTCGCAATCTTTCGTAAAAGGAACAAATTGTCCAAACGATTGATTCTCCCGACTGACTGCAGTGTTTAACAGTAATAATAAATGTAAAGATCTCTTACAGCAAGCCAGCCGCTGATTACCAAGACGAAGGACTCCACCAAAGATTCTATTTGACTGATTCTTTTTATCACTCTATCGCGTAATGAAATCTTATATTAAAAACTATACATAGATAAAGGAGAGAAAGAGAGAGATAGCGAATGAAAATAGAGATAATACTAAGAATCCTCCATTAGTCTCATTTTTCGCCTGTCTTATCACGGATCAGCCAAGGACTGGGAGGGCCTTACTTTACTGTACAGACTTATGTGTGAAGGTGAAGGGATCTTAAAGACAACAGATACACGTCTATACAGACAAGACATTACACAGAGATAGAGGCTAGCTGCATTGATCATCTATTCTTAGATTAAAGAGACGGCAACTTATTATCCGAACGTTAAAATGTTAAAATGGCCAATCAGTGACAGGGCGACATGTACTCTCTTCTGACAACGGGCCATTTCTGCACAACTGTCTTTGCACGGGATGAAGTGTCGCCGGCCGGAGTGACCGAGCGGTTCTAGGCGCTACAGTCTGGAACCGCGCCACCGCAACTGTCGCATGTTTGAATCCTGCCTCGGGCATGGATGTGTGAGATGTCCTTAGGTTAGTTAGGTTTACGTAGTTCTAAGTTCTAGGGGACTGATGACCTCAGTAGTTAAGTCCCATAGTGCTCAGAGCCATTTGAACCATTTTTTTGATGAAGTGTTCTCGTTCCAGTCAACCCACACGGAAGAGGACGGTTACAGTCCATAACAATTGCTATCCACCTGTATATCTCTACCTACCTACCACTATTTGCTACCAACATCACGTTTTAAAAGAGCAACTAACGACCATCCCTTGCTGTCGACCCTCCGATTCAGGTATCAATTGACTCACCAGGTTTATTGATCTCCATCCAGTCAATAAAATGAGAGGAAGAAATTTCTCCCATATAAGAAGTACGAGCATGCGACGTATCGGTTCGGTAAGCCTGGGCGTGGACGGAGGTGCGACGTCTCGTGTGTCAGCCAAACCGGTCAGCGACTCCTCGGAGCGTTTCGGCGTCGCTCGAGCACTGCCAATGTCCGGGCAGGTGCGGTGGCTCTGTCTGTACCTAAACCTGCAGCGAGCACCTGCTTCCTCAACTTTCTACCTTCCTCGACGGTTTCGAGTCTCACAAGTGCGCCGCCAGTTACTTACGAGAGAAGCGCAACGCTTGAGAAGATATACCGCCGGCATGGAAGAGATAGCGACCCCGTTCGCCACGCCCTCTACATCACAGACGCAGAACCAGGGGGCAGCGGGTGCGTGTGAGGGGGGGGGGCGGGGGGGGGGGGGCGGCGGAGGGGTAGGGCAGTGACAAGAGTAATACAGGGGTGGGATATGGGGCATGAGCTCCTCCACCCATAAATTTTCGTCCTCCTTAATGAAATGAGCAATTTATTTCATCTCATCATACATTTCTTCCGCCTCTTTACTGTATGCGGAGTCGGTAGACATTTAGACTTGTAATACTGTGATGGGTGTTGGGTTCCTGTTTTGGCCCCTCTGTCTCATTTTACTGCTCACATATTGGTCGAAAAACTATTATTGGATGATGATGATTATTATTATTATTATTTTGTTGGAATAAAATTGTCAAAAGCTATGTAACACAAGAACACGTGGAAAAGACAGAGTCAGTAAAAGGTGTTATACACTTAACTCATTTCCCACTGAACACAGTAGATTCTTCTTTCATCTACATCTACATCTACATCTGCATGGCTACTCGGCAGTTCACTCTCAAGTGCCTACTTCTCTACCATTCCACTCTCGAATGGAGCGTGGGAAAAAGAAACACCTAAATCAATTCTGACTTCTCTTATTATGAAGATCATTTTTCCCTTCGTAGGTGGGCATCAACAGATAACTATCTTCAGAATTTCTAAAATTATCGTAGGAACTGACAAACAAACGACTACCCAAGTTGGTGTGTAAAATCTCTGAGACTATGGACATAGGTACCGTCACACTTTCGAAAGAACGTCATCCACTCAATCTCGAAGGAAACAAGTTCAGGTGAGTGCGAGAACCAGCTTAACATCTCATACATCCAAGCTGTTGACAAGAATGACCCTCACCTGGTCATACTTTCCACGGCACAAAGAAGAATACGGACTTTTTTTTTAAAACAAGCGGCGGTATTTACGACCAGCCCTGTGTTACACAACGGCTTCATTATTCTTTTATGGGACAAAGGACTGGCAGACGCCCTTAACCGTGCCACGGTTAAGGACAGATCATTCTGCTACCGAAGGCGAAGAGGCTGCCTCTATTGAGCGTCGCACGCGAGACAATGTGGCGGAACGCAGTCTAATTACTGCAGTCGAAGTCGCCGCGCTGAATGGGACGGGAGTCTCTCAAGAAAAGCGCTTTCATTAACCTAGTTGAGTTCACAACGGGCTAGCGATCGTTACTGTTTGCCCCTTTTACGCTACTGTCTCTTGGCTGATTGTCAAACAGCAGTTACTCATGCAGTTATACGAGCCACATGCAACACAGTTGCTACCAAATCGGCAAGGAAATGTGGATAATTCAATTTCACTAAAGAGCTTTGTAGACAATATTCTAGTTCTGAACAGTAGCCTTGGCAAGCACTGCCACTGTATCCAAATCAGAACAGATATCTGTGTGCCATGGTTTCACTAAAGGGCTTTGCAGACAATACGTTAATTCTGTAGCGCGCTGCCGGTAAACACTCCCACCAATAACCAATTATGGACAAAAAATCTGACAAAAATATGGTCATAATTTTACCATTCGTTTGAGTAAAATGCTTGTAAAATTTAAAGTAAGAATTCCGAAGATCTCGGAACAGACATATTGCCAAAACCCTGATACGCAGCCACAGTTCCCTATGAACAATATTCGTCAAGCCTGTTTAAAAAATAATCGGTCGTCTGCGACAAACAATCTAGCAGACGATTAAACTCTATTTGTCAGAACGTTATTAATGATGTATGGAAACTAAGTCACGGTGTAATACGACAAGTGTACGAGACAGTTAACGTACGAGCATCGCTATGCATATGGCGAATGATAATATAAGCTAAAGATCCGTGTACTAGGTATTCATGAGAATGACAGCCGCGCAGGCACGGGATAATCTTTCGCCGGGATGTGGTTGTAGAAATAATTGCAAGCTTCAGGCGATGTACGAATTGAGCTGTTGCTAATGGTATTCCAGCTCTTATCAGACTCAGTAATAACAACCATTTCATTAGGACGTACACAGAAAGCCCAAAAGACTGCTCTTCTGGATATTTTCAGTTTTATTCATCGAAGCAGATCTCGCTTCTTGGTTTTGTTCCTCCAACCATACGCTTTATTACATGCCATGACGTCTTGTAACTACATTGTTCTGTTGGCTCTAGGGTTTGGTTCTGAGGCAGTCACTGTTTCTAACTCTCTCCCTTCACCCCAAAAGTATTCGCATTTAACTTGCCACAGATGCTTAGGGTTGTAATAATAATAACTATAAAATAAATACCTTTTAAATATTATCGTAATCATTTGTTTATTCAGCTGTCAGAGGAAGGTTTTTGAATTTTAGGGGAGGAGGGGGGGGGGGGGGGGGGATTCACATCCTCCAGGATACCCCTCGCTTTCGCATTGGATCAGCACCTGCTGTTGCATTTTGAGTAGTTATTAAAATCTACACAACCTCTGTTTTTCTGTCGGCTCACTCTTGTGTTCATCTGACTCGCAAGAGCCGCTGAATGGTACTGTTTAGACGTGGCTGGACTTTGCCGTCGTTTATTACATTACTGTTGATTCGAATCTCATTGTGAAACACAGTATTGACTTGTTTGTTTAATTTTGGAGGCATATATTGAACAAACTATGTATTTAATAAGAAAGCATTATTCGTGACAGATTCTTTCCATCGTAGAATAAAACTGGTGACCTCCAGAAACTTAGTCTTCCAAGGCTGCCTGTTTATGTTCTAATGAGATACTGTCTGTTGTGGACGACAGAGGTTGGAACTCCACCAGCGCCGAACCCGGCTACACTGATTCGTGCACGCACATACTATACAAAGCGACTCGTCAAAACTCAAAGCCCGCTGGAATTCACTAACACGCTTGCAGACGCATCTTGACATGGGCAGACTTGTGAAGCAGAAACTGTTCAGCTCCCAACTGATGTGAAATATAGGTAAAGAGACTTGACTGGATAGAGCTAATTCTGGCAAAAACGTTAACGGTTCCGTTAAGTTTCGGGTGTGCAGCCGCAAGAATTCTCCTTCTTATAATATTTCGGCTGTATAACGTTCAGCCATCTTCACAGTGAGCCGCAAGACTGCCGCTCCAGTGCTCGCTTCGTCCCTTTATACTCGTGTAACGCGCAACTGCGCATGCGGCCACAGATGCAAATGCGCCAGAGACGTTGGTCGGCGTCAGTGATGCGTACAATGCGCGAGTTACATCGATGACGCCGCAGTCGATCTGTGTTGGCATGTCGATATATCATTGTGAGCTGCACTGCGACGAGGTCTTTGCGAGTTTATTACACCAAGTGCCGGATTCCATGATTTATCAAGGTTGAAACCATTATCTCTATTAATTAAATTCGTCGTCAAGCGAATCTCGATTGCCTCCTTCACTATCGAGTCCCAAAAAGATGATGTAGTTGCCAAAATTTCGACGTTGTCATACAACATACTGTGACCAGCAAATCATCTTTGACGAAGACCACGAGTGCTGCTGTCTTTGGTGAAGGAAGAAAAATCACTTTTACTCTGTGTCTGCTGAGAATCCGTCCTATTTTAGATGAGAGGCTACCCAAATATGGCAGAAAGGCCATTGATTTAAACATTACACATTCTTGCCTGTTGCACAATATGCTAGTCATCTGCTGCTATCGTTGACCGTGGTACACTACCACCCTTTAGCCGGCCGGTGTGGCCGTGCGGTTTAGGCGCTTCAGTCTGGATCCGCGTGACCGCTACGGTCGCAGGTTCGAATCCTGCCTCGGGCATGGATGTGTGTGATGTCCTTAGGCTAGTTAGGTTTAAGTAGTTCTAAGTTCTAGGGGACTGATGACTACAGATGTTAAGTCCCATAGTGCTCAGAGCCATTTGAACCATTTGAACCACATATTTACTAACGCAATCACTGATTTTTTGTGGAACTGATCACGTAACTCTCCAGTTTAACTACATTATTTTTGTTTTTTCTCAAATTGTATTGTATTTCATAACGTCCGGCCCCATCTACATCTACGGCGCTACTAATGCTACGACCTCTTCTTCAAGTACAAGGGATAGTCCCAAAGTTTTAGATTTTGTTGTCTGCGCGGTTCCAGATTGAAGCGCCTAGAACCGCTCGGCCACCAGAGGCCGGCCAAGCAATGAGTACTGGTGGGACAGGGTACCCTCCACCACGCACCGTACGGTGGCTCATGTAGGATGTTTATAGATGTAGATGTACATCAAACAAGTCTGAATGACGAGAAGGAAGGGGCGTACAATCTCCTTGAGAGCAAATGGGAATCGCAAGGGGAGGCTCTGCTGCTCTAAGACCAACGTGTCACAATCTAGGCGATATTGGAGAAAGTGGAAACGAGTCATGCACCAATTGCACAATACTGTAAACAGGAAAAAGACCGCAGCCCGCTAGGATCTGCGACAGCTCGCAACTATTCGAAAAACCTGCCTAGCTGTCTAGCTGCGTAATTATCTTGTACGAGTCGTCAGTGTGTCTCTATGACCCCGAGACATATGAGCAATGCAAAAAGTGGTAACATGTGGATTCACCATTTGAAGTGGTGAAGACCCAGTCATAATCGGGCTACGTGATGCAGAGTGTTTTTTTGGGGCTGCCACGGTGTACTGCTGACAGAAGTCTCCTGATCATGTCACAGGAGACTGTCAAGTCTAAGCGTCACGTGAAGCTGTCAAAGTGAGTTTTTATGCTCCGCAGCGACGCCTAGCTCATTCTGTACCGTACAGTGACAGTGCCAGGACTGAGGGAGTAGCGGGAAAGAGTACAGTGAAGGTGTCTATGGGGGGAGGGCATGCCGATGACGTTGAAAGGTAGCACGCCACGTTGTCACTTTAACAACATAGTGATAACCACGCCTCCCTAGTCTAAATATCTTCTTTTTCAGACAAGACAGATTTGGAGACGCTAATTGGCACAAAGGTGGAACGAGTATATAGAGGGTCTACACAAGGGCGATGTTCTTGGGGACAACATTATGGAAATGGAAGAGGAGGTAGAAGAAGATGAAATGGGAGATATGATACTGCGTGAAGAGTTTGACAGAGCACTGAAAGACCTAAGTTGAAACAAGGCCCCGGGAGTAGACAACATTCCATTAGAACTACTGACAGCCTTGGGAGAGCCAGTCTTGACAAAACTCTACCATCTGAGGAGCAAGATGTATGAGACAGGCGAAATACCCTCAGACTTCAAGAAGAATATAATAATTCCAATCCTAAAGAAAGCAGGTGCTGACAGATATGAAAATTACCGAAGTATCAGTTTAATAAGCCACGGCTGCAAAATACTAACACGAATTCTTTACAGATGAATGGAAAAACTGGTAGAGGCCGACCTCGGGGAAGATCAGTTTGGATTCCGTAGAAATGTTGGAACACGTGAGGCAATACTGACCCTACGACTTATCCTAGAGAAGAGATTAAGGAAAGGCAAACAGACGTTTCTAGCATTTGTAGACTTAGAGAAAGCTTTTGACAATGTTGATTGGAAAACTCTATTTCATATTCTGAAGGTGGCAGGGGTAAAATACAGGGAGCGAAAGGATATTTACAATTTGTACAGAAACCAGATGACAGTCATAAGAGTTGAGGGGCATGAAAGGGAAACAGTGGTCGGGAAGGGAGTGAGACGAGGTTGTAGCCTATCCCCAATGTTATTTAATCTGTATATTGAGCAAGTAGTAAAGGAAACAAAAGAAAAATTCGGAGTAGGTATTAAAATCCACGGAGAAGAAATACAAACTTTAAGGTTCAAATGGCTCTGGGCACTATGGGGCCTAACATCTAAGGTCATCTGGTATGGATGTGTGTGATGTCCTTAGGTTAGTTAGGTTTAAATAGTTCTAAGTTCTAGGGGACTGATGACCACAGAAGTTAAATCCCATAGTGCTCAGAGCCATTTGAGCCAAGACTTTTCTGAAAGTATTTGTATGGAGTGTAGCCATGTATGGAAGTGAAACATGGACGATAAACCGTTTGGACAAGAAGAGAATAGAAGCTTTCGAAATGTGGTGCTACAGAAGAATGCTGAATATTAGGTGGGTAGATCACATAACTAATGAGGAGGTATTGAACAGAATTGCGGAGAAGAGGAGTTTGTGGCACAACTCGACTAGAAGAAGGGATCGGTTGTTAGGACATATTCTGAGGCATCAAGGGATCACCAATTTAGTATTGGAGGGCAGCGTGGGGAGTAAAAATCGTAGAGGGAGACCAAGAGATGAATACACTAAGCGGATTCAGAAGGATGTAGGTTGCAGTAGGTACTGGGAGATGAAGAAACTTGCACAGGATAGAGTAGCATGGAGAGCTGCATCAAACCAGTCTCAGGACTGAAGACCACAACAACATCAATGGGCTTCTCTCAGGATATGAAAAGTAGAGGCTTGCACCCCCAGCGCGGGAACCCCGGTACTGTGTCTGGACTGGCCACCATGCCAGAACAGTCTGCTGCCGCCGTAATCAAAGTGAATGGTAAAGTATTGCAGCCCCAACGTAGGGTGACAGTTAGTATAGATTCTACCCAAATGTACGCTTTGCATGTCAAACACCGTTGCTTAAGTGATGTGTGTTTGTCATTTTTGTGTAAGATTTATCAGCTTGTTCTCCAGAAAGATGTAGTTACTAAAGGTTCAATAAAACTTTTCATTATTTTGTAAACGTAAATACGCCATTTTTCTCATTCATACTGCTCTACTATTCCCTTTACTGCAATGGTACATGGGCACACCAACAATTTAAAATCTAGTCTTATTAAATTAGTTAATTTGATTACTAATTTGAGTCCTGAAAGTGATTAAAGGCGTAAGCAAAAAAGGTGACAGCCGGCCGGGGTGGCCGAGCGGTTCTAGGCGCTACAGTCTGGAACCGCGCGACCGCTACGGTGCTCAGAGCCAAAAAAGGTGACATGAGTAAATTCGCTAATTCGTATATAAAAAAATTAAGGCTGTAGCACACGATTTGAAGGCTACTGCCAAGATAAAATTGTTCTTTATTTAAAGACAATAATATGAGTAAAGCAAGTGATGTCTTGCAGTGTGATAGAAGAAAAAACAGGAGTTGATAGTAATGAGATAGGGGATCCAGTATTAGAATCATAATTTGAATGAGCTTTCAAAGATTTAATGTCAAATAAGGCACAAGGGAAGACAACACTCCATCGATTTTTCCAAAATAATTGGAGGGCAGTGGCAACAAAACGAACATTCACACCGATGTGTAGAGCGTGTGACACCGATGATATTCCATCACACTTTCGGAAAAATTCCGAAGATAGCAAGAGCCGAGAAGTGCGAGAACTGTCGCACATTCAATTTAACAAAATAGTTCAAAAATGTTCAAATGTGTGTGAAATCTTATGGGACTTAACAGCTAAGGTTATCAGTCCCTAAGGTTACACACTGCTTAACGTAAATTATCCTAAGGACAAACACACACACCCATGCCCGAGGGAGGACTCGAACCTCCACCGGAACCAGCCGCACAGTCTAAGACTGTAGCACCTCAGACCGCTCGGCTAATCCCGTGCGGCTACAAAATGGTTCAAATGGATTTGAGCGTTATGGGACTTAACGTCTGAGGTCATCATTCCCTAGAACTTAGAACTACTTAAACCTAACTAACCTAAGGATATCACACACATTCATGCCCGAGGCAGGATTCGAACCTGCGACCGTAGCGGTCGCGCGGTTCCAGACTGAAGCGCCTAGAACCGCTCGGCCACACCGGCCGGCTCAGTTTAACAGCTCATGAATTTAAGCTGCTGACAGGAATAACATATAGAAGAAAGAAAATTGAGGATCTGTTAGAAGACGGTTTGCATGTAGGAAAGAAAAAAGGTACCAGAGAGGCAGTTCTGACGTTGCGGTTGATAATGGAAGCAATATTGAAGAAAACTCAAGACATAGGACTTGTCGACCTGGGAAAAGCGTTCGACAATGTAAAATGTTGCAAGATGTCCGAAACTCTGAGAAAAATAACGGTAAGCTATAGGAAAAGACGGGTAATACACAATATGTACAAGAACCAAGAAGGAACAAGAAGAGTGCAAGTCCAAGAACGAAGTGCTTGGATGAAAAAGGGAATAAGACAAGCATTTAGTTTTTCTCCCCTTCAGTACCATCTATACATCGAAGAGGCAACGATGGAAATAAAAGAAAGTTTCAAGAGTGGGATTAAAATTCAAGGCGAAAGGATATCAGAGATAAGATTCGATGATGACTCTGCTATCTTCGTCGAAAGTGGAGAAGAATTAGTGGATCCGTAGAATGTAATGAACAATCTAATGAGCACAAAATATCGACTGACAGCAAATATAAGAAAAACTAAAGTAATGAGAAGTAGCAGAAATGAGAACGGCGAGAAACAATATCAGAATCGGTCATCACGATACAGACGAAGTTGAGGAATTCTGCTAGCTAGGCAGCAATATGACCCATGATGGACGGAGCAACGAGGCCAAAAAAGCAGATTAGCACTGGCACAAAGGGCATTCCTGGCCAAGAGAAGACTGAAGGTGTTGGATGATAGGACATGTGTTAACACATCAGGAAATAACTTCCGTGGTACTAGGGGGAGCTGTAAAGGGTAAAATCTGTAGAGGTGAGTGAGACTGGAATAGATAGATAGATATCCAGCGATCACAGGCCCTGCAGACACGCGCTGCTTCCACAAACTGCCTCCATTCCTTCCTGTTTCGTGCCCGGTTCCTCCAGGTGCCTTCGATTCCCAGGGCTGCTAGGTCCTTCGCCAGGTAGTCCATCCAGCGCTGCCTTGGTCGTCCAATGGAGCGTTTGGTGTTTGATTTCTCCGCTCGTGCCATCTTCGCCTGTCTTCCATCTGGCATACGGGCTACATGGCCCACCTAGAGACTGGAATACATCCAGCAAATAACAGAGATCGTAGGTTGCAAGTGCCACTCTGAGATGAAACCGATTGCACAGGAGTGGAATTCGGAGAGGGCCAGATCAAACCAGTCAGGAGACTAGGTAATTTTTCAGGTGGAACTGCTGCTGAACAGCCAAATTGCCGGGCGCTACAACAAAGGTCTGAAACAAGTCGTCTATCATTGCGAAAAATGTGTCGCATTGAAGGATGAAAGTATGGAGGAGCTAAACCATCGCCAAGTTTCACGGTCGCAGCTTGAGTTTTTCGAGGTGATAATTAAAAACTTGTAACTACCCCTCGGATAACTCATGGGCAGTAATCTCACATGAATATTTCCTTATTCTTTGTTTGGCCAGGGAAGATTAACGGTTGTATCATTAAACAAGCTGCATTCCTAATCGTGCAGCATACCTGCCATTAATATTGCACTCATAACAAGATATTTATTTTTGCGTTATCTCTGACAAGCCGGCTGCACTTCAACCAAAACGGACATTAACGACTGATACATCCATCACAATATAGATCACAAGATACACTTACACGATTATCTTGCTGTAAATGACTGATGATAAAAAGTTGCAGGCCAGTAAGAGATATCTTACAGCATTCAACACGACACCGAACTACTACGCTCTCTCTAATTCGAATGTATTTCAAGACATGATTCATATATCCCCTTCGAAATATTTTCGGCAAAATTATTCATACCGTAATTCAGTTAATGTATGAGAATTATTTGCTGCTTATTCCTATCCATTTTCGTCGAACATTACATGTAGCACGAGCGAACAGAAATGACAAAATATCGGACTTTATAAGACTAATTAATAACTGACGATGTATGTACGTGGATAACATTTTTATTTAAAGGTGTTTTTGATGTCAATGAATTTTCCGTTCCTTCTTGATAGAAGACTTTCATGTTTATGGACGAAAAGCGAGCAACCTGCGTTTCATGCAATACATTTTTGGTTATTGTTGTCTAATGTTGTTTTTTGTGTAAATGGATTCCTCTGCCCATTCTTGGTAGAACAGTTTCATATTTATGGTTGAAAGGCAAATAAATTTCGTCTTGTTGCTTACACACTTGTCTTATTAATACATCTTCAGATAGAGACAACGAAAGCTTTACTCTGCAAGAAACTAAACGTAGAAAACGAAATACATTATTAACTATACAGATTCTATATTAATACGTCAAACACTATTAGAAGCTTTTACTTGCCACAGTGCGATACTGCTGCATAGAAAAAAGTACAGAGTTTGTCATTTTACCACATTGTAAACTGTGGTCACTATACCGAAAATATTATTATTGTTATATTTCCGCAGAAGAGAGAGACAACTTACATTATACAGGCGGATGATAATGTAATTGATGTCTAAAGATACAAGAGTATTAAGCTACAGGCTACACAATGAAAGATAGCAAACCATTACAAAGTAGACCTACATTATAAAAAAGTACACAAGTGTATTTTTTTAAAATCTAGTCATTGAAACAGAAGAAAGAGTACAATAGTCAAAAATTATGTTAAAAAGAATACATGAAACACTATACGAATTTCATGAACCACCAATATACCGGGTGATCAAAAAGTCAGTATATATTTGAAAACTGAATAAATCACGGAATAATGTAGATAGAGAGGTACAAATTGACACACATGCTTGGAATGACATGGGGTTTTATTAGAACCAAAAAAATACAAAAGTTCAAAAAATGTCCGACAGATGGCCCTTCATCTGATCAGAATAGCAACAATTAGCATAACAAAGTAAGACAAAGCAAAGATGATGTTCTTTACAGGAATTGCTCAATACGTCCACCATCATTCCACAACAATAGCTGTAGTCGAAGAATAATGTTGTGAACAGCACTGTAGAGCATGTCCGGAGTTATGGCGAGGCTTAGCGTCGGATGCTGTCTGTGAGTATCCCTAGAGATGTCGGTCGATCACGATACACTTGCGACTGCAGGTAACCCCAAAGGTAATAATCGCACGGACTGAGGCCTGGGGATCTGGGAGGCCAAGTAAGACGAAAGTGGCGGCTGAGCACACGATCATCACCAAACGACGCGCGCAAGAGATCTTTCACGCATCTAGCAATACATTTTTTTTGTTCTAATAAAACCCCATGTCATTCCAAGCAAGTGTGTCAATTTTTACCTCTCTATCTACATTATTCCGTGTTTTATTAAGTTCTCAAATTTATACTGACTTTTTGACCACCCGGTATAGTAAGTGTACAAAGAAAGAACCAATGAAATAGTAAAGGGTCTGAACACTCCCATACGGGGAAGGAGCTGCAGAGTTTAGCACAACGCACTGTATTCACTACAAAATAAGGTATATGATGATGAGGTCCCATACTCCGAAGAGCGTAGGGGACGATGCGGGAGACCCGCACCGCTGTACTAGGCGAGGTCCTAGCGCAGGTAGTTTGCCATTGCCTTCCTCCGACCGTAATGGGAATGAATGATGATGGTGACACAACAACACCCAGTCATCTCGAGGCAGGGAAAATCCCTGACCCCGCCGGGAATCGAATCCGAGACCCCGTGCGTGGGAAGCGAGAGCGCTACCGTAAGACCATGAGCTGCTGACAATAAGGTATAACTAATTTAAAACACAAGTTTGTCATACTGGTGAATTAATATTTATCATTGTAGTTAAGAGTATGGTGGATATGTTGCCAGCTGTATCTGCTCACACGGAACTTTTAGAGGGTCTTTTTGGAAATGCTTTTTGGCGTCAGCTGCATCCATCAGGTTATTTTTTCCCTCTCTTGGTTATATGTAGAACATCGCGGGCACAACGTGTACAGAGTTCGTTTGAACCAAAGAATCGAAGCATTTAAGCTGTGGTTCTGTAGAAAAATACTGTAAACTGAAGTAACATAAAGATAAAAAACGTGTGACACGGCTAGTAGAAGATACATGACAACAGGGTAAAAAAAAAGAGTTCTGTCAATACCTGCTATCTGTGAACTTCCCTCAACACATACTCAGCAGATGAGGTTTCTTTCATATTGCATCTATGCTCATGCTGAGTCAGTCTTTTTTTGCATCTCTTCGTTGCTTGTCAATATTAGTTTTATTCTGGATCTTTAATAATCTGATGAGACATTCTTCGGTTTTCCTGCTGTTTGCACCAGCTGTAAAAGAAAGCCTACCTGCGACATTTGAAACGTAACGAACAATATTCTGACTCAGAATGCCTCTGACTACACTGGCTCCAGTGCCATAAAAAAACACATTGTTATTGGAGGCCGACGAACAATATCCATAGTGACTGCCAAAGCCCGAGCAATATTATATAATAGAAGAAAACGAAGTGTAGAGCAGATATTTACAGTTTCCACCTATTTTCAAGAAACTTGAAGAAGTACGGATATGACATAAAGAGACTTTTTCGACATCAGGAAGCAATCAGACAAAAAACCATCGCTCATAACGTGTAATTAGGACACCCGTAACGGCCTTTGAATTAATATGCGAAAAATAGGATTGTCAATCCTGCTGGTCACCAGGCTGAGAGAAAGAGAGATCTTGTAAGATACCGTACTAAATATTTTCGGTGCACTTATAGAATTTATTTTCATCACTAGGAAAGCAACTGTTGAAAAAAATATCGGAATTCCACTGATGAACCATTGCCCTCGACTAGAAATTACATTGCCGTCAATGATGATAGGTACCCCTCAGTGATTATGTTTCCGTAATGTATAACATGGATCATACTCTCATGCACTCAGTACCTATACAGAGTGGTCCATTGATAGTGACCGGGCCAAATATCTCACGAAATAAGCATTAAACGAAAAAACTACAAAGAACGAAACTTGTCTAGCTTTAAGGGTGAAACCAGATGGCGCTATGATTGGGGTGCTAGTTGGCGCTGCCATAGATCAAACGGATATCAACTGCGTTTTTAAAAATAGGAACACCCATTTTTTATTACACATTCGTGTAGTACGTTAACAAATATGAATGTTTTAGTTGGACCTCTTTTTTCACTTTGTGATAGATGGCGCTGTAATACTCACAAACATATAAGTAGGCAGTATCATGTAACATTCCGCCAGTGCGGACGGTACTTGCTTCGTGATACATTACCCTTGTTAAAATGGACCGTTTACCAATTCCGCAAAAGGTCGATATCGTGTTGATGTATGGCTATTGTGATCAAAATGCCCAACGGGCGTGTGCTATGTATGCTGCTCGGTATCCTGGACGACATCATCCAAGTGTCAGGACCGTTCACCGGATAGGTACGTTATTTAAGGAAACAGGAAGTGTTCAGCCACATGTGAAACGCCAACCACGACCGGCAACAAATTATGATGCCCAAGTAAGTGTTTTAGCTGCTGTCGCGGCTAATCCGCACACCAGTTGCAGACAAATTGCGCGAGAATCGGGAATCTCAAAAACGTCGGTGTCGAGAACGCTACATCAACATCGATTGCACCCGTACCATATTTCTATGCACCAAGAATTGAATGGCGACGACTTTGAACGTCGTGTACAGTTCTGCCCTGGACACAAGAGAAATTACGGAACGAAGACCGATTTTTTGCACGCGTTCCATTTAGCGATGAAGCGTGATTCACCAACAGCGGTAACGTAAACCGGCATAATATGCACTATTGGGCAAAGGAAAATCCACGATGGCTGCGACAAGTGGAACATCAGCGACCTTGGCGGGTTAATGTATGGTGCGGCATTATGGGAGGAAGGATAATTGGGCCCCATTTTCGATGGCAATCTATATGGTGCAATGTATGCTGATTTCCTACGTCATGTTCTACCGATGTTACTACAAGATGTTTCACTGCATGAGAGAATGGCGATGTACTTCCACCATGATACATGTCCGGCACATAGCTCGAATGCGGTTGAAGCAGTATTGAATAGTATATTTCATGACAGGTGGATTGGTCGTCGAAGCATCATACCATGGCCCGCACGTTCGCCGGATCTGACGTCCCCGGATTTCTTTCTGTGGAGAAAGCTGAAGGATATTTGCTATCGTGATCCACAGACAACGCCTGACAACATGCGTCAGTGCATTGTCAATGCATGTGCGAACATTACGGAAGGCGAACTACTCGCTGTTGAGAGGAATGTCGTTACACGTATAGCATAATCCATTGAGGTTGACGGACATCATATTGAGCATTTATTGCATTAATGTGGTATTTACAGGTAATCACGCTGTAACAGCATGCGTTCTCAGAAATAATTTCACAAAGGTATATGTATCACATGGAACAACCGAAATGAAATGTTCAAATGTACTTACGTTCTGTATTTTAATTTAAAAAAACCTACCTGTTACCAACTGTTCGTCTGAAATTGTGAGCCATATGTTTGTGACTATTACAGCGCCATCTATCACAAAGCGAAAAAAGTGGTCCAACTAAAACATTCATATTTCTTTACGTACTACACAAATATGTAATAAAAAATGGGGGTTCCTATTTTAAAAAACGCAGTTGATATCCTTTTGACCTATGGCAGCGCCATCTAGCGGGCCAACCATAGCGTCATCTGGTTTCCCCCTTCAAGTTAGATAAGTTTCGTTATTTGTAGTTTTTTCGTTGATGCTTATTTCGTGAGATATTTGGCCCGGTCACGATCAGTGGATCACCCTGTATGTACATATACAAGATTACAATTTCTGTGGCCATTTTCCCAGAAATAAATTGAAGCAGTCCAATCCATTGGTTCCGACGAAGACTTTCAGAAGGTTTCCGTTGCATATCAGCCGAATTCCGAAACTGGAAGTGGGCTGTCAGATATTTTCAGTAGGGAACCCCTATTCCCCCCTCACAATCTGTTTGGAAATGTGTCAGGGAAAAAACAAGACCTTCAAGAGGCAGCCTTGCTCTGAAGAATTGGAAAAAAAAGAAAAAAAAACGCACATACTTGCAGTTGTAATTTCCACTACACCACTCCTAGCCTGCTAGGATATTTCGTTATAAAGAACCTTGTTCTGTAATAGGATACCCTGATCTCAAAAGCAGGGAATGTAAAAATAAAATAAAATGGAACAAAATAAAATTAAAGAAAAATACATCATCACCTGTTTCCACGCACTACTGAGTGTCAATGCCATATCTCTATTGAAGTTGATCAACCTCATTCCAATTTCCACAACCTCTTTGATGACTGAATCCCATTAGTTTGAAATGCGGCCAGAATCCACGTCCGCTCAAATAAAATTTTGTCCTTATTCGTTAGCATTGTTCAGCAACAGCAGATTTTTCTGGATGCAGCGCTGTGAAACGATCTGAATAGACTGTCCCATTTAGCTTCTGCCACATACACACGGAATTTTGTGAACATCTGGGACTCAGAAGTCATGACTGTCCTTCACAAGACACATCCCAATAACACAACAAACCCGTCACGAATGACTTGCTATATTGTAGAATATTGCTTCCGTTGTACAATCTGTTATTAATGAATGATAATACTACCACAAAAGATTAATTTCAGACCAAATTAATGTCTCTAAATTGGCTTCATAGCATGCTTAACTGTTGCAGATTGTTAATTTGTTCTGTTTTCGACTGTTTCAGCTTTGAAAAATGGAACTTCTAAGGGGAGAAGGAAGTCCTATTCGTACACTAGCTGTCCAAGCAACGAGGAAGCCGAGCTATATGGACTTGGAAGATCACAACATCGGAAACTGTTCCTTTTCAGCTGTCTCGAAGATTAGAAAAGTAAATCGCGTCTAGAACACTTCGAGATTCTGCTCAAGGGTCAATTACACTGATGGATAACAACAATTCTCCTGCGTGCAGATAATCAAGAATAATTCAAAGTACAGTAGTAGTGGGATTAAGTAGACCATAGGGAACCACCTTTCTTTCTCTTTAACAGGCGCGGGACACCAATTGAAAACAACACGTAAGTTGTCCAGTGCAATACCTTACGTTAATGGCGTAGGATCCCATGTGGTATAATTAAGATAACAGTTCTTAAATTAGCGCAGAGCTACAACTTTTAAGCAGAATTGATTTATCCACAGGATGCCACTTCCACGATTTGCGTATCCCAACCTACGCAGGCTATCCAACCGGGTGTTGTTTCTGGGGAATTTCCGAAGCACTGAAAGGTGAATGCTAGATTAAGAAGCAGACCACAAATTCGCAGTTCAACCGGGGTTCGATGCCGCACTTTATCGCTAGACTTCCAGGACCGAAGTTGTTTCCTCTAACATCTAACTTAGTAAAAAGAAACACTACACGGAATAACAGATAGACAACGTTAAAAACATCACGTATTCAAGGTAAAAATGCACACCAACAGACGCTTTTGCTGATTCATTCGAGGTAGAGACTTCAGTGTCGTCAAGACAACTGGATGTGAATGACACAATCTGCATCTACATCTACATACATACTCCGCAATCTACCATACGGTGCGTGGTGGAGGGTACCTCGTACCACAACTAGCATCTTCTCTCCCTGTTCCACTCCCAAACAGAACGAGGGAAAAATGACTGCCTATATGCCTCTGTACGAGCCCTAATCTCTCTTATCTTATCTTTGTGGTCTTTCCGCGGAATATAAGTTGGCGGCAGTAAAACTGTACTGCAGTCAGCCTCATATGCTGGTTCTCTAAATTTCCTCAGTAGCGATTCACGAAAAGAACGCCTCCTTTCCTCTAGAGACTCCCACCCTAGTCCCTGAAGCATTTCCGTAACACTCGCATGATGATCAAACCCACCAATAACACATCTAGCAGCCCGCCTCTGAATTTCTTCTATGTCCTCCCTCAATCCGACCTGATAGGGATTCCAAACGCTCGAGCAGTACTCAAGAATAGGTCGTATACGTGTTTTATAAGCGGTTTCCTTTACAGATGAACCACATCTTCCCAAAATTCTACCAATGTACCGAAGACGACTATCCGCCTTCCCCACAACTGCCATTACATGCTTGTCTCACTTCATATCGCTCTGCAATGTTACTCCAAAATATTTAATCGACGTAACTGTGTCAAGCGCTACACTACTAATGGAGTATTCAAACATTACGGGATTCTTTTTCCTATTCATCTGCATTAATTTACATTTATCTATATTTCGAGTTAGCTGCCATTCTTTACATAAATCACAAATCCTGTCCAAGTCAACTTGTATCCTCCTACAGTCACTCAACGACGACACCTTCCCGTACACCACAGCATCATCAGCAAACAGCCGCACATTGCTATCCACCCTATCCAAAAGTTCATTCATGTAGATAGAAAACAACAGCGGACCTACCACACTTCCCTCGGGCACTCCAGATGATACCTTCACCTCCGATGAACACTCACCATCGAGGACAACGTACTGGCTTCTATTACTTAAGAAGTCTTCGAGCCACTCACATATTTGGGAACCAATCCCATATGCTCGTACCTTAGTTAGGACTCTGCAGTGGGGCACAAAGTCAAACGCTTTCCGGAAGTCAAGGAATATGGCATCCGTCGGACACCCTTCATCCATGGTTCGCAAGATATCATGTGAAAAAAGGGCGAGTTGCGTTTCTCAGGAGCGATGCTTCCTAAAGCCGTGCTAATGCATGGACAGCAACTTCTCTGTCTCAAGGAAATTCATTATATTCGAACCGAGAAAATGTTCGAGAATCCTGCAACAAACCGATGTTAAGGACATTGATCTGTAATTTTGAGGATCCGTCCTTCTACCCTTCTTATATACAGGCGTCACCTGCGCTTTTTTCCAGTCGCTCAGAACTTTACGTTGGGCAAGAGATTCTCGATAAATTCAAGCTAAGTAAGGAGCCAATGCGATAGAGTACTCTCTGTAAAACCGAATTGGAATCCCATCAGGACCTGGCGATTTATTTATTTTTAACCCATTCAGCTGCTTCACAACCCCAAGGATGTCTATCACCACGTCCTCCATACGGGAATCTGTACGAGACTCAAACTATCAGCAAGGATAGTGTTGAGAATTCGTGTTGAAGGTCTGAAGGATGATGAAAAGGTCATGAAAAAATTCTTACTCAACCAAAAAAAATAAGGAACAATCGTGACAGAAGATATAGTGTGCACGCTAACTGGCACGTAGTAACGTAAGGGAATATGTAAGTGTAATTGTAGTAACATTGATGGAAACAGATGCAGCAGACGAGGCTGTAAAAAGGATACGTCGTGTTTAGATGCTAGACTGTGGTATTAATCTGATACATCTGTGAATGGCCTTGTGAAACTATGGGACTTTATACAGTAATACTTTCCCCTCCCGCACGTCCGTCCTCTTTCCTCCTCCCCTATCCCTTCCCAACAAACACAAGCGCTAATCATTCTGCTACACTCACTATCCTAGAGAAATTTTGTGTAGATACTGTACGAGTAAAGCAATACGTAAAGATAAATGAAAATTTAATAGTCATGGGAACTGGAATGATGTCGGGGTAGGAGTAGAAGAAAGGGTTACGGGGAGCTATGGGCTTGGCAGTAGAAATGAGAGAGCAGAAAAGCTAGTTGATTCTGTAATAAATTTCAGCTACTGATGGCGAATACTCTGTTCAAGAATCACAAGAGGGGGAGGTGTACTTGGAAAAGGCCAGTGATACTGGAAGATTTCAGTTAGATTACATCATGCTCAGGCAGGGATTCCAAAATCAAATACCAGATTGTAAGGCGCTCCGAGGAGCAGATATAGACTCAGATTACAATTTAGTAATGACGAAGAGCGGGCTGAAGTTGAAGAGACTAGTCAGGAAGAACAACTCAGCAAACGAGTTGGATACCGTACTATTAAGAAATGAAGAGATACGTTTGAAATTCTCTGAGGCTATAATCAGCAGCTCAGTAGGCAGTTGAGCGGAAGAGGAATAGATATCCCTAAAAAGGGTAGTCACACAAGTTGGAAAGAAAAATACAGGTACAAGGAACGTTAATGTGAACAAACCACAGGTGACAGAAGAAATACTTCAGCTGATCGATGAAAGAAGGAAGTACAAAAGGGAAAGGAATACAGAAGTCATTTAGGAATCAAATAAATCGGAACTCCAGGGAAGCTAAGGCGAAATGGCTACAGGAAAAACGTGAAGAAATCAGAAAAGGAATTACTTTCTGAAGGGTTGACGCATACAGAAAAATCAAAACTACCTTTGGTCAAATTACAAGAACGGTGGCGGTAACATTTAAAGTCAATGGGGATTCCACAGTTAAATGCAGAGAACAGAGTGGATATGTGATAAGAATACATTGAAGGGTGGGAGAGAGTGGGAGAAATTGGCTGTTGGCTGATGACGTGGTGGAGGAATGAACAGGAATCGACAGGGTGGAGACAGAGGATCCGATGTTAGAATGGGAATTTAAAAGAGCTTTGCGCGACTTAAGATCAAATAAGGAAAAAGAGATAGATAACATTCCATAAGAATTTCTAAATTCATTGGGAAAGTGACAACAAATCGACTAATCATAATGGTGTGTAGAATGTACAATCAGACTTTCGGAAGATCATCATCCACACAGTTCGGAAGATACCGAGAGCCGAAAAGTGCGAGAATTAACGACAACCAGGTTAACGGGGCATGCATTCAAATTCCTGACAAGAATGTTGTTGTTGTTGTGGTCTTCAGTCCTGAGACTGGTTTGATGCAGCTCTCCATGCTACTCTATCCTGTGCAAGCTTTTTCATCTCCCAGTACCTACTGCAACCTACATCCTTCTGAATCTGCTTAGTGTATTCATCTCTTGGTCTCCCTCTACGATTTTTACCCTCCACGCTGCCCTCCAATACTAAACTGGTGACCCCTTGATGCCTCAGAACATGTCCCACCAACCGATCCCTTCTTCTGGTCAAGTTGTGCCACAAACTTCTCTTCTCCCCAATCCTATTCAATACTTCCTCATTAGTTATGTCATCTACCCATCTAATCTTCAGCATTCTTCTGTAGCACCACATTTCGAAAGCTTCTATTCTCTTCTTGTCCAAACTATTTATCGTCCATGTTTCACTTCCATACATGGCTACACTCCATACGAATACTTTCAGAAATGACTTCCTGACACTTAAATCAATACTGGATGTTAACAAATTTCTCTTCTTCAGAAACGCTTTCCTTGCCATTGCCAGCCTACATTTTATATCCTCTCTACTTCGACCATCATCAGTTATTTTGCTCCCCAAATAGCAAAACTCCTTTACTACTTTAAGTGCCTCATTTCCTAATCTAATTCCCTCAGCATCACCCGACTTAATTAGACTACACTCCATTATCCTTGTTTTGCTTTTGTTGATGTTCATCTTATATCCTGCTTTCAAGACACTGTCCATTCCATTCAACTGCTCTTCCAAGTCCTTTGCTGTCTCTGACAGAATTACAATGTCATCGGCGAACCTCAAAGTTTTTATTTCTTCTCCATGAAATTTAATACCTACTCCGAATTTTTCTTTTGTTTCCTTTACTGCTTGCTCAATATACAGATTGAACAACATCGGGGAGAGGCTACAACCCTGTCTTACTCCCTTCCCAACCACTGCTTCCCTTTCATGTCCCTCGACTCTTATAACTGCCATCTGGTTTCTGTACAAATTGTAAATAGCCTTTCGCTCCCTGTATTTTACCCCTGCCACCTTTAGAATTTGAAAGAGAGTATTCCAGTCAACATTGTCAAAAGCTTTCTCTAAGTCTACAAATGCTAGAAACGTCTGTTTGCCTTTCCTTAATCTTTCTTCTAAGATAAGTCGTAAGGTCAGTATTGCCTCACGTATTCCAGTGTTTTTACGGAATCCAAACTGATCTTCCCCGAGGTTGGCTTCTACTAGTTTTTCCATTCGTCTGTAAAGAATTCGTGTTAGTATTTTGCAGCTGTGACTTATTAAGCTGATAGTTCAGTAATTTTCACATCTGTCAACACCTGCTTTCTTTGGGATTGGAATTATTATATTCTTCTTGAAGTCTGAGGGTATTTCGCCTGTTTCATACATCTTGCTCACCAGATGGTAGAGTTTCGTCAGGACTGGCTCTCCCACGGCCGTCAGTAGTTCCAATGGAATATTGTCTACTCCGGGGGCCTTGTTTCGACTCAGGTCTTTCAGTGCTCTGTCAAACTCTTCACGCAGTATCATATCTCCCATTTCAACTTCATCTACATCCTCTTCCATTTCCATAATATTGTCCTCAAGTACATCGCCCTTGTATAGACCCTCTATATACTCCTTCCACCTTTCTGCTTTCCCTTCTTTGCTTAGAACTGGGTTTCCATCTGAGCTCTTGATATTCATACAAGTCGTTCTCTTATCTCCAAAGGTCTCTTTAATTTTCTTGTAGGCGGTATCTATCTTACCCCTAGTGAGATAGGCCTCTACATCCTTACATTTGTCCTCTAGCCATCCCTGCTTAGCCATTTTGCACTTCCTGTCGATCTCATTTTTGAGACCTTTGTATTCCTTTTTGCCTGTTTCACTTACTGCATTTTTATATTTTCTCCTTTCATCAATTAAATTCAATATTTCTTCTGTTACCCAAGGATTTCTACTAGCCCTCGTCTTTTTACCTACTTGATCCTCTGCTGCCTTCACTATTTCATCCCTCAAAGCTACCCATTCTTCTTCTACTGTATTTATTTCCCCCATTCCTGTCAATTGCTCCCTTATGCTCTCCCTGAATCTCTGTACAACCTCTGGTTCTTTTAGTTTATCCAGGTCCCATCTCCTTAAATTCCCACCTTTTTGCAGTTTCTTCAGTTTTAATCTACAGGTCATAACCAATAGATTGTGGTCAGAGTCCACATCTGCCCCTGGAAATGTCTTACAATTTAAAACATGGTTCCTAAATCTCTGTCTTACCATTATATAATCTATCTGATACCTTTTAGTATCTCCAGGGTTCTTCCATGTATACAACCTTCTTTCATGATTCTTAAACCAAGTGTTAGTTATGATTATGTTGTGCTCTGTGCAAAATTCGACCAGGCGGCTTCCTCTTTCATTTCTGTCCCCCAATCCATATTCACCTACTATGTTTCCTTCTCTCCCTTTTCCTACACTCGAATTCCAGTCACCCATGACTATCAAATTTTCGCCTCCCTTCACAATCTGAATAATTTCTTTTATTTCATCATACATTTCTTCAATTTCTTCGTCCTCTGCAGAGCTAGTTGGCATATAACCTTGTACTACTGTAGTAGGCGTGGGCTTCGTATCTATCTTGGCCACAATAATGCGTTCACTCTGCTGTTTGTAGTAGCTTACCCGCATTCCTATTTTCCTATTCATTATTAAACCTACTCCTGCATTACCCCTATTTGATTTTGTATTTATAACCCTGTAGTCACCTGACCAGAAGTCTTGTTCCTCCTGCCACCGAACTTCACTAATTCCCACTATATCTAACTTCAACCTATCCATTTCCCTTTTTAAATTTTCTAACCTACCTGCCCGATTAAGGGATCTGACATTCCACGCTCCGATCCGTAGAACGCCAGTTTTCTTTCTCCTGATAATAACATCCTCTAGAGTAGTCCCCGCCCGGAGATCCGAATGGGGGACTATTTTACCTCCGGAATATTTTACCCAAGAGGACGCCATCATCATGTAATCATACAGTAAAGCTGCATGCCCTCGGGAAAAATTACGGCTGTAGTTTCCCCTTGCTTTCAGCCGTTCGCAGTGCCAGCACAGCAAGGCCGTTTTGGTTATTGTTACAAGGCCAGATCAGTCAATCATCCAGACTGTTGCCCTTGCAACTACTGAAAAGGCTGCTGCCCCTCTTCAGGAACCACGCGTTTGTCTGGCCTCTCAACAGATACCCCTCCGTTGTGGTTGCACCTACGGTACGGCTATCTGTATCGCTGAGGCACGCAAGCCTCCCCACCAACGGCAAGGTCCATGGTTCATGGGGGGGGGGGGGGCTGACAAGAATAATACACAGAAAAATGGAATACTGAGAATGTGTTAGATGACGTTCAGTTTGACTTTAGGAAAGGTACAGGCACCAGAGAGGCAGTTCCGACGTTGCGGTAGGCAGTTCCGACGTTGCGGTTCGTAACTGAAACAAGACTGAAAAAAAAAAGAAAAATGAAGACATGTTCGTTGTCTCTACCGATGTGGAAAACGCTTTCGACTATTCAAATGGTGCAAGATGTTCGAAATTCTGAAAAAATATGGGTAAGCAACAAAGAAAGAGGGGTGATAATAATATGTACAAGAACCAAGAGGGAACAATAAGCAATAAGACTGGAAGACCAAGAACGAAGTGCACGCATTAAAAAGGGTGTAAGACAGGGATGTAGTCTTTCACCCCTACTTTTCAGTCTACTGTATATACATCGAACACCAGTGACAGAAATAAAAGAAAAGTTCAACAGTTGGATTAAAATTCAAGGCAAAAGGATACGTATCAATGATAGGATTCGCTGACAACTTCATCATCCTCAGTGAAAGTGAAGAACAACTACAGGATCTTGACGTGCTCAAAAAATAACAGAGTGTAAGTTCCATTACTTCTCTTTACAAAACGAGTTTTTGAAAGTGTAGGGAGGACAGTGTGCAGAGGAACTCGTGATATTTCGTCTTCGGTGTTTCAATCTACTGGCAGCGCAGTGGAAACCGCCACAAGCAGTTTCCGGCAATTTCTAACTGTTTGTGTTATGAGACTTGAGGTTGCGTTTTGTGCAGCACTTGTAAATAATACGAGTTACACATATTTAAGAGCCGTATAATATATTGAAACTATATGGAGGCTATTGTCTTCTTTCTTCATTTACATTTACCGTGAGTAAAATTCTGTGTTTTTGTAAACCTAATTATATAATGTGTCGACGCCTAAGCCAAACTTCCTCCGTCGTCCACCATCTTGAACCTTGGTCTTCAACCGCGGAACACGATATATTTGCAAATTAACTGTATTTCTTTGATGTCTTAACAATTTTGCCTGTTTGAAAATGGAAATTTGTGTTACTTTCCTAATGCTTTTATTTCAAAATGTGATTAACTAGTAGATGTTTTTTGATAATAAATCTTCTTAATTTGGTTTCGAATTCAGATTATTGGTATGTAGTACATTAAGAATGTAATACATAGACTGTTACATGTGGTATTGACAAGATAGCCTCTATTGGAGCACTTACGAATTTCAATAGACTATTTGTTCCCAGCTCTGTGGGCATGTTGTACTTTGGAACAGTTTTTCATCTTTGGGGTAGCCTTAATTGTTGTTGTTGTTGTAGTCTTCAGTCCTGAGACTGGTTTGATGCAGCTCTCCATACTACACTATCCTGTGCGAGCTTCTTCATCTCCCAGTACCTACTGCAACCTACATCCTTCTGAATCTGCTTAGTGTATTCATCTCTTGGTCTCCCTCTACGATTTTTACCCTCCACGCTGCCGTCCAATATTGAATTGGTGATCCCTTGATGCCTCAGAACATGTTCTACCAACCGATCCCTTCTTCTAGTCAAGTTGTGCCACAAACTCCTCTTCTCCCCAATTCTATTCAATACCTCCTCATTAGTTATATGATCTACCCATCTAATCTTCAGCATTCTTCTGTAGCACCACATTTCGAAAGCTTCTATTCTCTTCTTGTCCAAACTATTTATCGTCCATGTTTCACTTCCATACATAGCTACACTCCATACAAATACTTTCAGAAACGACTTCCTGACACTTAAATCTATACTCGATCTCAACAAATTTCTCTTCTTCAGAAACGCTTTCCTTGCCATTGCCAGTCTACATTTTATATCCTCTCTACTTCGACCATCATCAGTTATTTTACTCCCTAAATAGCAAAACTCCTTTACTACTTTAAGTTTCTCATTTCCTAATCTAATTCCCTCAGCATCACCCGACTTAATTTGACTACATTCCATAATCCTCGTTTTGCTTTTGTTGATGTTCATCTTGTATCCTCCTTTCAAGACACTTTCCATTCCTTTCAACTGCTCTTTCAAGTCCTTTGCTGTCTCTGACAGAATTACAATGTCATCGGAGAACCTCAAACATTTTATTTCTTATCCATGGATTTTAATGCCTACTCCGAATTTTTCTTATTTCTTTTACTGCTTGCTCAATATATAGATTGAATATCAACCCTGTCTCACTCCCTTCCCAACCACTGCTTCCCTTTCATGCCCCTCGACTCTTATAACTGCAATCTGGTTTCTGTACAAATTGTAAATAGCCCTTCCTCCCTATATTTTACCCCTGCCATCTTCTGAATTTGAAAGAGAGTATTCCAGTCAACATTGTCAAAAGCTTTCTCTAAGTCTACAAATGCTAGAAACGTCAGTTTGCCTTTCCTTAATCTTTCTTCTAAGATAAGTCGTAGGGTCAGTATTGCCTCACGTATTCCAGTATTTTACGGAATCAAAACTGATCTTCCCCGAGGTCCGCTTCTACCAGTTTTTCCATTCGTCTGTAAAGAATTCGCGTTAGTATTTTGCAGCCGTGACTTATTAAACTGATAGTTCGGTAATTTTCAGATCTGTCAACAACTGCTTTCTTTGGGATTGTAATTTTAGTGAAAGACAGCGAATGCTGTCATTCCGAAATGCAATAAGAAAATTACAGCGCTGGCTGGTGGCGAAAGTCTGAAAAGTGTGCCAAGGTACAATACCATTATCCGGTCGCTGGTCGTCACAGCTTAGTTCTAAGCGGGACTGATCACTGGCGTCAATTCTACTCCAGTCAATGAGATTCCAGGCCGAAGATGTATCTGGAGACGCTCCGGGCAGCGGTTGGACACCATCTTGACTGCCGCCCGCCATAGGGTCAGGACTGATGGTCTGGGATGCCATTCCATTTCATAGCAGGACCCCTTCGTCATAGCGGCACTCTAACAGCACAGAGATACGTCGACGATATTCTAAGCCCAGTTTTCTTGCAGTTCATGACATGCCATCCTGGGCTTACATTCCAGCAAGATAATGCCCTCCAGCACACGGCGAGGGTTTCTATTGCTTGTCTTCGTGCTTGCCAAGCCCTGCTTTGACTAACAAGGTCGCCGTATCTCTCCCCAGTTGGGATCGTTTGGACCAGTATGACTTGGTCCTCCAACTATTTCGGAAGTTTTACAATCTAACGCGCCAGTTCGACAGAATTTGGCACTTTACCCCCCAGGACCACAGTAGCTCTATCAATCAATGGCAAGCTAAGGGTTAAAGGTGGACTAACTCGTTATTGACTTGCTCAATTTGTGAAGCGCCTTCTGTTGAAGAAATGATACAGCTTTCTTCTGAAACTGCAATCGTTTGTTTGTGTCTGCATACCGATTTCTGTCCCATTCGGATAATCCCTTCGTGATGCGCCGTTCTTTTTTCCTTTCTTTTTTTTAATAGCCAATTACACAGGTGTATCAGAGTGACGAATCCTCGACACATACACTCATAGTAATGCAGCTTGTCGTACCAATAACCTTATTTGAGAAGGAAAGTTGCTACTCACCATACAGCGGAGATGCTGAGTCGCGATAGGCACAATAAAAAGATCCACACACTCATAGCTTTCGGCCATTAAGGCCTTTGTCAGCAGTAGACTCACCTACGTACACGCACACACACACTCACACAAACGCAACTTGCACACACGTCTGCAGTCTCAGAGAGCTGAAACTACACTGCATTCTGTTAATATAAAAGTGTAGTTTCAGTTATGTGTGTCTACTGTTGACAAAGGCTTTAATGGCCGAAAGCTATGAGTGTGTGAATCTTTTTATTGTGCCTATCGCGACTCAGCATCTCCAGTATATGGTGAGTAGCAACTTTCCTTCTCTGATATTGTTACATTCCATCCTGGATTTTCCATTGTTTGATTCAATAACCTTATTTTATTTTCCAGCACGTCCTATGTAGAGTTATTAGAATTATTTATTAGGTAATTACTTAAAGTCATTTATTACTGAAAGCGCTTATGCAGTCTCTGAAACTATCATTAAAAAGGGCATGCACGACGATCCTTATGAATAAGCCGCATTAGTTTGAAGTCTTACAGTTAAATCCGTCTTTTTTTTAAGTAAGCTTTTAAGTGTGTGCACGCAGTATATGTAATTAGAATTTTTTTGTCAGTAGGCGTAAGGCGTAGGTAACCTTGTGAGGAGGGTAAGGGATCAGCGAAGAAAGACGTTTCTCGACATGTATTTATTACATATAAGTTACTCAAAAATTGATTAGTGGGCCATTTAGTTATAGTTTTGCGGGCTTATGAGAATATGAAAGGACGAACGCAGGCGCCCTGAGGTTCATTTTTTTCCTAGAGACTGAGACAGCAACATGTGTGTGTGCGTGTCTGTTCCAGCTCATTTGCGGCCGTAAAGCGATACAAACTGGAAGGCAAGTACAACGCTCGATACTTTTGGGTGGACGTCATTAATAACTGCCAACAATCTGGCCACCAGCTGGTACTCTTTCGAATATCATATTGTGAGCATCACGGGACTTCCGCTGCTTTTAAGAACTTGGTTAGCCTGAAAGACTTCATTAACGCTTAAGGAAATTTATACTTTTTAACGCATTGTTGAATTTTAACCGTGAGGGTCAGCTGTTGCTGAATGACTAGTTAATACGCTGTGGGACTTTGTATTACGCGCATCTGCAATGCTGAGAGAACCTGCCTGCGGTTTAATAGCAAACACGCTATTTTTTCTGCACATATACTGTTAACGTCATTGTGTTGGACGCCACTACATGCTTTTTGTAGGGCCTCCATTTTATTTCCTTAGTTTTCCTTTGACAAATAAGTAATTAATTCATCAAAGCTAAATAATCGATTTTGTGTGCAATTATTGATCCTAAGGGATTTACCGAAGTTATCATTAATCAGTTTTATTTATGTTTAATTTGCATACCTGTTTCGCTTTGAATTTCGACTGCAGGATCAATTGTGTAGTAAAGCCGCAGGGCATCAATGTGACGATGTGCGACCCATTCCTACGACGGATAACAAGCCATCATTAGCCTCGGCAGTAGCTTGCCCGACCGCAGGTAAGCGGTCCCTTTTGTTTGCTGATTCGCTCAGGTAGAATGAGCCAAGCGTACCTGTATTGTATGTTTGTATGAAAGCGGGTAGCTCCATTGACTACTGAGACAAACACTCCATTTGGTTCCTGGGTTCGATTCCCGGCGGGGTCAGGGATTTTCTCTGACTCGTGATGACTGGGTGTTGTGTGATGTCCTTAGGTTAGTTAGGTTTAAGTAGTTCTAAGTTCTAGTGCTCAGAGCCAGCCAAACACTCCATTTCTCTTTCCCGCTAACTTATTTACGCCAAAAATCTCATTGTTGTCAGTTTCTAGTTTTAGAGAGCTTTCTGTATCTTGTATTGTGAGCTGCACTGCTTTTTAAGAGTGCTTCAAACTCTGGCAAATTGTTGCGAATTCTATGACAGTTGTTCACGGTGACTGTCAAGTAACTAACCTAATAGACGTTTCCTCTCAACAGTACGTTGTGTACAGTCTCGATCGCAAGTTAAAATCCATTGATCTTCGGCACCGGATGGCAGTCTCAAGCGGCGATTATAAACACTTGACATCTAGAACTGGTTGTGAATAAATTGTGACGTTCAAGTGAAATTAAATTCTGACTACTTTCTGTTGTCTCTGTGCTACAGGATAATTTTACTCCGCTAAGCATGTTCCAATTACTTCAGCTGTTCCAAGCAACGCTATTGCATGTAAATATTTTTCCGAAAAGGTGTGTTTCGAATCATGAACATGTGCTCTATTTTCAGTGTGCGTCTCATCTCTCCTTGTGCCTCTGAGGCTTTGATCGCATGTTCACTATTCAAGCTTAATAGCCACAGGTCAGTGCCGGTCAGTAGGTGAATCTACTGTGTATGTAACTTTATCTTTTTCGATATCTCTCGCTTATTGAAGAGACATCACGAGAGTAAAGAGAATTTGCAGGAAGACAAAATAACTGGTAACAGAAAACACAGATGTTGAAAACGTAAGAATTATGTGCAACTTCTGTTGGATTCTTGGCAGATTGGTAGCCGATATTATGTCTCGCTCAGGCTGCATACACAAAGATACGTAAACTTGATGAGACAATATGTTTCTCTTCTTTCGCAGAGCATATGCTACCATGAGAATTTGTAACGCCCTAAAACTGACTAGACTGGAACTCTGAACCGCTGTATTCAGCCAGGAGGACGCTAACAGTTGTACTTTTGTAGCACATATTGCATGTCAGTGTTGTATACATAGTTCCGCGTACTCAGCGCGTACACAACTTTCCCACTAGAGCGCGCCCCGCCAAGCACAACAGCGCAGGCGCAGCGCTCGTCCGTCTCCGCTCTACGAGATGGCCCATAAAGACGGACCAAATTCTGCTTCCGCCGATCCGCGTATTAATATGTAACGCAGCCAATGAGATTGCTGTTAACGTAAAACCTTTTCTCCTCACGTATCACACTCGCGCAGTAATACCTGAACGCGCGAGGTATTATAACGAGTGTACAGACCTCCGATTAGTCAGTCTGCATCAGTCTGCATTAGTCTGTAGTCAAGTTTCAGTCTGCGCTTAATAAGATTATCATATTCCTGTACATAGCCATGAAGAGAGATGTATAGACACTTTGTCAAGTATCAGAGATATGTGAGAATAAGATTAACATACCAAGACCAAAGGAACTTCAGATTGTCAATTGTAAACAGCATCCAGAATCAAGTTACGTAATATCTATGTTTTTTATTATTTTAATAAATGTGTGTGAAAATTAATCAAGTTCTGTTTAAAGTTGGTCACCGTCAATCTGCTACTCTAAGCGTGCAAGTGGCATTTCTATCGTCTGACCTAACGGCAGAAGATAAACACGCCACGATAAGACCACGAGACATATTGCTGACACTCGCCTTCTTCGTTAGAGCGACAAGTCAAATAATCTGATGGTGTGCGTACCGAAGGTCTTACAGTACGCACACCACAGTCAGATTGAATGTTCTGGCCACAGTAATTGATGGATAAGCCTGCCAAAACGCCTTTACTCGCCAGAAGGTAAAAACATAGTTGATGATGGCGATATCTCAGAGGGTCAGTCACAAATAAAAAAAAAAAAATAATAAAATATGAAAAAATGTAACATAACTGTGAACAGGTAGCAATGCAGCACGCATTGTTGTGTAGAGAGAGACAGGTATAATAACCCTCTATTGCTGCAGCATCATACAGATCACTGTGAACGCAATACATATTTCACGCGCGGCTCGCCACTGGTTTGATTAATCGCCCGCTTATCAAGCTGTATTCGCTGCGCTGTTGTTTTGCTAACTGATAAATGTCACATACTGCACGCCACCTCCGGAATTGGAAATTTCGTCGCGAAATGGAACACTAGAAATATCAGTAAATATTCAGTTATCCAGTATTCTGTTGCTGTGTCGACGAGAGTTGCATTCACTGGCGCAGACTTACGAGGCCATGCAAATATGAGGCGATTTTCGAAGGCTGTCTTCTTTTATAAGGCCACTTCTTTAAGTTTCTAAGGGTCGTCAAACAAGTACATTTTTCTACAAATCGCCGGTTGTGATTTCTTACAAGAAATCTGTTCACCCCAGACAAAATTCGCTAGGAGGTGTGATTCAAGAGTTATTGCTTATATTCTGAGTAAACCAGCTTTGCTGAATTGGAAAGGAAACACGAACAAAAAGATGAAACATTATACTGAACAGCGTCTCTCAGGAACAAACGTCCTATGAACTACAAATGGATACAACTCTCTATTATTATAGAGGGTGATTATAATTAAACTTTCAAAACGCTTTGGAAATAACGCCATTGTCACAATGACGTCAATTTGCAACGTAATATTGTCGGAGAAGGGGGGAAACGTAAGGCAGAAGAAAAAAATAGTGTGAAAATTGATCAATAGATGGCGCTGTATGTGACAGAATAAGTAAATGAATACACCTATCATGCGCACGACCCATTGAAGTTGGTATAAAAAACACACCGGGTACATGGCTTTTCCTCCCTTCGCGTCTGCGACGTTCGCGATGACTGTCTCAATGCAGGATCGCGGTCTGCTTGAAAAGCTGTATTACAAGAAAGATGACTGTGCACAAGTCGCTCTGCAGAAGTTACGGACCCTGAAGCGTCTGAGAAAACGCGTTGGTCCGATGAGTCCCATGGGTCTGGAGAAAATGATTAGGAAATTCGAAAAGACGGGTTCTTTTGGTATGGATTCTGGTAGAGGGAGGAAACGAATTGATTCGATGTCAGTGGAAGCAATGGCCACAGCAATGCAGGAGGAGACGAGTGGTGGTGTGCAAACGTGTAGTGAACGGAGAATTGCCCCAACATTGGACATACTCGTGAGCACGGTGCGTAAAATCCTGCGAAACATCCTTCTTTACTATCCATTCAAAACTGCCCATGTACACAAGTTGCTTCTTGTTGACCTGCAAGCAAGAGAGACTTTTGCTTTAGAATTTCTTGCTCGCATGGAAGTGGACAACGATAGGCCGTGGAAAATTTTGTGGACAGACAAAGCCCACTTCCATTTGACAGGATATGTCAATACACAGAATTGTCGGATGTGGGCAACGGAAAATCCACACGCAAATCAACCACTACCACTCCATCCTGAAAAGGTCACTGTGTGGCGAGGGTTTACGGCATCGTTTATCATAGGGCAACATTTTTTCGAAGAGACAGGTGCTACCGGTCCTGTTACCTGTACCGTCACTGGTAAACGCTATGAGTGTCTTTTGAGCAACCACGTCATTCCAGCTCTCCAATAGCGTGGGTGTGTGGATAAGATCATTCAGTTAAGCATCTGCTGAAACGCCATTTTGGAAATGTTAGAATTATCAGCCGCCATTTCCCTACAGCCTGGCTGTCCCGATCACCTGATCTTAATCCGTGTGCCTCCTGGTTGTGGGGCTATCTGAAAGATGCTGTGTTCCTTCTTCCGACTGCAAACTTGTTGCATTGAAGGCACGCGTTGCGCAACACATCCTGAACGTGACCCCGGAAACGCTTCGATCAGTTGTGGAACATGCTGTTTCTCGATTTCAACTTCTTGCAGAAAACGGTAGACAGCATATTGAACATGTTTTGCGCCTGTCACACGAAAATTAATAACCCGATTTGATTTTGATTGGGCCGGCCGGTGTGGCCGTGCGGTTCTAGGCGCTTCAGTCTGGAACAGCGTGACCGGTACGGTCGCAGGTTCGAATCCCGCCTCGGGCATGGCTGTGTGTGATGTCCTTAGGTTAGTTAGGTTTAAGTAGTTCTAAGTTCTAGGGGACTGATGACCATAGATGTTAAGTCCCATAGTGCTCAGAGCCATTTGAACCATTTTGATTTTGATTGGTGTTTTTTATGTGGTTTTTGGTCTCAGGACAATTAAAAACCGATTTTTCCCATCCGATATGATATGACCCTGTTGTGGTGGATGGGCTTACGTAACTAACAGTATCACGCCTGTACACCCACGCACACTGACAAGGGAACCTCCCCATCGCACCCCCCTCAGATTTAGTTATAAGTTGTCACAGTGGATAGGCCTTGAAAAACAGAACACAGATCAATTGAGAAAACAGGAAGAAGTTGTGTGGAACCGTGAAAAAATAAGCAAAATATACAAACTGAGTAGTTCATGACAAGATATGCAACATCAAGAGGAGTAAGAGGGTAGGAGCGCCGTGGTCTCGTGGTAACGTGAGCAGCTGCGGTATGAAAGGTCCTTGGTTCAAATCCTCCATCGAGTGAAAAGTTCAATTTTCAGTTTATGTGACAAACTCTTATGTTTTCATCACTTTTTTGGGAATGATTATCACATCCACAAGCAAAACTAAATCGGGCAAGATAGAAGAATCTTTTTACCCATTCGCCAAGTGTACAAGTTAGGTGGGTCGACAACATATTCCTGTCATGTGACGCACATGCCGTCACCAGTGTCGTATAGAATATATCAGATGTGTTTTCCTGTGGAGGAATCGGTTGACCTATGACCTTGCGATCAAATGTTTTCGGTTCCCATTGGAGAGGCACGTCCTTTCGTCTAGTAATCGCACGGTTTTGCGATGCGGTCGCAAAACACAGACAACTTATTACAGTGAACAGAGACGTCAATGAACAAACGGACGGATAATAACTATGCAAAAATAAAGAAAGTAAAATTTTCACTCGAGGGAAGACTTGAACCAAGGACCTCTCGTTCCGCAGCTGCTCAAGCTACCACGGGACCACGGCGCTCCTGAGCTCACAGTCTCATAATGTTGTGTATATGCCGCATGGACTACCCAGTTTGTATATTTTGCTTATTTTTTCACAGTTCCACACAACTTCTTCCTGTTTTCTCAACTGATCTGTGTTCAGTTTATCAAGGCCTATCCACTGCGCCAACTTTTAACTAAATCTGAGGGGGGTGCCATGGGGTGGTTCCCTTGTGAGTAGTACAGTTTGTTTAGCGTCAAACGTACACCTGAGGCTTTGTTGTATGGTTCATTTGTCATTTGTAGTCGACCACTATTAAATTATGATGCTTACAGCGCCATCATTTGCTACAGTTTGTAACTATTTATTTTTATTCTGCCATACGTTTTCATCCTTCTACGATAATATTCCGTTGCAATTTGACGTCATTCTGACCAGAGGTGTTATTTCTACTGCGGACTGAAAGTTTAACTTTAATTTTAGAATGAAATTTTCACTCTACAGCGAAGTGTGCGCTGATATGAAACTTCCTGGCAGATTAAAACTGTGTGCGGGACCGAGACTCGAACTCGGGACCTTTCCGTTTCGCGGGCAAGTGCTCTACCAACTGAGCTACCCAAGCACGACCCACGCCCCGTCCTCACAGCTTTACTTCTGCCAGTACCTCGTCTCCTACCTTCCAAACTTTACAGAGCAGGAGAGCTTCTGTAAAGTTTGGAAGGTAGGAGACGAAGTACTGGCAGAAGTACAGCTGTGAGGACGGGGCGTGAGTCGTGCTTGGGTAGCTCAGTTGGTAGAGCACTTGCCCGCGAAAGGCAAAGGTCCCGAGTTCGAGTCTCGGTCCGGCACACAGTTTTAATCTGCCAGGAAGTTTCAACTTTAATTTTAATCACCCTGTATAATCACTAGGTAAAAAGGAATGGACCTAAAGTAATGCGCTGTTGACAGCGAGACTCAGGTGGAGTGTTTTGAACGCCTAGAAAAGAGAAGATTTCTTCCTTCGGTGACACTGCCGTCTTCGCTTCGCGAAGTGTTGGTTGGTTGGTTTAAAGAGAGGGAAAGGGACCAAACTACGAGGTCATCGGTCTCGCGAAATGTGAATGCCATCATGTACACTGACGACCCAAAACCCTATAGAGCCGTGACGGCTCGTATCGATTCTGTTTTCCACAGGAGTCGCGTTCTTTGGTTTTCGGCTGTTCGAGACGGCTAGGTGGCGCATGGCGGCGACACGAGTGTCGTGGCGAGTGCGGGCGGCCAGTGAGAAAATGGACGCGAAGCGAGCAGAGACAGGGAGTTGAATTTGGCATTCGCTTGGCCATAGTCTGGTATGCCCGTGCTCGTTGTGGCCCTGCCGTAGCGCCTTCTCGAGCGTTGTCATTGTTGTGGCAAATACCTTGGTTTCGCTTTCGCCTTGGTCAATGGTGAACTTCTTGGCTAGCTGGAGAGTCAAGTGTTTCGTATTGAGAAGTAAGAAGATTGCCTTGTAGATAACCTCTCACTCCCTGATTTTCAATTGTTTCTGCTTTGGCTTGTGGCGCTATTCATTGTGTGATTATAAAGTGCCTTTTAAGCTATTACATGACGTACGGTACCTCGATATGTTGTGTTATCTCCGTCTTTTTAAGAAAAAGAAAAGGAAAAAGTTACAGCTGATTTCGTTGTGAGTATTATTTAAGCTGCCTGTTGAGCTGGCGAAAACTCGATAGAAAGTGAGATCTTTCTATGACATTGAGAGCATGACAACTGCTTTAGTTGTATTCCTTCGAGCGCCTCAAAGAGTCGTTGCGGTGTCTATCGCTTTGGGCATGTGTTTGTACTCGCCTGCGTATTGGGTGAAAGAAAGCAGACTGAAAACTGTAAGCAGTTTTGGTATTAGATGTAGCACGCCTCCGGGTCCGGAGTTATAAGCTTTATCCCATTAGAATTTTGTGATCATTCGTAACAAATTTCGTGAATATAGTTGTATTTTCCCCGCTTCCCGCCTATCGCAACATTTTAATAAAGGCCGTCTTGTAACTTTTTAAGTTTTTGAGAAACACGTTTGGAGCTCACAATGGTTTGTATCACACTCGTCCCTCTTCGATCTAATAGTTCACTGGGATGGGGTAATTAACCTGTCAGATATGATCCCATTTCTAAACACGTATCAAATCAGTGAAGCCAAACTCATAAGTCAGTTTCTAGTCTGTGCTACGAATGACCCCCTGCTACATGGAAAACATTACGGGGACAGGAGAAAACAGCTCAACTGTTCACACTCTTTAACCTGTGTTCGTAGAATCTCACAATATTTGCCTTGGCAGAAAATGTAACAGTGATTGAAAATTATGCCTGAATTTCAGAAATCTTGTCAACAAGGAAATGAACACTGTCAAAGCCTACATTGTGTGAAATTAATAACGGAGTTTGTTGAGGATGCTACTGCGTACTTTACTTTAGTAAATCCCAAGTATACTAGTCATCCAATGCGTCAGCACTTGAACTGTTAATCTATTGACTGGCTGTTATTCGGATTGTTTGTGGTCTAGGCTTTCACATTTAAACGGACATGGACTGGCCGCCGTCCACAGCTCGTGGTCGTGCGGTAGCGTTCTCGCTTCCCACGCCCGGGTTCCCGGGGTCGATTCCCGGCGGGGTCAGGGATTTTCGCTGCCTCGTGATGGCTGGGTGTTGTGTGATGTCTTTAGGTTAGTTAGGTTTAAGTAGTTCTAAGTTCTAGGGGACTGATGACCATAGATGTTAAGTCCCATAGTGCTCAGAGCCATTTTTGACTGGCCGCCTGCTATTTGAACTGTGGCTCTTTTACCCTGTACGCTCTGCTTACGATTCATTTACTCGGCTGCTTACTCTTATTCCTCATTGAGACTATTCCCGTCGACTGCGTCACATTTCTTTTAGTTCCACGTCACCGTGCTGTCCCACCTCCCTACCAAAAACCTGAATCACTTGTCGAATCTAATATACGACAGTTCTTACGGTCTTTGCATGTCTATGAATACTGTTCACTACTTAAGTCGATACAAGGCCCTGGGGCAGATGACATTCCCATAGAATTATTAAAATCCCTGGGAGAGTTAGCCATGCCAAAAATACTCCCCCTGGCATCAAGATATGTTGTTGTTGTTGCGATCTTCAGTCTGAAGGCTGGTTTGATGCAGCTCTCCACGCTACTCTACCCTGTCTAGGCCTCTTTATCTAGAGTAACTGCTGCAACCCACATCCATTTCAACCTGCTTACTGTGTTCATCTCTTGGTATTCCTCTACAATTTTTAGCTCCGGAACTTCCTTCCAGGATTTAACTAATGATCCCTTGATCCCTCAGAATGTGTCATATCAACCGATCCCTTCTTTCAGTCAAGTGATCCCATACATTTCTTTCCTCACCAATTCTATTCAGTACCTCCTTATTAGTTACGCGATCTAGCCATCTAATCTTCAGCATTATTCTGTAGTAGCATATTTCAAAGGCTTCTATTCTCTTCTTCTTTGTACTGCTTATCTTACATGTTTAGCTTCCGTAAAAGGTAACACTCAAGACAAATACCTCCAGAAAAAACTTCGTGACATTTAAGTTTAAATTCGATGTGAACAAATTCCTCTTACTCTAATTCTGCTTTTCTCACGTTAGCCAGTGTGCATTTTATACCATCTCTACGTTGATCATCATCAGTTATTTTGCTGTCCAGACGATAACACTCATCAATTGCATTTAGAGTCTCATTTTTCTAATCTAATTCCCTCAGCATCGCCTGATTTAATTTGACTACATTCCATCTGATCTGCTTTTGTTAATGTTCATCTTATACCCTCCTTTCAAGACACTGTCCATTCTGTTCAACTGCTCTTCCAAATCTTTTGGTGCTCCTGTCAGAATAACAATGTTATTGGCAAACCTCAAAGCTTTTATTCCTTCACCCTGAACTTTAATACCTTTCCCAAATTTTTCTTTGGTTTCCTTTACCGCTTGCTAAGTGCACAAATTAAATAATATCGGGGAGAGACTTCAACCCTATATCACTCTTTCTCAAGCACTGCTTCCTCTTCATGCCATTTCAGTCTTATAGCTGCTGTCTGATTTCTGTACAAGTTGTACGTAACCGTTCGCTCTCTGATTTTACCCCTAATACCTGCAGAATTTCAAAGAGTGAATTCCAGTCAACATTGCAATACGCTTTCTCTAAGTCTAGAAATGCTATAAACGGAGGGTCGCTTTTCTTCAACCAGTCTTCTAAGATAAGTTGTAGGGTCAGCATTGCCTACGTGTTCTGACATTCCTCCGACAGCCAAACTGATCTTCCCCGATAACGCCTTCTACGAGTTTTCCCATTCTTCTGTAAATAATTCCAGTTGGTATTTTACACCCACAATTTATTAAACTGATACGTAATATTCAGAAGAATGCTGAAGATGGATGTGTGGATTGAATAATTAATGAAAGAGTAGTAAATTTGACTAAGGAAAAATTAATGAAGACCTTGACTGAAAGGAGGAATCGGTTGGGCGGACACATCATGAGATATCAAGGAATCGTCAGTTTGCTAATCAAGGAAAGTGTCACAGGTAAAAACTGTAAAGGCAGAGCAAAGTATGAATACCGGTCCGGGAACGTGACATGCACGTAGATATCTCGTGTCACATAGTTCCAGAAACGTGCAAAGAAATTGATTGCAAACCACGCAGAACTGCTACTGTACCGTTTCAAAGGTATACCAACACCGCGTTTAGCAGATGACCGCCGGCCGGTGTGGCCGTGCGGTTAAAGGCGCTTCAGTCTGGAACCGCGTGACCGTTACGGTCCCAGGTTCGAATCCTGCCTCGGGCATGGATGTGTGTGGTGTCCTTAGGTTAGTTAGGTTTAATTAGTTCTAAGTTCTAGGCGACTGATGACCTCAGAAGTTGAGTCGCATAGTGCTCAGAGCCATTTGAACCATTAGCAGATGACCACATACAACTCAATCTTATAGTCACTTCGTATTTACTGAACCTTTGTGTGTGTTTATCAGTGTAGCATGCACTCCGTTTTGTCATCACTACTCCTGCTACTGCAGCTCATACATTTTCCATGTGCAGAAAGTCAAAGGATATGGCAGACTGGAGCATAAAAGAGCCATCGCCGTAAATCATGGAAGCAAATGTCGCGAGGAGCACTTGCTCCCTGTACCTTACAGAATCGTCTCCCCGTTTGCCTTTCACGGCAAGTCGCCGGCGTTTCTGTGGATTACCGCTCAACACATAAACTAGCTGGTGCAACAAGTTGCCGTCATTTATTACGGTACAGATGGCTTCGTCCTCGTCTGGTGTTATCCCCAATTAGGACGCGAGTTGAAATCTCACGAACAGAAATCTCACGCTAAGTTGTAAACTAGACTCGGCTCGAAAATGGCTACTCATTTACAGCGACAAAAGTGGTATCGAAAAAATTAGATAAGGGTAGATTTTAGCATACTGTCATCTACAGTGTTGTCTTTTAGAATTTCCTCAGTATCGGCATGCAACAAATGGCAAATTAAAGTGAAGTGCGCTACGTGCTTGGATATGCAAGTGATTAGTACACAGTGGTTGTAATTAAGCTTTCGCTATCTGAACCAGTGTAGACGGAAAACTATTTACCTTACTGGTAGCCAATATTATAGGAATGATGCCCAGACTGTGCTGCGCTGCAGGATTTACGTTGCTAGTAGTGTTAGTGTCTTGGCTTCTCCTTAGCCGACGGCGCTGGCACGACGTGTTAGAGTTGAAACACAGTCATCAGTGTGCATTACAATTTCAAACACTCAACATACGTCTGGACAAGGTGAGCAAGGCTTTACGCTTTAGAGCTATTCTATCAAAGCAACAGCAATAGTGCTGCTGCTCCACGGGAGTATCGACTCTTTAAAGGAATACGGGAAGTACACTACTGGCCATTAAAATTGCTACACCAAGAAGAAATGCAGATGATAAACGGGTATTCATTGGACAAATATATTATACTAGAACTGACATGTGATTACATTTTCACGAAATTTGGGTGCATAGATCCTGAGAAATCAGTACCCAGAACAACCACCTATGGCCGTAATAACGGCATTGATACGCCTGGGCATTGAGTCAGAGTCAAACAGAGCTTGGATAGCGTGTACAGGTAGAGCTACCCATGCAGCTTCAACACGATACCACAGTTCATCAAGAGTAGTGACTGGCGTATTGTGACGAGCCAGTTGCTCGGCCACCATTGACCAGACGTTTTCAATTGGTGAGAGATATGGAGAATGTGCTGGCTAGGGCAGCAGTCGAACATTTTCTGTATCCAGAAAGGCCCGTACAGAACATGCAACATGCGGTCGTGCATTATCCTGCTGAAATGTAGGGTTTCGCAGGGATAAAATTAAGGGTAGAGACACGGGTCGTAACACATCTGAAATGTAACGTCCACTGCTCAAAGTGCCGTCAATGCGAACAAGAGGTGACCGAGACGTGTAATCATTGGCACCCCATACCATCCAGCCGGGTGATACGCCAGTATGGCTATGACGAAACACTCTTCCAATGTGCGTTCACCGCGATGTCGCCAAACACGGATGCTACCATCATGATGCTGTAAACAGAACCTGGATTCATCTGAAAAATGACGTTTTGTCATTCGTGCACCCTGGTTCGTCGTTGAGTACACCATCGCAGGCGCTCCTGTCTGTGATGCAGCGTCAAGGGTAACCGCAGCCATGGTCTCCGAGCTGATAGTCCCTGCTGCTGCAAACGTCGTCGAACTGTTCGTGCAGATGGTTGTTGTCTGGCAAACGTCCCCATCTGTTGACTCAGGGGTCGAGACGTGGCTGCACGATCCGTTACAGCCATACGGATAAGATGCCTGTCATCTCGACTGCTAGTGATACGAGGCCGTTGGTATCCAGCACGGCGTTCCGTATTACCCTCCTGAACCCACCGATTCCATATTCTGCTAACAGTCGTTGGATCTCGACCAACGCAAGCAGCAATGTCACGATACGATAAACCGCAATCGCGATAGGCTACAATCCGACCTTTATCAAAGTCGGAAACGTGATGGTACGCATTTCTCCTCCTTACATGAGGCATCACAACAACGTTTCACCAGGCAACACCGGTCAACTGCTGTTTGTGTATGAGAAATCGGTTGGAAACTTTCCTCATGTTAGCACGTTGTAGGTGTCGCCACCGGCGCAAACCGTGCCTGAATGCTCTGAAAAGCTAATCATTTGGATATCACAGCATCTTCTTCCTGTCGGTTAAATTTCGCGTCTGTAGCACGTCATCTTCGTGGTGTAGCAATTTTAATGGCCAGTAGTGTAGTTGTGAGTATACAGGGGAAGCGGAAAAAACGTCATCTGTTAACAGAATGAGATGTTCACTCTGCAGCGGAGTGCGCGCTGATATGAAACTTCCTGGCAAATTAAAACTGTGTGCCGGACCGAGACTCGACCTCGGGAACTTTGCCTTACGCGGGCAAGTGCTCTACCAACTGAGCTACCCAAGCACGACTCACGCCCCGTCCTCACAGCCTTACTCCTGCCTCTATCTCGTCTCCTACCTTCCAAACTTTACAGAAGCTCTCCTGCGAACCTTGCAGAACTAGCACTCCTGAAAGAAAGGATATTGCGGAGACATGGCTTAGCCACAGCCTGGGGGATGTTTCCAGAATGAGATTTTCACTCTGCAGCGGAGTGTGCGCTGATATGAAACTTCCTGGCAGATTAAAACTGTGTGCCGGACCGAGACTCGAACTCGGGACCTTTGCCTTGGTAGAGCACTTGCCCGCGAAAGGCAAAGGTCCCGAGTTCGAGTCTCGGTCCGGCACACAGTTTTAATCTGCCAGGAAGTTTCATCATCTGTTAACATGAGACTTCCTGGATGATTTAAACTCTCTGCTGGACCGAGACTCAAATTCGGGACTGCACACACATTTAATCTGCCGGGAAGTTTTATATCAGGGCACACTCTGCTGCAGCGGGAAAGTTTCATTCTTGAATCATGCGCTAAGTCACGAAGCGGACTAATGTGTGTCTTGAGAATAATTTGACGTAATTTTTTGTTTAACTGTCTTGATCGGAAAATTATTTGAACATAATTACCGGAATAGCGGAGTGAGAGATTCTGAAGACGGCTATTGCGTTATCAAAACCGGTAATTCTGTTCAAAAAGCTCTGCGATTAAGACAAACAAAAAATTATTTATGTTGTGCGATCAAGGCTGACGATCACTGAAGGTGACTGTGATGAAAAATAAAAGAACGACAGTTGCAAAAGGCACTCCAGAGTTAAATGTCGCACCCGCGAGCCCTGCTAGTGTCAAAACGACACGATGAGGGCTCCATAAGCTAGGAATTGCAGGGCAGTGTAAATTCCCACGACAGGAACATGTCGTGTCGAACCCAAAAAACCTGGACTTCGGAGCAATCCTATGAAGCCTTCTGGTCAGATGAGTCTTGTTTCGAATTTCTACCCGAGTCCGCATCCGAAGAGTGAAAGTTATCGGTGGTTCGGTGATGAGTTGGGCAACCATATTGTGGTATTCCATCGGCCCTATGGATACTTTGCAGCATCACATTAATACCAAAGATTGACCATATTAGCTGATCAGGTCCATCCTTGTTACAATGTTTCGTGTGCTCCAAGAAAACAGGGCTCCTCTTCACACAGCTAACATCGCGCAGGACTGATTTTGTGAGCAGGATAACAAATTGTCACGTCTCCCCTGCGCACCACAGTACAAGACCTCAATTTTGTTGAGCCTTTGCGAATTTCTTTGCAGAAAAGGGTGCATGATCACTATCCATCACATCATCATTGCCTCAACATGCGTGAGTTTTGCAGGAAAAGAAGTGTAAGATTCACTTCAAAACCATACGCTACATGTGCTTATCGATTCTCCCAGACGAATGGAAGCTTTTTTAATACCAACTGTTTTCCTACACCGTATCATGTATGGTAGTGTTGCATTTGTGGTTCGCGCACGCCCTGTATACTCGAGGTCCCCTAGACATTATCTTGGAACAAGAGATGCAAGCAAGAGAAATGTATGTTCACCATGCTATACTGACCTACCTTAATACAGCTACACTGCTCTGGTCAGCAGTCTCCAGGTCTGTCACTAATTGAAAACATCTAGATAATGGAAGGTCCCTTCAACTTCAAGTGGCTCTGAGCACTATGGGACTTAACTGCTGAGGTCAATAGTCCCCTATAACTTACAACTACTTAAACCGAACTAACCTAAGGACATCACACACATCCATGCCCCAGGCAGGAGTCGCACCTGCGACCGTAGCGGTCGCGAGGTTCCAGACTGTAGTGCCTAGAACCCTCGGCCGGCGGAAGGTCCCTCTTGCCAGCGACTTCGGGTAATGAACTCTGGCACCGAGCTGTAGCAGCGTGGATTGATTACCCGTATCTGGCATTCAAGCTTAAACGCGATGTTCCACAGGGCTGAAGCCACTGTTGCTGCCAGAGATGCTACCTCTGTGTACTCAGTTTTGCACTTTATATACCCCCAAATTACGTGCAAATCTAATAACGTATTCTTCCTGCTACACTGTACATGGGGTGTCTCAAACCTTTTGGGTCAAATTGAAACAGGTCATAGTGGGTCCACAGCCGATTACCAATGATCGGAAGCGAATATTCATTGTGTTGTGGATACACACACCATACACTGCATAGCGTCTACGTAGCTCACACTAACTGTTCAAAGTGACGATCGCCAGTCTCAGTGCTTGTATTGCAACGGCTCATACAGTTCTGCCGCACTCTCGCAACGGTCACAGGTGTCTGCTGCACGCTGGAACGGACAGCGGATGATAAACAGCGTAACACCCTGACCATGAAACGGACATACTATATACAGCTTACCTCATAGCAGGTGTGTCATGTGATGACCACATGCATCTCGCCGAACCTGTGTCCACTGTGAGGTGTGTTACTGACAAGGGAACCTCCCCATCGCACCCCCCTCAGAATTAGTTATAAGTTGGTACAGTGGATAGGCCTTGAAAAACTGAATACAGATCAATCGAGAAAACAGGAAGAAGTTGTGTGGAACTATGAAAAAATAAGCAAAATATACAAACTGAGTAGTCCATGTGTAAGATAGGCAACATACAGGTGAGTGTAAACTTATGAGCGCCGTGGTCCCGTGGTTAGCGTGTGCAGCTGCCAAACGATGGGTCCTTGGTTCAAGTCTTCCCTCGGGAGGAAATTTTAATTTTTTATTTTCAGACAATTATCAAAGTTCAGGCACTCACATAAATCAACTTCGCTCTCCAAAATTCCAGGACATGTTCAGATTTGCTTGGACATATGCAGGATTTGACGGTCTACACACGGAAAAATTTGAAAATGTTAAAAACATGTTTTGACAGAGCACAGACAAAACTGTGCGACTGTGAAACTGTTGCATTCATTTGTTGCAGTTTATGTGACAAACTCTTATGTTTTCACACTTTTTTTGGGAGTGATTATCACATCCACAAGAAAACCTAAACTGGGCAAGGTAGAAGAATCTTTTTACCCATTCACCAAGTGTACAAGTTAGGTGGGTCGACAACATATTCCTGTCATGCGACGCACATGCCGTCACCAGTGTCGTATAGAATATATCAGACGTGTTTTCCTGTGGAGGAATCAGTTGACCTATGACCTTGCAATCAAATGTTTTCGGTTTCCATTGGACAGGCACGTCCTTTCGACTACTAATCGCACGGATTTGCGGTCCAGCCGCAAAACACAGACACTAAACTTATTACTCTGAACAGAGACGTCAATGAACGAACGGACAGATCATAACTTTATAACTTTGCAAAAATAAAGAAAGTAAACTTTCCACTCTAGGGAAGATTTGAACCAAAAACCTCTCGCTCCGCAGTTGCTCACGCTAACCACGGGACCACCGCGCTCCTGAACTCGAATTCTCCTAGATGATGCCTATCTTGCACATGGACTTCTCAGTTTGTATATTTTGCTTAGTTTTTTCATAGTTCCACACAACTTCTTCCTGTTTTCTCGATTGATCTGTGTTCAGTTTTTCAAGGCCTATCCACTGTGCTAACTTATAACTAAATCTGAGGGGGGTGCTATGGGGAGGTTCCCTTGTGAGGACAGTGCATGACACGCAGTCAAAGATGGAACATTACTCGTCACCAAAGTTGGCCGAGATGTACAGAGAACACTTTGCTGGCCGTTGTTGCCGAGCGGTTCTAGGCGCTTCAGTCCGGAACCGCGCTGCTGCTACGGTTGCAGGTTCGAATCCTGTCTCGGGCATGGATGCGTGTGATGTCCTTAGGTTAGTTAGGTTTAAGTAGTTCTAAGTTCTAGGGGACTGATGACCTCAGATTTTAAGTCCCATAGTGCTTAGAGCCATTTGAACTATTTTAGAGAGCACTTTCCGACAAGCGTCGTCCTAACTGGAAGAAGCTTATCTCCGTGGATACCATCTTACGAGAGACAGCGTCGTTAGCGCCTCACAGAGCCGGCAAAGACTCGCACCAGAGGCATCTCCGAATACCAGACTTTGAGGAGATGGTGCAGGATTGCGTGGCCGACCACCCAGTAATAACCGATCGAGGTGGCGCAGTGGCTAGCACACCGGACTCGCATTCGGGAGGACGACGGTTCAATCCCGCGTCCGGCCATCCTGAATTAGGTTTTCCGTGATTTCCCTAAATCGCTTCAGGCTAATGCCGGGATGGCTCCTTTGAAAGGGCACGGCCAACTTCCTTCCCCATCCTTCCCTAATCCGATGAGACCGATGACCTCGCTGTCTGGTCTCCTACCCCAGACAACCCAACCCAACCCAGTAATAATAGTACCCTTCGATTTGTTTGTCAAAGTCGTACTTCGAAGGATACAGTGTGGAGAGTACTGGTGGAATAAGGTGTTTTTTCTTCTTTTTTTAGTCATCCGTTTTCTGAGTAATTTTTATGTGGCCCGCCCCGAATTCCTCTCCTGTGCCAACCTCATCCTCTCACAGTAGCACTTGCAACCTACGTCCTCAATTATTTGCTGGATGTGTTCCAATCTCCGTCTTCCTTTACAGTTTTTGCACTTTACAAATCCCTCTAGTTCGTCTAAAGACATTCCCTGATGTCTTGACAGATGTCTTACCATCCTCCCCCTTCTCCTTGTCAGTTTTTTCCACATATTCCTTTTCTCTCTCATTCTGCGCGGAATCTCCTCATTTCTTACCTCATCAGTCCACCTCATTTTCAACATTCCTCACTTGCATCACATATCAAATGATTCGATTCCCTTCTTATTTTGCCAGAGTCCATGTCTCGCTACCATACAATGCTGTGCTCCAAACGCACATTCCCAGAGATTTCTTCCTCAAATTGAGGCGTATGTTTGATAATAGTAAACTTCTCTTGGCCAAGAATGACCTTTTCGCCAGTGCTATTCTACTTTTGCTGTCCTCTTTGCTCCGTCAGTCATTAGTTATGTTGCTGCCAAGGTAGCAGAATTCATTAACTTCATCTACGTCGTGACCATCAGTCCTGATGTTAAGTATCTCACTGTTCTAATTTCTTCTACTTCTCATTACTTTCATCTTTCTGCGATTTCTTCTCAGTCCATATTCTGTACTCGTTAGACTGTTCATTCCATTCAGCAGATCATGTAATTCTTCTTCACTTTCACTCAGGATAGAAACGTATTCAGCGAATTGCATCATTGATATCCTTTCACCTCTAATTTTAATTCCAATACTGACCCTTTCTTTTATTTCCATCATTGTTTCTTCGATGTTCAGACTGAACAGTAGGGGCGAAAGACTACATCCCTGTCTTACACCCTTTGTAATCCGAGCACTAATTTCTTGGTTCCAGTCTTATTGTTCCTTTTCGAATCTCATACATATTATATATCACCTGTCTTTCCCTATACCTTACCCTTCTTTCTTTCAGAATTTCGAACATTTTGCATCATTTTACACTGTCAAATGCTTATTTCAGGTCGCCAAATCCAATGAATGTGTCTCGATTTTGCTTCTGCCATACTTCCATTACCGGTCGAAACGTCCTAAATGCTTCTCTGGTGCCTTTACCTTCCCTAAAGCCAAACTGATCGTCATCTAACACATCCTCAATTTTCTTTTCCATTCTTCTGTATATTATTCTTTTCAGTAACTTCGATGCAATAGCTGTTAATCTGATTGTGCGGTAATTCTCGCACCTGTCAGCTCTTGCAGTCTTCGCAATCGTGCGGATGCTATTTTTCCGAAAGTCAGATGGTATACATTCTACATGCCCCAATGATTTTAGAAATTCTGACGGCATGTTATCTGCACTTCTGCCTTATTTGATCCTAAGTCCTCCAAAGCTCTCTTAAATTCTGATTCTAATACTGGATCCCTTCTCTCTTATAAATAGGCTGCTGCTTCTATCACCTCAGACAAATCTTCCCCCTCATAGAGGCCTTCAACGAACTCTTTCCACATATCCGCTCTCTCCTCTGCATTTAATGTTACCACCCTTAGCTTAAATTTCACGGAATGTTATTTTGATTTCACTATATGCTGAGCCAATCCTTCTGACAATCATTTATTTTTCGATTTCTTCACATTTTTCATGCAGCCATTTCGTCTTAGCTTCCCTGAACTACCTATTTATTTCATTCCTCAGCGACTTGTATTTCCGTATTCCTCTATTTTCCTGAACATTTTTGTGCTTACTTCTTTCATCGATCAACTGAAGTATTTCTTCTGCTGCCCATGGTTTGTTGGCAGTTACATCCTTTGTAACTATGTTTTCTTTCCAATTTGTGTGAAAGCCCGTTATAGATATGTCCATGCCCGTTCAACGGTACTGCCTACTGAGCTTTTCCTTATTGCTTTTTCTATAGGCTTAGAGAACTTCAAGCGTATCTCGTCATTGTTTAGTACCTCCCTATCCCACTTTTCGCATTGATTCTTCCTGCCTAATCTCTTGAACTCCTGCCTACTCTTCATCACTACTACACTGTGATCTGAGTCTATATTTGTTCCTTGGTACACCTTGCAAACCAGTAGCTGATTTCGGAATCTCTGTCGGCCCATAATGTAATCTAACTTAAATCTTCTCGTATCACCTGGCCTTTACCAAGTATACCTATTCCTCTTGCGGTTCTTGAACAGAGTATTCGCTATTACTAGCTGAAACTTGTTACAGAACTCAATTAGTCCCCCTCCTCTCATATTCCTTGACCCAAACCCATATTCTTCTGTAGCAAAGTCTCTCGAAGCCGGTTGTTTGTAAATAAACAAATAATTATGCGTTCTTGGCTTCACTAGTTTTTGACCTGCTTATTGCCATGTTTTGTACGCGCTCTGATAGTGTAAAATCGTCTAGGCTTACGCAGTTCCATCAGAAGACAAATGGGTCCATCGTGTTGTCTATGGCAGTATAACTTATAGTTAAATTCTCTGGAACTGTACCTAGAGTAACGCTGAAAGCATTTAGGTTAAAACTTTAGTCTGGGCTCAAGTTTAAATTTTCTTGTGGTCTTTCATTTGCAATGCACTGTATTTTGCTTTTCGTTTCTCTGGGCCGCGAATCGTTACATTCAAGTCAGGTGATAGTTCAGTATTTTCTGCTACCTTGCAACGTTCTGCGTAAATACTATTCCAACTATTTCTGAGTTTGCGTATTACACTAGACTCTTCATATTATCACTTCCTGCATCTATTGTAGTTTCGTTTGCCCGAAGCACTACGTTACCGATATTTATTGCAGCCACTACATTGAAGAGATAAAAAATGGTTCAAATGGCTCTGAGCACTATGAGACTTAACTGCTGTGGTCATCAGTTCCCTAGAACTTAAAACTACTTAAACCTAACTAACCTAAGGACATCACACACATCCATTCCCGAGGCAGGATTCGAACCTGCGACCGTAGCGGTCACGCGGTTCCAGGCTGTAGCGCCTAGAACCGCACGGCACATTGAAGACATCAAGGCACACTGAAACCATTTCATATACTTCCGAATGTCCTTTAGTTCAGTACGTACCTTCGCAGTCAAATTAAAATTACAAGCAAAGTCAGAGTTTTACACAATAACAAACGTTCGGACAGACATAGCCAACATATATAGCGGAAACGTTGACAAAAAAATTCTTGGCCGATTTACTTCAGATTGTTAGACGATACTCTGATAAACGTTCTGACAGACGTAGGCTCGCCCAACCCAAATTGCTAAGGACAGAAATTTGAAATCTGGAGACGGTGTCGATTTTATACTGTAGGTGTCGATTAAGAAGGGAGCTTTCGAAATTACACCCTAAGGGTGTGAAGTGGGCGATGAGAGGATATCCGACAATACATCACTACTGAGGCTATTTTGGAACTAGAAGTACCTAAGTTGGTATTTACTTTCTCCGCCAGAAGTAAAAAAAAAAATACGCTTCAGCAATTTTTGAAGTTCAACTACTGAGAAGGTAAAAATACATCATTATTACAGTATTAATTACGGATTTTTAAAGCTACATCTATGAAAATTGACATTTGACTTCTCGGTTACAAATAAAAATATATGTTTATTAGTGTTTTTGGAAATTCACCTCCTAGTGGGGTAAAATAGGCGATGAAAGTTTTTATGTAAATATTGGAAATGTCACGAGAAGAACCCAAAAGGCAGGATTAACGAAGACCTCCGACTCTAGCTGCCAAAATCACTTTTTAGCCAGATTTACATTTAGAAAAGGCTACGCTTCTGTGGACTTGATTAGGGTGAAAAGTTTAGAAGGTGCTGCAATTTACGAAGAACATTAAAATTCGATGACAGGAAAACAAAAAAAGTGTGCTCACCATGAAGGCAACGCGAGTGAAACAGTGGACACTAAGCTAGTGTAATATAAACGTGGGGTTAGCCTCATTGCCACACTGTAAGCATGATTGTTGCGATGAAGCCATATCAGTGGTGAAACACGTTTGCATCCTAAGAAATGCAAAAAGAGAGAGAGAGATCGCTTTTGACAGTTGTAAAGTGTGTTGCGGCCCACTAACCAAAGGCAGGCACGCCACCTTTCGTGAGCAGAAGGAAACTTCACGGAGCGCATCCAAGCTTCAATTTTCCGCTGGCTAGCTTCCAAGGAGACAAGTATCCTGTTTAGAAACCCAGTGCCGCGCCGTGCGCCGTTTTGTCACCAAAGATGAACGTAGCTTAAACTCCCACCTCAATAGATAACTCTTCTCAACGGCATGCAGCTGTGATAAGCAACCAGTCGCTTCTTGAATTTGATACGACCTATTGTGCCATTATCTAGTTTTCAAGTCAATGCGATGCGAGTTTAGAGAGTTTACACACAATAGAGCGCGCGTGGACTCACACACACACACACACACACACACACACACACACAGGCACACACACAGCGTTTAGGTACTCATGGTATCATAGTAAACAGTAAACATTAAACACACGTTCAGTGTTTGTTTACTCTTAAACCCAGTGCACCTACACAGTAAACAGTAAGGGTAAACAAACGTTCTGTGTTTGTTTACCGCGAAATCAAGTGTATGCGCCCGCGCGTACTTGTGTGTGTGTGTGTGTGTGTGTGTGTGTGTGTGTGTGTGTGTGTGTGTGTGTGTGTATGAGTGAGTGAGTGAGAGAGAGAGAGAGAGAGAGAGAGGAGACACTGCTGCCTAAAACATACATTATCGAAATGAATTGTCCATGGATACCACAAGGAAGTGAAACCACCATGACCCTAACGGCTAGCTGCACATGGTCCAAACAATAACGTTCTTATAACACATCCATATGGTGAAGGAGCTGCAGTGGCCCGAAAACTAGTGTATGGTACAACGTATCGTATAAAATTCAAAATAGAACTGGCTGCATATTATATCTACACAAAACGCCAGTTCACATCACTGCTGCAGTTCGCTATCCACGATGGATATAATGGTTTCAACAAGAATAATTATTGAAAGAAAGCAGTATCTCACTGGAACTTTATTCAGTGAGTATAGAATTCGAGTGAGTAAGATATTCCTGCGACAGAATGCACTGCCTCCGCCAGTTTAGTGCTACATGTAGTCTAGCGTGTAAACCAGAATACTGAGGATACGGGTGAAATACAGAAACAATAAGCTGCTAAACCCCCCCCCCCCCCCCCTACATGGCCAATGGATCTTGCCGTTGGTGGGGAGGCTTGCACGCCTCAGCGGCACAGATAGACGTACCGTAGGTGCAACCACAGCGGAGGGGTATTTGTTGAGAGGCCAGAGAAACGTGTGGTTCCTGAAAAGGAGCAGCAGCCTTTTCAGTAGCTGTAGGGGCAACTGTCTAAATGATTGACTGATATGGCCTTGTAACAATATCCAAAATGGCCTTGCTCTACTGCTACTGTGAACGGCTGAAAACAAGGGAAGACTACAACTGTAACTTTCCCGAGGGCATGGAGCTCTACTGTATGGATAAATGATGATGGCATCCTCTTGGGTAAAATATTCCAGAGGTAAAATAGTCCACCACTCCGATCTCCAGGCGGTGATTACTCAGTAGGATGTCGTTATCAGGAGAAACAAAACTGGCGTTCTACAGATCGGAGCGTGGAATGCCAAATGCCTTGATCGGGGAGGTAGGTTAGAAAATTTAAAAAGGTAAATGGATAGGTTAGAGCTAGATATGGTGGGAAATAGTGATGTTCGGAGGCAGGAGGAACAGGACTTCTGGTCAGGTGAAAACATGGTTATCAATACAGAAACAAACAGGGGTACTTTTAATAATGAATAACAAAATAGGAACAACAGCATAGTGTACGCATTATTGTCGCCAGGATAGACACCAAGACCACGCCCACAACAGTAGTACAACTTTATATGCCAACTAGCTCCGCAGATGAGGAAAAGATTGAGGAAATGTTTGATGAGAAAAAAGAAATTATTCAGATAGTTAAGGGAGACGAAAATTTAATAGTCATGGGGGACTGGAATACGATAGTAAGAAAAGGAAGAGAGGGAAAAGTAGTAGGTAAATATGGACATGGGGAAAGGAACAAAAGAAGACGTCGTCTGGTAGAACCTTGCACAGAGCATAATTTAATCATAGCTAACGCTTGGTTCAGAACCATGAAAGAATGTTGTATACGTGGAAGAGATCTGGAGATACCAGAAGATTTCAGACTGATTTTGTAATGGTAAGTCAGAGACATCGGAACCAGGTTTTAAATTGTACGACATTTCCAGAAGCAGATGTGGACTCAGACCACAATTTATTGGTTATGAAATGCAGATTAACTCTGAAGAAACTGCAAAAAGGTGTGAATTTAAGGAGATGGGACCTAGATAAACTGAAAGAAGCAGAGGTTGCAGAGAGTTTCGAAAGGTGCATTAGGGAACGACTGACATGAACAGGGGAAAGGAATACAGTAGAAGAAGAATGAGTAGGTTTGAGAGACAAAATAGTGAAGGCAGCAGAGGGCCAAGTAGGTAAAAAGAGAAGAGCTAGTAGAAATTCTTGGATAACAAAAGATACACTGAGTTTAATCGCTGATAAGAGATAATATAAAATTGCAACAAATGAAACAGGTGAAAGCGAATACAATCGTCTTAAATATGAGATCAACAGGTAGTGGAAAATGGCTTAGCAGGAATGGCAAGAGGACAAATGTAAGGATGTAGAAGCATATATCACTAGTGGTAAAACAGATGCTGCATATAGGAAAATGAAAGAGACCTTTGGACGAAAGAGAACCACCTGTGTGAATATCAAGAGCTCAGATGGAAAACCAGTCCAAAGCAAAGAATGGTAAGCAGAAAGGTGGAAGGAATATACAGAGAGTCTATACAAGGGAGATGTACACAATGATTATAATTAAACTTTCAAAACGCTGTAGAAATAACACCACTGGTCGGAATGACGTCAAATTACAACGGAATATTATCGGAGAAGGGGGAAAATGAATGGCAGAAGAAAAAAAATAAAGTGAAAATTAATCAATAGATGGCGCTATATGTGTCAGAATACGTAAATGAAAACACCTGACATGTGTACGACCTATTGAAGTTGGTATAAACACGCTGGATACACGGCTTCTCCTTCTTTTTCGTCTGCAGACTTTCGCCATGACTGCCTCAATGCAGAATCGCGCTCTTCTTGTAAAGCTGTATTACAAGGATGACGACTAAGCACACGTCGCTCTGCAGAAGTTCCGGACACTGAATGTTTTGAAAAAAGGTGATGGTCCCCTGACTGCCGTGGGTCTGGAGAAAATGATTTGGGAGTTCGAAAAGACGGGTTCTTTTGCTGTGCAACCTGGTAGAGGGAGGAAACGAATTAATTCGACGTCAGTGGAAGCAGTGGCCACAGCATTGCAGGAGGAGACGACTGGTGGTGTGCAAACGTGTAGTAAACGGAGAATTACCCCCAACATTGGACATACCCGTGAGCACGATGCGTAAAATCCTACGAAACATCCTTCTTTGCTATCCATTCAAAATTACCCATTTTCACGGGTTGCTTCCTGTTGATGCGCCAGAAAGAGAGACCTTTGCTTTAGAATTTCTTGCACGCATGGAAGTGGGCAATGACTGGCCGTGGAAGATTTCGTGGACAGACGAAGCCCACTTCCATCTGACTGGGTATGTCAATACACAGAATTGTTGAATATGGGCAAAGAAAATCCACACGCAAATCAACCAGTACCACTTCATCCTGGAAAGGTCATTGTGTGGTGCGCGTTTACAGCATCATTTACCATAGGGCCATATTTTTTCGAAGAGACCGGTGCTTCCGGTTCTGTTACGTGTACCGTCACTGGTAAGCGCTATGAGTGTCTTTTGAGCAATCACGTCATTCCAGCTCTCCAACAGCGTGGATGTGTGGATGGGATCATTTTTATGCAAGATGTTGCACCTCTCCAGTTAAGCAGCTGCTGAAGCGCCATTCTGGAAATGCTGGAATTATCAAGCGCCATTTCCCTACAGCCTTGCTGTCCCGACCACCTGATCTTAAACCGTGTAACTTCTGGCTGCGGGGCTATCTGGATAATGTTATGTTTATTGTTCCGACTGGAAACTAGCTGCATAGAAGGCACGCATTGCGCAATACATTCTGAATGTGACTCCGGAAACACTTCCATCAGTTGTGGAACATGCTGTTTCTCGATTTCAACTTGATACAAAAAACGGTGGACAGCATATTGAACAAGTTCTGCACCAGTCACACGGAAATTAATAATCCGATTTCATTTTGATTGCTGCTTCTTATGCGGTTTTCGGCTTCAGTACAATTAAAAAGCGATGTGATTGATGCTTTTTATGCACTTTTTGGGGTCATTACAATTAAAAACCGATGTGAGTGATGCTTTTTATGCTTTTTTTGACCTCAGGACAAAAACTATATTTCCCATCCGATGTAACATGACTTTGCCGTGGTGGATGGGCTAACGTAACTAACAGTATCGCACCTGTACAGTTTGTAGTACAGGTTGTTTAATGTCAAACGTACATCTTCGGCATGTTGTTTAATTCATTTGTCATTTGCAGTCGACCACTATTAAATTATGATGCTTACAGCGCCATCTATTGCTGAATTTTGTAATTATTTCTTTTCCTTCTGCCATACGTTTTCCCCCTCCTCCGATAATATTCCGTTGCAATTCAACATCATCCTGATCAGTGGTGTTATTTCTACAGTGGTTTGAAGATTTAACTTTAATTATAATCACCCTGTACTCCAGGGCAACGTCATGGAAATGGAATAGAATATAGCTGAAGATGAGAAGGGGGATATGATACTACGTGAAGAATCGGCCAAGTCGCTGCAAGACTTAAGATGAAACAAGGCACCGGAAATAGACGACATTCCGTAAGAGCTACTGATAGCCGTGAGAGAGCCAGCCATGACAAAATTCTTCCATCTGGTGAGCAAGGTGTATGAGACAGGTGAAATATCCGCAGGCTTCAAGAAGAATGTAGTAATTCCAATCCCAAAGAAAGCAGGTGCTGACAGGTGTGAAAATTACCGAACTATCAGTTTAATAAGTCACAGCTGCAAAATACTAACACGAATTCTTTACAGACGAATGGAAAAACTGGAAGAAGCCTACCTCGGGGAAGATCAGTTTGGATTCCGGAGGAATGTAGGAACACGTGAGGCAGTACTGACACTGCAACTTCTCATAGAAGATAGGTTAAGGAAGGGCAAATCTACCTGTCTGGCATTTGTAGACCAAGAGAAAGCTTTTGACAATGTTGACTGGAATACTCTCTTTCAAATTCTACAGGTGGCAGGGGTAAAATAAAAAGAGCGAAAGGCTACCTACAATTTGTACAGATGGCAGTTATAAGAGCTGAGGAACCCGAAAGGGAAGCAATGGTTGAAAGGGAATGGGACAGGGTTGTAGCCTATCCCCGATGTTATTCAATCTGTATACTTAGCAACCAGTAAAGGAAACAAAAGAAAAATTTGGAATAGGAATTAAAGTCCAGGGAGAAGAAATAAAAACTTTGAGATTTGCAGATGACATTGTACTTCTTTCAGAGATTGCAAAGGACTTGGAAGAAAGCTGAACGGAATGGACAATACCTTGAAAGGCGGATGTAAAATGAATATCAACAAAAGCAAAACGGGGATAATGGAATGTAGTCGAATTAAATCAGGTGATGCTGAGGGAATTAGATTAGCAAATGAGGAACTTAATGTAGTAGATGAGTTTTGCTATTTATGAAGCAAAATAACTGAAGATGATCGAAGTAGGGGGGCAATGGCAGTGGAAGGAAAACCGTCTCTGAAGAAGGGAAATTTGCTAAGATCGAATGTTTGATTTAAGTGTCAGCAAGTCCCTTCTGAAAGTATTTCTATGGAGTGTAGCGATGTATGCAAGTGTAACATGGATGATAAATAGCTTATACAAGAAGAGAATAGGAGCTTTTGAGATGTGGTGCTACACAAGAATTCTGAGGATTAGATTGGTAGAAGAAGAATTTGAGGCACAACTTGAGTAGAAGAAGGGATCGGTTGCTAGGACACGTTCTGAGGCATCAAGGGATCACCAATTAAGTATTGGAGGGAATCGTGGAGGGTAAAAACCGTAGAGGGAGACCAAGAGAAGGATACAGTAGGCAGATTCAGAAGGCTATGGGGTGCAATAGTTACTCGGAGATGAAGAGGCTATCACAGGATAGAATAGCATGGAGAGCTGCATCAAACAAGTCTTTGGACTGAAGACGACAACAACAACAAGCTGCTAAACTTCGTGGACATACATAATTTTCGGGACGTGTTGCTTTTAAGTATTAAGAGACATTACGTTGTTTCACAAGTATTCATGTTTCATAGGCTGTCTTTGAAACTCTTTGTTTAAACCGTAAATAAATAAACACAACGTAGCCAGTCACTAAACTGCAATTCCTGAATTACGATGCATTTCTGAGTCATTTCTCGATCAAGGGCCACAGAAGATGGGTGAAAACCTCAAGAACGAGTTGTATTTGAGGAATTAAAGTTTAGTGCCTGGTCAGTGTGAAGTTATTTATCAAGTGCGGAATTTATGACGCTTAGCTTGACAATGCAGCCAAGACATAAGAAAAACCAAGAGACTTTCATATGATTTGTCGATCAAGAAAAGGAGTTCGACAGCGCAAAATGATGCAAGATATTCGAAATTCTCAGAAAAGTAGGTGCCGGTACAAGCTTTATGGAAAGCTGGATATATAGTATGTACAAGAACCAAGACGGAACCAAGCGAATGGAAGACCAGAAGAGACCTGCTTAGTTTAAAAATGACTTGAGTTAGGCGTGTTGTACTTCTTCCCTGTTGCTAAATTTGTACATCGAAGAAGCACTGACAGAAGTACAGGGAATATTAGCTGCCGTTCAGGCATATAAAAAAAATATGTAAACTGTTTATTATTCCAAAAATAATGACCATAACCGTTAATACATTCATCACAGCGTGCGACAAGACGGTCAACGCCTTCATGAAAAAATGTCTGTGGTTTCCTGCGGAACCATGACCGTGCTCAGGCGAGCACCTCTCCGTCCGAAGCAAATCGACTGCCTCGAATGTTCTTCAGAGCTCGAAAAATATGGAAATGGCATGGGGAGAGATCGGAGGATGTGGGAGGTCTTGATAATGAAACTCCTACAGCTTATTCGAGACGACCTCGGCAACATGTGGGCGGGCGTTATCAAGCAACAAAATGCTGCCGTCCGTCAACATTCCTGGGCGTCTGAACTTGGTCCTCACAGAGCGGTGCGTTAACTCTAGCGCCATGTTGCTGAAAGTCAATGAGCTGTGGACCCTCGCAGTCGAAGAAAAAGGTCATCTCCACTTTTCTGGAGCTGGCGTGCCTATGAATAACGTCCATACAGTCCCAATCTTTCCCCATGCGATTTCAATATTTGGCGGCCAGAAGAAAGACATTCGTGACTGTCAATTTGCTTCGCACGAAGAGCCGGCGGTGTGGCCAAGCGGTTCTAGGCGCTTGAGTCTGGAACCGCGTGACCGCTACGGTCGCAGGTTCGAATCCTGCCTCGGGCATGGATGTGTGTGATGTCAATAGCTTTAAGTAGTTCTAAGTTCTAGGGGACTGATGACCTCAGATGTTAAGTCCTATAGTGCTCATAGCCATCTGAACCATTTTCGGACGAAGACGTGCATGCCTAGGTACAATCATGGATCCGTATGCAACAGCAAACATTTTTCTATGAAGACATAGACCGCTTTCTCTCATAGTGGGACAAATCTGTTAACATTATGGCGGTTACTTTTGAAACAGTGAAGAGATTGCTTACTTTTCTCGAGAGTGGGTTAAAATTCACAGAGAAAGGACACCAGTTATAAGATAGTGTCCTCAGTAAAACTGAGGAAGAATTACAGGACTTATTGAATAGAATAAACAATTTCTGAACATAGACTATGGACTGAGAGTAAACCAAATAAAAACGAAAGTAATGAGAAGTAGCTGAAATGAGATTACCGACTATCTTACCTCCATATCCATGGAGTAGACGAAGTAATAAAACTGTTTTACCATAGAAGCGAAATGACGTATGCTGGATGGTGTAAGGAAGATATTAGGAGTAGACTAGATCGAGCGAAGATGACAACCGCCGCTAAAAGAATTTGTTAGAATCAAACTTGACCTTAATTTGAGGAAAACATTTCTATGAATTTAGTTTCGAGCACAGCACTGTATGGTAGTGAACCGTCTACTGTTGGAAAAACCGGAAAAGATTAGAAGTAGTGTTACAGAAGGGTGCTGCAAATTAAGTCGATGATAAGAAGTGAGGATGTTCTCCGCAGACTTGCCGTGAAAAGGAATATGCGGGAAGCGCTGACTAAATGAGGAAACAAGATGATGGGACACGTGTTACAAAATCAAGAAATAATTCCCGTGGTATAAGAGGGAACCGTAGAGGTCAAAAAGTGTATAGGCGGACTGGAGTATATCCGACAAATAACACTGCATCTGGTGCATGGGCTGCTCTGAGATGGAGAGGTTGGCACAGGAGCGAAAGTCGTAGCCGGGATCTAATGACCCAAAAAAAGGTATCACCATTGCACGTAATTTTACGTTTATTACGAGCTACAAAGAAGGAGACCAGAATCTGACGGCCTAGTAAGGAATTTGTGTTGTTTTCAGAAACACATTGGATTAGCATTCTATTGTTCTCAAAAGGAATCATTTGCGCCGTCTTGTTCCCACGGGCACTCTGCGCTCTTCTCACACAGACCGAATCACTATTTATCGATGAGGGCCGTAGAAGACCGATAGTGCTTCAATTCCTTTATCTCTTTAGTTTCTGTGTGCGCCATTCTTTAATGTTGAAGTTCCTCAAACTAGATCACATTACAAAGAAGTATATTCTAGAATTTTTTTTTCGAAGTAATTATTTCGAAACAAGGTGCAACACACAGAGCCACATCACATTGTTTGCAGTAGTGGTATGATTCCTTTCGACTCCCCCCCCCCCCCTCCCCCCTCTGCATACGATGCAACTCCTTACAGGTCAGTATCGTTTTACTGATGATTGAACGGTGCTTCCAAAGTACCTTTCTCGAAGTCGCAATGGGTTTCCCTCGTCTGATTCGCGACGACCTCATGCTTTCCTTTTTTGGTGCAATGTGCCTAAAATTTCACGAATGAGACTGAGATGAAATTCGACGACTGAAGTATTCTTCCCCATGTGGACCATGTAAACAACGTGGAAATTTAGCTCGCACATGTCGAAGGAGTGAAAAAACGTGTAACTGACGTTTGGCTTTCAAACTGTACATTCCATCTAAAAGATGTCGTGTTGGTATAAAAATATTTGTTATCTGTAATTGTGAAACAGAATCTATACTTTAGGTTTTTTTAGCTTATACCATTCCAGTATTTTGTGAACGCGTTACGATAAGCTAAGTAGCATGACGCGTTTATCTACTGTATTCATTGACTCGTTGTAATCCAGAACAGTTTTTGATTTAAATTCGTCGGAATTACTTTTGTGGCTCATTTTCTCTAGTGTATTTCATTTTAGCTGTATGACATGTCATCAACATACATATGTCTGTTTTGTCACGTAACTTTAACGTCATCATAGGATTGTTGTAAATTCCATCTCTCTTCATTGCAGTATGGCTGCAAGTTTTGACGCAACTTTAGTGTTCATGCGAACTGTACCTACCACTCCTGTTCCTCTCTTATGCAAGGCGCGGAAGAGAAGTGGGCTTGTGTACCAATTGTCCACATATAGCGTGTGGCCTCAACCCAAATAACGCTCCAAAAGTGTTGGTAGATATTGCTATTCGGAATGGGGTCAGTACTGTTCTGAACTTCCCTCTCTGGTATGAAACTAATGATCTTACTTTGTACAATCTGTTATCATGTAAAAGAACATTGTTACTGCAAAAAATTCAGAGTAACATCAAATATCTGTCACGAGGCAGTATTTTCCATAAAATCGGAGTTTTGAGGAGAGGATCATTTGAGCAATATGCATCGGAGTTTTGAGGAGAGGATCATTTGAGCAATATTCGCAAATAATATCAACCCTTTAGTTCTTGCCACGAGAAGAGTTACTGCCGCGAAACAATAGATTTTGGGCAACGAACGGCTTTCCTCATAAGGAGTGGAACTCTGAACAGTATACTATTAGTTCGTCGATAATTAAGACTAATACCTACGTGAACAATGTGTGAAAACTTGTAGTGCACTACTGTTTTCCGGAAGTGTATGAGCATCATGAATCCTCGGATTCAGCGCTTTTCTCTACCATCGAAATCTGTTCACAAACTTGCTTTGAAATGCCGGGATAGTTCCTCTGAAAGGACACGGCCGATTTCCTTCCCCATCCTTGCCCTAATCTGATAAAACCGATGACCTCCCTGTTTCATCGCCTCCCCCAAACAAACCATCAAACTTGCTTTCTTTCCTTCATGTCATCTTCATATTATCGCTGTCAGTCGTACTTCTGGAAGGTGAACGCATGCGACGAGAAAAACGGCTTTTCGACCGCTGAGATGTTGAAGGATGAGTATCAAAAGGGTACCTGTCCTCAGCTTCAGATGAAGAGAGAGAAAACTCACTCTCACTACCAGTTTCCATGGACTTACGTTGTATTTCCTCATCACACATAACGCGCTTACACATTTTCCAACATCGTGTAGTAGTACAAAGAAAGCTATGAGGCCGACAAACTGCCGCTACTGCCATTAGCCCCTTGGAGTGTTACCAGTGACGTCGTGTTACCATATCGCTACTAGAAAACCTCGAAACGTATAAATTCGACGTTAGCACTCTTGCCACGCTCAGCTCCTATTGCGTATATACGTCGTTAGCACTGGAGGCACGATGACCGTGCGCGGATATATACGAGGTGTGGCTAGAAAAAAACCGGACTAGTACTGGTGAAACAATAAAACGAATGCAATATGGCTGAAAGTCGCGTGGCCTGTCACGTGACTCTCGCTCCGCCTACTGCTCGAGTTTCATCTGCCTCCTGCACTCAGTCTGCCCGTGGCGTCTGTTTTAAATAGTTGACGTTTTGTCTGTGAGTCGGAAAATGTTGAGTGTACAGAAAGAACAGCGTGTTAACATCAAATTTTGTTTCAAACTAGCAACATCTGCAAGTGAAACGTTTGTAATGTTACAACAAGTGTACGGCGATGATTGTTTATCGCGAACACAAGTGTTTGAGTGGTTTAAACGATTTAAAGATGGCCGCGAAGACACCAGTGATGACACTCGCACTGGCAGACCATTGTCAGCAAAAACTGATGCAAACATTGAAAAAATCGGTAAACTTGTTCGACAAGATCGCCGTTTAACAATCAGAGCAGTTTCTCAGTTAACAGGAGTTGACAAGGAAAGTGTTAGGCAGATTCTTCATGAAAGTTTCAACATGAACAAAGTGTGTTCAAAAATGGTTCCGAAGTGCCTCACAATTGAACAGAAGGAACGCCGAAGAATGATTTGTTCTGACATCCTGGAAAACATTGAAAGTGATCCCACCTTCTTACAAAATGTTATTACTTGCGATGAATCGTGGTTTTTTTACTTACGATTTTTTACTTACGATCCCGAAACTAAACCCCAATCGATGCATTGGAAAACTCCTGGTTCTCCACGACAAAAAAAAGCACGAATGTCAAAATCGAAATTCAAGGCAATGATGATTGTTTTTTTTTTGACATCGAAGGGATTGTGCACATTGATTGGGTACCAGAGGGACAAACAGTGAATCAGCATTACTACATTAGCGTCCTGGCTACCCTACGTGAGCGAGTACGGAGAAAACGGAGCGATTTGTGGAGAAAAAAGTCATGGATCCTTCACCAAGACAATGCCCCAGCTCACAGTGCGTTGTCAGTGAAGACGTTTTTGGCAAAACACAACATTCCCATCTTAGATCATCCACCCTACTCACCTGATTTGGCCCCCTCTGACTTTTTTCTTTTCCCTAAAGTCAAGTCAGCTTTGAAAGGAACTAGATTTGAGACTGTTGAAGCAGTAAAAGAAAAAGCGACGGAAGTAATGTATGGACTTACCGAAAATGATCTGCAGCATTGCTATGAACAGTGGAAAATTCGTATGGAGCGGTGTAGAGACCGAGGAGGAGAGTACATTGAAGGAGATAACATGAAATTGTAAATAATTGTAAATAAATGTTTTTTGCAGCATCAGTCCGGTTTTTTTCTAGCCGCACCTCGTACAACGCTAACAAGTAAAGGCTTAACGAGACAATAATAAACACTGAAACCAGCCACAATTTCATCGGCTGAACAGTGTAGTTCAGTCGTGGCTGGGTTCGAGCCCAAGCACATCTTCAGACGGCAGCATCCATTTCTTGGAAAAATTCCACGTTGTCGTCTAACGGTGCGATTGGGTTCGAAACTCACTAAATATAAATAGACTGTTCACTCAACAAATATTGTCTTCCATTGGCAGTTTATGTACGAATGACAAGCACCCAGTCACTTATTGAATTTGATACGATTTGTTATATCGTTGCGTTGTTTTCGAGCCACTACAGATTCATCTTCAGAAGGGGGCGTTTCTTCTAAAGCCGAGAAATGTACAGCAACCATTTCTCAATTTTAATGAAACACAGTCGCTGAGCACATCCGTTCCATATGCAATCTAACCTGTTAAAGGTGTCTCTTCTATAAAATGACAGCAAGTTTATTTAAGATACAGTCACAGTAATATGACCACCGCCTATATTCAGCGTCAACGTGCAATAACTACTCACAGACCATAGGCGGCAGCACTATTGGCGGGTATATAAAGCGTGTCGGAGGGGGAGAGGGGGCGGCAGTGGGGGGGGGGGGGGGGGGGGGTGTTCGAAAACAGTGCAGTCGTTGTCGTAACGTGGAAACGGAGCGATGCAGCCATGCGGAAACGGAGCGATTTATCTGACGACCAAGAGGGCACGATCATTGGCTTTCGGGTCAAGAGTGGATGCATTTCCGAAACGACGAAGTTTATAACCTGTCTGCATGCCGCCGTGGTTAAAGTATAACACAGTGCATGGCAAAATGACGCTATCCAAAACCGGCGACGAGGCAACTGTGGTAGACCACGGGCCATGGATGACAAAGGTGAATGACGGCTGTTAAAACAGTGTACCATGAGTCATCATGGCCTTAGGCCGCAATACTACACTCGTCTCTGCGGTGAATTACGAATTTCTTCTAGCACCGCCGAATTATCTCGCAGAGCTAGACGAGATTTTAAAAACCACTGCTCCATTTCTTCAACCGAATTAATGGTAGCCCTGTATACTTAACTTTTCTCACATGTCCCAAGACAGAAAAACCCAGTGGTCTGAAGTCAGGTGATCTTGGACCCAAAGTATAGACGTTGCTCGGCCTATACGTCTTGAACCATATTAGCGCGATAGATGTCTTACCCAACAGCAGCAAAATGCAGCGGCGCCCCAACAGTGCATGTACCACATTCTCCAATCATAGGCCATGGGCGAAATTTGAACCGAATTGCCGGGCCGGGTGGCCGAGCGGTTCTAGGCCCTAGTCTGGAACCGCGCAACCGCTACGGTCGCAGGTTCGAATCCTGCCTCGGTCATGGATGTGTGTGCTGTCCTTAGGTTAGTTAGGTTTAAGTAGTTCTAAGTTCTAGGGGACTGATGACCTCAGAAGTTAAGTCCCATAGTGCTCAGAGCCACTGAACCATTTGAACCCAATTACTTGGGGACTTAATCGAAAAGTTTGTTTTTCAATTACGTTTGTACTAAGATAATATTTCATACTAAAGTCCTGGACCTGCAAAATTTTGATAATGTGGCTTGGGATTAACTTGCAACTATAACGAGAGAAAAGAGAGTGGACTTATAAACTTCTTATATTTAAATTAAAAACCATCAGTGAAAGTGACAGGAGAAAGCAGTGAATAGAACTAAAAAAATGGAGTAACACAACCCTGCTGCCTGTCCCCTAGCCTTTTCGACCTATACTTAGGAAGTGTAAATAACTACTGCCCACTGGAAAATAACAGGGCTAGAAATTGAAGAAAGGACAATATGTTGTTTGAGGTTCGCAGACGACATGGTTTTTCTAGCGACAGCCGAAAAAGAATTACAGTATCTAAAGCGTACCATTTGTAGTGTTTCATTTGTAGAGAGCTTTTTTTGGGCAACTTTCGCATCTGCTACAGTTACCTGCTGATGACAGATAGTATTTGTATGTAGTAATTTAAGGCTCCGTGCTTCATTCTTTGCTGCCTGCTATTACTGTTAGAGGAGAATTTGCAATATAAGGCGATTAAAAAGTCTTTATAACGAACTTCTCATCTGACTTCTGAGGAGACTTTATAGCTGACTTTGGACGTATCGGTATATTTCAGTAATCAGGGCACTGAACTTGATATTTGTCGCTAATGATCACTACGAAAGCACAGAGAGTTCAGATATTGCAAAATATGTGCTCAGTGGCGAATAACTATAGATCAAAAGTAATTCCTTGCTTTCGCGTACCTGATGGCATAATATTCCGGTACTTGATTTAATGATAACTCACGTTTAATGACATAATGATCTGTAAAGGCTTAAATGGTTCATTAATAGATTTTAAAATGAACTACGCACCTCAGGCTATCTGCTGGAACCAATTTCCAGAAAAATTGCAATTACTAGTCTCTCTTATAGCGTCGAACCTGCGCTTTGGAGAGAAAGTCTCATTTATTCGCTACGTCCTTTTAAAGCAATAGTTATTTAAAACATTTCCACCAGAATCGTACGAGATATCTCGCTTGATAAAAGCGTAGTCCATTATAATATACATTGAAGCTGAAGGAAAGATTTATGGAATGAAAATCAAACAAAAGTAATGGCACCAGAACGAAATAAAAAGCTTTAAATACCTCGGATGGAGGACAGAAGCCAATTGGAAGGGCAGCACAGAAATTAAAACCAGAATACCTATGACGAAAGAGGCATTTTATAGAAAAAGGAGAATTTTCTGCAGAATTATTGGCAAAGATTTGAGGAAAAGACCAATAAAATATTTTGCATGGTGGACACGAAGGGTGAAAGTCAGAGCTAGGCTGGAGGCTTCTGAAATGTGGACATTGCGGGGGTGGAAAAAATAAGTTCTATGTGTTATGGACTGGCAAGACAGCCAATCCACAGTGACCGGTAGCCGAAAGGCACGCGTTTAGCTCACGCAGACTGGCGTGAGGTCTGGAACAGTTAAGGGAATTAATAGTAGCAAATAAAGTACGTAGTTGATGTAATACTTAACTTTAATCCATAATTGGAGAACATCGCTCTTGTTGATACATCAATAATAATCTCAATATAAACTGGTAATGGCGCCTTGCTAGGTCGTAGCAAATGACGTAGCTGAAGGCTATGCTAACTATCGTCTCGGCAAATGAGAGCGTATTTGTCAGTGTAGCATCGCTAGCAAAGTCGGCTGTACAACTGGGGCGAGTGCTAGGACGTCTCTCTAGACCTGCCGTGTGGCGGCGCTCGATCTGCAATCACTGACAGTGGCAATCTCAATATAAACTGGTAATGGCGCCTTGCTAGGTCGTAGCAAATGACGTAGCTGAAGGCTATGCTAACTATCGTCTCGGCAAATGAGAGCGTGTTTGTCAGTGTAGCATCGGTAGCAAAGTCGGCTGTACAACTGGGGCGAGTGCTAGGACGTCTCTCTAGACCTGCCGTGTGGCGGCGCTCGGTCTGCAATCACTGACAGTGGCGACACGCGGGTCCGACGTATACTAGCGGACCGCGGCCGATTTAAAGGCTACCACCTAGCAAGTGTGGTGTCTGGCGGTGACACCACACTATGGGTAGAGTGAAAAATTAAGAGCTACTGAGAAGAGAGGTAGAATGATACAGCAAAGACAATTCCTGGAAGTAACAAAAAGCAGGAGAAGAAAATGGATTAATCATATATTAAGAAAGAAGGAGGGGATTATAAAAATAGTCACAGGTTTATATGGAAGGGAAGAGCAGGCAAGGGAGGAAGTGATTTCACATCCTCTCAGATGGGATGGACGGCAGCGCATACAGCAACACTAAGAAGGATGAAATGGCTCTCAGGAAATGGAGACGCAAAGGATCTGCTAATATTACAGGAAACGCTCGATGATAATGATGATGGCTGTAGTCAATGGCGGCTTGTAATCATAAATTCGCAACTGTTACGCAAGCGGCTGGATCGTGTACTCATATTTATTAGAATGCTTTTGCTTCTATTACGATGTTTTTTTCACCCATATCAGTTATCCCTATTAATTATGATATACCGTCTGCATGTATCGAAAGAGAAATGATAAGTAAGTCAAGTCTGGATCGTGCTGTTATTTGTACACGTTAGTACTGATTTAATGGTATGCTAAACAACTTACTGATAGTGGAAGTAATTTTGATTGTTGTAGAACTGTGTGAGAGCTACGACTTTGTAAAGAAAAGTCTGTCACACAGAGTTACCACACGTTCGCATTTATGTAGACATGTCCATATTTCCCACGTTTAATGTAACCTCCACATTCATTTTTACGGTTTCTGCTACCGTAGTTTTCACATTTTTCAGCTTGAGGAAATAAGGTATTTTATTTTGTATCCATCTCGTATCGCCAGCAAATTATACACTTTTTATTTTGGTTATTGAATTATATAATTTATGTGGTTACAATCGATCTGGTATGTCAGTGAATGTTTCGATCTTTTTAGCTAAGAGACAGCTCTGATACTTACGTTCCTTGATTCTGGTAGTTGATCTTCCCTCCGGTTATTGCTTGACAGTTAATTTTTGTGCGATACAAGTATTGTTAGCGAACTAGTGTGCTCACCAAGCTGCGTCTTCGTTAAACGACATATTGATCGACCAAAAAATAATCTTATTAGTATGTTGAATCTACAGTTTCATTATTTTTAAGATGTAGCCTACGGAACAGAAACATTGCTTGGTTTTATAAGTTAAGATTACTCTATAGCTGAACAATGCGTTTTGGTTATTGTTTGTTTCGCATTTGTTTAAGATGATGTGATAATTTCTCCTCATGCCGAAGAAGAAATGCACATTAACGGACAAACTCTGCGAAAAATATTCAAACTCTCGTAAACCCACGGAACTATGTTTCAATATCTAATCATGGTGCCAGCCAACACAATGAGTTACGCTGTTCTTCTTCGCAGTGTTAACCAATAACTCTTGTGTTGAAAGGTTGTTCTCCTCTTGTCCAGTGGACAAAAGAGAAACAGAGTGGCAGTTGAATCTGTAAAAGGGGTTGCAATGGCAAAATTCAGTTAGACATTTGAACTGCAACAACTTTTGAAAATATTTGTTTTAACAAATGGAATCTTTAAACAAATTTAGTCACGTGAAAGATATTAATGGGATATGAGTTTTAAAGTAATGTAGGTCTGCGTGACGCATGCAATATTTTTTTTTTGTTTCGTTCTGTTTGTTTCATATGTAATATGACAATTTGACAACATAAAACTAAACTGCGGTAGTACTGAAAGGATTAGTCCGGATCTCGACAGGAACATGACAGTCAGTTTTACGGCAGTCGTTCTTTCTTATTTAAAACCAAAAAACATCCCGGCCCAGTACCGATTACCTGGGCTACGCTCCAGATAAAAGGTACAGCAATCATAGTTTTATATTTAGAACAAAAAGAAGTTGTAACCCCGCCTTATATTATATTAAGTCAGCAATGATTACCTTATTTAACTCTCTTATCGAGATCCGAAAGCGTGCTAAAAGCATGTTGATCAATCCCTTTGATAGTGTCCCCAGTTTGGTGTTTCATGAGGTTCGTTTGAGCAGTTATCAGACAGCGCCAGACAACAGGCTGTACTGCACATGCGCAGCTACGATGACATAGGCAGCCCGTGCTTGGTGCCTGTTCTGCTCATACGCTTTTCGTCCCAATTCTGGTTGAATTTCGTGCGTGGTGGGGCATCACGTGACCATGTGCAGCCCTGCGGCATGTTGTTGAGAGGACATGCAGAGTTGTACTTAGAGCAATTGTTTTATCATATCCCACCCAGATAAAGGATGCAAATAAGGAAGCAGTTCTTGGCAAAATATCTTTTCAAAATTAGACTCCACAGCCCGAAATACCATAACGTTTTGTTATGGCGTGAATTTGACAGATTTTTTTTTTTTTCTAAATCCGTACTCTGCAATGTTGTTATGTAGCATTTCCAACAGGTCTGCATCTACGCAGCACTGCAAAAAGCTAGTAGGATGTATAATTTTAATTAATATTGTGTTTATACGTGTTGCTGGTGAGGAGGAAAGTTAGTTATTAGTATTTTATTAATGATCTCATTCATAAGCAGCCATATCACAGTCATCATAGTCGCTCAAGAAAGTTATAATTAAGCTTTACTTGTTTAATCAGAATCGGGCGATGACTCTCCTTGTTCGCAGTCTCGATGATTCGAAGCGATCTGCAGTCCTGTGTAAATAAAATGTCTTGGTTTTCTTGCGTGGCGTAGTCAGACGGGAAACCTCAGATCAAGCGGAAAGTTTGCTTTGATAGAGTTTAATTATCCGATGAAATAATGGAGCTCTTGGATCTAATAATTGCAGGTTCGTTTCCAATTCATCGGAAGTTCCCTTCTGATAACCAACGAAACGACACCTCTGTGCAAATTTCCAATTAGAGAATACATATGTAATGAAATTCCTTACACACATTTGATGTAAATGCTCAGTATATATTTTCTTGAGTAGCATACAATATATTTTCAATCTCTTTCTTCCAGTAATCTCGATAGCAAAACTACAATTCTTCAATGCGGCTATTCGGCACGTAGAAGATCCTAGAAGTCCCCTCAACACACCAGAGAGAATATTTCAAAGAGTAATTATGCTCTCATGGAATAGTAATAGTACTGTACTATTTTGCGCATCGATTCTGCGAATATACAGATGGTCAAGTAGGAAGCGTAATTCACTCATAGAATTGTACAGGGATAATTAGTAGAATATGAAGAGATATTACAGATGGAATACAAATTTCTTGCAAAAAAAGAAATAGTTTCTTGTGTAGCTTACACTGGAATAAAAGACAATAAATTTCATAACTATTTCAAAATGTGTAAAAAACTAACAAGGTTGTCTGTGAGGCAAAGAAACTGTACAACTGACAATTTATATTCTACTCTAGGATTAAATATGAAGCCATGTGCGGAGTTAAAACGATAAAACACGGTATGCTGCCAGTCTACAATTTACCATAGAATGGCATTCTATAAATTTAAGACGTAAACTCAAATTAAGAAATAACTTCAGGCCTAGAGGAAGTACTGCACAAGTGCCTTGTGATCGGAAAACACTTTCACAGAAGGCAGATTTGTAAAACTCTGTTACAGCTGTCATTATATTTGAAACAAAATATTTAGTTCAGAACTACTAACCGAATTTGCCTACTTAGTCAGCTTCAAGTAAATGTTTACGTATGTTCGTACGTATATAGCATTAAAAGATCTTACAGTGTCATTAAAGGAACATGACATCGGAGACTACTCCAGCCAGCATCGGAATTTCATAAACCATACTAAAATGCTTCATTCAACTCTAACTGTACATTTCTATGTCCAGATGCACTCTGAAGTATCTGACATTCAGCTTTTCATGTGGTTTTCGTGATAACAATTTTCTCGGAGGTCCAGTACTGTATTCTTATGTTTGGTTCTTTATTATCGTATAATGTCATTCGTCCCAGAAATTGAAAATTTGCACTTGAAATCGAACGTAGTTGAAAGTAGCCAATAGTGCGAATGAAACACTTCGTTTCAAATAAACTAACTGCCTCAGCGGAAAAAAAATTAATAGAAGCAAATTTCTCTACAAAACAGACAGGAATAGCTTCATTAAGACATTAATGGTTGATTGCTAATAACGTGGAAATAATATAAAATCAGAAAATTGAAACTAATAACTTATTTTGGTCTTTCATGGTTATGAGAATGTATGTTAATTCACTTGATGGCTCCCGGCCACGCCCGGGTTCCCGGGTTCGATTCCCGGCGGGGTCAGGGATTTTCTCTGCCTCGTGATGGCTGGGTGTTGTGTGATGTCCTTAGGTTAGTTAGGTTTAAGTTGTTCTAAGTTCTAGGGGACTGATGACCATAGATGTTAAGTCCCATAGTGCTCAGAGCCATTTGAGCCAGCTCCCGGCCACAGAAATCTCTTTTGATTTCATTTGACGTGGGATCTGTAAACGAAGAGACCAGTAATATTACGAAGACACGAAACATATACACGGGTCACGTGGGGAAGGATCCCCCTCCATTATAACTCAGCTTGCTCTGCGCATGCGCAAATCAGGCGCGCCGGAAAAATTTTTCCGGGTAGCATCTGGCTACTTGTTGCTACTGCTCATACAGCCACGCTTCAAGTAGCCGGAAGCGGGAGGAAGGCACTGCTCATCCGCGAATTCAGCTCTGCGCATGCGCACGAGCCCGCTGGGCTGCGCATACGAACCTACAATATAGTATACTGTCACAGAAATTCTTCGACTTCTGCGTACTTCTATGGTTTTAGAAACGGTTGGGTTTCCCAACGCTGCGCGCCCACGAAAATGTCTGGCGCCGAAGCGTCCATCGGGAAGTACCTGAGGGCAGTTAGCCTAAGTGGAACGGGAGGAAGGAGGCGGGGCAGAAAGCATTCCACACAACAGCGCCCGCCCCCAAACCCAGGCAGTTTCCCGGTCCTCAAACACAACAGGATCTGCGGGGAAACCCATGGCTCTCTCCCGCTGTGTCCCGTACATGTGTCTGCCGACGTCCTTGCCCTTTGTGCCTGAGACGAGTGTGTAACGGACATCTGGTCAAGGACAGAGTCCTCCGAGCGACCATATTCTGCTGTGAAAAATGTCTCACTAGCTTCTTACCCGCGGCTTCGCCCGCGTGCCCTCATGCTGTGTCACGTATGTCACAAACATGTATGACTGATTGTTATTTTACACCATACGATTCCAGACAGGATGTTAAATTTATATTCGGTATTCAGTCGTGTGACTTGATCTTAGGTACCGATACAAGTTGACAAAATTTGGCTCTCTGTAGTGCTCATTCTCCTCAGCTTGTTGACGCAATGAACAGCACATATGAGAGACCAAATCCACCTCATACTTTTAAAGTATACCAAGACAACAAAATACAGAAAAGAAACATCAATAGGTCGTTTTAAAACATTTTTACGTATCACCCATTCTCGTCTGCATCCCCATGCTTAGCGGTAGTAGCGGTATCTTACTCTCACAATGCTCTCATACAAAAAATTGACGTATACAAACCGAACAGGATGAGACACATAGCGAACTTCTACATCTACATACATACTCCGCAATCCACCATACGGTGCGTGGCGGAGGGTACCTCGTACCACAACTAGCATCTTCTCTCCCTGTTCCACTCCCAAACAGAACGAGGGAAAAGTGATTGCCTATATGCATCTGTACGAGCCCTAACCTCTCTTATCTTAACTTTGTGGTCTTTCTGCGAAATATAAGTTGGCGGCAGTAAAATTGTACCGTAGTCAGCCTCAAACGCTGGTTCTCTAAATTTCCTCAGTAGCGATTCACGAAAAGAACGCCTCCTTTCCTCCAGAGGCTCCCACCCGAGTACCTGAAGCATTTCCGTAACACTCGCGTGGTGATCAAACCTACCAGTAACAAATCTAGCAGCCTGCCTCTGAACTGCTTCTATGTCCTCCCTCAATCCGACCTGATAGGGATCCCAAACGCTCGAGCAGTACTCAAGAATAAGTCGTATTAGTGTTTTGTAAGCGGTCCCCCTTACAGATGAACCACATCTTCCCAAAATTCTACGATTGAACCGAAGACGACTATCCGCTTTCCCCACAATTGCCATTACATGCTCGTCCCACTTCATATCGCTATAAAGTAGTTACGTCTTGAAATAATAGTTTTAGACCAATTATCTATAATTAGTGACTGAAAACTGATAGTGCATCACAACAACAAGGGCAAACAAAATGAAAAGTGGGAATAAAAAACTTCTAAACATAAAAACATGCTTATGTTTCGTAAATAAATCTGTAGTGCGACCTCCAGCCTGTGACCAAGCCGGCCGGAGTGGCCGAGCGGTTAAAGGCGCTACAGTCTGGAACCGCACGACCGCTACGGTCCCAGGTTCGAATCCTGCCTCGGGCATGGATGTGTGTGATGTCCTTAGGTTAGTTAGGTTTAAGTAGTTCTAAGTTCTAGGGGACTTATGACCACAGCAGTTGAGTCCCATAGTGCTCAGAGCCATTTGAACCATTTTTGAACCTGTGACCAAATGAAAGGAAATGCAGATGCCAAATAAAAACGCGAAGTACTATCCCACTTATGATGCCTTAAAGTGACAAAAAGTGAAACGCGTCTGGGAGAAATAAAATACAGTGCAGCGAGAGAAGGTTGTTTTTATTTACAAAACAATTTTTTTTTTCATTACTAGAAGTCAGTTTATTGCCAGTTTCTTGAGCTACAGATCGTTTGCGTCCGCATATAGAAGTGGCAAATATGTATCGTTTATTCCTTGCAAAAAATACGTGATGGTGTGTGAATAGTTCTCGGTCATATTATGCCTTTGATTTGCCTGCTCCGATGGTTGCTGCGGGAGTCGAATATCTGTCCTCGTTTCGTAGCTCTTTCCTACACTGTTTTATGTCACGTTTCACTTTGCAGTATCTTTTTAACGTGAGGTTTGTACGTATCACATTGTACTCACGTATAATACGTCAATGTATATGAGAGCCTTATAGGAGGTTAATATATGAGAGTCGCAGAAAGCATCACAACATAAACACAAGGTGGGCGCCATATAAACACTTATGGTAGTCGATCAGCAGATGTTATGGCACTCAAAAGTGTTACATATTGGTAGAAATTCTTCATTTACTAATGCAATAATACGTAAATTATAATGCAGTTTGCCTACTGTTCTGACTTATGTGCTAACATACACAGTGCTTAAGATAAAGGACATTAATGACAACTTAGTATCATTTCTAACGAGCCAGTCAACATGTAACTACATACGGAGGAGGGTAGGTGTTTTGTTGATGTTTTGGGAACAATAAAGAGATTCCAGACACGTACGAACGTTTCCTAGATGTACTAAATTAACGGTTTACAATATGTTTTCTAGTTAATAATCTTAGTAATGTAAGCAATATTTAATTATTTTGTATGTCTGGCTGTGTGGAGATGAGTAGCAACGACTCGAAAAGAGTCGCAGATAAATTAATATCATAACATTAAATCCGTAGGTATAGCGAGTTGTTGGGGGTTATCCATTTAACCATTGCCCCCAATATGACAAATGGCTAACCTCTTTTGTAGATAAACTGCCGTTTCCCACTATCTCACTAATAAATGTGAACCTTGTATCTGCTGTTTCAACAGAGCGTTCGTGATCGTTCTGCTTCATACTGTCTCATATTGCTACTCCCAGACACGTCAAATGGTTCAAATGGCTCTGAGCACCATGGGACTTAACTGCTGTGGTCATCAGTCCCCTAGAACTTAGAACTACTTAAACCTAACTAACCTAAGGTCATCACACACATCCATGCGCGAGGTAGGATTCAAACCTGCGACAGTAGCGGTCACGCGGTTCCAGACTGTAGCGCCTACAACCGCACGGCCACTCCGGGCGGCCCAGACACGTCTGTGACGTGACTGACTACAGTTGGGATGCATCAGTCCTGTATTACAGGTTTATACACATTTACGTTTCGCAAAGTGCACAAGTTTACCATTCTCTATCCTAAGAGGTAGTTGACAGATGTTGCTAGAGGTTAATATAATTTTTAGGTGTGACTGAAGATAGCTGCAGTTTAGTCGGATAGAACTTCCCCATAGACAACAGTGATTTTGGAAATTTTGGGAATTTGGGGTAAGATCTTACGCGACCAAACCGCTGGGGTCATCGGTCACTAAGCTTACACACTATTTAGTTTAACTTAAACTATCTTACGCTAAGGACAAAACACACACACACACACACACACACACACACACATGCCCGAGGACGGAGGGAGACGCGCAGACCGTGACAAGACGCCTAAGACCGCGTGGGAGCAGCGACTTAACAAAGACTGTAAGCGATACTCTCCACTAGGACACTAATGTATGATATGAGCAATAATGAAGCTACTTTGTCAATACATGACATGTTAAGGAAGCTCTGGTTGTATTGGAAGATATGTAGTCAAACAGCTACGAGATATTAATGCGATGACACATTTGGACCATTTCATAATTTCTTGCCAAAACCGGCTACAAACAAAGCGTTCATTTTCAGATGGTTGCAGTGTATTAATAAGACAAATGTTTTTTTGAGATTCGTGGTACGATACAGAAAAAACTCAACACAAAAACAAGAGTATATTTGTGCCCATTTACTAACAGTGAGATCTTTTAGTTTTCTTCTCTATATTTTTACAGTTCCACGAATCATAAAATATGATACTTGTTCGGTTTTTGTTATAATGCCTTAGCAGCAAATTCAAAAAAGTTTAAACGTGAAAAGAAAAAGGAGTGGGGCATAATTTGCACAGGAATAAATAGTTATGTCACTCCGTGATCATTTTGTTCTTCTATGTGCAAACAGTATCTCAGTTCATATATTTGGCTAAAACATTCTAAGATTCTGCTGTTGAAAGCAGATATTAAAATGAAAATGATGGGCATGTCGTATTTTGTGCCAAATGGAAACTTAAGAAAACTCTAGAAATGAAACTGAAGATTTCATCTATGGCATTGTTGGCCGGGAGGTACTATTCTGGTTCGGCCGCCAAGTCTTATTGCAGTCGACGCCATAATGGGCGACTTGCGTGCCGATGATGAAGGTGAAATGATGATGAGGACAACAGAACACTCAGTCCACTTGCGGAGAAAATCTATAACCCAGCCGGGAATCGAACTCGGGCCCGCTGCATCGGAGGCAAGCACGCTACATTTTTTTCTTTTTTTTTAAATCTTATTTTGCTCGTGATTGATCGTGGTATTTGTTCAGGGCGGACGTTCTATGACACTTGTTGAAGTTCTTCGTTGATACATTAACTCAGTTCTTTTTTAATTATTACAGAGGGCAGCTAACCCTCTGGCCGAACACGCTGAGCTACCGCGCCGCCTTCAACTAAGCAGGCGGACGGATTTCATGGTAAGTGAGCCAGACAGTACCATGAGTTTAGCAATTATATTCAGTCCGGTCACCAACATTTATGTTTCGAAATTGTTTCTTGTTGGGCATCATGACAGTCGAACAACAGATGATCAGTAATTCGCCACTGCAGACGCTTGCTAAGGAACCTTTCTGTTCGATAACGGTAATGGGAAGCAACGATAAAATTTCTGTACGTGTCAGCAATGGTTCGTAGCTGTTTCAAACAGTAACGCCTCTGCCTCATTTCCTTGGTTCCTCTGAAATTGTGTCTATTACTCTGAATTGGCTTCTAGTCCAGGACAATGCGCTCTCTTCCACCTGTCGCGAAATTTTCAATCCACTCACAAACTCAGCGAGACCCACAGGGGATAAACAAAAGTAAGCAAATACCGCTCAAAATGCATACTTGAACGTAAAAGTAGATGCTAGTCAAGCCCACGAGTCGCGCTCTTGTATTTGACCATAGATGGCACCTGTACAATGTCCCCAATGCGTTGCAATTGTCGGTCATGGTCAGAATAGTGCTCCGTGTAGCTGTGAGCACATTTTGTAGGAGCTAACTGAATTCGAACCTGGGCAAATTCTTGGCGCTGGTTAGGTTGATACTTCCGTGACAGAGGTAACCAAAGTGTTTGGTGTTTCAAGAAGCTCTGTGTACCGTACACAGAGAAAGCGGCAAAAAAACTTCATTCGCCAAGTCACAATACAGACCTATCTTTGTGTTAAGTGATCGTGACAGACGCTCATTGAAGAGGCTTGTGGCGAAAAACAAGATGACGACAGCTGAAATAGTCACTGCAGAACTGAAAGACGCACTCGTAAACGGTGTCAGCACAAAAACAATATGAAGGGAGATCCATAAGCAGGGAATTGCGGATCGAACAATTCATCAGTGATGCGAATGCCCGTTATAGGAAAACGTGGTGCCGAAGTCATAAAAACCAACTATGGACAATGGATAAAAGCCATTTGGTCAAATGAGTCTTGCCTCACACAGTTTCCATCTTTTGGCCTAGTTGATGTCTCAAGAGTCAAACATGGCCGGGGTTCGGTGATATTTTGGGCAGCCATATCGGGATATTCCATCGGCCCCATAGTTACTCTGCAAGTTCGAGTTACTACCAAGTATTGTGTGACTATTTTGACTGACCTGGCCCATCTCATGGAACAATGTTTGTTCACCATTGTCTGTGTTCCAAGAGGACAGGCCCCTATTCACATAGATCGCATCGTCCAGAATTGGTTTTATGAGCACAAGGATGAAGTGTCGCATCTTTCCTGGCCACCACAACCACCAGATCTCAATATTATCGAGCCTTTGTGGTCTGCTTGGGAGAGAAGGGTGTGTGATCGGTATCCGTTACCTGGACTTATCACTAGTTTGCAGGAAGGATGGTATAACACTGCCTTGAAAACCATACAGGAAGCGTATATATCCATTTCGAGATGAGTGGAAGCTGTTTTGAATGCCAATGGTTTTCCTACATCTTATTAGGCATGGTAATGTGTTGTGTTTTTGACATTTCCAAATTTCTGTCCATCCTCTGTTTAGGTATATTGTCTTCGCAGGAATCACTGTAAAACGTAACCCAAAGTTTTAGCCCGCATCTCGTGGTCGTGCGGTAGCGTTCTCGCTTCCCACGCCCGGGTTCCCGGGTTCGATTCCCGGCGGGGTCAGGGATTTTCTCTGCCTCGTGATGGCTAGGTGTTGTGTGCTGTCCTTAGGTTAGTTAGGTTTAAGTAGTTCTAAGTTCTAGCGGCCTGATGACCATAGATGTTAAGTCCCATAGTGCTCAGAGCCATTTGAACCAAAATTTTACTAAAGTCACGAAACAACGAATGCACTTCATTATCTCTAGCCCTAGCTCGCAGGGAATTTTGTGTGAAGAGCGCAACTTCTTGCAATATCGGAATTTTCAAAATTCTCGCTGGATTCTACAGAGAATGTCATTTTATTTCAGGTGTTTGTACTCAGAATATGTTCCGCTCCCAAGAGACGAGATCAGAATTGCCTAGAGCTGAGATATTGTTCCGAAAGACAGTATCAGCACCAGTCAGAAATATGAAGGACTACAGTTAGTGTCGTGGCTCTGCATTACCTTTAACTATTTCTGCAATATTCTTCTGTAGTAGTGATATTCCTGTTAGATTAGTGTTCTATTTCGAAATTGCTGACAGCAGAGAGCTGCATTTATGGTCTCTCCTTTACGTATAAAGTCGATGAGTAGCAAACACTTTTGACCCAAGAACACTGTGTCCATAACCTTCTGGTACACAGAATTTGTTTGACCTATTTTTATTTTCTTAGGGATCGTGAATGATATCACTCCACTGCATGCAGCTTTGTGTCTCAACTTTTATGCTAAACCCAGCTCTCACCACCAGTCACAACGTGGTTCAAAAAACTCGTCGCAAGTTTTGTCACATCAATGGAAAACATCACCTGGCACACACTTTTCTGTAAAATCGCCGGTAAAAATTTGATTTGGTAAAAATTTGATTTGGTCGTGAAGCTTCAAGAAAGCACAAGCCCAGTACATTAATAGTCAGACACCGTCCCGTTGAATTTCTTCCCCAATCCTAGATTTGAGGTAGTCACTCAGAACTGAAGGTAGCCGTGATATCGTTCTTCATCGTAAATATTGTTTCGTCCGCCATTCCACCGATTTCGAACTGAAGCTTCATTCATTGCCATAAACCTAAGTTATCTGTCTGTAGATTTCGACGAGTAAACCTCTGATTATTTAGCAAATGTGTTAATATTGTAGCCCAGTAAGAAGTGACACAAATCAAAAATGCAATACCTGAGAAAACTCGACTTAAAGAATTTATTCTATGAAACGTATTCTAAAATAATATAAGCTTCCTTTAACCTTCAAATAAGTAAGTACTGTTGGCAGCAAACTCCATTATATTTTTCGTGCGCGTTGGGGCACTTCTCAATAATTTTCAGTGACATAAACTAAAGATCTCGTTTTCTGACTTGTGTGACTTTTCTTGTCAAGGTGCGGAATGTGAAATATGCAGAGACCCTATTGCGCTACGAACTTCGCACTTGACCGAATCGTTCACTGCAACACACATTTTAAAATCGCACAAATAAACAATAGTTCCTAATCGCTATTACCATCATTTTGACGCCAGCTTTAGGAAGGTACCAGAGAACCACCCACCCCCAACTCCGTAACTTCAAAGAATCAAACTCCCATGTATAAATCATCTTCAAACGTTTGATTATTTTACAAATTTTTTAACGTGTTAAACATTTGACGTCAAGCATGAAGTGAGAAAAGGTTTAGGAATTCGTACTGTGTTTAAAAATTTGTCGGAATTCGCTAGGAACTCCCACTTTCAAACGCTGAATGAATACCGTCTGGGTAATATGCATTCCGTTTTAAGCAAAACCAAGTTTTTCACTGATCTGAATGTTTATGACGTCGTATTTCCTGATATACGTTTCGTAGAATGATATAATACTGCAGGTACATTCAGTAGTATATTCAGTAGCATAATTTTGGAAACAAACAAATCAATGTCCTGGCATATTTTGCATGTTTCCACTCAATAATGTGTTATGCAATAATGTTCTGGGATAACTCATCTGTCATCACTTAGAAAGTATTAAATGTACAAAAGCGAGCAGTAAGAATAATACATGGTGTTCACCGACTGACGTCATGTAGAGGTACTTCTTTAAGAAGCTACGCATTTTAACGTCGCCGTTATAATACATATTTCCGCTAGCGAAATTCGTCATAAATAATTCATCTCAATTTGAGTAAACGCTGATGTACAAGCGACAACTCTAGAGGGAAAAATGATCTTTATTATCCATTATTAAAGCTGTCAGTGGTTCAGAATGTAGTTCAATGTCTAGGGACAAAAATATTTGATCACTTGCCAATAACATGTAATGTCTGACAGGTAGCAAAGCAAGTTTTATATCGCTTGGACAACTCCTTCTGTTCCACTGACGAATTTCTACTTAAAAGATGGTAGCCAGTAAAAATAAGAAGTAAAAAATAAAAATTAACTTGTTTTTAAGGATAGTTGCAAGAATAGGACGAAAATAATAATGTGTTCATTAATGTTAACCCTTATAATCAATACATACCCTGCAAGCTTACTGCTTCCTCATCATTTGGGTAAAAGAATCGTTCAAGTGATGTATGGAACATGTAACTAAGTAACTATAGCAAAGGACTGACGATATTACGTGAGTGGCAAAACAGAACTGATTGATGAAAAATAAAACTGTGTGCTCTGTAGGATGAGCCAAGTTATAAAAAAACGTTTTACGTTTGAAATATACAAAATGTCTCATAAAACTTCTAAAAGATAAATGCTCCTAGCAACCTGCAGGAGTTTATATAGCTGTTCGCTGTAGACAGTGAATGTTTCGTTAATGCCCTAAAACGACATAAACAGAGGCCATGCAGCGCATCTCCCAGTGAGCAGACAGAGCGGAGAGATGTTATCGAACCGACCATCGCTGCAGTTAATTTCCGTAATAGATTCAGTGTTCCCGGCGGTCTGGTGGCATGTTAACAGAATGAGGACAGTAAGTGATGCAGCTGCACCACAGGAGAGGAATGCACAGGCAGCGCCGCCTTTAAGATAAACTGCGCTGCTGACTCTTGCTACAATTACAAACTTTGATCAGGGACAATTTGTAGGTGTTAACTGCCTCATGAATATGAAATTGAGATAACTGTGTCGAGCTTACTGTTGTATTCAGTGATGCTACTGTGTTGGCACTCAGGAAATTACTCCGCTCAAGCCAACCAGCCTGCAACTACAGACTCATTTGAGCTCTACTGCAAATGTTCACCACAACCTTTGAATAAGACTGCCCAGTGGAAAATTTCAAATACACTTCTCTGAGATAGTTAGCGACGCAGCTGAAGTAGATAGATTCCGTACCCTGAACGACGCATGTGGGATGGCAGCTAATTAAAGCGAAGTAAACATAAAACTGTATTTTAATCTCCACTTTGTTTCGTTACATAGAATAAGCTGCTGTTTCGGAAATGAAAATGCGAATGGATATGATCGAAATATCTTTAATGTCGATGGCTCGTGAATCCCCAGTTGCTAAAACTCACACAAATGAAACTATTGATCGTAGGCATTCCACAGTTCGCAACGTTACAGAAAATAATGATGAAAACGTGATGAAGAAGTGTGTGTCACAGTTTCTGTGCGTGCTAACGAGTGTTTTTAGCATTGGAGCACAAGAACAGCTCCATTGCAAAATAAGCACACATGTGATTCAACAGCAACACATGCCGTCAGTAATCAAACATGAAGTAAGTACTGAGCATATGTGTGCCAGGGCTAGAACTCTTAATATGAGTAAGTACAATGGCAGAATATGTAAATAAGAAATATTGCATATAACTGAAAATTTGTCTGTAATTCCGATCACTGAAGATACTTCAATAAACTGAAGCTACACGCTTGTGGCAAAACATAAATTGCATTTATTCATTAGTACACAGTCATAATTTCAAAATTATTAATGTAATGTAATGATCGACTTTACAAATGTACGGGTTGGTGTCAGAACTGAAGACGTGTTGTGGTGGTAAGTAGTGAGCCTTTCTTTTTTGTCAGTCAGTCAAAGAGACAGGGTCTAGCAGAACTAGATAGAAGGTACAGATAAGGTAGCAGCTCCTGTGAACAACTAGAGGGACTCCCCATGTACAATGCAGGCCCGAATAGTGAAACTGAAAGCTTTCGTAGCGGAGGTGTGAAAGAATGTTGGCCGCGTGGCAGGCTCGTCCACAGCATCCAACATTCCTAACCGCCGTAACTGAAACCTACATGACAGATAAATAAAATAAGTAATCAATATAATTAGATTTAAGTCTCATAGCCATCTTTTATTCGACTCATTCCTCTTCCATTCAATCAACATGTATTTGAACTGAATTTTTATATCTCATTAACATCGTTCTCAATGACTCTCCTGTACTGGATAGATATAAAGCCAAAAACTCAGATTGCATGTGTAGATGTGTCACAATACACTCTACCAAAGAATAAGCCACTAAGCGCATATTACATTTACGATATAATTCACGTCACATAATCGTTGGTTAATCAGCAGTGCACTACCAATATATGTTACTATTACCACAGTCTAATGTAACAATCGCGACACACCCTCTCATTTTTGTTACCCACAGTGCCACAAGCTGCCAGCTAGCGACACTTCTGAATACGATATCGGATGAGTGCAAATACTATTGTTTTTATTGATCTGTAGCTTAATTTCTTTGGTAAGCGAGTGTGTGGTGCCACAAAAATTGACAATAACTAAAAAATGACACCACATTTATCATTATTTAGTTTCCTAAGCAGCCTGAGAGGCACGGAACGGTATATTATTGGTCAGTTCTTTTTTGCAATACTCTTGTAATGTACAGACATTTGCTGAACAATGTCGTTTTCCTTTAATAACAAAGAAATTGCTCGTAAATACCAGAAAACCCGACGTTTGTGGAAACACGTCGAATATCTACCCAACAAGGCAGAGTTTTGTTCGATACACTTTCAGCCAAATCAGTGAATATGGAACGTAGGAAAACGGTGTGGAATGTAATACCTACATTATTTGAAGTATGAAATAGGCCACTACAACCGTAGCTTAAGGGAAAACCACATAAACGTGATAATAAGTCGTCAAAAGCAATAACACTCTTTTCCAACACAGAAGAAACCAATTCCACATTATTTTTGTTAAATCTGAGACACAAACAGCAAGAATCCTCAACACATTCGTTTTTGAAACAAAAGTAATTACGTTTACTAAAATATTCGTGCATTAGAAAGTCGAGTGAAGTGTAAGAATGGGTGATCCCATAAAAATTTTGTAGGTGTCAAGGAAAGTGGCTATGATAATAACTACAGACAACAGAAACACATGCTTCTCATGAATGAAATATGTGTTTATATTCTCTCACTTTCAGTGGAATAAGCTGCAAATATATACATATTCGACAGTATTTCTTCGTGAAAAAGTTGTACCTTACGTCATTGAATCAATGTAATTCATATGTTTATATATCTACGAGGGCTATTCAATAAAGAATGATCGCACATTTTTTTTGACAACATACCTTTACTCGCCCTCAGATTTTTGATGGTCCTTCTCAAAGTAGTTTCCCATGAATGCGATGCACTTGTCCCAGAGTTTCTGCCAGTCTTCAAACACATGCTGGAAATCATTTCTGAGAGGTCCTTCAAAATCGCCTCCACAGCCTTCACCACTGCTTCTGATGATTGATAATGCCTCCCACGAAGGCGTTCCTTCATGTTAGGGAATAGAAAAAGTCACATGTGACTAAATCCGGACTATAGGGAGGGTGAGGGGTGCACTTCACTTTCATTTTTGCAAGATATTCAACAACAACATTGGTAATATGTGTGCGCGCATTATCTTGGTGCAGCATCCAGCCTGCTTCACTGAAATGTGGTCTTTTGCGCCTGAAATGGACTTGCAATGATTTCAGGACATCCCTGTAACATTGTCCAGGTACTGATGTATGTGCAGGTCCAACATGCGGATAAACCATTCTATGAATATCAAAGAACGGGATGAGCACAACTTTCCCAGCAGAAGCAACCGCTTTTGCTTTTTTTGGAGGTTGGTGATGAAGGAGATTTCCATACTGAGCTTTGCTGTTTGCTCTCAGGATCGAACTGATGTAGCCAAGTTTCATCAGCAGTGATTACTTTTGAAAGAAACTCCGGATCTTCCTCTAACATCAACTTCAACTGCATGCAGACCTGCACGCGAATGTCCTTTTGTTTGGGAATCAATAGTCTTGGAAGCCATCGCGCACAAGCACGTGTCATGTGTAATTTTTCTGTCACCAACGTGTGGATGGCACCCAATGATATGTTTAGTATTTCAGAAAGTGATCTTAAGGTAGTTTGTCGATCCTCTCCCACAATGACAGCAGAAGTGTTGATGTTTTCTTTCGTAAGATCAGTAGCTGGAGCACCAGGTCCACCTTCCTTTGAAATTGATTGTCCCCCCCTCCCCTTTAAGCATTTTAAACCACCTTCGAGCTCTGCTGTAGGGAAAAACAGACTCTCCATTGGCCTCCTGTAACATTGTATAGGCCTCAGCTGAAGATTTGTTGAGACGAAGGCAGAATTTCAAGGCCACATATTGTTCTTCGCGTGTTACCTCCATTGCAGCGGTAGGTGATACTGAACATTAGACTTGGCCACTGTTTCTATGTTTCGATACAGTGTATCGATACGTGGAACTGTTTCAGTGTTTCGGAACGGCTGTGGTTCACTGTTTCGAAACAGTGGTGTTTCATTCCGCCCCTGTCTCGGATAACCGGACCAGATTCGATCTCGAGCCAGACACAGAAACTGTATCGTTGTTTCAAAATAAGGCTGTTTCAGTCCACCTGTGCTTGGAACGGACTAACTTTATCGAAACAGGTTTCATTCCGCTCTGTGTCGGACGAGATTCGGGCTCGGCACAGGTACTGAAACACAACATACCACTTCATGAAACACTTTCAAGGGTGTCGAAATCTTTTTGACAATCAATAGCATGAAGCTTAAGATATCCGAAAATAAAGCTTCGTTTCTAGTTGACTGTCCTATTCCGAAATGGCGTAACATCTGCTTTATAAAAAATAACCAAAAAATAAAACAACGCTTACTATTCACATTCAAATTAATAAATATGTGAAAATCATTCAGTTAAATTACACTTTTTTTATAACATACGCTTCTCTGTTCATGTACAGTAATCATATTAAGAAACGCAAGTAAGCCTACAACATTTTTAATAAAAAAGGCGTAGAGTGACAGTTATTAGAAATAACATAAATTTTATGTAGGTATAATTGTAAGTAATCTGTTTGACATATCACTGATAGTGTAATGGTGAACGGGAACGGCTGGGAAGCATGGTGAATTTATAGTAACGGTTCGAAACATCTTGAAAGACAAAATTTTTTTCTGTTATATTTTGTTATTTATTCTAATTATTTGGCGTTATTTGTGAGTCTATAGTCACTGTGCCTATTATCCACACTGATTCCCTTTGTGTGCATGGAAATTAGCCGGATGGGTATATAACCCATACTAACGGAAAGTGGGAATCCCAGTAGCATATCCGTTGTTTCTGCAGTTTGCTCCCATTCCAGATCTGTTCTTCTGTCTTCAGCTATGGCTGTCCTCAGCCAATTGAAAAGTATGAAAGTCGCACGACACTAAAGCAGCGCATTTGCTGCAGGAAATACGAAACTGCCAAGACGCCTAAGTGATAGTTTCATACTTTCTGCGACATGAATAGGGCTCTCGCACCTCATTTGTGTTTATATGGACATACTTATACAGTAGACATTCAATATGAAAAAAATGTGTAGGTTGATTAGATTACAAAACACAAACTGTTTCACTGATTCGAAACATCGTATCGAAACATTACATTGTACCGTTTCACTTGTTTCGAAACAGTTACGTGTTTCAGTTTGCCCATCTCTACTGAAAATGTCTGACCTTGCCTGCCTCTCACAGGCGGGAAACAGGAGTCCTAACAATGAAACTACTACGGCGTGTTTGTTGCACATTCAGCTAAGAGAATAATTCATATTTCTTAGCAATTTACTAAAGCATTGAATGGAAAAATATAACAATTATTTCGTTAATTCTGTAGAAAGTAATTAAAAAATAACATTATCCTTGCGACACATGTGAATGTCTGCTTCCTCGCCGGTTGGAGCGCTAGTGTCGCTCCAGTACCAGAGCGTGCCTAACTGTATGTATTAGACTGTGACTACTACTTCAATGGTTTGACACTGGCACATTAAGCTGTCAGATTAAAAAAGGTAAGGTGATAACTAGACTTCAGAATGCCACAGATACATGACACTATTTTACAACGTAGTCACTAAATCTTTGTAAACAACGGTCGGAACCATTCTACCAATCGTTCAATTCCTCTACGATAGAAATCCGCTCCTTGATCAAGGACACATTTGAGAACCGCTGTGTGAACGTCCTCATCGTTGGAAAATCTGCGATTGCTGCGAATCAGGTCGTCGACTGCCTGGAGGTTATCATTTGTGGCCGGTGTCAACGGCCTTTCCTCCCGATTAACATCAGCCACTTTTGTGACGGCCATGGCCAACTTGTTGGCACCATTTCACTACTGCAAAGACGCGGCACTGCATTTGGTTTATATACCATCAGAATTTCACGGTCAGCGAGCAATTTAGACTTTTTGCCTACAAGGATCGTAATGTCACACCTACTTCAACCTTGTGGAATGTTTACACTTGCAGCGCCAATTCACCGGCACACTTTGATGCCCTGTTATCCGCAACGCAGCAATACTATATCTGCAGGAAACACGGAACACGTACACGTACTCTCTCTTCTGACGAAGCATCGCTCTGCGCGATGGTCCCAGAGAGAGGCGACATACGTGACTTTGTTTTTGAAGTCCCCTCGGAGTAAACGACCACATTCCGTATAATCAGACCTGTTTCTGCCTATCTAGTCTACACTATCGAGCAGTGAACAGGAGGTTTGTGCTACCTTTCAAACAATGCCATTGCTCGCACAGTGAACAGAATCTATGAGATTTCTGCTACCTTACAAAGAACACCATTGCCTCCGTATATCGACGTGAATATTTTTCTCAGGCAGAATTCTCTTTCTAGTGCCTCGTAGTGGGAGAAAGCAGAACACGCTATTCCCAATTTCTTTTCATTTTCTGTAAAAGCTACTATCTTAATGTTAACTGAAGATGCACTGCGAGGTTTCGAAAGAGCGGAGAGACTTTCTTTTTCCTCGTGGTAGGCGTAGTGGCCTTTTAGCGCGTCAAGGCTGTAAGACAAACGTAAAATCCCGTTGAACTTATTAGAGCAGCGTATTTTATTCGGCATTATAGATACAGGTATTCGTAATCATCAGTCATAAGCTCTAGACGTTTATTTGCATTTATAGCCTTCAGTAATACGCATCCATGTCGATAACGCTTGATTCATAATGTCACTGAGACCCAGAACAAGGATAGGGATTACCTTAAGGAAAACCCACTTGGAAGCATGGCCCAACTTCATGCGTCATTTATCATTCCCAAACAAATATTTTTATGTAATAATAAGTCTATCAGAAGCCAAGTAACAGTTAGCAAGATTCTTGCCAAATTCATAAAAATAGTTAAGGTTTTTAAATTAATATGGCAATGCATAAAGGCATTTGCATTAACAAGAGACTACAAATAGTACTCAAAGAACATGCGAACTGTGCAATACAATGATGGCCCGGTCACAAAAAGTTAATCGATTACATAAACCTGGGGCGACTAGCATCAAAATAGTGGGCTAATCCCACAACAGGATTTGAATATAAGTTCAATAAACGTTGAATAAAAGACATTAAAATGCATGTGCAAGACAAGTAACGATACCTTGATGTCATAAGAAAATGTAATTCTGCTCCCGTATTGACGAGATACGGGCAAGCTGGCCAAACGCTACCCACATGTAAAAACCGAAGCAAACAGCCACAAGACTGTTACACATTAATCAAGTTAACTACTTAAATAAATTACCCGGCCCCTAAAACACTATTAAAATGATAATGAAAAACCCTTATTATTTTAAGAAGTCAAGAAACTCAGTGCCCAGTTGGCTCAATGGCTCTCATCACACGTCCGCAAGGACCTTACAATAATAGAAACATTGAGTAAATTACTAAAGCCAAGTTCTAATCCGGTGACACCCCTGCAGCGGCACGATACCAATAGAATGACAATAAACTACTCAACATGTGCTGGAACGGGAGGTCAGCAAAAGCGCGTGTGACCTACCAATACTTCAGCCTCGTGCGATGACGGGAAAGCTACCGAAGCAGAAGGAAAACGCGTCCCTGACGGGACCAACAGGACACCAACGCGTCGACTGCTGCCGATACACAGCTGTCAACAATACCAAGCAACAAACAGCAACACAAGTTTGATGGAAATTAACATACACAGTAATACTTAAACGGGCAATTGAAGATTATTTTGAAGGAATCCAACTATTAAAACTTCAGTACAGGAGCGGCCCGCTGATAAACACTGCAAGTCAACCTTTCTAGCAATAACAAGAAACAATGTACAAAGTCATTTAAAAGAACGATTACATAATAGTTCGGACAAAAAGTTCATTGTGGATATAAGCTCTCTGCACATGTAATTAGAGAAAATATGGAGAACTGAGGAGTTGCCATATATGTCAAAAGTTATCATTGTGCAAAAAGTATAGAAACAAAAAAGTTTTGTATAGAGAAACATATAGAAGCATGTGCCTGTGAGCTTAAATTAAATAAAGGCACATTTATAATTGTAACTGTATGCAGGTACAGTTAGTCGGTGGGCAAGCAGGTTACGTGATGAAAGTGGGCACGGCAATATTGAGGATTGTCCTCGCAGCGGCAGGCCTCGTACTGCACACACTGCAGACAATGTACAGAGAGTTAACGAATTGGTGACTGCTGACAGACGCATCACAAAGAAACAAGAAAAACGGTATGCAATGAACTTTTGGAACAGTACGAGAATGGTAGAGACGAATTTCTTGGAAGAATTGTGACAGGTTATGAAACATGGTTCCATCATTTTTCACCAGAGACGAAGAGGCAATCAATGGAGTGGCATCATGCAAATTCACCCAAGAAAAAAAAAATTCAAAACTACACCTTCTGTTGGAAAAGTTGTGGCTACGGTGTTTTTTGATTCTGAAGGACTCTTGCTTGTGGACATCACGCCAAGCGGAACCACCATAAATTCTGATGCATATGTGATGACACTGAAGAAACTTCAAGCACGGCTGAGTCGTGTTCGACCACATCGGCAAAAGCAGGATGTTTTGCTGTTGCACGAAAATTCACAGCCACATGTCAGTCAAAAACCATGGAAGCGATCACAAAACTCGGATGGACAACACTGAAACACCCGCCTTACAGTCCTGACCTGGCCCCATGTGACTAATATCTCTTTGGGAAATACTCTCTTTGTGGAACAAGGTTTGAAGATGATGACTCCCTTGTGCACGCTGCCAAACAGTGGCTCCAACAGGTTGGTCCAGACTTTTACCGTGCGGGTATACAGGCGCTGGTTCCAAGAGGGCGTAAGGCAGTTGAGAGCGATGGAAATTATGTGGAGAAATGACAATATTGTTCCTAAAGGGTGTATCTACACACTGTAAAGCTTTCAAACATGTAGAATAAAAGATGGATTTAAAAAAATAGTATGCATTTCTTTTGGAGTGACCCTCGTACATAATTTCAAATAAATACCAAGGAGTCCAATAGCTTCAGGACTCCAAGTGGGCCCTCCTGCTCGTAGCTGCTAAAAAGTTGTTCAACACATTTCAACGTATTTAGCACACAACAATTAACTGATGCACTTCATAACCGGCTTGCACACGCCGAGAGCCGCTCCTTGCCCTCTAATCTCGCCGGTAGCAACGGTCAAAGCTGCAGGAAAATGCGGGCCCCGTTGGCCCAACAGTCAACGGTTTCAACTCACTGCAGTCACCAGGACGCCAGGTACTTCGGTTCACCCATCCAGCTCCAAGTCCCACACATCATTCCCTACCACACAGCCCTAGAGGGAACGCATAACCAAGCAAAGATTATACCACGAGAGCCAGAATCGATGGAACGCTCGCACAAGTGGTGCCAGTAGGATCGCGCTCGTGCCTTCACAGGAGCCGCCACCGCTCAGTCACCTATCCGCTTTCCATTGGGTCCCCTTCTCGGTTTTCTCTCTTGGAACCCAGCAAAGAACTTTCTTCGTTCCTTTAACGGCCATTCGTTCTGACTACACATCCTATCGTCCTGGCGTCAAGAGTACAGGCTTATAATTGTCCACATATGGCTAACAACCCTTTTTGAATACAGTAATGACCTGAACCTTGGAACCTATCAGTACTCCAGCGACCTGCCATAAGTTACTGCTAGAAAGGAAGGAAGTTCTCTCGCATAATCTATCTAGAATCGTACTGGTATTTCGTTAGATCCAGTCACTTTCCATCTCTTTGATTGTAGCTGATTTTGTGTTCAGCGATCATGTATCTCTATATCTGTCATTTTCACCAGTCACAGCAACGTATTTCACTTCAGTTTGTGCCCTGATGAATGTGTATATTCCCAACTGACATTTCTTTCCGCTGAGCAATTGACCCATGCCGTAATAAACGGCGATGGACTGCCACCCCTAATAGTGTACGGTGTGTTAAAAAATGGTTCAAATAGGTCTGAGTACTATGGGTCTTAACATCTGAGGTCATCAGTCCCCTAGACTTAGAACTACTTAAACCTAACTAACCTAAGGACATCGCACACATCCATGCCCGTGGCAGGATTTGAACCTGCGACCGTAGCAGTCGCGCGGTTTCAGACTGAAGCGCCTAGAACCGCTTGGCCACCGCGGCCGGCGCTGAGCAACACTCAGAAGGAAACATCATCAACTTGACCTCATATTTTAACGGCAAAAGAGCACGCTTGCAAGTTATCAGCCCCAGAAATTGATTTCGCACGAAATTTTGGGCCGTAATTCTGGTAATACGCAGTCATGACCTTTTGAAAGTACAGCTTTTAAACACCAACTCACAGCGATTGTTCGGCACTCGCTGCGCCCCATTGCAGTCGCTTAATCCACGAGCGCCAAGTACTGTAACCAGAACTGACAAGGGTCACAACCTGATATCGCGTCGGACATGTTGTCCAGTGTAGTGCAGTAACTCGACGTGGGATGGACACGGCAAGTCGCTCGAAGTCCCCCGCAGAAAAACTGCGCAATGCTGTCTCCATACCCGTCCATGATTACGAATGTTTCGTCAGGATGCATGTCGGACAACGTGGGTGGCCAAATCATTTGCCCGAATCGTCCAGAATGCTCTTCCAACAAATCGCAAACAACTGAGACCCGGTGAGATGGCGCATTGTCAACTATAAAAATTCCATCGTTCTTTGGGAACATGAAGTACATGAACAACTGGAAATCGTCTCCAATTAGCCGAACATAACCATGTCTGGTTAATGATCGGTTCAGTTGGATCAGAGGACCGATTCAGTCTCATGTACAGACAAAACAAAAAAGAAACAAACACCGTAGGAAAATAAAGTCCATGAATGGCAGAGCGGCCGCCGTGTCATCCTCTGCCCTTAGGCGTCACCATATCCGGAGACGGAGGAGCATGTGAACAGCACATCGCTCTCCGAGCCGTTGGCAGTTTTCGTGAGCAGTGTCAATACTTCTCAGGGAAGTAGCTCCTCAATTGGCCTCATAAGGGCTGATTGCACCCCTCTTGCCAACAGCACTCGGCAGACCTGGTCGGTTAAACATCCACCAGCTTGCACAGTACATTGTTGACATCTTGAGTCCATAGCTTCGTTGGTCGGCGCGCACTCGAATCCTACGATCATCTCTTACCAACTGAAACTGCGATTTATCTGACCAGGCTATGGTTTTCCAGTCGTATAGAGTCCAACAGATATGGTCACGATCCCTTGGGACGCGCTGCAGGCGATGTCGTGCTATTAGCAGAAGGGTAAACTGGCTGGGGTAATAGCAGGAAATTTAAGGGGGGGGGGGAGGCACTGCCATGAATGGTAAAATACCAGTGGTTACAGGTGTTGGAGCAGCACCTTTTTTAGGATAGGTAAAACAGAAAGATGTCAAGTTCTACGAGAGGCCAGGATTGAAACAAATCTTTAGTTTAGGAAAGAAATTAAACAGCATCATTCTAGCACATTGGATCACCAATCACAGCTATCAATTATAAATTTTCACCAATCACCAGAAATTTTATCTCCACCAAGTTGTATCTCAGTCCTAGGTAATTGCATTGATGAATTAAAGTCACCCAACCCAGTTGACATAATCTGCCTCTCTGAATACCATGTGACCACTGGTATAGGAACTAGGCCTAAGCACAACGAGAAACTCAGACAGGAGAGTACTGCAAATGTTAGAATAAGGAAAGGTTCTCATAAAAGTATAATTAAAAATAATGTAAGTATATTTCATCAAAATATTGGGAGTGTAAAGAATAAAATAGATGAGCTTCTGGTTTGTTTAGAAGATTTAGAAGCTGAGGATGAAATAGATATACTATGCCTGTCTGAGCATCACATTGTTACTGATATGGATAAGGTAAATGTAAGTGGATATAAGCTCTCTGCACATGTAATTAGAGAAAATATGGAGAACGGAGGAGTTGCCATATATGTCAAAAGTTATCATTGTGCAAAAAGTATAGAAACAAAAAAGTTTTGTATAGAGAAACATATAGAAGCATGTGCCTGTGAGCTTAAATTAAATAAAGGCACATTTATAATTGTAACTGTATGCAGGTCTCCATCGGGAAATTTTCATCTATTTCTGAAAAATTTGGACTCCTTGTTGTGCTATCTGTCAGACAGGGGGAAGCAAATTACTATTTGTGGGGACTTCAATGTAGATTCTCTGAAAGAGGGTAATAGGAAAAATGACCTTGAAGTATTACTCGGTTCTTTCAATTTGACACCAGTTATTGATTTTCCTACTCTGGTGGTAAAGGATAGCAGCTCACTGATAGATAACTTCTTTATAGACCAAGATAAGTTTAACCAGATAAATGCTCAGTCTGTTGAGAATGGTCTTTCTGATCATGGTGCACTGCTAGTTACAATATATGACATAGCTCCATTCAGCAGCACTAAACAGTCCCCCAAAAGTAGTACGTTCAGTCAATGATTTAACAATTGCAAATTTCAGGGAAAGCCTACAGCAGTTAGACTGGGATGAGGTGTACCGTGAACCTGATACCAATTTAAAATATAATTTATTTCATGACACTTTTGTAAATGCATTTGAAAACTGCTTCCCCAAGAAAATAGTTAAATATACTCGTAAGAAACCATGTAACAAACAATGGCTTACTAAGGGTATAAAAATATCTTGTAACCGGAAAAGGGAAATGTATCTGACAGCAAGAAAGAGTAGTGACGCAGAAACTATCAAACATTATAAAAACTACTGTGCTATATTAAGAAAAGTTATTAAAAAATTCAGAAGTATGTGTATCATGTCTGAAATCAGCAACTCTGATAATAAAATCAAAACAATTTGGAATATTATTAAAAGAGAAACAGGTCAACCAAGAGCACAGGAAGACAGTATTACCATCAAATTGAATGAAAACTTTACGATCAAAAAGTCAGAAGTTGAAAATATTTTTAATAATCATTTTTTACATTTTGTGGATATAGTAGGATCCAGGTGTTCATTAGAAGATGCTAGGCTGTTAATGGAAGAGGCCATACCTATGCAATTTGATACAATTGAAATCTCACCCACTTCTCCCTCTGAAATTAGGAAAATAATAAACTTGCTTAAAAGCAAAAACTCACATTGAATTGATGGCATTTCCAGCAAAATACTAAAAGCTTGTTCTCAACAGATAAGTAAGATTCTCAGCCACCTGTGTAATAGCTCTCTGGAACAGGGCATTTTCCCTGATAGACTGAAATATTGCATAAAAAAGGGGATAGATCTGATGTTAACAATTACCATCCAATCTCCCTTCTAACAGCTTTATCCAAAATTTTTGAGAAAGTAATGTATTCAAGAGTAGCTTCACATATCTGTAAAAATGAAGTACTAACAAAATGTCAGTTTGGTTTCCAGAAAGGTTTTTCAACAGAAAATGCCATATATGCTTTCACCAATCAAATTTTGAATGATCTGAATAACCGAACACCGCCCATTGGGATTTTTTTTACCTCTCAAAGGCTTTTGATTGTGTAAATCATGAAATTCTGCTAGAAAAGCTCAAGTATTGTGGCATGAGTGGGACAGTGCACAAATGGTTTAATTCATACCTAATTGGAAGAGTGCAGAAAGTTTAAATAAGCGGTTCTCATAATATGCAAAGTTCAGCACATTCCTCAAACTGGGGAACTATCAAGACTGGGGTTCCACAAAGGTCTGTTTTGGGTCCTTTGTTGTTCTTAATATATATTAATGACTTGCCATTCTATATTCATGAAGAGGCAAAGTTAGTTCTCTTTGCTGATGATACAAGTATAGTAATCACACCTGACAAACAAGAATTAACTGATGAAATTGTCAATAATGTCTTTCAGAAAATTACTGAGTGGTTCCTTGTAAACTGACTCTCACTGAATTTTGATAAGACACAGTACATACAGTTCCATACAGTACATGGTATGACGCCATTAATAAATATAGACCTTAATCAGAAGCATATAGCTAAGGTAGAATATTCAAAATTTTTAGGTGTGTCCATTGATGAGAGATTAAATTAGAAGAAACACATTGATAATCTGCTGAAACGTTTGAGTTCAGCTACTTATGCAATAAGGGTCATTGCAAATTTTGGTGATAAACATCTTAGTAAATTAGCTTAGTACGCCTATTTTCACTCATTGCTTGTGTATGACATCATATTTTGGGGTAATTCATCACTGAGGAATAAAGTATTTATTGCACAAAAGCGTGTAATCAGAATAATAGCTGGAGTCCACCCAAGATCATCCTGCAGACATTTATTTAAGGATCTAGGGATAATCACAGTAGCTTCTCAGTATATATACTCTCTTATGAAATTTGTTATTAACAACCAAACCCAATTCAAAAGTAATAGCAGTGTGCATAACTACAATACTAGGAGAAAGGATGATCTTCACTATTCAAGATTAAATCTAACTTTGGCTCAGAAAGGGGTGAATTATACTGCCACTAAAGTCTTTGGTCACTTACCAAATAGTATCAAAAGTGTGACAGATAACCAACAAGTATTTAAGAAGAAATTAAAAGAATTTCTGAATGACAACTCCTTCTACTCCATAGAGGAATTTTTAGACATAAATTTAAAAAAAAGAAAAAAAAACAAAAAAATTATAAAAAAATTAAAAAAAAACAAAAATAAAAAAGTTGTTATATTAACTTAATTATGTTGTTAAATTAACTTAATTATGTCATGTATTGGAAAATTTGACTCGTTCCACATCATTACGAAATATCGTATTCATGATCCATGGAACTAGAATTAATCTAATCTAATCTACTCGCATCGGTCATCTTCCGCCATAGCCCATTAACGCCATTTTCACCACACTGTCCTAACGGATACGTTCGTCGGACGTCCCCCTATGACTTCTGCGATTATTTTACGCAGTGTTGCTTGTCCCTTAATACTGACAACTCTACGCTAACGCCGCCACTCTCGGTCACTATGTGAAGATCGTCGGCCACTGCGTTGTCCGTGGTGAGAGGTATTGCCCGAAATTTGGCATTCGCGGCACGTTGTTGACACAGTGGATCTCGGAATATTGCATTCCCCAACGATAGCCGAAACGGAATGCCCATGCGTCTAGCTCCACCTACATTCTGCTTTCGCGTCTGTTAATTACCTTTGTATGGCCATAAGCACGTCGGAATCCTTCTCACATGAATCACCAAAAAACTGCCCTTTTGTATCTTGTATACGCGATACTACGGCCATCTATGTATGTGCATATCGTTATGCCATGACTTTTGTGTGTAACACTGCTGACATTGGTGGCATACTTTGGATATCATGCTAAGAGCGTGGTTTTAGCCTGTTGGTTGGTTGGTTGAACTGTTGGAAGAGACCAAATAGCGAGGTCATCGATCTCATCATTTAGCAGAGAGCTCTTTGATTTGAATCTTTTTATGCTGCGATTCATAAATGTAGTGTCAATGAACGAAACGAACGAATGTATCATTAAAGAAGTAGATTAGCGCTGCTTATTAACATCGCCGTTGTGCGGTATTAAAAAAAATGGTTCAAATGGCTCTGAGCACAATGGGACTTAACTTCTGAGGTCATCAGTCCCCTAGAACTTAGAACTACTTAAACCTAACTAACCTAAGGACATCAATGGCTCTGGGCACTATGGGGCTTAACTTCTGTGGTCATCAGTCCCCTAGAACTTAGAACTACTTAAACCTAACTAACCTAAGGACATCACACACATCCATGCCAGAGGCAGGATTCGAACCTGCGACCGTAGCAGTCCCGCGGTTCCGGACTGCGCGCCTAGAACCACGAGACCACCGCGGCCGGCCTTAAGGACATCACACACATCCAAGCAGCCATGCCCGAGGCAGGATTCGAACCTGCGACCGTAGCGGTCGCCCGGTTCCAGACTGTAGCGCCTAGAACCGCTCGGCCACTCTGGCCGGCTGTGCGGTATTTCCTTTGGATCTTAAAGTTGGCACTTCTGAAGTGAAGTACATTTGCAGAAGGTGCGCTTTTCTTGACGTGATTGGTATGATTAGATTTTGAGACGCATTTATAGCTGCAGAATATCAGCTCGAGAATTTCTTTCTTTCTTTCGACCGTGTCGCACTTCAACGCGGGGTCGGCCGTGTTATTACGAATTTCGCAGTGTTAGTTGCAGAGGGTGGTCGGATACCCTTCCTGCCGCCACCCTAAACTCCACAGGGCGTAATTAGTGTAGCTCAGTTGGGGACCAGCCCGGTATTCACCTAGTGGGATGTGGAAAACCGCCTAAAAAAACATCTAGGCTGGCCGGCAGACTGGCCCTCGTCGTTAATGCGCCGGGCGGATTCGATCCGTGGCCGGTGCGCCTACCCGAGTCCAGGAAGCAGGACGTTAGCGCTCTCAGCTACCCTGGCCGGTAATATCAGCTCGAGCGTACAGTTACAATAATAATGGACGTATTTTTGCGAGAGGTTGATATTACTTAGGCTGCTATTTTTCACATAGAAACATGTCGGGGGGATTTGCCCACCTCCTCCCTCCTCTTCCCACGCCTTTGACATCCCGCAAACAGGTGGTTGTCACTTCACTGTACAGTACTTTGCGCGCTGGTAGTAGGCGGCTACAGCTTGGCGGAGCGAGTGACCAAATACATGTACACAATGCTTTACTGTAACATGATGTATGAGTACAGAGCGCAGTATTCATGTAAGACCTTCTTTAGTACAAACTGATCTAAGGCGTATTCAACAATGCTTTTGAATCTATCCATTTATGACTTGCATACCCTTAATCAAAGCAAAATCTTTGATGTTGGCTACACAGGTACCCTGAAGTTTGTATACTGTCTTCCTAAGCAAAAATACACTACTGATAACATGCTACAGACGCGAAATTTAACCGACAGGAAGACGATGCTGTGATATGCAAATAACTAGCTTTTCAGAGCATTCACACAAGGTTGGCGCCGGTGGTGACACCTACAACGTGCTGACATGAGGAAAGTTTCCAACCGATTTCTCATACACAAAACAGCAGTTGACCAGCGTTGCAAGGTGAAACGTTGTTGTGATGCCTCGTGTAAGGAGGATAAATGAGTACCATCACGTTTACGACTTTGATAAAGGTCGGATTGTAGCCTATCGCGATTGCGGTTTATCGTATCACGACATTGCTGCTCGCGTTGGTAGAGATCCAATGACTGTTAGCAGAATATGGAATCGATGGGTTCAGGAGGGTAATAGGTGCAGCCACGTCTCGATCACTGAGTCAACAGATGGGGACCTTTGCAAGACAACAACCATCTGCACGAACAGTTCGATGACGTTTGCAGCAGCATAGACTATCAGCTCAGAGACCATGGCTGCGGTTGCCCTTGTCGCTGCATCACAGACAGGAGCGCCTGCGATGGTGAACGACAAACCTGGGTGCACGAATGACAAAACGTCATTTTTTAGGATGAATCCAGGTTCTGTTTACAGCATCATGATGGTCGCATCCGTGTTTGGCGACATCGCAGTGAACGCACATTGGAAGTGTGTATTCGTCATCGCCGTACTGGCGTTTCACCCGACGTGATGGTATGGGGTGCCATTGGTTACACGTCTCGGTCACCTCTTGTTCGCATTGACGGCACTTTAAACAGTGGACGTTACATTTCCGATGTGTCACGACCCGTGACTCTACCCTTCACTCGATCCCTGCGGAACCCTACATTTCAGCAGGATAATGCACGACCGCATATTTCAAGTCCTGTACGGGCCTTTCTGGATACAGAAAATGTTCGACTGCTGCCCTGGCCAGCACATTCTCCAGATGTTCACCAATTGCAAATGGCTGGTCAATGGTGGCCGAGCAACTTGCTCGTCACAATACGCCAGTCACTACTTTTGATGAACTGTGGTATCATGTTGAAGCTGCATGGGCGGCTGTACCTGTACACGCCATCCAAGCTCTGTCTGACTCAATACCCACGCGTATCAAGGCCGTTATTACGGCCAGAGGTGGTTGTTCTGGGTACTGATTTCTCAGGATCTATGCACCCAAATTGCGTGAAAATGTAATCACATATCAGTTCTAGTATAATATATTTGTCCAATGAATACCCGTTTATCTTCTGCATTTATTCTTAGTGTAGCAATTCTAGTGACCAGTAGTGTAGCTTCCCAGCTTCCATAACATTCCTTATAAAATCTATATACATTTCTGTCTTATAATGAGACTCCCATGAGATATGATCCCTCTTCGTCAATTGGGAGACGCGAAAGGCGCAATGCAGCTGAATGCTGTTTTAGACCGACAGAGGGTTTTAGAAACACTTTCAAAACATAGCACATATTCAGCTATATACTGGAATGTTTACGCGATTAAAAAGTGGACAATGTAAAGTTCTCCTGAAAACTGCTTTGCGCAAATAGGAAACCAATTCGTGAAGGCACTGTCTTGGATTTCTCGGTGACAAACATACCCGAACTTTTCGATTATGTTGGCGTGGAGGAGGAAATCAGTCACCGAAGGGCATCAATTACTGCAGGTATTAAAAGAAGTCTAGAAAAATATTTCTGTTTAGCCACTGCAAAGTCAGACACATTGTAATTACCTGATTCGTAAACATCAGACTTTCATTCTCATGACTGATAATTCGGTGTACCTATAGCCAGATTTTGAGAGCATTCTACAATACGCACTAAATATATTGAACGTGTCTAGCAGAGATGAAACATCAAACTTTAATTCCTGTGACTGATAAACCGAAATATCTATAGATAGATTTTTAGAGTATTCTATATGACGCGTTAGATATATTGTACGTGGCAAGCAAGGATGTGAGGGATACGAGAGAATTTCCATGGTTCAACAGCCTTATTGAGCGTCGGTAGCAAAGTGATATTCATTACAGATTTAGAGAAAGTCATAACATCAACAAAGCAAAAATTAGGATAAGAGGAGCGATACGAGGTGCGTTCAATGAATCCAAAAGGGAAATGCTTCTTACCGACTTCAGGGAAACATCTAAAAAATTTTGACTTGGTCTAAAATAGTAAACTGATAAAAATTAGTACCATGGAACACTATTTTCGTAAATGGGGACTTCAACCGAACCCTAACACAACTGAATCCACTTGCTTTCATCTGATTAAAATCCCAGTCAACCGTGAACTGCACATATTTCTTCAGAGTAATCGCCTGACCCATAACGGATAGTCATGGTACATTAGAATATACATGACAGAACGCAGTCATTTAAACATCTTCTAAAAAAAAAAAAAAAAAAAAAAAAAAAAAAAAAAAAAAAAAAAAAAAAAAAAAAAAAAAACCAACCTTGCAGCTAAGCTGAGTTCAAGAAATAATATTCTCCAAAATTTATGTGGTACAGCGTGGGGCTCTGCAACTTTGATCTTACTATCATCTGCCCTTGGCCTTGTCTACAGTCAGCGACAGAATGCTCAAGCCTTGTCTGGATAAACAGCGGACACACGAAGCTGGTAGATACGCAACTAAATCAAACAAAGCGGACTGTTATTCGCACAGTCGAGTCCAGTCCAGTTTTCTGGCTACCTACCCTAAACCGTATTTCACCACCTAACCTGAGAAGAAAGAATATCCTTCTGAGGGACTATAAGAAAAACAACCAGCAACTGCCAATTCATGTGGACATTCCTGCTATCAAAATCACCAGACTCCACTCTAGACATCCCCCACTCAGAACAGCTAGCAACCAGGCGGTCCATAACTTTAGTTTCCACGAAGCTTTGATGCAAGCATGATATAACAACACGACACCAGAGCTGCATAACATTCTCCAAGCCATCTACAAACCACAACTTGATCTGTCCCGGAGAATGTGGAGTACAGTCAACAGGACCCGGACTAACCATGGGAGATGTGGTGACCTGCTAAACAGGTGGGGAAGGACTGCGGAGTGCACGTGTGGCTTCCAAAGACACACTGTGAGGCACGTTACTGAAGAGTGCCCTCAAAATCCGAATCACCAGACTCCACTCCAGACATCCCCACTCAGAACAGGTAGCCCTGAAAACTGCTTGGACTTCTTAGACACTACAGACGATGTGATCAGTAATATAAATAACGTGTCAATAAATTTGCAAATTCTCTGGATATTTTATTTGTATTTCTCATGTAACGTGTAACTGCCGTAAGATTAATAATAATAATAATTATTATTATATATAGTCGCCATACATCACACTTGCATGGAAACGGGGAACGACACACAGAAGTTCGAAATATGTTATTGCGTAAGATTGTACTCTATTGCCATGGTTCTCAGGTGAGCATTGCAGAAATTTTCCTTGATTGTGTGCTTATTTTTCTTGCTGTCATTGCCTGTTTATTGCATTTGTCTATTCCATGACCTCAGATGTTAAGTCCCACCCCACACTTCAGCTGCAAGCGATTGATGCAACGCAGCTAACACACATGTTTCAGTTTCAGACCCGACAAATCTCAACACTGCTAAACATGGTACACTAGCTGCTCGCAAATCAAGCCATCACTACAGTGGAACAGGCAACACCTGTAGCTCTGAGTGCCATACCCCCTTTACATCAGTTTCATGATGAATGGCTCGAGTGGTTGCAACAGTTTGTAGCCCACGTAATTACTTACAACGTACCAGGTACCGTCAAGCTACATTACTTTTTATCAACAGTAGGAATTGCAGTTTTTAACCCCATTCAGAAATTGTTCCCTAAAGCCACACAGAGTGAGCCTTCCTATGATCAGGTTGTAGATTCTCTAACTACACTCCTGGAAATTGAAATAAGAACACCGTGAATTCATTGTCCCAGGAAGGGGAAACTTTATTGACACATTCCTGGGGTCAGATACATCACATGATCACACTGACAGAACCACAGGCACATAGACACAGGCAACACAGCATGCACAATGTCGGCACTAGTACAGTGTATATCCACCTTTCGCAGCAATGCAGGCTGCTATTCTCCCATGGAGACGATCGTAGAGATGCTGGATGTAGTCCTGTGGAACGGCTTGCCATGCCATTTCCACCTGGCGCCTCAGTTGGACCAGCGTTCGTGCTGGACGTGCAGACCGCGTGAGACGACGCTTCATCCAGTCCCAAACATGCTCAATGGGGGACAGATCCGGAGATCTTGCTGGCCAGGGTAGTTGACTTACACCTTCTAGAGCACGTTGGGTGGCACGGGATACATGCGGACGTGCATTGTCCTGTTGGAACAGCAAGTTCCCTTGCCGGTCTAGTAATGGTAGAACGATGGGTTCGATGACGGTTTGGATGTACCGTGCACTACTCAGTGTCCCCTCGACGATCACCAGTGGTGTACGGCCAGTGTAGGAGATCGCTCCCCACACCATGATGCCGGGTGTTGGCCCTGTGTGCCTCGGTCGTATGCAATCCTGATTGTGGCGCTCACCTGCACGGCGCCAAACACGCATACGACCATCATTGGCACCAAGGCAGAAGCGACTCTCATCGCTGAAGACGACACGTCTCCATTCGTCCCTCCATTCACGCCTGTCGCGACACCACTGGAGGCGGGCTGCACGATGTTGGGGCGTGAGCGGAAGACGGCCTAACGGTGTGCGGAACCGTAGCCCAGCTTCATGGAGACGGTTGCGAATGGTCCTCGCCGATACCCCAGGAGCAACAGTGTCCCTAATTTGCTGGGAAGTGGCGGTGCGGTCCCCTACGGCACTGCGTAGGATCCTACGGTCTTGGCGTGCATCCGTGCGTCGCTGCGGTCCGGTCCCAGGTCGACGGGCACGTGCACCTTCCGCCGACCACTGGCGACAACATCAATGTACTGTGGAGACCTCACGCCCCACGTGTTGAGCAATTCGGCGGTACGTCCACCCGGCCTCCCGCATGCCCACTATACGCCCTCGCTCAAAGTCCGTCAACTGCACATACTGTTCACGTCCACGCTGTCGCGGCATGCTACCAGTGTTAAAGACTGCGATGGAGCTCCGTATGCCACGGCAAACTGGCTGACACTGACGGCGGCGGTGCACAAATGCTGCGCAGCTAGCGCCATTCGACGGCCAACACCGCGGTTCCTGGTGTGTCCGCTGTGCCGTGCGTGTGATCATTGCTTGTACAGCCCTCTCGCAGTGTCCGGAGCAAGTATGGTGGGTCTGACACACCGGTGTCAATGTGTTCTTTTTTCCATTTCCAGGAGTGTATTATGACGAACAAGTGAATGTGGTGGCAGCTAGGTAACAATTCTTTAATTGCAAGAAACGGTCAGAACAAACTTATCGTGAGTGGGTAACAGATTTGCAGGGTGTGACGAGGAAATGCAAATTTAAACGTCCTTGGGGTGCTTTATACTCAGATGTTATGCTGCGTGATGCAATCGTGTACAATCTAACTGATGCCAAACTTGGAGAACAAATTTTGAAACAGTCCAATCCATCATTTTAGCACGTAGTGCGAATTCTCGATCAGTACGATTCAGGTGCCGTGTCGGTCGATCAATTTGAGCAACCACCACTTTGTCAGGCTGAGACGTCCCGCCGCGCGGGATTAGCCGAGCGGTCTGAGGCGCTGCAGTCATGGACTGTGTGGCTGGTCCCGGCGGAGGTTCGAGTCCTCCCTCGGGAATGGGTGTGTGTGTATGTGTTTGTCCTTAAGATAATTTAGGTCAAGTAGTGTGTAAGCTTAGGGACTGATGACCTTAGCAGTTAAGTCCCATAAGATTTCACACGCATTTGAGCATTTTTGAATCGTCCCTTGCTTGTGATCGGTCCATTAGGCAGCAACAGCCCTCGCACGCCACGCCACGTAAACAATTCGCTAAACAAGCGAACAGAGTTAAACCATGCCCTCAGTGCTATTCACGGCACAAACGCCATGACTTTCCGTCCACACAAGCACAGTGTTATGCTGTTGGCAAGGAAGGTCACTTACAATCCGTATGTTTGCGACGAAAGAAACATAAGAATTCTGCCCAATCACAAAAATCGAGTCACAAGACCCATGTAATCAATGCAGCGTATTCAAAGCCTGCTGCAGGCATTAACAAAACTAGCAAGCAGACAGTTTCTTCCGTGCAACATCAGTACACTTAACTTCTTGTTTATTTGCATATAAGTGGAAAACGTGTGAAATTTCAGTAGGACATGGGTACCTCTGTCACATTGCTGAATCAAAACACCTACAAACTGTTAGGCTCTCCACGCCTGTCTAAAACTAGCACGCACCTGAAAGCTTATAATGGGCAGGACATTCGCATTCTAGGAAAATGTACACTCCTGGAAATTGAAATAAGAACACCGTGAATTCATTGTCCCAGGAAGGGGAAACTTTATTGACACATTCCTGGGGTCAGATACATCACATGATCACACTGACAGAACCACAGGCACATAGACACAGGCAACACAGCATGCACAATGTCGGCACTAGTACAGTGTATATCCACCTTTCGCAGCAATGCAGGCTGCTATTCTCCCATGGAGACGATCGTAGAGATGCTGGATGTAGTCCTGTGGAACGGCTTGCAATGCCATTTCCACCTGGCGCCTCAGTTGGACCAGCGTTCGTGCTGGACGTGCAGACCGCGTGAGACGACGCTTCATCCAGTCCCAAACATGCTCAATGGGGGACAGATCCGGAGATCTTGCTGGCCAGAGTAGTTGACGTACACCTTCTAGAGCATGTTGGGTGGCACGGGATACATGCGGACGTGCATTGTCCTGTTGGAACAGCAAGCTCCCTTGCCGGTCTAGGAATGGTAGAACGATGGGTTCGATGACGGTTTGGATGTACCGTGCACTATTCAGTGTCCCCTCGACGATCACCAGTGGTGTACGGCCAGTGTAGGAGATCGCTCCCCGCACCATGATGCCAGGTGTTGGCCCTGTGTGCCTCGGTCGTATGCAGTCCTGATTGTGGCGCTCACCTGCACGGCGCCAAACACGCATACGACCATCATTGGCACCAAGGCAGAAGCGACTCTCATCGCTGAAGACGACACGTCTCCATTCGTCCCTCCATTCACGCCTGTCGCGACACCACTGGAGGCGGGCTGCACGATGTTGGGGCGTGAGCGGAAGACGGCCTAACGGTGTGCGGGACCGTAGCCCAGCTTCATGGAGACGGTTGCGAATGGTCCTCGCCGATACCCCAGGAGCAACAGTGTCCCTAATTTGGTGGGAAGTGGCGGTGCGGTCCCCTACGGCACTGCGTAGGATCCTACGGTCTTGGCGTGCATCCGTGCGTCGCTGCGGTCCGGTCCCAGGTCGACGGGCACGTGCACCTTCCGCCGACCACTGGCGACAACATCGATGTACTGTGGAGACCTCACGCCCCACGTGTTGAGCAATTCGGCGGTACGTCCACCTGGCCTCCCGCATGCCCAGAATACGCCCTCGCTCAAAGTCCGTCAACTGCACATACGGTTCACGTCCACGCTGTCGCGGCATGCTACCACTGTTAAAGACTGCGATGGAGCTCTGTATGCCACGGCAAACTGGCTGACACTGACGGCGGCGGTGCACAAATGCTTGCGCAGCTAGCGCCATTCGACGGCCAACACCGCGGTTCCTGGTGTGTCCGCTGTGCCGTGCGTGTGATCATTGCTTGTACAGCCCTCTCGCAGTGTCCGGAGCAAGTATGGTGGGTCTGACACACCGGTGTCAATGTGTTCTTTTTTCCATTTCCAGGAGTGTACTTTGCCGGCCATGTATCGCTTGCATACGCTAACTGTAACTTTCACTGTGTTACAATCATGCGACTGTGAGAACCTATTTGGACTTGATTCGTTTGGCTTTCATAAGCAGAACAATGTGTTTTTCAGTGACTGCTAAAGACTAGCTTGCTGAAAGAATTCCCTGAACTCTTTTCTGAAGGTTTAGGCAAGGCTAACAATTTTGTTGCACATTTTACTATGAAAGACAATGCTCAGCCGAAATTTTGTCAGGCGAAAACTGCTCCCATTTCATTACGGGACAAAGTCGCTGCTGAAGAATTGCAAGACAGCGGAGCTATTGCGCCGATACAAGCTAGTCAGTTGGCAAGTCCACTGGTTTTGCTCCCCAAACCTTCAGGTCGCATTCGCCTCTGTGTTGATTTTAAGTCTATAGTCAACCGACAGACTGTGATTGATACTTAGCCATTTCCACGCCCAGAGGATCTCATGGACAGATTAGACGCTGGTCGCTACTTTTCAAAAATTGGTTTGCGCGACGCATATCTGCAAATACCATCAGTCGAAGAATCTCAAAATGTGTGTGTCGTGAACATTCATTTGAGCTTGTTTAAATATATGTATTTGCCTTTCGGCAGTGCTTCCGGATCTTCCGTTTTCCAACGGTATTTGGAACAGCTGAATGCTCAAGTGCCAAACTGTTCAAACTATTTGGACGGAAATGTCGTTGGAGGTCGTAAACCTGAAGAACACATTGCAAATTTGAGTGATTTGTTTCGTGTGTTATCTGATGTAGGACTAAAGTGTAGACTGGACAAGTGTGATTTTTTTAAACCTGAGTAGCAGTATCTTGGTCATGTCACAAACAGTCAAGGTGTACATCCTCTCCATTCACATTTATTAGCCATACTTGATCTGCCAGTTCCTCGCAAAGTCTCAGAATTGCAGTCAGTCTTAGGGAAAATAAAGTATTATATTCGGTTCATACCGAATGCTGCACAAATTGCACCTCCATTGCATCGCTTGCGTCGCAAGAACGTCCCCTTTGTTTGGACAGATGAGTGCCAAGTAGCTTTCCAGAAACTTAGAGATGCATTGCTCAGTTATCGGTGCTTAGTTCACTTTGATTCTGACAAACCAGTTGTATTGCAAGTTGACGCTTCCTCTTACGGAATCGGTGCAGTGCTTTTGCACATATTTAGTTATAGACAGGCCTATTGTTTTCGCATCAAAAGTGTTGTCCAAAGCTCAGTGTAACTATTCACAAATAGAGAAAGAGGCATTGGCTATTGTGTGCGGTGTCACCAAATTCCACCACTATTTGTATGGCAGAAAATTTTACTTAGTAAGGATCACAAGTGATTGCAGTCCTTGCTTCTTCCGATGAAGCCGATTCTTGTACGAACTGCCCAAAAGTTGCAAAGATGGGCTTTGTTGTTGTCTCAATACCAGTAAGAGATTGTGTATCGTCCGACGGCTCAACATGGTAATGCGAACGCACTTTCACGTCTTCCGATTGGTCCTGATACTGACTTCGACGTTCCTGCTGTATCTTCTTGTGACATCGATGCTCACGATTCTGAACTGCTTCAATCTTTTCCCTTAAACTATAGGAAAATTCCACAGGCCACGGCAGCTGATACAGATCTGAACATTTTGCTAAAATACATTCGCACATCTTGGCCTCGCTTATTGCATAGCACAAAGTGCAGTGCGCCGATGCTTTGCACGTCGGCATAGCCTCACTGTAGTGCAAGGTGTGATTCTTGTTCAAAATGACAGTGGACAGTCACGTGTGTTAATCCCAAAAGCTTTGTAAAATGAATTGTTGCAGTTACTTCACCAAGGACACTGGGGGACTGTTCGTACGAAACAGTTTGTGCGTCGGCAGTGCACTTGGCAGGGTATGGATACCCAGATAGAACAGATGACATCACAGTGTCACGCATGTGCAGAAAATCAGTCTGCTCCGCCACAAAAATTCTCTGCTTGGCGTAAGTCGCGTAACGTTTGCACATAGACTTTGCGGGACCTTTTTGGAACACTCGTTGGTTGACTGTGGTAGACTCTTCCAGCAATTTTCCTTTTGCTGTGCCAATGTATTCGACAACGTCTTGTAGCACAATTCAGGTGTTGTCCTCTATTTTTTGACTGGAAGGTTTGCCTGCAGTCATAGTGTCGGACAACGGCCCTCAGTTCACGTCCAATGAATTTGAAACATTCTGTGGATGCAATGGCATACAGCATCTAACTAGTGCACCGCTCCATCCCCAGTCAAACGGCGAAGCGGAACATTTTGTCAGAAGAACCTTCAAGCAGCAGATGGCCAAACTTTGCAACGCACACACCAGGGATCAATCACTGCAACTGTTTCTCGCCTCCTATCGTTCGCATCCACGAGATGGACCTTCACCAGCGGAATTGCTTCACAGCCGACGCCATCGAATACTGCTCCATCTGCTCCACCCTCCTCAACGTCCGGCGCCGAAGGATGGCCGTAAATATCGCTTCGCTCCGCATGATACTGTGTTTTACAGGGTTTCCAGCGGCAGCAGACGGTGGGCGCGGGGAGAGATCCTTCGTCGACTTGACCCGTGCATGTGTCTCATTTCAGGCCCGGACGGACTGCAGCGCCGACATCACAATAAAATTCGCCGCTGTCATGTGTAGATCACATAACTAATGAGGAGATATTGAATAGAACTGGGGAGAAGGGAAATTTGTGGCAGCACCTGACTAGAAGAAGGGATCAGTTGGTAGGACATGTTCTGGGGCATCAAGGGATCACCAATTTAGTACTGAAGGGCAGCGTGAAGTGTAAAATCGTACAGGGAGACCAAGAGATGAATACACTAAGCAGATTCAGAAGGGTGTAGGTTGCGGTAGGTACTGGGAGATGAAGAAGCTTGCACAAGATAGAGTAGCATGGAGTGCTGCATGAAACCAGTCTGAAGACCACAACAACAACATTTGCACAGTAATTCTCTTCCCCTAGATTCACAGATCCCGAGGACAGCGCGACCACAGCGGCCGCCAGAGGGTGTCATCACGACTCCGCGGGACGACCCTATGGAGACGGAGCCTTGGCCTCCTCCACCTCCTACCGATGGAGCTGGATCCGCTCACGCCGCAGTAGCCGCCGCCTACTCAGGAGGTGGACGCGTACCGTTCTGGGCGTTTTCTGGGGGACGTTCCCACCAGAGTGAAGACCGGATGGCGAGGTACGACTGGAAGTCCGACGTCTCCTGCAGCCACAGCTTACAGCTCATCGCAGCATCCAGGCTCCTGCCTCCCCTCCCGTTGTCTTGCTGCTTATACGATGGTCTATGGCTTTGGGGGGGGGGGGGGGGGGGCGGAATGTTACGGTGTAAGCCAACCGCCGGCACGCCGTCGGGAACGATAGAGCAGAGAGGGCTGTGAGCTGACCGACCCCTCCCCAGGACGACAACGCAACAGTAGCGGTCCCTAGGTGAAGAGGACAGAAGTGCCGCGCCCAACTGGTCACGGCCCAGTTCAAGAAGAGCTTCAAGACTAATTATTTCACTTGTACAGTGTAGCATTGTCTATACTGAAGAAACTTCCTTATTGTTTCTGTCACCCTTTGCCTGTGACACATCTGTGTAACACAAAGCTAAGTATTGTATTTATTCATTATGTAATAAAACTCATTAATACGGTTTGTTTGAATGTTGTCCAGCGATCTGTCTAGCATGAGCAGCGCCTATTAGACGGAGGGGGTCCGACAGCCGATCAGTTCCAGTCATTCCTCCAGGAAGCAGGTACCCGGTTCGCGTCATCTATAGTTCAACCATGCCTAGACGGTCAATCCCGCGGTTCGATCGTGTCCTCATTGTTACTTTGTGCCAGGAAGGGCTCTCAACAAGGGAACTGTCCATGCGTCTCGGAGTGAACCTAAGCGATGTTGTTCGGACATGGAGGAGATACAGAGAGACAGGAACTGTCGATGACATGCCTCGCTCAGGCCGCCCAAGGGCTACTACTGCAGTGGATGACCGCTAGCTACGGACTATGGCTCAAAGGAACGCTGACATCAACGGCACCATGTTGAACAATGCTTTTCGTGCAGCCACACGACGCCGTGTTACGACTCAAACTGTGCGCAGTAGGTTGCATCACGCGCAACTTCACTCCCGACGTCCACGGCGAGGTCCATCTTTGCAACCACTACAGCAATATGCCGAATGGACCGCTCAGGATTGCCATCACGTTCTCTTCGCCAATGAGTGTCGCATATGTCTTCATCCAGACAATCGTCGGAGACGTGATTGGAGGCAACCCAGTCAGGCTCAATGCCAGCGAGTGCTGAATGGTGGACGTTCCCTGCTGTTTTGGGGTGGCAATATGTGGGGCCGACGTAGGCCGCTGGTGGTCATGGAAGGCGCCGTAACGGATGTACGATACGTGAGTGCCATCCCACTACCGATGGTGCAACCATATCGGCAGCGTATTGGCAAGGCATTCGCCTTCATGGACGACAATTCGTGCCCCCATTGTGCACATCTTGTGAATAACTTCCTTCAGGATTGGCTCTGAGCACTATCGGACTTAACTTGTGAGGTCATCAGTCCCCTAGAACTTAGAACTACTTAAACCTAACTAACCTAAGGACATCACACACATCCATGCCCGAGGCATGCGAGGTGTTCGCGCAGTTCCAGACTGTAGCGCGTAGAACCGCTCGGCCACCCCGGCCGGCCCTTCAGGATCACGACACCGCTCGACTAGAGTGGCCAGCATATTCTGCAGATATGAACCCTATCGAACATGCCTGGAATAGATTGAAAAGGGCTGTTTATGGAGGACGTGACCCACCAACCACTCTGAGGAATCTATACAAAATCTCCGTTGAGGAGTGGGACAATCTGGACCAACAGTGCCTTGATGGGCTTGTGGATATTATTCCACGACGAATACAGGCATGCATCAGTGCAAGAGGACGTGCTGCTGGGTATTAGAGGTACCGGTGTGTACAGCAATCTGCACCACCACCACTGAAGGTCTCGCTGTATGGTGGTACAACATGGTTCAAATAGCTCTGAGCACTGTGGGACATCACACAACACCCAGTCATCACGAGGCAGAGAAAATCCCTGACCCCGCCGGGAATCGAACCCGGGAACCCGGGCGTGGGAAGCGAGAACGCTACCGCAGGACCACGAGCTGCGGACGGTACAACATGCAATGTGTGGTTTTCGTGAGCAACACAAAGGCCGGAAATGATGTTTATGTTGATCTCTATTCCAATTTTCTGTACAGATTCTGGAACTCTCGTAACCGAGGTAATGCAAAACGTTTTTGATGTGTATATATTAAAAATACTTTTACTCTTTGCATCTTAAAACATTTTAGAGTAAAACAGCTACAAGTGCGAAAACATTTTATTTATTGTGCTATAGTTTGAAGATTTTTTTTGTTACAACACAGGTGATCTACATAGTACAATACACGTTCACTTTAAAACAAGGGTATGTGAGTAATTGAAGCGAATTTAATACAACAAACTGAAAAATAATAGTTAAGTCGCACGTAAAATTAAAAACCAAAACGAAAGTATATTGGTGTGCTTCCTATAATCCCCTCACAGTCAGTGTCTACAGAATGTCGTAATCGTTTCCTTCCTTCTCTTGAAGAACGTCCTTCCTGGGCAGCATTCGTGGTGCTGTATCATTGTGTTGTGCATTTTTCAGCCTTCTTCGTCCACTTCTTTGACCAATCCCTCTTCTTACAGCCATAGCATCTACTGTCTGCGGCCGGCCGCGGTGGTCTAGCGGTTCTAGGCGCGCAGTCCGGAAACGCGCGACTGCTACGGTCGCAGGTTCGAATCCTGCCTCGGGCATGGATGTGTGTAATGTCCTTAGGTTAGTTAGGTTTAAGTAGTTCTAAGTTCTAGGGGACTGATGACCACAGTAGTTAAGTCCCATAGTACTCAGAGCCATTTGAACCATTTGCTGTCTGGGAATGGGACATGTTCTTATAGAACTAATGATGAAGTGGAGAAATGTGGTTCTTCATTTCCTGAAAATTTTCTCCCATTCTCAAATTTTATTTAAAACTCATATTGATGTAAAGATTGCAGAAGAAATATTGATGGGGGACCAATATTGGACCTCATAAAGCCCGCTTCTATAAATTCAGGATCACAATTTAGTGAACACTTGAACTGTATTGCTGGAGGATTTTCTTTGCTGATTCAGATCCATCTGGTATTCCTCCGCTGAATTTTGCTTCCTTCTGTGGTTTTGCCATGGCATCCATGGCTTCAACTGACAGCAAGTTTCCGGTTTTCGTTTGCACCACGGAAAACTTTCTGCTAGCCTGCTTCGCAGCTTCCATCTTGTCTTGAGGGAAAAAAAATACTTGTTTGAAATGTTTCTTTGCATTTTCAGAAAGACCAAAATGTTTATTGCATTCCGTTTATGTATGACCATGTTCAAGCACTTCATGATCCATTGCGTAAACATGCTGATTCTGACTCAAGTTGTACAAGCGGTATTTCAAAATTTGACCTATTTAAACATGCATTAAATATTACTATAAGTCCTCTTAAAAGCAGACACTAAATGCTACTGCAGTACTTTAAAAATACATAACTGAACCTTTAAATTAAAGACAGTATAAATTCTCCTTGTGTCCGCCATTTCATTTGTAGTAGTTGTACTCTAAATGCAGTCCAGGCACTGGCTTAGAGCTTAAAGGTCAAAGAGAGCGACACATTACAGGATATTCGTTGTAGGCCTTTTGCTCTTAAGAGATCCACAATTTAGCTAACCAAATATGATTTTCGATCATTTCTTGTGTAATGCCACTTGTATCACTTGTCCTCTCAGCCCCTCAATCATCTGAACGATATTTTCGCTGAGATGTATAGTATCTAATTACAAATTCAGTTACTGTGGTCACTGAACAGTCTAATGCGTACTAAGGTGCAAATAAGGAAAAAAAGTGCACTGTGCTGACGCTAATTTATTGCTTATAATATGTAATATATAATTTGCGTATAATGATTCATTTCGTAAACTTATTTATGAGTGACAATCAAGTCAGTACAATATTATCGCCATCATCAAGAATTACAGCACTTCTGGTTCCGACCTCTTAGACGTTGTTCCAACGGCCCTGAGTGTATTTTCCTCTGTCTATTCTCTTGTATTTCAGCAGCTGTGACAAAATCTGCGCACATAATGTATATTACATATTCTACTGGAGGAACCGAACCTATGCACACGGCAGCTAATCTGTCTTACGCTTAGTATTGGCTATTTCTGCAGGTGTAGTCCGCTAGTTTCACCGTTAGTGCCCGAACATGCTCCGAGTCACCAATCTATTTATGTGACAGACGGAGCACAAATACGCTTGAGGAAATTTCGTCTTTGACAAGATCTCAGACTTCATAGCGCACACAAGAAAAGCAAAACGCGAAATGTGCGAACAAAGTCTAAGGAGATCCTATAAATTCGCTGTTTTTAACCGAAATAATGTGGAAATTGGCAAAAGATTATCGTAACCCATCATCTTTCTACAGTAAGAAGACAAATTCGTGAGATATGTCACGAATAAGTTCGAGAACCGGGCCCTCAACTGTTTACAGAAATGTGTTAGCGAACGATAGGCGAACGGAAGTAATGCCTGGGAAATGTCAACTGGCCGTTTTCATCAGTTGCAGATTAGATTCAGAAGCAATATTCTTACAAATCAACGACTACAATAGCGGCTAGACACTCGACTACCATGGAAGAGACATAAAAGTTTAACGAAAAATCGTCCTGTGCAGGCCTCTTCATGTCTGACATCTACTACAACCTACATCCACTTTGACGTATTCAAGTCTTGGTCTCCAGAAATAATTCACATCAGCCGCAAACTTCACACCACTGACAATTCATTAAAGCTTCTAGATATGCCATATCAATATTTCTTTTTGTCAAGTTGTACCAGAAATTTCTGTACTCGCCATTTCCATTCAGCACCCCCTCAATAGTTATTCGATCTTCCCATCTAAGCTTCAGCGTTCGACTGTAGCAAAACATGTAAAACTTTTATTTTGTTTTTATCGGAACTGTCTATCGTCAACATTTCACTTCCGTACAAGCTTAAACTCTAGGCAAATATCTTCGGAAAAACAAATTTATATTCGATGTTAATAAATTTTTGCACTTCAGAAACTATTTTTTCTTATGAACAGTTTGAATTACATATCGTTCCTACATTAGCCATCGTCATTCATTTTCCTGTCGAAATAGTAAAATCCATCTACTACTTTCAGTGTTTCATTCCAAACCTAATTCGCTCAGCATCGCCTCATTTAATTCGAATGCGTTTCGCTACTCGCGTTTTATCTTTATTGTCATTCATCTTATGAAAACGCTATCCGTTCCGTTCTTCTGATCTTCCAGGTTATTCAGCGCCTACGACAGCATTACTAGGTATTGGTAAACCTCAAAGTTTTTATTTTTTTATTTATTTTTTCTCTTTGAATTTTAACTCCCTTCCCACATTTCTCCTTGGTTTTCTTTCCTTTACTGCTTGCTCAGTATACGGACTCATGTTGAGTGTAAGAACGTTATCAAATCATCCCTTGCGATGGAAAATTGCTACACTAAATATTGTTAATGACATAGTACTGGATAGCAAGTCATGGAATGTTCGCCAGTCTAGCTTCAGTTTCCTCTTCACATGTGAATAGTGATGCCAATCAAGTGACACTGGACCTCGCGTCGAGTCCTCAGGATGTACAAAAAATGGTTCAAATGGCTCTGAGCACAATGGGACTTAACTGCTGAGGTCATCAGTCCCCTAGAACTTAGAACTACTTAGACCTAACTAACCTGAGGACATCACACACATCCATGCCCGAGGCAGGATTCGAACCTGCGACCGTAGCGGTCGCGCGGTTCCAGACTGTCGCGCCTAGCACCGCTCGGCCACTTCTGCCGGCCAGGATGTACAAGACGCAAACGAAACTGTTTACAACATACTACATTGGTGAAGGAGAACTCGAAAAGAGCGATTTGATACTGGACACTTGTGATATATCAAACCGGGAGATCATCTGAAACTGGCGTACGAAGGCCATCTAGGATACTGTGCAAGCACGGCGCATGATTTTGAATATCCTCTCCCCATATTCTGCTTAGACGGTCTCAGCTGTTTATATCTCGTGTCTTTCCCTGCCTAAAATTATCCCTGAATATTAAACTCGCCTTATTCTTGCATTAACAATTGTGAAATTGTCGTTTGTATAAATTTTATCTCAAAATTTGGTGAATTTAAGAACACAAACTTGACCATAAAGTCGTTTTGTGCCTCTCGCGGCGGTCGGAGCGGTTCTAGGCGCTTCAGTCCGGAACCGCGCTGCTTCTACGGTCACAGGTTCGAATCCTGCCTCGGGCATGGATGTGTGTGATGTCCTTAGGGTAGTTAGGTGTAAGTAGTTCTAAGTCTAGGTGACTGATGACCTCAGATGTTAAGTCCCATAGTGCTTAGTGCCACTTTAATTTTTTGTTCCTCTCGCCTTCTTAGTATGAGACTAACATGAAGTAAGAACAGGGTGTATTTAATGCCCAAAATTGATTTTAACGAAGAAATCAGCTGTAAACATTTAAGGCCGACTAAGCCGGTGGCGTCAACGGCGAGAGGATATTCAAAATCTCGCGCAGCTCGCATGTGCTGTAGCTTATATGTCTATTGCAGAGCAATTTGAGGTCGCTTATTGGCTTAGTAGACCACACTATCTTCAAAGGGAATTGGTACTGAGTTATCCAATATCACCTAGCTCAAACGCCAAGGCTTCTTGATTCTGGTCTCAAGCGAAATGAAACTGTCTCCGCTAACAGTTTAGGAGTAGGCCACATAGCTACTAACGAAGAGAAAAACCCGTTAAACTTCACATTCTCTCCAAATTGCGGTTACTATACATCTGTAGATGCCATCCAGGAGTGAAGATTTCTTGTTCAGGAGGGCGCAGCATGCTATATCGGACGCAGAACTTCAAGCGTACCCCAGTGAAGTTCGATGGCCTGGCAGACGAGATTGTAATCTCAAATCTGTCGCAGATAATGCAGTTACCTGTACTGAAATGCTACCTGAGTGAAAGCTGCATAAATATTGTCAAATCTTGATCTCGATAAGATTTCAAAGTGGTGTAGGGACTGGAAACATTAAACGTTAAGAACTATTAAATATGCAAGCCACAGAACGCCAAAAACGTAGTACCCAGTGATTGCACCATCAGTAATTATGATGTTTGGTTTGGGGGGCGCTCAAGGGGGCGGTCATCAGCGCTCGTACAAATTCCCTATTTTTACACAGTCCTATTTTTTTGCATTTCAGTCTAGCCACTGTTAGGAATGACGATGATGACGAAACGATGAGGACAACACAAACACCCAGTCCCCGAGCAGAGAAATATCTCCAACGCAGCCGGGAATCGAACCGGGGACCCCTTGCTCCAGAGGCAGCAACGCTAGCCACTTGTTTTTTTTTTATTTTTTATTATTTTTTTTATTTCGTTGTTGATCGTTGTGTTTGGTCGTTGCGAACGTCACATGATATCCGTTCGTTTGTTAATCCTTCCACTTAGTTTTTTTATTACAGAGACCAACCAGCACTCTCAGCGAACACGCAGTTCAGGTGAGTTTTGAACTCACGACCCTAGCCACAAGACCATGAGCTGCAGATGCACGTTCGCTGAGTCACATGTGGACTCGGCAAAGTCAAACACCTGGATGAAAAAAATTGCGGGAACATGAAATGGAGTGATCACATACGCTCAATCGTAGGTAAAGGAGATGGCAAACAACTCAGACTAGAATATTGCTACATCGATATATCAAGTGAGACCAACAGAGGATATTGAACGTACACAAAGAAAAGCAACATGAATCGTCACTGTTTTGCTTAACTCTCGTGAAAGCGTCACGAAAATGTTGAAAAAAAAACTATATTGGCAGACGTCTGAAGATACTTTTTTTTTTTTGTCTTGTACGATGCGGTCTGCCACGAATTCCTCTTCATCTCAGAGTAGCATTTCCGCCCTACGTCCTCTGTTATTTGTCACAGGTATTCCAATCTGTTTTCCTCGATAGTTTTTACTCTCTACAGTTTCGTCTAGCACCATGGAAATTACTCCCTGATATCTTAACACATGTTATCGTCCTGTTCGTTCTCGGTGTCAGTGTTTTCCAAAAGTTTCATTCTTCGCTGATTCTGTGGAGAACCTCCCCACCATTCCTTATCTTTCCAGTCCACCTAATTTTCAGGACCGCGAAGACATGATCAGACGAATTACGCTGACATAGAGACATTTAAGCAATCGTTCTTTCTTCTTTCCATTCGCGAATGGAGGAGGAAGAAAACGTAATACGTGATAAAACGGAAAGTATTATCTGATATGAAAGAATGAAGACGAAGAGTCAGATGCATTTTAAAAGGTGTGGGTTGATGTAGTATGGTTCCAGTTTAGTTGCCGGTACTTGGAATTTTCGCAAGGTAATTAAAGTACTGTAAAGCTGTGATCACTAGTGTTATTTTCGTGTCTTTTTAACCTTGACTCGCCTGTTGAATCACGCCGGGTGGCCCTTCCCAAGAACTATTTCGATAATATGACAGCGCAGAAAGCTGATCCGAATCCGCAGATTTATCTAGTGCTTACACGATAGTGCCGCCCTTGGTGGGATCCGACATGTCTTAAAAAGCTGGAGCTTGACTACATCAATACATTTAGGAAGCTACTGTAGAATGCAAGGCGGATGGTACTTCCTTTTGTGTATTGTCGAGTTTCTGTCCTGTTCTATTCGCATAATGAGCGAGGGAAAAATTTCTATATGCCCCTGTACGTTAAAAAAAACGCTCTTCTTACTCTCATGATCGTTACTCTAGATACATGACGATGACACGAGTACAATACACATTCTCTACACGTACCTAACAAGGTTTCGTGACAGTTACATCGTCTGCCCCCCAACGATTACCAGTTAAGTCCCCCGAGTATAGCTCTTTCACTTCGGTGTGGGCTAGACAGACAGTTGACAATCCTAACGGCTCGTCTCTGAACTAATTCTGTGTCTCTCTCGAGGTTAACCGATAAGAACACCAAAGTCTGGAACAATAGAATTGGTCGCACTAGCTTCTTGTGTGTGATCTTCCATCCAGATTGTGGTTCAGTATATATTGGACAGAGTATAAATTTCATAATAAGATATTCTGAACATATGAGAGCATTGAAAAGCGACGCACGCCGTTCCTATTTCCAGATAGCCCGATAAAAACTAACCACCGCCCTAATAACATAGAAACAGATCTCCAGAACTTAAAACACTGTAGTCACCTGTGTCACTTATTAAAACGAGTAGAAAATTACCACAGCCAAAAAGCTGTCACGCAGGGCAGAAAAGTCATGTAATGAAATAGTACTTTGCAACAAAACATTAATCAACACTCCAAGCGAAGCGTGAAACAAATGTTTCAAATGGCTCTGAGCACTATGGGACTTAACATCTGAGGTCATCAGTCCCCTAGAACCTAGAATTACTTAAACCTAAGTAACCTAAGGGCATCACACACATCCATGCCCGAGGCAGAATTCGAACCTGCGACCGTAGCGGTCTCGCGGTTCCAAACTGGAGCGCCTAGAACCGCTCGGCCACACCGGCCGGCAGCATGAAACAACTTACAATATCACACACACACAAATAAACATTTCGCGACCACCAAACGAAAACAAGACAGTAAACCGACCAAATGTCAAGAGCGTATCTGAAACGTAAAGAGTAGTGAAAAGTATGTCTAGGCCATAGCGAGATAATAGAATTCAGAATTCACCAATGAGGAGGAGAAAACGTAGTTAAAACGCTGTTAAAAATAAGCAAGAAAATCTACAAAGAACAAACCATGCCAAATAGCTTTGAAAACCAAATCGTTTTACTGATGTCCACAGGTCACTTCAAATACAAAAACAACAAAAACAAATTTAGAGGGCAAATAAATACCAAGTATAGCTCAGGACAAGTGAGATGCAATGGATAAGAATCAAAAGCGACATAAGCCACTATTTTCCCGGAATACATAGTTTAAAGAGTATATTCTAAACAGAAATCCAATTCAGTCGTTGTTCTAACGTCACTGTGTTGCAGATGACTTGGTGTATAATTTAGACATGTGGCTGATTTCTGTTGACAGCCACAAGGCACACACAATTTTTAAAAAAAAGTTAAAATACGCATGCAGTTTGAACAACAATATCTGCTTTCTACATATTCCTAAGTACGTATTGCAAGTGTGCATTTCAGGAGCAATAAAAGCTGAAAGCCCGCTTAGGGTGCCAGAACTGTGGTGAAAAATGCTTGGTAGTCAGGCAAAACAAATGTCCTTGCAAGAAGGGGACTCTCTTTAATTGATTATCCTATACAGATGCAATGGATTCTCCTACAACGCTACGAACAAAGCTAAATCTTCTGTTCGTCTTCAGTAATACTGATCGTTCGTTTTCATACTGCTCCTTAATATTACCTCTAAAATTCAGTATGACTTGCACAAGATTTTCACCACTAATTTTGCAAGCAGATGCTTTCGGATTCTTCCTTCTTCTTAGAGACATTGCCTTACACTTATCCACATTTAATAGGAGCTGCCATTCGTTACAACAAATGAAAGTGTTGTCTAGGTCTTTCTGCAATTCCTTTTCATCATCCAACGGCGGTCGTTACCTGTACACAACTGCACTATGATCACATCTTGTTTAGCAGTCGACAACGTGGAACAGTTTCGAACGCCTTTCAGAAATCTAGGAAAAAGGCATCTAACTGTTTACTTGCATCTATTGTGTACAAAATGTCGTGTGTGAATAAAGGAAGTTGTGTTTCCCACGTGTCGATTTTATTAATCCGTGCTGGTTCTTTGAAAGAACTTTTCTTTCCTCCTGGAGAGTCGTAATGGGTGAGTTTAGAATATTCACTAGGACGAAGATCAGCGGTAATGTTCTGTAATTCGTGGACTGCGGCATGGACGTAATTTCGGGTCGTGCTGTTTGTTGTATTCTGAGAAGAGAAGAAGCAGATTGTTAAAAGGAAACTTAGCAAAACGTGTCAGCACCTTCCACGCATTTCGTAACGTACGGTCCGCGAACATTGCCCACTGATTCGTAACCACACGCGGAATCCTCTGCAGTCTTTCCCTGCGACGTGCAAAGCGCATCGGCAGTGTGCGGTCCGCAGATTTCCCCGCCGTTTGTCGGTTTCGGTTGTAGGGCAGGCCTATTGAGCTTCAGACAATGTAGCAGCGACGCCCACCCCATGAGGGGTCCGACCTTTATGATCAGCCCTACCCGTGCGCCGGCGCGCGTGCTGTTGTGTTGTGTCGCTGCGAACATCTGCCGCTCGTGGGGTCCACGCGGCGCCACGTGTCTCCGAGGGCAGCCGCTGCTGCGCTAGTGTCGCCGACAAACGACTGTACGCTTTCGCTATTCGCACTGAAATGCTGCCGTCCTTGTGTGCTGTCAGCGTAAGAAATTCTTTGATCGCGTTCAGGTCTTACCACACGCTATGACTTGTCCGCACAATTGTTTGCGCAGTTCACGAATGTGAAGACAAAACTGTGCGTGTGGACGGGAAGTCGCCCCAGCCAGAGGGCACTAAGCTTTTGTCGGGATTGCCTTAACAGTAAATATTATTTTTACCCAACTTTGTTAAGTCTCGCGACATGGCTATTTCTCGCTAGCGTCCCCACGAATTTGTTGCAGCAATTCCTAGGAATTTACATTCGCCACGTGTGCGAGCCCGCAGAGACGCTGCAAGATTCAAAACTTACCAGTTTAGAGAGTTTGTTTGCGTGGCCATCCTCCACTGCAAGCACAGAAATACTCGTTTTGTAAATAAAACCGCCTTTTCTTGCTGCAACTTCATTTATTTTTGGCAGACGCATTTCGCCTTTTTCTTGGTTCAAATGGCTCTGAGCACTATGGGACTTAACATCTGTGGTCATCAGTCCCCTAGAACTTAGAACTACTTAAACCTAACTAACCTAAGGACATCACACACATCCATGCCCGAGGCAGGATTCGAACCTGCGACCGTAGCAGTCCCGCGGTTCCGGACTGCGCGCCTAGAACCACTAGACCACCGCGGCCGGCCCTTTTTCTTGCTCCAAGGCATCGTCAGTAGGATGGTCTGCTGTGATCTGCGTTTCCTCTCATCTGGTCTGGAGGTCGCACTACCGTTTTATTACCGGCACACAAGCACACACTGTGCTTTCAACAAAATACGCTATACTCTCGCTAATCCGGCCATTCCTGGCACATATGGGTGCCAGATTAGCGGAAGTCTGAAATTATTTTATTCTTTTATCATGCTTTTTATTTATTTTGAAAACGTAGGGAATACAGTGTAATGTACTTTATTAAGGATACCATTTTAAAACATAGAGGATGTACTTTATTAAATAAAAAATACATTAATTTTCAAAGAAAGCCGGTCGGAGTGGCCGAGCCGTTCTAGGCGCTTCAGTCTGGAACCGCGCGACCGCTACGGTCGCAGGTTCGAATCCTGCATCGGGCATGGATGTGTGTGATGTCCTTAGGTTAAATAGGTTTAAGTAGTTCTAAGTTCTAGGGGATTGCTGACCTCAGATGTTAAGTCCCATAGTGCTCAGTGCCATTTGAACCATTTTCAAAGAAAACTTAGTCCTTGAGTGTATACTGTACATAATTATACAGTTATATCACTCACTGTGAAACATGTCCCTAATTTTTAACTGTCGCAATGATGATACGCGACGGTGGCATGCTTTATCACGCAAGCGCTTTACAAGCATTACAGCGGTACTGCATGTATCTGGTTGTACTCCAGAAAGACCTCGGTAGCTTCAGCACCAGCAGTGTGAGAAATCTTCATGCTATCTCCACCTGTGTCCCCTTCTTCATCACTTTCATCATTACTTTCTTGCACGCTTTTGATTATTTCTTCATCTGTTGAAGTTTGACCCGTATCAGAGTTTTCCTCATTCAGCTACTTAGTAACATCTTCATCATCAATTTCTTCTCCTCCTGGAAGGTTGTGGAACATGTCAGTGTACAAAGTAATTGATAATTCCGAATTGACTGGCTCATCGCTGTCACTCACTACTGGATCCAACACGGCATCAATGGATGGCCACAATTTTCTCCAGCTCTTCATTATGGTGGCGTCCAGTTCTTCATTCTTACTCTTTTGCATAACCTTCCTCTTTCCCAATTCACTATCCAACTGTGATGAGTACTGTCGAACAACATCTTCTTTCTTTTTGATATCACAACTAGTTGCTCGTCCAACAATGAACCCAGCAGCAATGGCTTTCTGCGAAGAATCTCGATTTAACTTATCTAAAATTTCAAGTTTCTGTTTTTCTAGCGTAACGAGTTTCCTTTTAGAGGACATGATTCCGAACTGTAAAGAAAGCTACAGTTTAAATACAGTATATAAAGCATTGTTTAAGTAAGCATTGTTGCGCACGATGGTTCATGTATTTGAATGTGCGCCGGATTACTGAGAGGCCGGACTACCGAGGGCTGGATTAGCGAGAGTCTAGTGTAATGAAGTTACAATATTTACGTTGTTAAAAGCACAATGTTCGAAGAAATAGCTATATCGAGTGGCAAAAGAATAATAGTGCACCATAAAAAAGAAGGAGAAACATGGTGAAAAGTGTGAAAGAAGTTCTGAATACAAAATTGTGCTTATGTATCGGTAGTAAAATGCTAGCTCGACCTCCAGACCAGATGAGAGGAAACGCAGAACACAAAAAACCATCCCACTGACGATGCCTTACAGCAAGAAAAAGGCGAAACGGGTCTGGGAAAAATAAATGAAGCTGCAGCAAGAAAAGGGGGTTTTATTTACAAAACGAGTTTCGCCCGTTTAGATATAAGTGATTCGATAAATTTGAAAACGGGTCATACCCCAAGAACTAAATCTGATAGTGCGTACACAAAAATTATTGTATCTCAAAATAGAGATAGTTATCTACGTAGTATTATCGAGGTAAATGACTTTGATACAATGTGATAGCATATGAAAAGTACATCTTTTTCTGCTATCAGTAGGAATGTGGATGCCACCTTCTTGATTCAATGATCTGAAATTACGTACTCAAACGATAAAATAAATGGTATTCAAAGAGCTACGAAATACATCTCAAAATATTTGCAAAAATTATTTATTAATACTTCCAAAATGTGAGGTTGAAACAAAAAACTAAACATCTGAAACAAGAAAAAAGAATGATTGAGAAAATCCTGCTGGATACCAACAAAAATCTTACATTTACACTCCCTGAGGTGGCGAATCAGGGAGTATACTTCAAAAAGCATTAACGTTATCAATAATACTTTGTTTTAAAGCTTCACATTTGTTCACGTTAATGGATTTATTGTATTACTTTCTGGATTTCTATTTTTTAGTGATGACAGACGTAACTGAAGTTGAACAAAATGTGTTCTGAAAGTTTTTTTTTTTTTTTTTGGGGGGGGGGGGGGGGGAGGTGTTAAGCAAAATGTAGGCACGACCAATATACGATTACATGAAAATGGGAAACCTCTCCAAACCATCCTCGAATGGGTTGTTTCAAAGGGTACAAGTCGATCATTGCAGCATCAACAGTTCCGATTGCTACACTGATTTGCGCTCGAAGGGTGGCAATGCCTTGGGCATTCGAAGATGGCTGATGGCTGCAGCTCTTCAATATTTGGTAGCAGGAACAATCCAGCTAAACATTTCCCTTTATGGCTGTCTCTGCGAAGAAAAAGGGAGCTATCACTTTATCATGCATTAAGCCACACTATTCATTATGTTTCACCCTGTCAAGGATGTATTCACGTGTATCGTTTGGATTTTCTGAGTCCCAGACTTTAATGTTGTCACTATGCACATGTCCGGAAACGTGGAACATAGCTTTATGTGAAAACAGGCACTCCTCCAAGTAGTCATTATCATCATCTATGGCGGCCCGCATGGAACACGTGAATGCGTACCGCAGACGACGATCGCTCGGTTCCAGTGCTTCAATCACTTGTACTTTGTACGCAAAAAGGCGTAACAGCTTATGTAGCACTTCATGAACGGTTGATCTTGCTTCCTGCAATTCGCGTGATGCACAACGAATTGACTTCTGGGGGCTTTACAACGAACCACGATTCTCTATCTCTAATACACTATGTGATCAAAAGTATCCGGACACCCCCCAAAACATACGTTTTTCATATTAGGTGCATTGTGCTGCCACCTACTGCCAGGAACTCCATATCAGCGACCTCAATACTCATTAGACACCGTGAGAGAGCAGAATGGGGCGCTTCGCGAAACTCACGGACTTCGAACGTGGTCATGTTATTGGATGTCACATGTGTCACACGTCTGTACGCGAGATTTCCACACTCGTAAACATCCCTAGGTCCACTGTTTCCGATGTATAGTGAAGTGGAAACGTGAAGGGACACGTACAGCAAAAAAAACGTACAGGCCGACCTCGTCTGTTGACTTACGGAGACCGCCGACAGTTGAAAAGGGTCGTAATGTATGGTATAATAGGCAGACATCTATCCAGACCATCACGCAGGAACTACAAACTGCATCAGGATCCACTGCAAGTACTATGACAGTTAGGCGGGAGGTGAGAAAACTTGCATTTCGCGGTCGGGGAGCTGCTCATAAGCCACACATCAAGGCTGACAAGGTTCGAGAGTGCGACATTCAGTTCTGCAGTGATTTTAGCAGCTGCGCTCTTAATTTTTCGTCACAGTCTTCTTCAATGACCGTCTCTCACGATCAATAAACATACACTTTCGCCGACGTTGTGACTTAGCGGATGGTGCTTTCCCGATTTGTGATCTAAAGTATCCCGACACCTCGCTGAAAATGACTTACAACGTCGTGGCGCCCTCCATCGGTAATGCTGGAATTCAATATGGTCTTGGCCCACCCTTAGCCTTGATGATAGCTTCCACTGTCGCAAGCATACATTCAATCTGGTGCTGGAAGGTCTCTTGGGGCATGGCAACCTATTCTCCACGAAGTGCAGCACTGAGGAGAGCTATCGATGTCGGTCGGTGAAGCCTGACACGAGCTCGGCGTTCCAAGCCATCCCAATGGTCTTCTATAGGATTTAGGTCAGGACTCTGTGCACGCCAGTCCGTTACAGCGATGTTATTGTCGTGTAACCACTCCGCCACAGACCGTGCTTTATGAACAGGTGATCGATCGTGTTGAATGATGCAATCGCCTTCCCCGAATTGCTCTCCAACAGTGGGAAGCAAGAAGGTGCTTAAAACATCAATGTAGGCCTGAGGTGTGATAGCACCACGCAAAACAACAAGGGGTGCAAGCCCTCTCTATGAAAAACAGGACCACACCATAACACCACCGCCTCCGAATTTTACTGTTGGCACTACAAACGCTGGCAGATGACGTTCACCAGGCATTCACCATACCTGTCATTCTTCACTCCACACAACGCTTTTCTTGTTGTGGCGTAACAAGACAGCTACGCCACACTGAAGTAGCCGGAAGGCACGCGTAATCTCAAGTAGGCTAGATAGAGGTCTGAAACAGGATACTTATTAATGTTATAAAGAAAAGTATTTAGCTGCTGGAATACTTAACTTTTAATTTTTCCTTGTTGTATACATCGTTCTTGATGAGACATTTCATACGATAGCTATCAAACTATGTAAGGCTAATGGCGCCTTGCTAGGTCGTAGCCATGGACTTAGCTGAAGGCTATTCTAACTGTCTCTCGGCAAATGAGAGAAAGGCTTCGTCAGTGTAGTCGCTAGCAAAGTCGTCGTACAACTGGGGCGAGTGCTATTCCGTATCTCGAGACCTGCCTTGTGGTGGCGCTCGGTCTGCGATCACACAGTGGCGACACGCGGGTCCGACATGTACTAAATGGACCGCAGCCGATTTAAGCTACCACCTAGCAAGCGTGGTGTCTGGCGGTGACACCACATTTCTACTGTTCAGTCGTACAATGATTACGCTCACCTCCCGCCTAACTGTCATAATACTTGCAGTGGATCCTGATGCAGTTTGGGATTCCTGTGTTATGGTCTGTATAGATTTCCGCCTATTACACATTACGAACCTTTCCAACAGTCGGTGGTCTCTGTCGGTCAACAGACGAGGTCGGCCTGTACACTTTTGTGCTGTACGAGTCAATTTACGTTTCTACTTCAATATCACATTCGAAACAGTGGACCTATGGATATTTAGCGGTGTGTAAATCTCGCGTATAGACGTATGACACAAGTGACACCCAATCACCTGACCACGTTCGAAGTCCGTGAGTTCCGCGGAGCGCCCCATTCTGCTCTCTCACGATGCCTAATGACTATTGAGGTCGCTGATATGGAGTACCTGGCAGTAGGTGGCAGCACAATGCACCTAATATGAAAAATGTATGTTTTTGGGGGAGTTCAGACACTTCTGATCACATACTGTATTTTGCCAGTGCAGAATTTTGTGCTAAATCGATCTCTCGATACATTCGAACAGTGGTGGACCATTGATACATTGTTAGTTATAAAAATTCTGTAGTTGTCTGGGAGCACGAAGTGCATGAATGGGTACAAATGGTCTCCAAGTCGCCAGATGTCACCATTTCCAGTCCAGTGATCGGTTGAGTTGGATCAGAAGATCCAGTCCATTTCACCATTCCATGCAAACACAGCCCACACCATTATGGAGCCACCGCCAGCTTGCCCAGTGCTTTTATCACAACCTCGATCCATGGCTCTGTAGGGTCTGCGCCACACTCGAGCCCTACTGTCAACTCTTACCAACTGAAATCGCAGCTAATCTGACCAGGCCCCGCTTTTCCTGTCGTCAAAGGTCCAATCAATAAGGTCACGAGCCCAGGAGAGGCGCTGGAGGCGATGTCGTGCTGTTAACAAACCCACTTGCGTGGGTCGTCTGCTGCCACAGCCCATTAACTCCACATTTCGCCGCACTGTCGCCGGCGGAGTGGCCGTGCGGTTCTAGGCGCTACAGTCTGGTGCCGAGCGACCGCTACGGTCGTAGGTTCGAATCCTGCCGCGGGCATGGATGTGTGTGGTGTCCTTAGGTTAGTTAGGTTTAATTAGTTCTAAGTTCTGGGCGACTGATGACCTCAGAAGTTAAGTCGCATAGAGCTCAGAGCCATTTGAACCATTTGAACCGTACTGTCCTAACGGTTCCGTACGTCGTACGTCCCACATTGACTTCTGCGGTTATTTCAACCGGTGTTGTTTGTGTCTTAGCACCGACGACTCTATGAGAACGCTGCTGCAGTCGGTCGTTAAGTGAAGACCGTTGGCGTTGTCTATGATAAGAGGTAATGCCTAAAATTTGGTATTATATGCACACTGTTGACACTACGGGTCTAGGAATATGGAATTTCTTAACAGTTGACGAAACAGAATGGCCTATGCGTCTGGCTGCAACTACCGATCCGCGTTTAAAGTCTGTTAATTCGCATCGTACGGCCATAATCAAGTCGGAAACCATTCGTATCAATCACCTAAGTGCAAATGAAGTTCCACCACTGCACTGTCCTGTTATACGTTATGTACGCGATACTACCGCCATCTGTGTATGTGCACATCGCTATCCCATGATTTTATCACCTGAGTGTGTAGTAAGTGAAGTACAGCTGTTCTCAACCAGTTGATTTGAACCAAGTTGATTTGAACATTGCTTTGTTAGACTTGGTCCTGCGGCAAACAAGTGACAGGCCTTTTCCATTCTACGATCTACCGTTGACAGTTAGTCCGCAGCTCGTGGTGGTGCGGTAGCGTTCTCGCTTCCCACGCCCGGGTTCCCGGGTTCAATTCCCGGCGGGATCAGGGATTTTCTCTGCCTCGTGATGACTGGGTGTTGTGTGCTGTCCTTAGGTTAGTTAGGTTTAAGTAGTTCTAAGTTCTAGGGGACTGATGACCATAGATGTTAAGTCCCATAGTGCTCAGAGCCGTTTTTGTTGACAGTTAGTTATACGAGGAGCTACAGATTAAAGTCAGTTCAAAAAAATGGTTCAAATGGCTCTGAGCGCTATGGGACTTAACATCTGAGGTCATCAGTCCCCTAGAACTTAGAACTACTTAAACCTAACTAACCTAAGGACATCACACACATCCATGCCCGAGCCAGGATTCGAACCTGGGACCGTAGCAGTCGCGCGATTCCGGACTGAAGCGCCTAGAACCGCTCGGCCACCGCGGCCGGCAAAGTCAGTTCAGAACCATGGTGTAACTTGGCAGTTGACAGGATTGTTTTCTTTTTTCTGCTGGATTTGCACCTCACGACCTCAATTATATCTTAAATATATTACAATTTCTCTCTTTCCCCAAAGTTTTCATCCTTTACAGCCCTCTCAAGTATCATGGAAGTTATTCATTGAAATCTTTAACATATGTGCTGTCATCTTAGCCTTCCTTTGTGTCACTGTTTTCCACATGTTTCTCTCCGTGGACAACCTCTTCTTTTATCTTATCAGTTCACCTTATTTTCCACATCGTTCTGTAGCACGTTTCGATTCTCCTCTTTTTCCGGCTTTCCGGTTTTCCAGTCTTTTTCGGTTTTCTTCAACACCATCATTCACCACCACACGGAGCCACGCTCCAAATGCGCATTCTCAGAAATTTCTTCCCCAAATTAAGGCCGATGTTTAATATTAATAGACTTTTACTAGCCAGGAATGTCCTCTTTGTCTGTGCTAGTCTGCTACTTCTTCCAAGATATCAGAATTCCTTAACTTCCTCTACTTCGTGGTCCTCAATTTTGGTATTAACATTATTGGCAACTTCATTTATGCTACTGCTCATTACTTTGTTTTATTTTATTTTAATTTCTTCTTTCGGTTTACCCTCAGTCCTTAAAGTCAGACTTTCATTCGATTTAACAGGCCTTGCAATTCTTTCACACTTTCACTGAGGGTAGATATGTCATCTGCGAATTTTGTTGCTCGCATCCTTTCACTTTAAATTTTAATACCATTTCTGAACCTTTCGTTTCTTTCTGTCATTGCTTCTCCGATAGACATACTGAACAGTAGGGACATCCCTCATATTCCATTCGTAATGCGAACACTATGTTCTTCCATTCCGTTCCTATTTTCCCCTCTTTACAGTATTAGTGGTATATTCTTGAAACATGAAGATTGTTTCAGTACGTAGAGTTTTCGATGCAAAATGACGTGAAAGAAACACTTATGGGAGGAGAACTGCAGAGCTAAATTTTGTTGGGAGGCTTCTGGAAAAACTCAGTAAATTTGTTACGGAACTTCATATAAAACTGTTGTCCGACCTATTCTAGAGAACCGATTCTGTTTTAGGATCATTATCAAGCCGATATGAAGGAATATTGGTCGGTGTATCCTTTTCGAAAAAGCAAAGGGAGTCCTCAGGAAAATTATTCTACGAAAGGCAACATTGTTCAGTCTGCGTAAATATGTGGACTGTGAATTCCGTCTTGTCCTTGCCTCGTATGGTTCACGTGTTACTCATGTCAACAATAATAATAAAAAAAAGAGATTAGGTAGGGCATGGAGGAAAGTAGCCACTTTCGTCTCTATAAATAGACAGTTTCAGGAAGCGGTGGAGGGCGAGGGGCGAGGGGTAGATAGATTCAAAACATGCGTCATTTTTAAACTATACTAACACTGCTTTCGTTCCTTTAACTCAGCAAATGTATAGATTTTACAGCAAAATTTCGAATGATTTATGAAGGAATATATACTGGTATAGGCATGCGTATTTGAATATAGAGATATGAAAAAAGATAGAATTCAGCGCTGTGGTCAGCAACGTCTATATAAGAAAACAAGTGTCTGGCGCTGTTGTTAGATCGGTTACTGCAGCTACAATGGCAGGTTATGAAGAATTAAGTGAGTTTGAACGTGGTGTTATAGTCTGCGCAAGAGCGATGGGACACAGCATCTCCAAGGTAGCGATGAAGTGTGGATTTTCCCGTACGGCCATTTGACGAGTGCACCGTGGTCTAGGGGGCCGGCACGGTAACTCAGTGTGTTCGGTCAGAGGGTTAGTACCCGTCTGTAATAAAAACACTGAGTTAATGAAACAACAACGAACTGAAACGGGTGTCTTGAGACGTCCGCCACGAGCAGCCACAACGAATGAAAACGAGCAAAATGACACTAAAAAAAAAAAAAAAAAAAAAAAAAAAAAAAAAAAAAAAAAGGGGTAGCGTCTTTGATTCATAATCAAAACGTCTTCGGTCCCGGGTTCGATCCCCGCCACTGCCTAAGCATTGATAGCAGCATTGGCGGCCGAAGACTTCCGGCATAAGAAGTCAGCCTCACTCTGCCAACGGGCCAACGGCCTTGTCAAAGGTGGCGGAGAAGCGGATAGAGGTTCAGGGCACTCTCTTGTCCTAGGGGTGGGAAATTGCCCCTAAAGGCGGAAGAATCAGCAATGATCAACGACATGAGGATGCAGAAGGCAATGGAAACCACTGCATTAAAGACACGTAACGTGTATCCACAGGACATGTGGCCTATATTTGAAGAAGTGTCATGATGATCTCTCCATTGGCAAAAGATTCCGGAATAGTACCCCATTCGGATCTCCGGGAGGGGACTGCCAAGGGGGAGGTTACCATGAGAAAAAGATTGAATAATCTACGAAAGGATAACGCTCTACGAGTTGGGGCGTGGAATGTCAGAAGCTTGAACGTGGTAGGGAAACTAGAAAATCTGAAAAGGGAAATGCAAAGGCTCAATCTAGATATAGTAGGGGTCAGTGAAGTGAAGTGGAAGGAAGACAAGGATTTCTGGTCAGATGAGTATCGGATAATATCAACAGCAGCAGAAGATGGTTTAACAGGTGTAGGATTCGTTATGAATAGGAAGGTAGGGCAGAGGGTGTGTCACTGTGAACAGTTCAGTGACCGGGTTGTTCTAATCAGAATCGACAGCAGACCAACACCGACAACAATAGTTCAGGTATACATGCCGACGTCGCAAGCTGAAGATGAACAGATAGAGAAAGTGTATGAGGATATTGAAAGGGTAATGCAGTATGTAAAGGGGGACGAAAATCTAATAGTCATGGGCGACTGGAATGCAGCTGCAGGGGAAGGAGTAGAAGAAAAGGTTACAGGAGAATATGGGCTTGGGACAAGGAATGAAAGAGGAGAAAGACTAATTGAGTTCTGTAACACGTTTGAGCTAGTAATAGCGAATACGCTGTTCAAGAATCACAAGAGGAGGAGGTATACTTGGAAAAGGCCGGGAGATACGGGAAGATTTCAATTAGATTACATCATGGTCAGACAGAGATTCCGAAATCAGATACTGGATTGTAAGGCGTACCCAGGAGCGGATATAGACTCAGATCACAATATAGTAGTGATGAAGAGTAGGCTGAAGTTCAAGACATTAGTCAGAAAGAATCAATACGCAAAGAAGTGGAATACGGAAGTACTAAGGAATGACGAGATACGTTTGAAGTTCTCTAACGCTATAGATACAGCCATATGGAATAGCGCAGTAGACAGTACAGTTGAAGAGGAATGGACATCTCTAAAAAGGGCCATCACAAAAGTTGGGAAGGAAAACATAGGTACAAAGAAGGTAGCTGCGAAGAAACCATGGGTAACAGAAGAAATACTTCAGTTGATTGATGAAAGGAGGAAGTACAAACATGTTCCGGGAAAATCAGGAATACAGAAATACAAGTCGCTGAGGAATGAAATAAATAGGAAGTGCAGGGAAGCTAAGACGAAATGGCTGCAGGAAAAATGTGAAGACATCGAAAAAGATATGATTGTCGGAAGGACAGACTCAGCATACAGGAAAGTCAAAACAACCTATGGTGACATTAAAAGCAACGGTGGTAACATTAAGAGTGCAACGGGAATTCCACTGTTAAATGCAGAGGAGAGAGTAGATAGGTGGAAAGAATACATTGAAAGCCTCTATGAGGGTGAAGATTTGTCTGATGTGATAGAAGAAGAAACAGGAGTCGATTTAGAAGAGATAGGGGATCCAGTATTAGAATCGGAATTTAAAAGAGCTTTGGAGAACTTACGGCCAAATAAGGCAGAAGGGATAGATAACATTCCATCAGAATTTCTAAAATCATTGGGGGAAGTGGCAACAAAACGACTATTCACGTTGGTGTGTAGAATATATGAGTCTGGCGACATACCATCTGACTTTCGGAAAAGCATCATCCACACAATTCCGAAGACGGCAAGAGCTGACAAGTGCGAGAATTATCGCACAATCAGCTTAACAGCTCATGCATCGAAGCTGCTTACAAGAATAATATACAGAAGAATGGAAAAGAAAATTGAGAATGCGCTAGGTGACGATCGGTTTGGCTTTAGGAAAAGTAAAGGGACGAGAGAGGCAATTCTGACGTTACGGCTAATAATGGAAGCAAGGCTAAAGAAAAATCAAGACACTTTCATAGGATTTGTCGACCTGGAAAAAGCGTTCGACAATATAAAATGGTGCAAGCTGTTCGAGATTCTGAAAGAAGTAGGGGTAAGCTATAGGGAGAGACGGGTCATATTGCAACGACCAAGAGGGAATAATAAGAGTCGACGATCAAAAACGAAGTGCTCGTATTAAGAAGGGTGTAAGACAAGGCTGTAGCCTTTCGCCCCTACTTTTCAATCTGTACATCGAGGAAGCAATGATGGAAATAAAAGAAAGGTTTAGGAGTGGAATTAAAATACAAGGTGAAAGCATATCAATGATACGAATCGCTGATGACATTGCTATCCTGAGTGAAAGTGAAGAAGAATTAAATGATCTGCTGAACGGAATGAACAGTCTAATGAGTACACAGTATGATTTGAGAGTAAATCGGAGAAAGACGAAGGTAATGAGAAGTAGTAGAAATGAGAACAGCGAGAAACTTAACATCAGGATTGATGGCCACGAAGTCAATGAAGTTAAGGAATTCTGCTACCTAGGCAGTAAAATAACCAATGACGGACGGAGCAAGGAGGACATCAAAAGCAGACTCGCTATGGCAAAAAAGGCATTTCTGTCCAAGAGAAGTCTACTAATATCAAATACCGGCCTTAATTTGAGGAACAAATTTCTAAGGATGTACGTCTGGAGTACAGCATTGTATGGTAGTGAAACATGGACTGTGGGAAAACCGGAACAGAAGAGAATCGAAGCATTTGAGATGTGGTGCTACAGACGAATGTTGAAAATTAGGTGGACTGATAAGCTTAGGAATGAGGAGGTTCTCCGCAGAATCGGAGAGGAAAGGAATATGTGGAAAACACTGATAAGGAGAAGGGACAGGATGATAGGACAGCTGCTAAGACATGAGGGAATGACTTCCATGGTACCAGAGGGAGCTGTAGAGGGCAAAAACTGTAGAGGAAGACAGAGATTGGAATACGTCAAGCAAATAATTGATGACGTAGGTTGCAAGTGCTACTCTGAGATGAAGAGGTTAGCACAGGAAAGGAATTCGTGGCGGGCCGCATCAAACCAGTCAGTAGACTGATGACCAAAAAAAAAACCGTGAAAATCAGGAATCCGGTAAAACATCAAATCTCCGACATCGCTGCGGCCGGAAAAAGATCTGCAAGAACGGGACCAACGACGACAGAATAGAATCGTTCAACTTGACAGAACTGTAACCTTTCCGCAAATTATTGCAGACTTCAGTGCTATGTCATCAACAAGTGTCAGCGTGCAACCATTCAACTCGTGTAACCTTGATGACTGCACCACACAAAACTTTACGCCTCGGCTGGGCCCGACAACACCGACATTGGACTGTTGATGAATGGAAACATGTTGACTGATCGGACGAGTCTCGTTGCAAATTGTATCGAGTGAATGTACGTATACGGGTGTGAAGACAACCTCATGAATCCAAGGACCGTGCACGTCAGCAGGGGAGTGTTCAAGCTGGTGGACGCTCTGTAATAGTTTGGGGGGGGGGGTGTAGCTAGAGTCATATGGGAGCCCTGACACGTCTAGATACGACTCTGACAGGTGGCACGTACGAAAGCATCCTGTCTGATCACCTGCATCCATTCACGCCCATTGTGCATTCCGACGGACTTGGACATTTCCAGCAGGACAATGCGACATCCCAGACGTCTAGAATTGCTACAGAGTGGCTCCAGGAACACTCTTCTGAGTTTAAAAACTTCCGCTGGCCACCAAACTCTTCAGACATGAACATTGTTGAGCATATGTGGGATGCCTTGCAATGTGCTGTTCAGAAGAGATCTCCACCCCCTCGTACTCTTAAGAATTTATGGACAGCCCTGCAGAATTCATGGTGTCAGTTCCATCCAGCACTACTTCAAACATAAGTCGAGACCATACCACATCGTGTTGCGGTACTTCTGCGGGCTCGATGGGGGTCCTACACGATATTAGGCAGGTGTACCAGTTTCTTTGGCTCTTCGGTACATATGTGAGTGTGGGTGAGGGAAATTTTGTGGTCTTGCATTAGATTCAGTCACCAGTTGATATTCTTGGTTTAACTGGTTGCCAGTTTCACATTGTCACCTACCTCTCATACCTGTGCGTCAGAAATGGCTCTAAAAATAATACACAGGATGTCCATAAATTAGCTCATAACTTAAGACTTTAATAACTTTAAAACTACACTAGATATTAAAGAATAGTCTTCAACATGTTATAAGATTTTTCTACCTTCCAGGTGACGCAATTCTGACTCAGACTTGAGCCTGAAAGCCCGATCAAATGTGGACGCCACAGGAGAAAGCTCAGTGTTTAGCCTGGTGCATACAGAGGACGTCCGATACCCAAGTGCAACGATAAATTCGAACACGGTATGGAAGGAAACCACCGTCCAGACTAACTGTTTGGGCTTCACATACGCCATTCATGGAAACAGATAGTGTTCTCCATAAAAAGGAGGCGAGTCGTCCATTTGTTTTAGACGCCAAAGTGGATAAGGTAAGTCAGGTTTTCACAAGGAGTCCGACAAAATCGGTGCGTACAGCAACCAGAGAGTTGGACATGAAGGATCCACCTTGCACAACGTCTTGCATAAAAGCTTACGTCTATATCCCTACAAGGTGCAGCTGCTTCAGACATTAAAGCCTTCGGACAAACCTCAAAGCGAACAGTTTAAAGTGGACATGCTAGGCAAGATAGACGCAAACAATGACTTTTCAGAAGATTTGTTCGTCTGATGAGGCATCGTTTCATTTATCCCGCAAACTGAATCGCCAAAACTTTCACATATGGATTTCAGAGCGTTATCATCTTAAGCTTGAAATGGACAGAGACAGCAACAAGTTCAATGTCTGGCGGAGGGCGATGCACGACTGCATCAGTGGTCCATTCTTTTTCATCGAGTCTGCCGTCAACGATGGTGTTTGCCTGGATATGTTACAACTGTTTTCTGTGCCACAATTTGAACACCTGTGACCTGATGTCGTATTCCAGCAGGGTTGGCACCACTCACTGGTCCATAAATTTCCGTCAGTTTCTCGACGAAAATTTCCCAGCTAGGTGGATTGGACGAGATGGTCCATTTCGATGGCCACCAGGATCCCCTGACCTCACACCACTACACTTTTACCTGTGGGGTATTGTAAAAGATCTAGCGTACCAGTCAAGGTTAGAGACCTACAGGACTTGACGGCGGAGCAGTTGAACATGTCACTGTGGATACCTTGAATCGCATGTGGAGAGAAATGGAGTTCCGACTAGACATTATCCGTGCCACTAAGGGTGCACACAAAATGACTCTGAGCACTATGGGACTTAACATCTGAGGTCATCAGTCCCCTAGAACTTAGAACTACTTAAACCTAACTAACCTAAGGACATCACACACATCCATGCCCGAGGCAGGATTCGAACCTGCGACCGTAGCAGTCGCGCGGTTCCAGACTGAAGCGCCTAGAACCGCTCGGCCACTCCGGCCGGCGGTGCTCACATAGATGTGTATGAATGACAAAATAAAACTTTACGAGTTATGTTATCACATATTGAAAACCATTTATTAATATCTAGTATAGTTTTGAAAGTATTAAAGTCTTAACATGTAAAGAAAAATTTATGGACAGACATTACTTCTAGGACGGTGGTCTGTAGTTCGTATCGGCCTTATAACTGTTACTTGTGATGTGTTACGGAGAGTGTGGATGTCTTCCTAGAGCTGTTGAAGAAGGGTTTTCGAAGGAATAAGGTCAACTCAGAACGATGAAAGCGCAAAAAGTCTTAGATAACGAAAAACGAATACTTGCGGTGAAGCGTATACAGTAATTTTCCGATCAATGCTGGAAATTGTAATCACATATCAAGTGCTTTAATGAAGAAAGTGAGAAGCTATTTATAATATAGATTTAATGTCTGAGGAAATAGGAGCTCGCTTGTGTAGTGTATTTAAGACTAAATCAGGTGCGAGAAGTGTGGAAGCGTTGGAACTGTCAGAAATATTGCTATTATTGGAGTAAACAATTTGGTGTTCGGAAATAGACAATCATTTACACTGTGAGGTGCTTGGAGAGGTCTTCTACGTATCTGCCTGTTTCAAACGATCGGGGATTTTCCTTTTCGACAAAAATACAATTTGATTGCTGACAGACTTATAGAACGCACACTAGCTGCAGCAAGAGAGACCGTCTGGTCTGGGAAAATAGCCCTGCTAAACGCTGAAGAAACTGTTGTTACTTGTGATGTTTTCTGGCAACATTAGGCCACACAACATAATGTGGCAGCCATGCAATGTCAACAGTGATAGTAGGAAAATGTGGAAAAATTCTTAATACAGCGGTAATGTCATTGAGTTGCAAACCTTCCAGTCTCTGGAAAACTGAAAAACAATATATTCGGTGCAGGTGGTGTCCCATAGCTAGTAAATAATTAAAGAAGGTCGTCTTTATGTACCATCAAGAAGTACTGTTATTTGGCACCAGTTTTGATAGCAGTGATCGCCATCAGGCAACATCTGTCATCACTGTTGGCGAATAAAGGGTTGTTTTATCAGCACTTCGTAATGGTATTTAAATATGACGTTGTTTACATAACAAAAACACTGAGAACATGCTGAACTGATGCAGCAATCTCTAGGTAAACACAGCATTAATCATGCAGGTATATCTGGCAGAATGGAGGAAGAAGGAATGACTTCCATTTCCATGCGGTCTGAGAAAACGATTCCAAATTCAATACAGTTACATGGGATGGATCAACACTCTTCACGTACCGTAATTATTAAACGTGGTAATTTCCGCTTACAATAATTTATGTATTTATCGTTCCATACTATGCTCAGAAGTTTCATATTTCAAATTCAGTGGAGATGGAGATGATGATGAAAACTGTCAAATCAGTAGTTGCATTACTTCCATGTGGTAGAGATGTGATGAAATACGAGTGTGTTGGTTCCCCACAGAAGAGCATGGGGACAGGATTATAGAAGTTGAAGGCAGACTTGAAACCTCAGATGTTATCTGATGGAAAGGAGAGTGAGATTAATAAGCTGTAATTAGATGTTATGTAGATGTAATCACGATGAACGATTCATATGACATATGCTGTATAGGCAGGGTGCTATCGCAAATGTTCTTCATATAACAATCCATTCAGTATTCTAAAGCAGCTGACAGATGTTTTCCAAAGTAAAACGCATTGATGGGAAAGCACACAGGGGCATTTTCAAACGTAAACCTTTTTGTGGCAGAAATGGGAGCAATAAAACACTGTTTTGTTGTCTTTGTGATAATTGTAACAGGAGTAAATACACTCAACCTGCTAACGAGTCGCTCCTTTGAAAAGACTGTAAGCAAAGACGTAGAACTCCAAATAGGTGATAAATAATGCGTGTAGATGTCTAGACACCAAAAGACCCACCGATATCGGAAAAAGAAACATGCACTTAGCTCTGCCTGCTCAAGTAGTTTTCTGTGTATACTCACCAGGTCGGCGGTCTCGGGGCTCCTTTGTGTGTGGTACGGTCTACCTGTGGTCAGAAGCAACCCGTATTAGGGAAAACGCCTTTGTCTGTGTAGCAGGTAGTCGCCAAGTAGACACAGGGCTGACACATACAAGGCAGCACTGAAACGGTACTTTTACAAAGGTGGCTACACCATGTGGCTGCTTTATCCACACCGTAGGTATGGCTGGTTGGTAGGAAAAGGAAAAACGAAATGCAACACAGCTAGTTGAAAATAATTTATTTTTAAGTCATAATTCTTTAGCTACAGTCCGTCTTCAGTCTCTTACTACGTTGTGTGAAACCGTTCATGTGCCAACACCCTCAACACGTGTCCTAATCCATGATAGACAACCCCTCCACTTCCTAGTATCAACAAAGATAAAAAGTCAGTCGTCTAGCGCACAAGAAAAATTTTATGTGGTTCTCTTTACCGGTTTCGACAGGTTAAACTGTCACCTTCAGTATCGAAATAGGCTTAATCCACTGGTAAGCCAATGTCAAAATAATAATCGGACGGTAGCGTACTTTGCTAGAGAACCAGTAAAACAGAGTGACGTCGCTAAAAATATATCATATGTGCGATGAGTAGCAAACGAAAGGGCACTACCGTCCGATTATTATTTTGACTATTTCACTTCTGAAGATAACAGTTCAAACTGTCGAAACCGGTAAAGTGAACAATATAAAGGTTTACCTGTGCAGCTGAAGACTGACTGACTTTTTATCTTTGTTGAAATGTTCTGCAAGTGCTGAACTAAGTTATTTTTAGTACCTCGTCTATACTTGGAATGTGGAGTAATTTCAACAGACACTTTAACATCTTAATTTATTCTCTGGGACTGTTTGTATCACTATGATTTAATTATCAGAATTTAGCAAGCTCATAGCAGATACAGTGCAAGGACAGTATATCACTTAACAGGCAATAAATGAAACTAATGTGAATTTTGAAAAGGGAATAAAGATTCTGGGAGAAGAAATTCAAATTTTGAGGTATGTGACTGTAATTCTGTCAGAGACGGCAGAAGGCTTGAAAGAGCAGTAAGTGGAATGAAGTGTGTCTTGTAAGAGATTTGACAATGGATATCAACGCCGCGCGGGATTAGCCGAGCGGTCTGGGGCGCTGCAGTCATGGACTGTGCGGATGGTCCCGGCGGAGGTTCGAGTCCTCCTTCGGGCATGGGTGTGTGTATTTGTCCTTAGGGTAATTTAGGTGTGTAAGCTTCGGGACTGATGGCCTTACCAGTTAAGTCCGATAAGATTTCCCACACATATGAACATTTGAACATTTTGATGGATATCAACGAAAGTAAAACAAGGATAATGGGATGTGGTCAAATTAAATGTAAGACATGAGTTTGGGTGGCTAAATAACAGACGACAGCCTAACTGGAGAAGATATGAAATACAGACTGCCAATAGCGAGAAATACGTTTCTGTGCAAGAGAAGTGTGTCATCATCGAACACGAATATAAGCGGCAGGACGTCTTTGCTGGGGGGTATTTGTCTGAAATTTAGCCTCGAATGGAAGTGAAACGTGGACGATAAATAGTACAGCCAAGAAGACAGCAGAAACCTTTGAACTGCTGCAGATTTGATGGGTAAATCGGATAATGAAGACGTACAGAATCGAACTGAGAGGAAAAGAATTTATGACACATCTTGACCACAACAATAAATTGGTTGAACGAACATACTCTTGAGAAATTAAGGAATAGTTAGTTTGCAATTGAAAGGAACTAATTAGGGTCAAATAAAGTATGGCGTAGTAGTTATGAAGAGATGAAGAAATTTGCACACGATAAATTAGCTGCACCAAACCAGTCCTCCGAATGAAGACCATAATAACAACACAACATAAACAACGTACATTTTATTGCACCCACTGTAGCAGTGTCTCCTGATCAGAAGCGCGTGTGATGGTTTCGTAAACACTTAACACCATTTATACTGAAAGAAAAAGTGTTAGGGAAACATCTGTTACTGTCCAGTTTGCTTCAAACAACGTCTACAGAACACGTAGTTTTTCGCAAAGGCCGGCCGCGGTGGTCTAGCGGTTCAGGCGCTCAGTCCGGAACCGCGCGACTACTACGGCCGCAGGTTCGAATCCTGCCTCGGGCATGGATGTGTGTGATGTTCTTAGGTTAGTTAGGTTTAAGTAGTTCTAAGTTCTAGGGGACTGATGACCACAGATGTTAAGTCCCATAGTGCTCAGAACCATTTTTTTTCGCAAAGTAATATGAGTTTTAAGACAAAGTATTATTCCAGGTTTCAACATTTTACCCTCTGCAAAATGTTGTGATGTTTTGCAACACATATCACTATCATAAGCAATGTGACATTTACTGCTATATAAAGCTTCGCTCTAGACTTTAGCGTGCAATAATCTTCAGCTATACGCGGCCCTGTTATTCTTGGATGTCTTCTGATGTCATTTACGTACCTTCCATTAAGTCGTCATCTCGGTCTCTTACCTTTCAGAACCAAGTAAATGAAGTCCGTGGTGCATCTACCTTTCATTCGCATACCTGCATGTCCCGCCAATCTCCACTTCATCTTTATTGCTGTCATAATTAAGTCTTCTACTCCAGTCTTCCCCCTGCTCAATTTCTTTCTCTGCCTCTCATAGTAATTCTAGCTGAGGAAGCCTCAGTCGTTCAATGGATTTCTCATTAAAAGTCCCTGTCCTCCTGCAATAAGACAAAACTGTGAATACACACTGATCGCATGCTTAATTATTTAGACACAGCGGGAACTTAGTTTTGAAAATCGTATAGTTTCACAAGAGCACTTCAAGTCACTTTTACTCTTCTGTTTTTTTTAATTTTTATTTTTTTACTTTCCATTCAGTTGTTGCCTTCTGTTACAGTAAACAAAGTAAATTATCAACGGATTCTCTAGCTTCAGTGTTTTCTATAGTATTGATTATATATTATCTTAATCTTATAACAAATGAGTCTCAAACATTTAAACTTGCTCTATGATATACTTTCATTTGCTGTTGAAGTTGTAAGCATCCCATGTTCAGAGTTACCTTGTACAGCGTTTATTGTGGTATCTGTTACACATTATTTTAATCTTGTAATAACTGATTCAAATACGTACATTCAAACTTGTTCTATTAATTACTTTCATTCGTTGTAAAAGTGTGAGTATCCCACGTTCACGATAACAATTATTCATACGATAAGCCGGCCGAAGTGGCCGCGCGATTCTGGCGCTGCAGTCTGGAACCGCGAGACCGCTACGGTCGCAGGTTCGAATCCTGCCTCGGGCATGGATGTGTGTGATGTCCTTAGGTTAGTTAGGTTTAACTAGTTCTAAGTTCTAGGGGACTAATGACATCAGCAGTTGAGTCCCATAGTGCTCAGAGCCATTTGAACCATTCATACGATAATCTATATGTGGAAACAAAAAAATTGTGTAATATTTCAGGACACTCGCCGAAGATGCTTTGCAAATAAGGCGAAACTCATCTGTGTACTAAAGCTAAACAACAAAAAAAAACCTTAATGTGCAGCATGCAAAAGGTGTTTTCATTTTAAAATACTGCATATTATTTACTGTTTTCTTATTATTGTTCTAATTATTATTTTTCTAATTATTGCTGTACGCCTGTTAACGTTGCGTAGTCCGAATATTCCAGAGCATCAGCGGAACAGTAAAGTCAGTAACCACGGCTACTAGTAAGAAATATTTTTATGTTAACTATGCTGAAAGAGCAGATTATGCGCTAGCACAAGTCGAAGAGTGCGGTTCGTGCCTACATGGAATACAGTTAGAACCGCTCACGCATTTACGATACAAATTTTGATGATTTCACATCGTTTATCACTTAGCGAAACTACGCAGTTATAGTGTGTGACACAGTATGCTAATTCATTTTTTTCTGTCAAAAATGAATTTTATTTTAAGAAAAAGGTAGGAGACGAGACACTGGCGGATTTAAACTGTGAGGACGGGGCGTGAGTCGTGCTTGGGTAGCTCAGTTGGTAGAGCACTTGCCCGCGAAAGGCAAAGGTCCCGAGTTCGAGCATCGGTCCGGCACACAGTTTTGATCTGCCAGGAAGTTACATATCAGCGCACACTCCGCTGTAGAGTGAAAATTTCATTCTATGAATTTTATTGAAGTTTGTAGTTTAATAAATCGACATTTATAAGCTAAAATTGCCTTCTCCAATCAAGCAGTAAACTGTAATAGCTGTCATCTAGATCGTTAAGCTGCAATTCATAACAATTAGCACGGTAACAGATGTTTTTCTACTAGGGCTATTTACAAGCTGACCCTGAGCTATCGTGCATCCTTTGGAAAGTGATACTCTGAGCAAATACGAGTAGAAAACATGCCGTCTTCGTCGGAGCTACTCTCGGCAATCGACGCCTCAAGTGGCTGTAAGTGGTCTGCATGAGGTGAAATACCAATTCTTTGAATAAAGGTTGCTCCAATCAACCTGCGAACAGTTGTCGAGTATTATACTCCTGTTCTGAGACGAGCAGATCGTACCACTGCGGAGAACATCTGGGAGGATTCAGAAAAGGACGCTCTTGCACTGAACAGATTATCAGCCTGAGGTCGGTGCTACAACAAGTGAGAATACTCAACCAGAAGTCAGCGCCGAAACAAGTGAAAATGGCTGGTAAGTAGTACGTCGTCGTCTCCGTTGATTTTAATGAGGCGTATGACTCGATTGACAGACGTACACTCGCGAAGATTCTGCGGGAATCAGGACTGGACCAGAAGACCCATAATCTTAGCCAGTAGGCTTTAAATGACAACAGAGTACTAGTAGAGTTCGAGTAACACTTTAAAGTTTCGAACTCAAGACAGAAGTAAGACAGGGAGATGGTCTCTCCCCTCTTCTCCTTAACTGTGCATTGCGAAAGAAAATAAGAGAGTGACGAAAGTAGATAGACGAGGACTTACAAATGGTATCTCTTTGGGGCACAAGCGCAATGTTCTGTATCGCCCCGTTTTACATGGAGCTCCCAAAATCGCATTTCGTAAACCAGTTTCCAATTTCCCAATAATGCTTCTGGGTGATCACGTAAACACTTCCAAATCGATTCTGTAAATCCACCTCTAGATGCGGGTTTTCCAATTCCGCAATCTATTTTCGCTCCCATGTAAACGCAAATGGTTTTGAAACGTTGTCAAGTTACGTCTTGCGTTCGGAGACTTACTGTGAAGTGAAGGAGAAGGAGAAGTATTAGGCTGTCTACCTGTAATATTGAAGTGAATAGAAATAACGATTGTGTTGACTGAGTCAGAAATTGGATGAGCTGTTTTCTGGACGCCATATTTAACTGGACTAGCATATCCGCTTCAGACCTTAACACGTGAATACGACAGCGAAAAACGCAAGATGTGTAGCGTGTAAACGTAGTGAACGTTGCCTGTCTGGCCTTTGCCGACGATTTGGCACTTCTATCTAATTCAATAGAAACTTTAGTGAATCAGCTCAGTATTCTCAGGCAACAAGAAGCAAATATAGGGCTAAATGCGGTGCTTGAAGAAACACACTGAGCATCACTGCTTCTCCTTGCTGACAGCACTGAATTTTGAAGAAAACAAGAAAATCAACTGATTTAACTACCTGGGAGAATGACTGGAGCTCAGTCTTTCCGAAAGAATAGCATTACCAACTCAAGTAAACAAGCTGGAAATGGTATATCAATGGACGAAGAACATCTCTAAGAAGAAGTGTTCCCCACAACACAAAAATGAAGCACTACCAGAAAGTCGTCCGCTATGAAACCCGATATGCCTCAGAATACCTAGTATTCAACAAGAAGGACTCACAGACAAATCTGAAATCCGGTAGAGAAAATGAAGAAGATAATGCACCAGTTAAGCTCTACAACTACTGTGAAAAATCACCGGAATAGAAGCCTCGCCTCATGTGGACATTTCTATAGAATGGATACCAGTAGGCTGATCAGCTTCTCGCATACTGGAAAAAACGGAAGACCAAGTCACCATGGTTGATGGAAATGAGCTGGGAGGTATAAAAGAGACCTAAAAGCCCGTACATCTCTTGGGAGAATGCAAGCAAGTCAGAATACAAGACAAAGGAAAGGAAGGAACAACATAAACAGAGGATGCGCAGTTACTGGGCAGGTATGAAAACCCACTACAAACACATGAGCTGAACGTCGTGGTAGTTAGCTGGCCTATACGAAACAAGAAGATACAGTATTTTGTATATGAGCGATGCAGAATAATTAGAGTTATTCTCCGTAAAGCGAAGAACAGTAGCGAAAATTGGAGAGTCGCATTTGAGTAGTTACAAATCATGTGGATGGAAGATCGTATCTTTAATACGTGTTCCAGTGGACTGCACACGCTATTGTCGTTTCGGAAATATGGATACGCACAGAAACCACTAATACAATCCCGTAATTTGCTCTAAACAGCTGGAACAATAGGTACACTACAGAAATGCGTCAATTACAATACAGAGAATGTATCTACAGTGATATATGTTAAAAGGAAGAACTCCCAATAAGCGATGAGTATTTTGCTTGTAATATGTTTAGATTACCTTAAACTGGGTACAATGTTCGTTGCATACGCAAGTAATAGGGGTATATTCGTGGATATGAAATACGGCAGCAACAATAATTATCTACAGTAATCAAGTCTGTAGTCTACAAGACGCGTGTTGATCTATGACGGAGGGTATTTTGTGTACCATTGTCGCCTCCCCCCCCCCCCCGTCCCTCCTCTATTCCAGTCCCGAATGGTGCGCGGGCAGAATGATAATAGTTGGGAAGCCTCCGCGTGGACTCGAATATCTCTTGTTTTACCTTCATCGTCTTTTTGCTAGAAATATGCGTAGGCAGCAATATATTGGTTGACTCTGCTAGAAACGTACGCTCTAGGTATTTTAAGAGTAACTCACATCATGATACACAACCCCTCTTTTGTTGCAATTAGAGCCTCACGAGCTTTCGCGCTTACTAAACGAACCTGTAGCGAAACGCGCTGCTCTTCTTTGGACCTTCTCTGTTCTCTGTATCAACCGTACTGCAAGTGGTTCAGGTCCCTGACTGACCACTAATATTCAAGTATGAATCAACAATTTTTTTAAACTACTTCCTTCATGGGGGGAGGGGGGGGGACAACATTTTATGAGGATTTTTGTGTCACTGTGTTACCATCGATGAGTTTTATGTGATTATTCCACTTTAAATCGCTTCGAACGTGCTACCAATTATTTAGTGGCCATTATAGTTTCCAGTGATTGTTCAGCTGTCATACAATAACACAGAACATATTTACAGAACAATAAGTAATATGTTTAGATTTAGCGTAATTTTCAGAAATTTCTAGTACCTCCATGACGAGAAATAAGTGAAACAATGTAAAAGTCGTTTTATTTACGGAACAGTAATGTGCTTGCCAAATGAAAAATATGTTTACAATGTTTGCTTCTGTTGATAATATTACTGCATTTATGATGTGCAGAAATAATATGATGAACAACACTTCCACTACGGGATATTATTAACAACATATACACTACTGGCCACCGTAAATGCAACACCAAGAAAGACAAGAGGTAGCACAACAAAATTTATTTTGTAGATAACATGTTGACCAAGTATCAAATGATTACGTTTACAGACGTCTGTGACATGTGGTTCCTGCCAGAATCAGTAGCCAGAGTAGCCACCATTGTTGGAGATCACCGCTGCCACACGTCTCGGCGTTGAGTCAAAGAGACGTTGGATGTGTTCCTGGGGTACAGCAGCCCAAGCAGCTTCCACACGTTGCCAAAGATCATCTGGTGTGGAAGCTGGGGATGTAATCTGGGTCACTCGTTGAGCAACCATGGACCACATGTTTTCTATCGGCGAAAGATCCGGAGAGCGAGCCGGCCAGGGAAGCAATTCAATCTGGTTATTGACGAAGAACCTTTGGACAATGCGTGCCACGTGTGGTCGCGCATTATCCTGTTGAAATATGGCTGTGGCCGAGCCCTGAAGGTAAGGAAGGACAACTGGCTCCAGCACCTCGGATATGTAGCGCCGGCTATTTAAAGTACCGGCAATGCGTACTAGAGGCGTGCGAGAGTAATATCCAACACCGCCCCATACCATAATACCCGGTGCAAGACCAGTGTGGCGGTGCATAATGCAGCTGTCCAGCATCCTCTCTCCACGGTGTCTCCACACTCGAATCCGACCATCGTGGTGCTGCAGACAGAAGCGTGCCTCGTCAGTAAAGACAACGTCATTCCATTCTGCCGTCCACATCCGTCTGTCATCACACCATTGGCGACGGAGACGTCTGCGGTTCTGCGTCAATGGTAGACGAAGGATTGGACGTCTTGCGGACAGACCACTCTGCTGTAAACGGCGTCGAATGGTACGCGCAGACACTGGATGATGCGTTACAGACGCAATGTGCTGTGCTATGGTTCGGGATGTCACTGAGCGATCCGTCACTGCCATGCGCACAATTTGCCTATCAGCACTTGCAGTGGTGCACCGAGGTGAATGCGATCGACCACGTCGGTCCGTCGTACCCTCCTGCATCCAACGGTCACATATCCGCATTACAGTTGTTTGGTTTCGTCCAACACGACTAGCGCTTTCTCTGTATGATAATCCACAATCTCGGTAAGCCACTATCCTTCCTCTGTCGAACTCGGATACTTGATCAAAAGATGTTCGCTGTTGTCTACGAGGCATAACTGATCGTCTTGTGAAACAACCACAAGGTAAACACACGTGCCGAACGTACACTCGTCGAAATCGCCAAGCCTTAAATGGCGCGATGAGGTGGCGCCACAGGTGCGCGTGATGTGCGTCTGCGCTGAAATTCTAATCAGTTGCACATCTCATCGCTGCAAACTCATGGTGTAAATTTCACTTGATTCGGATGCTTCCTTCAGGGTGTTGGATTTACGGTGGCCAGCAGTGTACATCACTTGGTTCGGCAAAGAAACTCATCGACGAAGTAGGCGGAATTACCCGCCAGGAAGTCGTTCAGGCCCCTCGTAAACTGTACTTTATTGGCAGGTAAACTTTTTATAGGTGCTGGTATGTTACCGGCAATACATTTTCATCAATAAGGGACTCATTTCAGGACCAAAGAAACAGCTTTTAAAATTCCTAGTGCTGAATTTTTGAATTGGCTATTTGTTTAAAAATGGATATATTATTTACAGCAAAATGCACTGATGAATAGATGTACACTAGTTACTAGCAAAAATTTTGTAACAGATTTTTTCAGGATGTTAATGAATACATACAAATAATTTACAGCATGTCGTTTTCGGAATTGATCTTGGCTTAATGTGTTATCCCTACACATGATACAATGTGATAGTATGAAATTAAAGTAGGCAAAACCCGAGCTATTTTTATTTATTTCACTGATGTCTTTTTTACCTTGTTTTTACATAGCCACGGCACTCCGTCGAGGTATGCTGTAGAGCCTCTGTGAAGATCGCAAAAAAGAAGCGAGGAACTGGCAGATACGAATCTCTAAAGGCGGGACGTGTTGGGCCGTTGGTTGGACAGCTCGGTACGCAAAGGTGCGTTTAGGTGGGCCATATTTTACGGCAGTATTTGGCGACAATAGCGTTCCGTCAACATTGCTGCAATAGGCGGTAGTTGGGGTATGGCTGAGCAATATTGATCATGTTGCAGGTTATTGGAAATAGTTGCCGAGGAGCTGCCAGTCTTGTCCACCGAGGGTGAAGAATATTTCGTATCACAAGGTAATGGTTGTCTTTGTCCTCGTGTGTAAATACTGCCCTCTGTTTGTCACTTTTGCTTCCTACTTTCCTCCCCGATTACGCTGTAGACAATGTCTGAGCGAAAACAATATCATTTTGATTTTGCTCGAATGTTTGCGCGCTTATACTGTGTGTCGTAATTATTTGTTGTGTACAGGAGCGGACAAGCGAGAGAACTATGAATTTTGTAAATGCGATTCATCTACGACCAGAGCTACGTGACTTCGAAATGTAATTAGGATACACAAATATCACAATATGAGACAAAGTGTTGACAAGCTGATACCGATGAGCTCTGAGTCACGCTTGATGAAGCATACAAAAAATTCCAAAGTCTTCGGACACATGCCACATGCGGACCAAAAAAGTTGAATAGCAAGATTGGAATCGTTCTTTATCCATATGGCTTGCATTTTCATGTCATGAGTTGTCTGTATTATCTCGAGAAGTACCTGAATTAGAATTGATAGCGTAAACAGTGCTGTTGCTGGTAAACAAAAATAAAAGAAAAATTGAATTCTTATTCCAAACTTCCCTTAAGTGGAGACGGAAGGCAAGTGGGCTCCAAAAAATCGATTTTTAGATTTTAGCACATTTGAAATGCCTCGTCTTTCATGCGTGAAACAGTTTTGTTTTATATAAATACGACAATTTTTTTCGTGAGATATGATGGTTTTCCTGACGCTCTGTGCAATCTGGGGACGGTGACAGCAAGGCTTGTGACCGGGTATGTGCAGAACAACCGTATGGTCCTAATGTCACAATTTATAAAGTTGAGTGCATTGGGCATGTCCAGAAGAGAATGGGGTCCACGCTGAGAAGATTATTGAAATAAAAGTCAAAAATAGTATTGGAAGATGGTAAGAAGATAGGTAGTAAAGGTCGCCTGACAAATGTTGAAATAGCTTGGCCATAAGAAGAAATGTAGGGAATTTAGAAAACATCAATATAGCTGTATGAGCTATCTTTTTCCATAAGCTTTCCACAAATGAAAATGCACTTGGTGCAAGTACAGGAGAAGTGCTAGGTATGACCACAAACATTTTTACCTGCATCAGTAATGAATGAAATTAAACCCATATTTAGAGACCTTTGCAAAGATACCTTGTTGAAGAAATGTCTTCATGGGAAACCCAAAATTTAAATGAATGTGTGAATTCTGTCATTTGGAACCTGTTACAGAAAACTGTATTTGTTCAACTTACAACCCTCAAAATTTGTGTTTATGACACTATTTTATGCTTCAATGATGGTGTAATTAGAAAACAGGATGTTTTTGAATTATTGGGCATGAAATCTAGTGGAAATACTGCAAAATCCTTGGTGCAAATAGATACATACAGAATCCGCAAACCAGATATCGCTAATTTAAAATGAATAAAAGAAGCCAGACAGAAAAGAAGAGGGACCAAGAGAAGAAAAGACGATCAGTATGATTCATATGATACTCAGTATGGTGCAGGAAAATATTAGTGCTAAGTAATTCTCATAATAACTATACCAGAATTGCAATTTTAAATGGGTTTTTCTCAAAACTACATTTTTTTAAATTTCAGGTAACATTATTTGATAAACTAATGGGGTTAACATGTAATTTGCTCAATTTGTACTGCAGATGGTGAAAATTTATTACAAGTAAATTGAGAACCACCAAACAATCAGAAACTGTTTTATAATAATTAATGTACAAAAAAAGTTAAATTTTACTAGTGAAAGAATAAAATATTTTTTTCTTCAAAACCACATATGCAGCAAAAATTTCATTGTTTTATCACTTATAGATCTTTTGAAAAGGTTAAAATAGTATTGGCAGAACAGGGATAAAAATTGCCTTCCGTCTCCCCTTAATGTAATATTTCAGTTCTTCTGCATAATTCACTATCAAATGGTTCAAATAGCTCTGAGCACTATGGGACTTAACATCTATGGTCATCAGTCCCCTAGAACTTAGAACTACTGAAACCTAACTAACCTAAGGACATCACACAACACCCAGTCATCACGAGGCAGAGAAAATCCCTGACCCCGCCGGAAATCGAACCCGGGAACCCGGGCGCGGGAAGCGACAACGCTACCGCACGACCACGAGCTGCGGACTAATTCACTATCATTGCTATTAGATTAAGCGTAGTTTTCAAATATCGATGTGAGAATGTGTGAAGCTAAAGGGAAGAAAACGACTTCAGAAACCTAAACAGCTCCTGGTTGCTGTAACCCCATACAATCAAGAATGTTGAAGTGATGTCTGCAAGCTTTCATGGTCGTTGTGACTGATGATAAATTCTTCTGAGTCCTTAGGTCGCGTCACATTCCTCTTCAAACTTCTTCAGCGATTTGCGTTTCAATCCCTTGCCTGTGATCTTCTTCAGTAGTCGACTGGTATTCTTGGATGGCCGGCCACGACAAAAAACAGTGTCGCATTCACTTATAAAAGCCTTATAAAAGGCTTTTTCACGTGGAGTTACTGACCAAAAATCTTCTTCACTGGGTAAATACTGGAAACAGATACTGAAACAGAGGGAGAATGCAAAACATTATTGTTGTTGTGCCGCCTCGATTGTTTCCTCGTAGTTATTTCTGTTCCTCGCTCGACGTGACTGGGTATTTACTTCCGTGATAGTGGGTAGCCACGAGGACGGAAGACTGTAACTATCATCTCCAAGGCCATTGTACTCATTCTTCGATTTTTCGAGTGCTTACGGACTTTCCACCTACAAATATCACTTTCTCTGGCTAGCGTATGTTCTTAAAATTTATATCCTGATCGCATGCTTCTTCGTGCTCCACTACTGCTTGTTTTCTATTTTGTCTTAATCGTGTGTGACGTAAGTGCTCTTTAAGATGTCTGTTTGTGTTAATAGCTTTTCTGTAAACTCTTGAGGCTTAGATTATTTATATTAGATATATTCACTACTGGCCATTAAAATTGCTACACCAAGAAGAAATGCAGATGATAAACGGGTATTCATTGGACAAATATATTATACTAGAATTGACATGTGATTACATTTTCACGCAATTTGGGTGCATAGATCCTCAGAAATCAGTACCCAGAACAACCATCTCTGGCCGTAATAACGGCCCTGATACGCCTTGGCATTGAGTGAAACAGAGCTTGGATGGCGTGTACAGGTACAGCTGCCCATGCAGCTTCAACACGATGCCACATTTCATCAAGAGTAGGGACTGGCGTATTGTGACGAGCCAGTTGCTCGGCCACCATTGACCAGACGTCTTCAATTGGTGAGAAATCTGGATAATGTGCTGGCCAGGGCAGCAGTCGAACATTTTCTGTATCCAGAAAGGCCCGTACAGGACCTGCAACATGCGGTCGTGCATTATCCTGCTGAAATGTAGGGTTTCGCAGGGATCGAATGAAAGGTAGAGCCACGGGTCGTAACACATCTGAAATGTAACGTCCACTGTTCAAAGTGCTGTCAATGCGAACAAGAGGTGACCGAGAAGTGTAAACAACGGCACCCCATACCATCACGCCGGGTGATACGCCAGTATGGCGATGACGAATACACGCGTCCAATGTGCGTTCACCGCGATGTCGCCAAACACGGATGTGACCATCACGAACCTGGATTCATCCGAAAAAATGACGTTTTGCTATTCGTGCACCCAGGTTCGTCGTTGAGTACACCATCGCAGGCGCTCCTGTCTGTGATGCAGCGTCAAGGGTAACCGCAGCCATGGTCTCCGAGCTGATAGTCTATGCTGCTCCAAACGTCGTCGAATTGTTCGTGCAGATGGTTGTTGTCTTGCAAACGTCCCCATCTGTTGACTCAGGGATCGAGACGTGGCTGCACGATCCGTTACAGCCATGCGGATAAGATGCCTGTCATCTCGACTGCTAGTGATACGAGGCCGTTGGGATCCAGCAAGGCGTTCCGTATTACCCTCCTGAACCCACCGATTCCATATTCTGCTGACAGTCATTGGATCACGACCAACGCGAGGAGCAATGTCGCGATACGATAAACCGCAATCGCGATAGGCTACAATCCGACCTTTATCAAAGTCGGAAACGTGATGGTACGCATTTCTCCTCCTTACACGAGGCATCACAACAACGTTTCACCAGGCAACGCCGGTCAACTGCTGTTTGTGTATGAGAAATCGGTTGGAAACTTTCCTCATGTCAGCACGTTGTAGGTGTCGCCACCGGCGCCAACCTTGTGTGAATGCTCTAAAAAGCTAATCATTTGCATATCACAGCATCTTCTTCCCGTCGGTTAAATCTCGAGTCTGTAGCACGTCATCTTCGTGGTGAAGCAATTTTAATGGCCAGTAGTGTGTATTAGACCTGCGTTGCGACTGGATGGAAGAGCTCCTAGTAAAGAGAACGCAGCTTGCCGTTCCTAACAGTGAGAAATATAAGACGTAAAATTAGCTTCGGGCGTACCTCAATGGAATATTACAGAGTCATGAAATATTAGTCGAGCACAATATCATTGCACCTGGGAGTGAGGCAGTTTCAGTCAACTTAGCGTGAGCCAGCCTGAAAGCGGGCTTGACAGAACATGCACAGCTAACCTGAAAGCATTGACAGAAAACATACGTCTTCTTTAGTTATCACTGCACTTGTTTACTGTTAACGTCACAGCCTCTTTCCGGCAAAGGTCTAGTGCAATAATAACTTGGTTGGGTAGTACCTCAAAGAAAACGTTCCATTCACACACAGCACATATCTCAAGTTGGTTTCACATTTCTACATTTCCAGAAGGCTTTTGTCCTCGTTCCTCGCAAGCGGCTTCTATCAAATTGCGTGTCTATGGAGTATCGCGCCGTTCAGAAGTGATACAATTCGTGGTAAATGACAAAAAATGTATAGAGTGAGACAGTAGTGATATCTGGCGTTCCCCTAGAAAGCCCTCTGCTGTTGCTAATCTGTATAATAAACGGTTTGGGAGACAATGTGAACGGCTGTCTTAAATTGTTTGCAGGTAATGATGTCGTTTACCGTCTTGTAAGATCATCAGAAGATCAATGCCAATTACAAAATTACTTACACAAGATATCTGTATGTGCGAAAAAAGGCAGTTGAACCTGAACAGTAAATAGCGTAAAATACTCCGCATGAGTACTAAAAAGAGCCCATTAAATTTCGGTTACGCGATAAATAATACAAATTTATAAAGGTTGTCGATTCAACCAAATACTTAGGAATTACAGTTACGAACAACTTAAACTGGAATAGTCACACAGAAAATGTTGTGGGGCAGGCGAACCGAAGACTGGGTTTTATTGGCAGAACACTTGGAAGATGCGGCAAATTTACAGCAACTGCCTACACTACGCTTGTCCGTTCTCTGTTAGAGTATTGCTGCGCGGTATGGGGTCCTTACCAGACAAGGCACACGGAGGACGTCGAAAAGTTAGCCGTAGTGACAGTAAAACAAAGACATTTTTCTTTGTGGCGAGATCTTTTCACAAAATTTGCCACCAACTTTCTCCTCCGAATGTGAAAATATTTTATCGATTCCTTTCTACATAGGGAGAAACGATGGTCGAAATAAAATAAGATAAATCAGAGCTCTCACGTAAATATTTAGGTGTGCATTTTTCTTACGTGCTATAAGTACAGTATACGAATTAAAAGTGTTTGCTTTGGTTGGTGTGGAAACAGATTACACTTTCAATTTTGAACCGGACGTCGATAAGCAACCAAAGGGATCATATAATGCCAGTAGTTCAGCTGAGGATATTGTTCTTCGAATGGTCGAACCAGTACAAGGTACAAGCAGAAATATTGCTGGGGACAACTGGTTTACCAGTTTGTCTTCAGTGAAGAAACTGGCATACGTCGGAACAGTAGGAAAAAACAAAAGAGAAGTGCCGAAAGAATTTCTGCCAAAAAGAGAAAGGGTGCAAAAATCATTTATCTTTGGATTTCAAGAGGATTGTACACTGTTGTACACTGTCCAAAGAAAAATAGGACAGTTTTGGTGTTGTCAAGGATGCATTTCAATGACGCAATAGATCGTTCAACAGGGGAACAAAAAAACTTGAAATGATTACTTTCTATAACATGTCAAAAGTGGGGACAGATCAGCTTTGTCAGAAGAACAATGTGTCACAAGGTGGCCTATGGTACTGTTTTACAATATTTTGAACACTGCAGCCACAAATGCTTTATGCATATATAAATACCTCGGCATGGCTTCAAATCAGGTTGTAAAAAGGGTTGATTTTATAGAAAAAATCAGCTGGGAAGTAATAAAACCTCAAATAGAGTGACGTTCCCTTATTGAAAGCCTTCCATGTGAAATTCGGAGGAGGGCTAAGTTAATGTTAGGCGCTCAAGAAATTGTGGAACAGCCAGAAAAATCAACTGGATCACGCGAAAGGTGCTATATAAGTGGAAGAGCAGGAAATAAAACAACTCGTAGATGGTTCACTATATGCAACAACTGGACACAAGTAGATCTGAAAGACATGTGTGTAAACTGTAATGTGTCCTTTATTTCAATTTTGTTTGCACTTTCTCACTAAATTACTTTTTGTATATGCTTATTAGTTACGTCGTTGTTTTGAAATAAACATTTTCATAAAATTATAAGGAAGGTCAGCATTGGCCGTAATTTTGATGATCCATTAACAGAAAAATCAATTTTCGATCACATAATGATCATCTTCAGTCCTTTAGCGTACAAACTAAAGCTCGTAGGCACTGATGTCTAGTTACTAATTGTAACAGAAGCTACACTGTCAGTTATTGTGATCGTTTCATAGCTTCTGTTACTGATAATAACTAGACACCAGTGCCTACGAGCTTTAATTTATACGCTAAAGCACTGACGATGATCATTATGTGATCGAAAATCTATTTTGCTCTTAATAAATCATCAAAATTTCGGCCAGTGCTGACCTTTCTTATAATATTATTTATCCTATGCTCGTTGTGCACGCAGCACTCTATGGAATCGCCAATCAGTAAACATTTTCATGTTCTTTTGATAATTAGTTGCATTGCTGCACACACCTCAATGCCTGCATGAAAAACAGATGTAAATATGTTATTTTGAAATGTAACCTTATTAGATTACTGTGCAAACTGTTTCAAACGTTAGAATATATTATGCTGTGTATTATATTTAGATTTAATAAAAAAACATCGAGTCAGTCAGAAAGACTGGATGACACGTGTCATCCGCGCGAGTGACCATGTCACGAATTTTCGCGCAAGTAACGGAGGCTTAAGGAAAATGATGTCGGCCCTTTTCTGTGCGCTGGGCGCAGCTGCTACGCGAGTCTACAACGCGATTTTATATGGTAACGTCTTTATAGCTCGGCGGCTATTGTTTTCGCCTTCAGCCGTTTCCGCCTCGTAGCTGAAAGCTGTCAAAAGCTCTGCCAGGCGTCGGGGACATTATAGCAAACTGCAGGAAGACCTGCAGAGGGTCGACGATTGGCGCATATATTGTAAGTTAATCCTCAATATATTCAAATACATCGTCTTGTACATAAATAGATTACTTAATTGCGAACTACCACTGGAAGCACACACGTCCATGCTCTGGCATGCATACGGAGCGACTTGATGTGGATCGACCAGATGAAACTAATCGCATGAGAGGCAATCCCAGACTGAAAGTCGGAGGAATCCTGAGGAAGCGCAGAACACCCGCGAAGGATGTAGCTCACAAAACTCCCATTTGACCGATTACTCCTCACTATGGAATAATTTGAAGCTAAGACTGACAGAGAAAATACAGAATATTCAAAGAAGAGAAGCGTCTTTCGTCGCCAGAGGCAGACGCTACAGCAGAGGGGTTGCACATCTCGCTGTATAGTTTACTGCCAACATTCCGAGAGCATAAGCTCCTTCTCTTATATTTAAATCGAGAAGAGACCATGAAGATGCAAACTGGAAGATTACAACTAGTGGGGAAGATTACCAAAATTCGTTCTTCTCGCGTGCAATTCAAATACGGTAACAGTGATACAGAAAGTATTCTCCGCAACGCATCGAAAGCTACTTTGTACAAGGACGACACAGAAGTTTTGTAGAAAATTAAGCAAGCACTACGTTTAAAGAAAAATATATAGTGTTATTGTTTATCAAAATATTGCCCAATTAACTTCAATACACTTTTGTATTCGATAAAACCAGTCAATGCAATGACGCCACACTTAATGATGCACTTCAGATACAAGGTTCTTATATAATACTCCACTGCTTCATCTGATGAAGAAAAATTGATGCATTTTATTTTTAGTTACGAGGTGCCAGGCCGGCGCTGTATGTTGGAGGGTCCATGGAGCTGATCTTTAGGGCATCCAGAAAATCAATTTTGCTGATGCGATGATGCATTGTCGTGATGAAATTTTATTCACAAATTTTTCAAAAATTTTTAGTAAACAGACATTTGCGTACCAGTTGGCTGTAGCGGGTATAGAAACAAAGAGACCCGTTTCAGAGCCGGCCTCTGTGGCCAAGCCGTTCTAGGCGCTTCAGTCTGGAATCGCGCTGTTGCTACAGTCGCAGGTTCGAATCCTGCCCCGTGCATGGATGTGTGTGATGTCCTTAGATTAGTTAGGTTTAAGTAGTTCTAAGTCTAGGGGACTGATGACCTCAGATGTTAAGTCCCATAGTGCTTAGAGCCATTTGAACCATTTTGAACCCGTTTCAGAAAAAAGTAGCAACCATCTTCTTATCAGCACTGCGAATTCGTCGGACTTTTGTAGGCTTATGTTCTGTTCTTAAGACTCATTGAGACGACTGACTTCTCCTTTCAGTATCATAAAGAGTCTTCACCAGTAACTACAAGGTTACAATTATTGAACTATATGAAAAAAAAACATAAATTAGTTACAAACTACGGCGTGCACACATTTTATACAACATGTAAACATCACTACAGATATTCGGATTTAGTTATGACATGTTCGATATGCCTGCCATCATTGGCGATGATGTGACGCAGACGAATAGTGGAATTCTGCACGACCCGCCGAAGTGTCGTAACATCGATGCTCTCGATGACCTCCTGAGTGGCTGTTTTCAGCTCTGCAACGGTTTTGGTGTTATTGCTGTACACCTTGTCTTTAATATAGCGTGTGTTCAGATCCGGCCGCGCGGGATTAGCCGAGCAGTCTTGGGCGCTACAGTCACGGACTGTGCGGCTGGTCCCGGCGGAGGTTCGAGTCCTCCCTCGGGCATGGGTGTGTGTGTTTGTCCTTAGGATAATTTAGGTTAAGTAGTGTGTAAGCTTACGGACTGATGACCTTAGCAGTTAAGTCCCGTAAGATTTCACACACATTTTTTTGTTCAAATCCGGAGAATATGGCGGCCAATCGACGCCCATACCAGTAGCCTCTGAGTACCCTAGAGCCAGAATGCGGCCCCCAAAGTCTCCTCCAGGGCATCAAACACTCTCCTGCTTCGACGGGGTCGAGCTCCGTCTTGCATGAACCACATCTTGCCGAAATCAGGGTCAGTTTGGATAATGGGACTGAAATCATCTTTCAAAACCTTCACGTACAATTCGGTAGTCACGTGCCATCAAGGAATACCGCATAGATTATTCCGTAACTGGACATTGTATACCACACAGTCACCTGTTGAGGATGAAGAGACTTCTCGATCGCGAAATGCGGATTCTCAGTCCCCCAAATGCGCCAATTTTGCTTGTTGCACGTGCTTATCACGTGCAAATGGCCGAGACCAACAAGGCATGCGCATACTAATTCCCATCATGCTCTGCTTCCAACCGTACAGTTTGAACATCCTAACGCAAACCGTTCAGAAGTTATGACGATTTTATTTCATATAATTCACTATTTGTCAACTTACATTTTCCAAACCAAATTTGAAGTGCCACTTTGGAATTTTTGCAGATTTTTCTGCACCAGCGTTCTCGTTTTTGATCAAGAGTCGACATCAAACTTTTATCACCTCTAATTTTTGATGTAAAATGTATTTTATTTGACTCAGTACCCAGTATCGCCCGACTAAGTTCGGAAGATGTCCGTCGACCTTCTTTAATCATTGCTCGAACAAGAGTAACACTTTCCAATGTTACAAACTTCTAGCCAACCGGTTGCAAACAGAATTTAAAATTCTTTAACTAGTTTTCAAAGCCAAGGGGCGCCTTCTTCAGGAGAAACTGTTACCTTGCATGTGATTTGCAACCGGTTGGCTGGAAGTTTGTAACATTGTAATTAATTACGGTTGCTGAGCACAGCCACGTTTAAAACATTAAGTAATATTTTCATTAGTAGCAGCAGTTCTTGGACGTCCATCGCTAAATACATCACTAAGAAAAACGCCAATCTCCTCTGAATTGGCTGTAGCAATCAGAAATTATTGCTTCACGTGGGGCTTCTTTGTCAAAAGTATTTCTAAGCCTTAATGCATTTCTAAGCCGATCATCACACTGTTTAGGCGTTATAAAGATTTGAAATCGTAAAAAAATGGTTATCCGGAGATATTCTCTAGTCAAATACATTTTTCGGGGCATTCAAAATATTTAAACGCTGTTAATTAGCGAACTATTAGAGGCATTCAAACAAACTACGGGGCAGTCAACGCAATACTGGGCGTCTCAGAAGTCTTTCCCTCGTCAAGGCATAAAGTACGACACGTAGACAAATATTTTTTATATTGAAATATATGTAACATATTCAAGTTTTTGTGTACAATCGTATTTATTGCTGCTTTGTTTGTTACAGGGCTCAGTGGCATAACAACAGCGGAATCGGACATCATCAGAAAACAAAATATACTCAAACCTGGAGAATTTCGAACGTGTCCCCTGGTATCGCGAGACACAGTGACCAACAACAGTCCAGAGAAACTTCCAGAGGGCATATCATAGACAGCCACCAGACGCTGAAACCATCACGATGTGATATGCGAGGTTTGAGGAACTAGAGAGCGTCTGTGGTCTCCCTGGAACAGGCTGGCCTGGACCAAGTGCACAGAAAATTCTGACGCCTTTGTGAGAACTCCCAAGAAGTTAGTCGCAGAGCTTCACGTGAGTTGCAGATTCCGAAGACTTCTGAGCACCGCATCCTACATAAACAACTTTTCCGTGCGTACAAAATGCAGAGGGTGCAGTCCGTCCAATTAACGGATTACAGTGCTCGTTATGACTTTGCTGTTGCCGCATTGGCTGAGATAGAGGAAGATGATGACTATCTGAAACGTGTCCTTTTCTCAGATGAGGCGACATCTCATTTGAACGGTGATGTCAACCGACACGATGCTAGGATCCAAGAATCCCCGCGCTATGCTTGAGATAGTCAGAGACAGCCCGAAGTTAACGTTTAGTGCTGTCTTACGCACAATAAAATCATAGAAGTTTTTTTCTTCAGTGAAATGACAATCACAGCCAATGCCTATCTTGATATGTTGCAGTTATTTGTTGTGACACAGATTCAGGACAATCCGGACTCAATTTTCCAACGAGATGGTGCCCCACTTCGCTGGGGCTTAGACGCCCGTGCATGTTTGGTTCAAATGGCTCTGAGCACTATGGGACTCAACATCTTAGGTCATAAGTCCCCTAGAACTTAGAACTACTTAAACCTAACTAACCTAAGGACATCACACGCACCCATGCCCGAGGCAGGATTCGAACCTGCGACCGTAGCAGTCCCGCGGTTCCGGACTGCAGCGCCAGAACCGCTAGACCACCGCGGCCGGCCGTGCATGTTTCGATACAACATTTCCGGCGAGATGGATTAGGCGTAGTGGTCCCGTCAACTGACCTTCGCGATCACCAGACACAATAGGACTGGATTTCTTCCTCTGGAGCTACGTCAAGGGCCAGATTTACGAAACACCAGTTAACGACGTCTCAGCATCGTGGCGCAGAATTACTGATGTCATAACATCCATCCCTCGCGAAATGTTGACCAACACATGGGTGGAACTGAAAGATCGCCTGGATAACTTTCGGATAGCGGAAGGAGCAAAAGTCGAAATTTATTAATTGTGTGTGTACACAAAAGCTTCTGAATTGCGAGGAACGCAAAAAACCCTTACAAATCAACATAAATAACCCAATAAAAACCAAACCTAACAAACTAGACCCTCCAACTTTCCAAGAAGTAGAAAAAATTCTTAAAGAACAAAAAAATTATAAGGCATGTGGAGAAGATCAAGTTTTTGTTGAAATGTGGAAATATGCAAGTGACACAGTCAAGACCTCCTTACAAATGGCTCTAACAAAAATTTGGGTAACAGAACAATTTCCCGAACATTGGACCACAGCAATTATCCACCAACTACACAAAAAGGGAGATAAGAGCAACCCAGACAACTACAGAGGAATCTCTCTCCTAGATTGCACATACAAAATTTTATCCAAGATCCTATATGAAAGAATCAAGGAGCAATTAGAACATGAGTTAGGGGAATATCAGGGAGGTTTCTGACCATGGGGAAGCTGTGCAGGGCAGATAATTACTTTAAAATTGATTATGGCATACTACAAGAAACGGAACAAACCTCTGGCAATAACATTTGTAGATTTTAAGAAGGCATATTACTGTCTCCACAGACCTTCAGTATTAAAAATTTTAAGAAATCTAGGACTCCATTCAAAACTGATTAAAATAATACAACTCACTCTAACCAACACCAAATCAAAAGTGAAGTTTAGAGGAGAAATTTCGGAACCATTCCTCATAAAAACAGGCTTAAGACAAGGTGACTGCCTATCACCATTACTGTTCAACTGTGCACTGGAATACATAATGAGAGAATGGTACAAGGACAATCCAAAGATGATAAGAATTGGAAGTGCAAAAGATGATATTAGCTTAAACTGCTTGGGATTCGCTGATGATCTTGCTCTCCTAGCCAACACCGTTCAAGAAGCCAGGCAACAACTGAAATCACTACAAGAAATAGCAGAGAAAGTAGGCCTTAGAATATCATTTGCAAAAACGGAGATTATGCTAACTGATCCACCACTTGCAAACAAAATTACAATAGGAGAACAGGAAATCATATTGTTGTTAAATTTAAATATTTAGGCGAAATAATAACAAACAATCTAAATGAGAAGCCATCATGGCAGAATAGAATGAAAAAAACAGAACTACGCAAATTACATTACCAAAACTACATACAACAAAAAAAGCCTATCTATAGATGCAAAATTAAAACACTATAAAACAGTTACACAACCAGAAATAACGTATGCAGCTGAAACTTTCTTCAAAACAACGAATACAACAGAAATTAACAGAATACTAAAAATAGAAAGAAGAATAATTAGGACATGTATAAATAAACAGTATAAAATAAGTGGACATTGGAGAATAGCATCAAATGAAACAGTATATATGAAAATAGAACCAGTCGTGAGCATAATCAGGAAGAAACGCATCTCATTCTTTGGACACCTGATGAGAACTCCAGAAAACAGAATTAGTAAAAAAATAATACAAAAATTGTGGAATAGCAAGAGCGACTTAAATGTATCACAGAAATTAAGGAAGATATAAAAGAACTTCAAATTACAGTAGATGACCTAAAAAACAAGACAGAGAAAACTAGAATGCTGCAAAACCCGGAAACCAGACTACAAATGAAAATCAATAAAAGGAGTACAGGAAGAGTGGTCTCAGATGAAGAAAGAAAGAAAATATCAGAAAGAATGAAGAAATATTGGGCAGACAGAAGAGCAAAACACCTTTCATATAAGAATAGACTCTAATAATTACACTCCTGGAAATGGAAAAAAGAACACATTGACACCGGTGTGTCAGACCCACCATACTTGCTCCGGACACTGCGAGAGGGCTGTACAAGCAATGATCACACGCACGGCACAGAAGACACACCAGGAACCGCGGTATTGGCCGTTGAATGGCGCTAGCTGCGCAGCATTTGTGCACCGCCGCCGTCGGTGTCAGCCAGTTTGCCGTGGCATACGGAGCTCCATCGCAGTCTTTAACACTGGTAGCATGCCGCGACAGCGTGGACGTGAACCGTATGTGCAGTTGACGGACTTTGAGCGAGGGCGTATAGTGGGCATGCGGGAGGCCGGGTGGGCGTACCGCCGAATTGCTTAACACGTGGGGCGTGAGGTCTCCACAGTACATCGATGTTGTCGCCAGTGATCGGCGGAAGGTGCACGTGCCCGTCGACCTGGGACCGGACCGCAGCGACGCACCGATGCACGCCAAGATCGTAGGATCCTACGCAGTGCCGTAGGGGACCGCACCGCCACTTCCCAGCAAATTAGGGACACTGTTGCTCCTGGGGTATCGGCGAGGACCATTCGCAACCTTCTCCATGTAGTTGGGCTACGGTCCCGCACACCGTTAGGCCGTCTTCCGCTCACGCCCCAACATCGTGCAGCCCGCCTCCAGTGGTGTCGCGACAGGCGTGAATGGAGGGACGAATGGAGACGTGTCGTCTTCAGCGATGAGAGTCGCTTCTGCCTTGGTGCCAATGATAGTCGTATGCGTGTTTGGCGCCGTGCAGGTGAGCGCCACAATCAGGACTGCATACGACCGAGGCACACAGGGCCAACACCCGGCATCATGGTGTGGGGAGCGATCTCCTACACTGGCCGTACACCACTGGTGATCGTCGAGGGGACACTGAATAGTGCACGGTACATCCAAACCGTCATCGAACCCATCGTTCTACCATTCCTAGACCGGCAAGGGAACTTGCTGTTCCAACAGGACAATGCACGTCCGCATGTATCCCATGCCACCCAACGTGCTCTAGAAGGTGTAAGTCAACTACCCTGGCCAGCAAGATCTCCGGATCTGTCCCCCATTGAGCATGTTTGGGACTGGATGAAGCGTCGTCTCACGCGGTCTGCACGTCCAGCACGAACGCTGGTCCAACTGAGGCGCCAGGTGGAAATGGCATGGCAAGCCGTTCCACAGGACTACATCCAGCATCTCTACGATCGTCTCCATTGGAGAATAGCAGCCTGCATTGCTGCGAAAGGTGGATATACACTGTACTAGTGCCGACATTGTGCATGCTCTGTTGCCTGTGTCGATGTGCCTGTGGTTCTGTCAGTGTGATCATGTGATGTATCTGACCCCAGGAATGTGTCAATAAAGTTTCCCCTTCCTGGGACAATGAATTCACGGTGTTCTTATTTCAATTTCCAGGAGTGTATATTACCTAAGTATCATATTAAGTTGTTGTTGAACCAAATTGGATCCTTGTAACAACTTGTTTACAACTTTGTATTTTTGACTAGAGTGGTCCAATGAAGGCCTTAAAATAAACAATAATAATAATAACACAAAAGCTTGAATATGTTACGTGTACTTCAAGATTCATGTCTGTGTATCATATTTTCTGCTTTATGCATGTTCATAATCAGGAACAGACTTCTGGGATGCCCTGTATATTAGGGAGCAGCTATCAAGTTTCATTCGTTTTTAGACCCGTAGCACTCTAAAACCTTCCAGAGTGTTCCGCATAGACTGGCCGGCCGGTGTGGCCGTGCGGTTCTAGGCGCTACAGTCTGGAACTGCGTGACCGCTACGGTCGCAGGTTCGAATCCTGCCTCGGGCATGGATGTGTGTGCTGTCCTTAGGTTAGATAGGTTTAAGTAGTTCTAAGTTCTAGGGGACTGATGACCACAGATGTTAAGTCCCATAGTGCTCAGAGCCATTTGAACCGCATAGACTGTTGACGTAGATGCGTGTGTACACTTCGTCATTCGCTTCCAGTGAGAATTTAAATTAAGAGGCTATCGCAGTGTAGAGCAGTGAGGGTAGCGCGCAGTCTCTCTCCAGTGCTGTTTCGTAATCAGTTGACGAGACGGCGGGAGGAACTACGTTGACGTGTCCCCGCAGAATGCAGCGAGCAATTAGCGACGTAACGGTGCGGCAGAATCGCTGCTTCGTGGCGCTAACGGGTAACGGCTCACATCACACGGGGCCTAGACCTCCGTTTCGTCCTTCGCCTACGTCTCTGTCCAGCTCCTAGCAGCGTGCACTTGACGAAGAAATATTCCTTTCACATCCGAGGACGTCACTTTCCACACACGATAATCTATAGAATAGCAAGTTGCAATAAGACATTTACGACTACGGAAGGATGCAGAAATTTACTCAGAAACTAGCAGGAATAACATAAGGTGGCACTTTGAAATAGTATTTCCATTTGTCACTTTTACTACAATTTGTAATACAGTAGGAACAACCTTTTTCTCAGGCTCAGAGATTTAAATCGTGTCTTGGTTATAGATTTGTTCTTTGTTATCTAGGGCGAATCCAAAATACAGCCACCAAATTTCATAGGTTCTTCAGGGGCATTTTCTGAGTATTTTAGTATAAGGGATCCTAAGTATCCGACAGCTCGCTACAGAGTATTATTTGATTCGGTGACTCCAATTATCATTGAAATTTTATTGCACTGAAAATGTTTGCACGACAGTTCAAATGTCGACACTACGCGCTGAGTGTCTTGCTTGGATACTTCGGTCATTATACTCGCTGTTGACAACAGTTACTGCCACTCTGCTCGCCGTCCTTAACTTTGTATTCTGCACAGCTGCATCTACGTGGCTATGGCTACAATGCAGTTCACACTTCAGTGCTTCGTAGAGGGTTCATACAAAAAATAAGGAAGTAAGATTAGGGTCTAAAATCCCAAGGTATCCAGGTGATTAGAGACAGAGCACAGTTCAGACTGTTTCAAGGGTGGGGAAGGAATCAACGGGGTATTTGTTTGGAGCGCTTTAGGGAAATCACGGAAAACCTAAACCTCGGCAGCCCGTCACGGATTTGAGATGTCGAAAATGATCCCCGCGTGCTAGCCTTTGTGGCACGAATGCCGGACATTTGCCACGCCGGACATTTGCCACACTTGCCCCCTCGCCAGGTAGCTTGAGTAGCGGTCCCTCAGGTAAGGGACGCCCTTCCTTGTACTTCTGTCCGCTTTCAAACCGCCGTCTCCACATCTTACTCGATACACCCAGTACGTAAGGAACCTTCTTCTTCGACATCTTGGTGAAATACAGAGCTCCTTTTACGAAATCGAAATATTTATAACTGTTGGGCTACGAAAGTAATACGGACGATTATATCAGTACGTAATTGGTTCTGCCAAGCATAAATGTAGATCCCTCTGTCTGTACGGTAGCTTCCTTTCACGCTTACTGATTGCGATAGAAACAATCCATCGCCATGGGAGCAACAAGAAAGGAACGATGTAAAGAGAATGCGAATGTACGCTAATCATTTCTTTTTAATCACTGCATTTGTGCCTACTTTAATTACTACAACTGCGTGCCCAAAAGACAATAAGGAAAGAAGAAATGGGTATCTGAATGTTTGAAAAGAAGAACGACATACTCCATATTAATTTACAATCTAAAATCCGATATCCCTTGCGGCGAAACATTAGTTAATAAAGTGTAGCGGGACAATGTTCAAAACATGAGTGAACATACGTTCACTAAATAGAGATAAGATCACCTATGATTGACATGTCATCTAAAGTTGATGTACAATTTTAAAATGTTAGAAATAAGGAAATGAAGTAATACAGAATGCTATGCTTGTAACGAACGTTGTTGTTCTACATTGTTTAGCTCTGGTATTTACAGGGTCACAGAGAAAGCATCCTAGGTTTTGGAGGGAAAAGCCGTAATTGCAATGATTTGCACTACAACAGAAACAAGAAGCACAACTTCAGGAAAAATAATGTAATGCGTGTCCAGCTCACAAGCGACATTGAAGCAAATAGTTCCTGTGACTTAGTATGGGCAGAGGTTATGTTCCACAACCGGAATAAATTAATAACTGGCTCCTTTTACGACCCCCGGTCTCAGACGAAACAGTTGCTGAACAGTTCAAAGAAAACTCGAGTCTCATCACAAATAGGTACCCTACTCATGCAGTTATAGTTGGCATTGACTTCAATCTACCTTCCGTATGTTGACAAAAATACATTTTCAGACCCTATTGTAGATATAAAACGACTTCTGTAATTGTTCTAAATGCTTTTTTAAAAATTATTTTGAACAATTAGTTCACGAGGCCATTCAAATTGTAAATTGTTACGAAAACTAGCCACAAACAATCCTGAGGATTATTATACAGGGATTATTACACAGGGATTAGTGAACACACAGTTGTAGCGAGGCTCAATTCCGTAACAAACAAATTCACCAAAACTAAACGCGAAATATACCTATTTCTAAAACCAGCTAAAAATTCGGTTGACGTCTTTTTAAGAGACAGTCTCCAATCCTTCCAAAGTATGTAAGTGAAGACCATATCTGCCTTAAGTTCCAAGAAATAGTATCAACAGCACTCGAGAGATTCATACCATATAAATTAATAAGAGACGGAACTGATCCCCCATGTACACAAAACACGACAGCAAGCTGCTGCAGGAGCACCGAAAAAGGCACGTATAATTTAGACGAACGCAAAATCTCCAAGATTGGCGAAGTTTTACTGAGGCTCGAAATTTGGTGCGGATTTCAATACGTGATGCACTTAATAGTTTCCACAACGAAACTCTCTCTAGAAAGGGGCGGGTGAGGAGGAGGAAGAGGGGGGGGGGGGGGGAGGGGACACAAGGGACCCAACCCTTCGGAGCAGGTAAAATCTTGGCAAATGTCCGCACACCTTGCGGCACCGCGCTAGGTGTGGACTTATACAACCACATTCAGACAAAATCTCGACCATTCCATTCTTGAACAGTATGTGCGAAAAGTGAACACACAAAGAGAGCTCTGATTTCTCTTATTTTATTACGATGGTCAATTCTCCCTACGTATGTGGGAGTCTACAACATATTTTCGCATTCGGAGGAGAAAGCTAGTTATTTAAATTTCGTGAAAAGATCCGCATCAACGTAAACACCTTTGTTTTATCATATCCGTAAGACTCTCTCCCCTATTTCGCGGTAATACAAAACGAACTGTAGCCTTTTCGATATCATCCGTCAATCCTATGAGATAAGGATGCTACACTGTGCAGCAATACTCAAAAAAAGAGCGACCAGGAGTCATGTAGGCAGTCTCTTTGGTAGATTTTTTGCATCTTCCCAGTCTTTCGCCAGTCCAACCCAGTCTTTTGTTTGCATTCACTACAACGTTTTCTATGTAATGGCTCAAGTTTAAGTTACTCGTAATTGTGATACATAGGTATTATACTGACTTGAAGACATTTAAATTTATATTACTTATCGCGGAATCTAAATGTTAAAGATTTTAGTACTCATGCGGAAAACCACACATATTTTACTGTCCACGATAAACTGCTGCGTTTCACATCACGCAGTCATCTTGCTTAAGCCATTTTGTAGCTCGAATTGATCTTCTGACGAGGTTACGAGACGGTAAACGGCACTTTCATCTGCAAAACATCTAAGAGGGCAGCTGACAACGTCCCCTAAGTCGTTTACATAGGTGAAGAACAGCAGAAGGGCTGTAAAATTTTCTTGGGGAACCGCAGTGCTGTTCGGTTTTGTCTAAGGTTTGTTTTTCCGTTTGTGTACGTTAACAGAGATACACAGCAGTTTGAATAACAATTACAGTATCTACCATAAAATATCCAAGGGTAACTATCCAGAGCGAACAGTGGAACAACTGCATAAAACAAACAATAAGAAAAGCAGATGCCAGACAGATTCATAGGAAGAAACTTCAGGATATGTATCTCACGACGAAGGAGGTGGCTTATAAGGTGCTTGTTCCACAGATTTTTGAGTATTTGTGGTCAGTGTGGAATACTTACAAGGTAGAACTGATAGAAGATATGGAGAAGATACAACGAAGAGTGTCAAAGGATCGTTTAGTCGGCACGAGAGCGTTACAAAAACGATCAAAAAACTCCGTTGTCAGACGTTACAAAACAGCACTTTTCAGTTAGAGTCGGACAACATATTACTTCTTCCCACATACATCTCGCATAACGGCGACAAAAATTCGCGAAATTAGAGCCAATACAATCATTCTTCCCACGCGCCATTCGCGAATGGAACAGGCACGGGAAGTTAGCAGTATCCTCCGCCACACACCATTACGTGGCTTGCAGGGTGTGAAGTAGATCAACGATGTAGAGCGGTTTGCTAACGAAGAGTTATCTCATATGAATCTCGTGTACGGGTTCACTGAATACTCAATGATGCTAATCTGAGCTGCTTCTGCGGCGACTGCAACCAGTTCACGGTACAGTGTTTTTTCGACTGAGAATTGTCGAATTACTCCCCCATCCGGAAGGTAACTGCCAAAGGGAAAGTGATCATGAGAAAAAGATTAATCAACGAAAGGATAACGTTCTACAAGTCGGAGCGTGGAATGTCAGAAGCTTGAACGTGGTAGGGAAATTAGAATATCTGAAAATGGAAATGCAAAGGCTCAATCTAGACATAGTAGGGGTCAGTGAATTGAAGTGGAAAGAAGACAAGGATTTCTGGCCAGATGAGTATAGGGTAATATCAACAGCAGCAGGGAATGGTATAACAGGAGTAATAATCGTTATGAATAGGAAGGCAGGGCAGAAAATGTGTTACTGTGAACAGTTCAGTTATTGCGTTGTTCTTATCAGAATCGACAGCAAATCAACACCGACAACTATTTACTATCAAAAACAGTCTTGATCACAATTTATTTATTACGGTGACCGGTTTCGACCACTACTCTGGTCATATTCAGACCTACAAGTCGTATACAAAGGAAGAAATTTATGCTTTCACTAACAACTTAAATAATTTACATCCAGAACTTGTATTTACAGTAGAACACGAAAGTAACAATAGTATTAATTTCCTGGACCTCACAATTGCAAACAGGAATGGAAAGCATAATATTTCTATTTATAGAAAACCCGCATCAACCGACGTAATAATAAATGCTACATCATGCCATCCATTAAAATACACAATGGCATTTTTTAAAACAATGATACACAGGATATTGAAATTACCTGTTCAACCTGATGCAGTCCAGAACGAAACTGATACCTTAAAACAGATAGCAGTTGCTAACACTCATAATTCCCATCAGCTTGATCTGTTACGTCAAATATTACAACAAACAAATGATGCTGCTATAAATTCCAAGAAGAGGTTTACTAAAATGACATACATGGGACCTATTTCAGATAAAACAAATAAATTATTTAAGAATACAAGTGTGACAGTAGCATTCAAAACCAATAACCCACTACAGATGAAACCGAAACACACAATTGGGGAATCAAATATATACCAAAAATCAGGCGTTTACAAAATACTATGTAATGACTGTGAGAAACAGTATATTGGCCAAATTGGTCGTAACTTTCTAACACGTTTTAAGGAACATACTACTGGTACTGCACGTACCAAATCAATATTTGGTCAACATCTTGAGGGATACAATCATTCTGAGGGTTGCATTTCTAACAATTTGAAAATATTACATACTGTGCCAAAAGGATTACTGCTAAATACTTTAGAAGAAATTGAAATCATTTCACTCCACAAAAGTAAGCCGTTATCTGTTTTAAATGAGCAACTTGAATTCAAAGGCAAATATTTCTTTCAGCTTTTTGACGATCTGCTTTAGAATGTTCACTCGTCTGTCCTTCGTTTTTAAAATTAGTAAGACCTTTACGAAATATTTTATCTTTACTTGCGCCAATATGAAACTTCCTGGCAGATTAAAACTGTGTGCCAGACCGAGACTCGAACTCGGGACCTTCGCCTTTCGCGGGCAAGTGCTCTACCAACTGAGCCGCCCAAGCACGGCTCATGCCCCCTCCTCACAACCCTACTTCTGCCAGTAGAGCACTTTCCGCGAAAGGCAAAGGTCCCGAGTTCCAGTCTCGATCTGGCACACAGTTTTAATCTGCCAGGAAGTTTCATACACAATATTTCATAAATATGCACAACGTCTGGCCCTCTAGATTCTTTTTTTTCTCCTTAGTATTGATCTGTAAGAATTATTATGTAATCTATGTAAATGGAAGTCTCTTTTACACCAGTAAATCGTATCTGTGTAGCATGCACTACACATGTCAGTTAGCAATTATTGCAGCCTACTCATTGAAAATCGTTTCAATAAAGACATGTTGCTGCTCAATAGCATATCGTCTGACGTGACAGTCTTTGCCATTCCACTTTCGCATCAACTTCGTTAGAAAGAAGCATGCTGCCACATCTTTGGACTGGCGTTTATCCTCACCATGGCAACCACTAGTTTTCCTATCGACTTTACAACTTCAGTGGAAAGAAGCCTGCTGCCACATCTTTGGAACGGCGTCCAACTTCACCATGGCAACCAGTAGTTCCAAATGGTTCACTATCAGGTCTTGATAGGGCAACCCATGTACTGTCAAAACGAAGTTCTATCCTACATGTTTAAATATTTTTAAAGTTCTTAATTGACAATAGCTGCTGAACAAGCTAAGATTAGTGTGTTCCTTTTTTGACAATGTTCTTTTAACTAAGAAATTTTACATTGTTATTCGACCAATAACCTATTGGTTAGTAATGACATCATTCCGTTAGAAGTGGGCGGAGCCTCCATTATATATAGTAAGACGTGCACTGGTTTCTTCAGTTGTGATTTACCACCAGTGGAGGTTCTTACTCATTGATAATTCATCGTTTTATAGCTTTAAAAGTTTATGTATTTTCTTTAATACGTGTAGCCTTCTAATTAAAGATTTGTATACGACTTGTAGGTCTCAAGATGACTACAGTAGTGGTCGAAACCGGTCACCGTAATAAATAAATTGTGATGAAGACTGTTTTTGATAGTAAATATTTGTAACACTTTAATCACTGTTCACTCCAACAATGTATTCAAAAGTAACCGACGACTATAGTTCAGGTATACATACTGCTGTCGCAAGCTGAAGATGGAAGTTATATGAGGATATTGAAAGGGTACTTTAAGTAAAGGAAGATGAAAATGTAATAGTCACGGGAGATTGGCATGCAGTTGTAAGGGAAGGAGTAGAAGAAAAGGTTACAGGAGGATACGGGGTTGGGACAAGGAATGACAGCGGAGAAAGACTAATTGAGTTCTGTAACAAGTTTCAGGTAGTAATAGCGAATACCCTGTTCAAGAATCACAAGAGGAGGAAGTATACTTGGAAAAGGCCGGATGATACGGGAAGACTTCAGTTAGATTACATCATGGTGAGACATATACTCTGAAATCAGATATTGGATTGTAAGGCATATCCAGGAGCAGATATAGACACAGATCGTAATATAGTACTTACGAAGAGTAGGTTGAAGTTTAAGACATTAGTCAGGAAGAATCAATACGCAAAGAAGAGGGATACGGTTGTACTAAGGAATGATGAGAGGCGCTTGAAGTTCTCTAACGCTATAGATGTAGCAATAAGGAATAGGTCAGCAGGCAGTACAGTGGAAGAGGAATGGACATCTCTAAAAAAGGCCACCACAGAAGATGGAAAGAAAAACATGGGAACAAAGAAGGTAACTGTGAAGAAACCATGGATAACGGAAGAAATACTTCAGTTGATCGATGAAAGGAGGAAATACAAAAATGTTCCAAAAAACTCAGGAATACAGTAATACAAGTCGCTGAGAAATGAAATAAACAGGAAGTGCAGGTAAGATAAGACCATATGGCTCCCTGCGTGGAAAATGTGGAGAAATCGAAAAAGAAATGATTGTCGAAAGGACAGACTCAGTATACAGGAAAATCAAAACAACCTTCGGCAACATTAAAAGCAAGGGTCGTAACATCGCACAGGAGAGAGGGGATAGGTGGAAAGAATACATTGAAAACCACTGTGAGGGGGAAGATTGGTCTGATGAGATAGAAGAAACAGGAGTCGATCTAGAAGAGATCCAATATTAGAATCAGAATTTAAAAGAGCTTTGGAGGACAAAAGATCAAGTAAGGTAGAAGGGAAAGATAACATTCCATCAGAATTTCTAAAAACATTGGAGGGAAGTGGCAACAAAACGACTATTCACATTGGTGTGTAGTGTGTATGAGTCTGGCGACATACCATCTGACTTTCGGAAAAATATCATCCACACAAATCCGAAGACTGTAAGAGCTGACAAGTGAGAGAATTGTCGCACAATCAGTTTAACAGCTCATGCATCCAAGTTGCTGACAAGAATAATATACAGAAGAATGGAAAAGAAAATTGAGGATGTGCTAGATGAAGATGGGTTTGGTTTTAGGAAAGGTAAAGGCACGAGAGAGGCAATTCTGACGTTGCGGTTAATAATGGAAGCAAGACTAAAGGAAAAACAAGACACGTTCATAGGATTTGTCGAGCTGGAAAAAGCGTTCGGCAATGTAAAATGGTGCAAGATGTTCGAAATTCTGAGAACAATAGGGGTAAATTGTAGGAAGAGGCGGGTAATATACAATATGTACGAGGGAATAATAAGAGTGGGCGACCAAGAACGAAGTGCTTAGATTAAAAAGGATGTAAGACAGGGATGCAGTCTTTCGCCCCTACTGTTCAATCTGTACACTGAAGAAGCAATGATAGAAATAAAATAAAAGTTCAAGTGTGGAATTAAAATTCAAAGTAAAAGGATGTCAATGATACCATTCGCTCATGACATTACTACCTCGAATTAAAGTGAATAAGAATTACGAGATCTGCTGAATGGAATGAACAATCTAATGAGTACAGAATATGGACTGAGAGTAAATTGAAGAAAGAAGAATGTAATGAGAAGTAGCAGAAATGAGAACAGCGAGAAAATTAACATCAGGACTGATGGTCAGGAAGTAGGCGAAGTTGGGAATTCTGCTACCTATTCAGCGTAATAACCAGTGGCGGGTGGAACAAGGAAGACATCAAAAGCAGGCTAGCACTGGCAAAAAGGGCATTCCTAGCCAAGAGATGTTGCTAGTATCAAACATAGGCCTTAATTTGAGGAAGAAATATCTGAAAATGTATGTCTGGGGCATAGCATTGTATGATAGTGAAACATGGTCTGTCGGAGAAAGGGATCTCAGAAGAGAGTCGACGCATTTGAGATGTGATTCTATAGTCGAATGTTGAAAACTAGGTGGAATGTTGAAAACTAGGTGGATTGATAAGGTAAGAAATGGCTTGGTTCTGCACAGAATTGGAGAGGAAAAGGATATGTGGAGAACACTGACAAGGCGAAGGGACAGGATGATAGGACAGCTGTTAAGAGATCAGGCAATGACTTCCATAGTACTAGACGGAGATGTAGGGGGCAAAAACTCTAGAGGAAGACAAATACTGTAACACATTCAGAAAATAATCAAGGACGTAGATTGCAATTACTACTCTGGGGTGAAGAGGTTGGTACAGGAGAGAAATTCGTAGCGGGCCGCATCAAACCAGTCAGAAGACTGATGACCCAGAGAAATGGTATTTTCACATAAACAGAAGGAATTGGGATGACGAACCGAATAAATCATAGTTAATTTATTATTCTGTAATGAGTCACTGGAAACCACAAGTCCTTTGACCCAAGCATTCAGAAAACATCCCTGAACAAACTCCGACATTTTGTCGGTAGAATGTGTATGCTCGATTTATCATTCCCAGCGCACCTGTCGATCTCGCTAAAACGACAGAAGTAACGACGGTAGTGCAAAATGAACCAGCACTAGTTCAAGTAATTGATATGAAGCGAAAGTCTGTCAAATCTCAAATGTTAACTACCAGCATATCGTTGCAAGTTACTATTTCCAGACAACTTTTCCATACATTTGTCCGCGAAACAACGCCTCTGACACATTAAAAATAGTTAAGATTTTAAAATATTTTCAATGATTTAATCTTCATGTGGAAACAGTTCTACTCGACGTCTGCTAAGCTGCTAGAACCGTTTTAGCCGAGTGGTCTAATGCGCTGCAGTCATGGACTGTGCGGCTGGTTCCGGCGGAGGTTCGAGTCCTCCCTCGGGCATGGGTGTGTGCGTTTGTCCTTAGGATAATTTAGGTTAAGTAGTGTGTAAGCTTAGGGACTGATGACCTTAGCAGTTAAGTCCCACAAGATTTCACACATATTTGAACATTTGAACCGTTTTAATAGGACATATCTGAAACCTGTCTGTTTTGCGGATGGTATTCCACCGTTTACCTCTAGCGTGGATAAACAGCAAGGAATGGAGGCAGTTATCAGAGGAGATTTGAGAATTGGTCTGGAGATCAATCATAATAAAATAGAAATTATATAACCAACGTGTCGAAACGAAAATTGTGCAAATTAGCAATATCGTTGTAGGTCCGGTTGTCCTTTTTTCGTATTTTGGGTAATGGTTGTGATAAAACAGAAAAGAAAAGTTTTCAATGTGTGTGTGTGTGTGTGTGTGTGTGTGTGTGTGTGTGTTGTTAACAATTTTGGCTCATGGTAGTGTAGCATGATACATGATTGTTTAATATGAAAACCATTAAAAAACTGAGGGCTAGGAATACCTAGGACAGATAGGGAAACAAACACAACACACAGAACAGGATTTTTTTACCATGGAGGGGGCGGAGGTGGGAAAACGCATCTGCCAACGGAATAATGTTACAAAAGGAAAAAAAAACTGCCGAATTGTGAGCGAGCACATGGCCACAATCAGCAAGCCATGTCACAGGCGGGACAAGCAAGGGAGAAAAATATGAAAAGCTTAAGTTAGAACCAGCCAGAAAACATTCTGCTGTACGCAGTCTCTTTCGTATCACACTGTAACAGTATAGGAACGGCAATGAAACGAAAGGGAATCAGTAGTTGAGAAGGCAGTGAGACAGGTTGTAGACTATACTCCATATTTAAAAAAAAAAAAAAAAAAAAAAAAAACAAAAAGAAAAAAAAACCTTGTTCGTTGGGCAAGCAGTAAGAAAATCATGTAGAAATTTGGAAAGAAAACTAAAGTTCAGGAGGAAGGAATAAAAGCTTTGCGTATTGCCGATGACATTGTAATTTTGTCACAGACTGCAAAGGGCCTGGAAGATCGGCTGACTAGACTGAATAATGTCTTGATAGCAGGTTACGGTTTGAGCGTCAGCAAAATTAAAATCGGGACAATGGGATGTAGTAGAATTATAGAAGGTGGCGCTGAAAAAATTAAAGTAGTGGCCAAGGTTTTCTATTTGGAGAGCGAAATAACTGACGATGGCAAAAGTCAAGGGGATACAAAATAATTTCATACTTCCAGTAGCAAGAAACATTTTTCTGAAACAGAAAAAAATGATAATATCTAATATAAATTTAGGCGTCAGGAAGCCTTTCTTGAAAGTTTTTGCCTGGAGAGTAGCCTTGTAAGGAAGTGAAATGTCGAATATAGACAGTACGGACAAGATGAGAGTAGAAGCTTTCGGGATGTGGGGCTGCAGAAGAATGCTGAAGATTAGATGGGGAGATTGAATCAGTAATGAGGAGGTGCTGAAATAAATTCGAGATAAAATAAATTCAAGGTACAATTTGACCAAAAGACAGTACGGGTTAGTAATTCATATCCTGAAACACTGTCAGTTTTCCAATGGAGGGAAGTGTGTGTTTTAAAAATTATAGAGTGAGAGCAAGGTTTTCCTACAGTAACCGGTTCAGCTGAATATAGGCTGCAGTAGTTATATAGAGGTGAACAGGCTTGCACAGGATAGATTATCATGGACATCTGCATTAAACTAGACCTCGGACTGAAGGTTACAGCCTTTACAACAGGGAGCGAAAAATATCGGCATATATCAAACAGCTGCTGATGGATCTAGCGTTCACAGTCCATTCACATTGTCAGAAGAGATATCGCTTTTGAGATCTATTAATTTGTCATACTCAAAAACAGCAAGAAATATTTTATCAGACATCTTAGGCAGACACACTTTCAGCGATCGATCCTCACTTCTTTAATAGAGTTACATGTGTAGTGTCATCCGATTTGATTAAGCAATGGAAAGAGCCAACTTCACAAATAGATACTGCGCGATGGACTACGAGCTCGTTGTGAATGAAGCTGTGGAACGGAATAATGAATATGAATCATAGTTTTGTCTGGAATTCATGAAACTTGAGTAAGCTATTGATTCAATTTAGCAAAATCTGTATTAACAACTCTTTCTAAACAATTATTCAGCCTATTTCTTCTATTCTAAGGAATATTTACGTTAGTTCTGCAGCTTACATTACAGTTCATCTAGATAGAGTGAAATTAAAAACTGAAAGAGTTGTAAGATAAGGGCATACCAGGAGGGGATAGAGAATTCATTCCTACCCTGGCATCCGTTATAATGAGGAAGCTGACTCTCAACGGAGGAAGCTGTACATGTTGAAACTGTCCTCGACTTGAAATATCCGCATACAGACTACTAACTTGAGGGCAAGAGACACGAAAAACATCAATGGCAAGAGATATTGGACGTGTTACAAGAAATGGAAAGGTGGATATGATGCGGCAATACAGTCTTATATTCCTACAAGACCATAGTTTACGAGGACACATTTGGACCGATCAACAACTTTTACGATCATTTGACTCCACTTTATCCACTCATTTATTGCCCTAACATCTACACAGAATCACATTTACGGTTCTCCCACATGTGACTGTGATTCTGAGTTAGAAGCTGATGAAAAACGCACGATGTTTTCGGGTCCCAGATTTGAAACTGAAAGAACGTAGTTTTAGAAGACATTGATAAATACGGGATAACCACCTCCCTTAATCAGGTTCTTCTACTTTGTTTACTAATGACATTTGCCTTTATAAAGTGATTGTTAAAGGGAAAAATCGGTAGGTTTTAGTAGTATTCATAGTTTCATTTCTCTGTTTGCTGTTGGTTAAATATAAAAAATAGAATCAATTGATAACAAAAAATGTCTAATTTACTTATCACGCCATTTGTTAAAAAACTGCTATGGAAAAACTTGTTACATTTTGGGCTTTTAGTTATGTAAACAGGGATCTACGTATTTTCTTCATACCATTAAACATACAATGTAAACACGCGTTTCACACGGCTCAGTAGTGTTCACGCTCTAGAGGCCAAAAAACAAAAACAAAGGACATTTCAAATCAAGATACTGAGTATCAACAACAACAGCATATCACTAAAACTCTTCTCAGCATCTTTTCAAGCCCTTAAACTAAGAAAACGAGGAAAGAATATTTGGTAAAAGATTATATGCGAATCACCTCCATTTTGATGATGAAATTGCCTTTGGTAGAGCTAAATTTCAGACAAGTAAAGGAAGAACTTAACTGAGGCAGTCTGAAAGTAGGCCCAATGTCAGTTATAAGAACATAGATTGTAGCTATTTAGAATCATGTAATAGCATCAGGTGATGGTTTTTTTTTGTTAAGAACACCTTAAATCAACGACTGAAGCTACCAGGAAAAATATAAAAATACCATTATTAACATTTAAATATGTGGGAATACGTAACATTTAAAACAGAAAATACCAACGTATCTGTAAGGAAATGTTTACAGTGAGCATATGTTACCAGGTTTGTGGCACTGTAGCAGATTTTTGATGCGAAATACGTGTAAAAACTGCGAGTTGATGGCCAAACACTAGAGACAGAGGTACATGTTGGGGATTAGACGATCTCGGAATCCATCAGACAGATACTTTGGTGTATCTACCACTCAAGCACCTGGCTATATGCAACAACAACATGGATGCATACAGTGAGGTCGGTAATATACGGGAAAATCTAATGGAAGCCTTCGTTCAGCAGTGGATCACAAATGGATGATGATGATGATGGTGATGGTGGTGGTGGTGGTGGTGATGGTGATGTAACATTGTCAATAACAAGATCTGATGATAGTCCCAAAAGGATGTTAATGTTCGGAGTTCCAGTGGCAGACGGCGCAACAAAAGCGTTGTGCATGACGGGGAGGTTTACTTCCTCCTAGACATGTCTCGCGAAACGACAACAAAGCGAACATTCGAGAAATTACAGCTAATATAGGGGCTTACTGCCAACCATTCCTCCTACATGCCATTCGCGAACAGAACAGGGAAGAGGGGGAAAATCAGTTATTGGTACCGTAAGTACTCTCCTCCACACACTGCCAAGTAACTTGCGGAGAGCTGATGTGATAGTAACGGTAGCAGTAGTAGCTAAGTACCGAATACTATAAGAAACATTAAGTATTTTTTTAAAGGACATCATGTACACAGTTTATATGTCCTATGACCCTGTCCCTTCTTTTTGTCAGTGTTGTCCATACATTCCTTTCCTCGCCGTTTCTGCCGAGAACCCCCACATCATTTATCTTATAAGTCCACATAATTTCCAACATTTACTGCGACATCACATCTCAAATGCTTAAATTCTCTTCCGGTTTTCCCATAGACACGTTCTACTACCGTACCAGACTGTGGTCGAACGCACATTCTTAGAAATTCCTTCCTGAAACTGCGGCCTATGTTTGATACTAGCAGATTCCTCTCGGCCAAGAATGCCCTTTTTGCCAGCTCTAGTTTGCTTTTTACGGCCCCTTGATCCGTCACGGGTTATTTCGCTGCTTAGGTAGCAGAATTCTTTTACTTCGTCTAATTCGTGATCCCCATTTGTAATGTTAATTTTCTCGATGTTCTCAATTCTGCTACTTCTCATTACTTTCGTCGTTCTTCGATTTACTCTCAATCCATATTCTGTTCTCATTACACTGTTCATTCCATTCAATTGATCCAGTAATTCTTCCTCACTTTCACGGAGGATAGCAATGTCGTCAGCGAATCTTATCACTGATAACGTTTGGCCTTGAATTTTAGTCCCACGTGTGGTCCTTTTTTCCGTCATTGCTTCGTTGATGCACAGATTGAACTGTAGAGATGAAATACTGCATCGCTACCTTACATTCTTTTTAATCCGAGCACTTCGTTCTTGGTCTTCCAGTCTTATTGTCTTATTGTTCCCTCTTCATTCTTATACATATTGTATCTTACCCATCTTTTCTTTACCCACCGTTTTTCAGCGTTTCGAACATCTAGTTTTATTTTATTTTACTTACACGTCAAGTTCCTTAGGACCAAATTGAGGGGCAAATCTCCAAGGTCATGGGAAGTGTCAGCACATGAAATTACAACATAAAAGTAATAACAGATAAAAATAAAATGTTTATGAACCCGAAAAAAGTCAAGCCATAAATTTAAGTAAACGTAGTCAACTATATAACAAGAATAAGCTTAATTTTTCAAGGAACTCCTCGGCAGAATAGGAGTGACCCATGAGGAAACTCTTCAGTTTCGATTTGAAAGCGCGTGAACTACTGCTAAGATTTTTGAATTCTTGTGGTAGCTTATTGAAAATGGATGCAGCAGTATACTGCACATCTTTCTGCACAACAGTTAAGGAAGTCCGCTCCAAATGCAGGTTTGATTTCTGTCGAGTATTAACTGAGTGAAAGCTGCTTATCACTGGGAATAAGCTAATATTGTTAACAAGAAATGACAGTAAGGAATATATATAAATATATTGAGAGGTCAATGCCAAAATACCCAGACTCGTGAACAGGGATCGACAAGAGGTTCGTGAACTTTCGCCACTTATTGCCCGAACCGCCCGTTTCTGAGCCAAAAATATCCTTTGAGAATGGGAAGAGTTATCCAAAATGTAATGACATACGACATAAGCGAGTGAAAATAGGCAAATAGGCAAAGTAGAACTAATTTTCGTGTCTAACGATCACTTACTACAGATACCGTTCGAATAGTAGAAATGGCAGCATTAAGGCTTTGAACAAGATTCTGAACGTGGGCTTTTCATGACAGTTTATTATCTATCTGAACACCTAGAAATCTGTTCAGTTTCACTAATCGTATGCCCATTCTGTGAAATTAAAACGTCAGGTTTTGTTGAATTGTGTTAGAAACAGTAAAAACTGAGTCTTGCTGTGATTTAGCGTTAGTTTATTTTCGATAAGCCATGAACTTATGTTATGAACAGCACTGTTTGAAACCGAGCCAATGTTGCAAAGAACATCATTTACTACCAAACTAGTGTCATCAGTAAACAGAAATATTTTAGAGTTACCCGTAATATTAGAGGACGTAACATTTACATAAATAAGAAACAGTTGTGGCCCCAACACTGATCCATGGAGCACAGTATCAGTGACACTACCGGTACAATGTCTGTACCGGTCAGTAAAATGTCAGTACCAATTGAGGTTGTCGAATGCTTTTTCCAGATCGACAAACCCTATGAACTTGTCTTGATGTTTCTTCAGTCTTGCACTACCAACCTCAACGTCAGAGCTGTATCTCTGGTGTCGCTATCTTCCCTGAAAACAAAATAATCATAATCTAACAAAGCCTCAATTTTCTTTTCTGAAGTACTGACCAAAAAACATCGCGAGTTCCTAGGTACACTGTTCTCTAGTTACAACGTTCGCCCCTACTACACTGATAATAGCCACACGGCTAATAGTGGATTTTATAAGAAAATAATTTTACAGTCAGAGTCAACAATGATATCAATTAAGAAAGCTTTACATGAGCATAAACCGTAGCCACAAGAGTGTAATCAAATATTAAGTAGATCATTATTAAGATAGATAGATAAATATTCAGCGATCACAGGCCCTGCAGGCCACGCGCTGCTTCCACAAACTGCCTCCATTCCTTCCTATTTTGTGCCCGTTTCCATCAGGTGTCTTCAGTTCCTAGGGCTGCTAGGTCCTTCGCCAGGTCATCCATCCAGCGCTGCCTTGGTCGTCCAATGGGGCGTTTGGTGTTTGGTTTCCCCGCTAGTGCCATCTTCGCCTGTCTTCCATCTGGCATACGGGCTACATGGCGCACCCATTATATTCTTTTCCTCTTTATCTTCTGTAGGATAGTTGGTTGTCGCATCAGAAGATAGATTTCCTCGTTTTTCCTCCTCCTCCATTCTCCATTATCTAAAACTGGTCCTCATATCTTCCTCATTACTCTTCTTTCAAATATTAATAGTTTTTCCCTTTCTCGCTTAGCCATGCTCCACGTTTCTGAACCGTACATTACTGCTGGGCACATCACTGTGTTGTAGATTTTGATCTTCGTGTTCACTGAGATCGATTTAGAGCCAAGCGTCTCTCTGAGGGTATGCATGCATTTCGTTCCCACTGCTATTCTTTCCTTGATGTCCATTTTTATGTTTTTGTCCGTGGTAAACCACGATCCCAAGTATTTGAACTGGTCTACTCTCTTAAACCTCTTGCCATCTATCTCCAGAAATTCTATCTGCTCTTGTCTTCCTCCTAATTGGATGAACTCTGTTTTGTCTCGATTCACTTTGAGCCCTACCTTCTGTGCATAATTGTCCATTTTAGGGTACATTTCTTTCAACTCGTGCTTTGATTCACTTAGTAGTACTATGTGATCTGCATATGCGAGACAGTTGAAGTTACCGTCCACCTCTACTCCAGCCCACTCCTGTTGCCTACACTATTTTATTACTTTCTCTAAGAGGACATCGAACAGAACACATGAGAGAGCATCCCCTTGTGTAAGGCCTGTCTCAATCTCGAATGTCTCTGATGTGGCTCCTCGGAAACGTACTGCTGCCTTTGACTCTTCCATACAAGCTTGCACCATTCTCACTTGCTTCCCAGGGATTCTGAAGCCTCGCATTGCATTGTATGCGCTGGTCCTGTGGATGCTGTCATACGCATGTTGAAAATCGACAAACAGGCTGTCTTTATCATATTCCCAATGTTTTTTAAACAATTGTCTTAGTGTGAAAATGTGATGTATTGTCGATCGGTTTGGTCGAAAGCCAGCTTGGTACTCCTGTATGTTGTTCTCTATGAATGGTTGCAATTTTCTGAGGATAATGATGGACAGCACCTTATACGTATTAAAATCATTAGAATTACTGAAGCACGTTATCACACAACTATCACATAATTTGTATCAAAAAGATGAAAAATGGAAGGGAGATAATAGCACAGTGCCCCCTTGGCTACGAGCTTATTACACAGACTACAAACTGATCTGGACACGGATGAAATTATCCGAACGTACTCCACTGACAGCGCAAACAGACATGGTTTGTTTCTCGGTAGAGAAGTTCATCTGAAGCACGAATGAGCTTGATACTAATTTACGTGACAGCAAACTACTTGTCACGTCAACGAGGTAATTTTTAGACCAGACAGATGTATGCAAATGGCTGCCGCTCTTCATACTGAGATTTTTTTCATCATCGAACCATCGTCTGTTTAATATGATTGCAGCGTCGTCTCTTACATTAGTTGCATATAATCGTCTAAGTGTGACTCAACACGCCTCTCTGACAGTTTAATCTTTCTAAATAAAGAAGTCTCCGTCTTATTTCCGTCATGGATAATCACTGCAGCAGGACGTGTTCATTATGTCGAGTGCTCCATCAATCAAAGCTACTTTCTACCCCAAATTGTTTCAGGCTTAGCTTCCACGAATATTTCAGTAACACGTAAATCTCTTTAGGGTTATCCTTCTTTTTAAATCACTGTACAAAACTCAGATAGCAATAGCAAGGAACACAATCCAAAGGAGTTGCAAGAAACGGGGAACACGGGAAACAGATTTGCGACAGGGTAACTTCCATATCGAAAACCGGGATTGTCACAGATTTTCGAGACAGAATTTGACAGAGTACGAAAACACCGTAAACAGACAAGCAAAGTTAATCAATACTATTGAAGTGCACAGATCACCGAATCGGAAATAACAAGAAGAAGATACTAGTCTTAATTTCTATGCAGAAAGTGACAAAACCACATGAGACAGTTTCGAGTACAGAGCTGAGCATTGTGCCTGTCTGACAGTCTGTGCAAAATTGTTACAAGAATCACATATTCCGTTTGTCAAACCACTAAATAAAAGTTTCAGATATTTCGTAGAAATTTACAGCAATGCATCCTCGAACAATATCAGCTGCATCATTTTCTTCCTAGACATTTCGAACAGGAGGGAAACACAAACTCCAAAATTCAGAAAATCTCAAGAAAGCGCCCTCTAAGACTTCTAACCGAGCCCTGCAACCGATTCTCATAAACTCCGCATCTTTTAACTGTTCACCACCCGAATTCCGCAGTGTGGCCAAAACTGCCCTTACTGCCAGTACACGAACTCCACAACCATGTTGGAGCAGACCTGCGATGGTCTCTTGGCACCTCTCCACAATAAATCACGTTACCGTAGCGTTGCAATGTTAAGAGTACTATTACCTTTGCATTACAAATTTATAAAAAAAGATAAAAATTGTCTTCAGTACCCTAACCGGCAGAAGAAAGAATATAAAAGCAAGCTTGAGTTCCGCAGAAGATATTTTAAGTTAACTATAACGATTAAATCCTGTTCGAAACTCATTCCACTATATATAATCTGTTCATCTCAACAGTTCGTCATTGCACTGTGAATGAAAACTCTCGCACATGTTTTTCTTTCTGCAAAGCATAGTGGAATCATCTGCGTAATCAAATGTACCAGCTCTTATACCTGAAGGGCAACGGAATTCGAGTAGGGGGACTGGTGGACCCTTTCTTAAGTCTTTTCTGAACTGCTCTTGTACCCTTCAGGTAGAAGAGCACGCACATATCTTTGGGTAGATGTCTCCTCTGCGCTTTGGAATGCGTGCGATAGCTTTCACTCTCGTCTTAACTCGATGCTCGAATCGGCTCATCCTAACATTTACATATTTATAACTCGAAAAGAGCATAAACAGACTCTTACGTTCTGCTGAATAGTGTCTGCTCTAGGTAACATACCAAAAAATGACCAAAAAACCAAAGAATGAGATGTATTCATCAGGAGCCAAATTGTACAATGGCAAAATGCTGAAATGTACAGATTGCTCTTACTGAAGAGTGTTTTGTACAAAGCTTAAATGTTATCGTTACCTTACAGACGTCTTTTAAGGCAAAGTACTTGTAGATAAAGTTCGTTATTGTATACTTTCTCTTTTTTGGTCTCCTTTTTTATCAGGACAAGATAATATTTGCTGTCTTTAAAATTTTGTAATAAAAATCCAGTCGTAGCCCCTACCTTTTAGCTTAAAACTGCTACACTATTACAGATATTGCTACACTGTTGTGAACAGTGTCCAAGAGAAAATCACAGACCAGCTTCTATCTCCGGCATTTGGGTTTTCGGTGGTTGGGGCAGTTTTTTTTAAGTTCCAGAGTTCAAGTGTTGAGCAGGTCCAAGTTGCGGAGTTCGTGTTAGGGATGGGCATCTGATTGCACATAGAAAAAAAAAGCTTTTATTTCTGTCATTTCCATCTCACTGAGCTGAAGCGTACACGTGTAGAAACGAGAGAATAATTGTCTCCCCAACCAAGAAAATAACAGCATGCGCCGTGACAGTTCGGAAGATAGGCGCTAACTGTAAGTAAATAAAGCATCAGAGACAGAAGCGCAAATAGCAGCCGTGTTCATTTATGCCGGTAACGCCACACAGACGAATCGGTCACGCACCAGAGTCCAGTCCCCACACTCCTTTTTTTTCCGAAGCCGCCAGCCCTTTCACTGACAACTCCTCCCCCAGCTCTTGCTTTCGATGTAAGGCTTCACGCCACCTCCTATGAGGATTCCTATGTGGTCACGTAGGTAGTAATCCAGCTCCAATTGAGAGCACGTACCGACTGCAGTGCAAGTCACACATCGCTGCTCACTGTCATCTGGAATTTATAGCAGTTTGGGGACAAAAAATTTCGCGAAAACGATAAAGCGAAAAACAACACAAAATTAGGAAATGCTATAAATCTGAGGACGATAGGTACCTACTATTCGTAACTGACAGTTATTGAATGTACGTAGAAAGAAACTTTTATTTCTGAGGTTTTGACTTCAAATTTCCTCAAGGTTCAGGTTCATATATAATCGTAAAATAATAGGTCATTTCTCATAAAACGAATTTCCGTGTGAGGACGAAAACATCACCTAAGCTGCTAAAAGTAACCTCGAATTTGGCAAACTACAATTCCGAATTCTGCACAAAGTAGCAGCGAATTTGGCACAAATCTCTGGATTTGACAAGAAAATAACATCAGGTGCGGCAAAAAAATGACACCGAATTTGGTAAAAAACACAGAACCGAATTTAGCGGAAAAACGAATTTGCCAAAAATGCTGAATTTGGTAAAAAATTACACTGAATTTGACAACTAATGCCACCTAATTTGGCAGAAAATGACACCGAACTTGGCAAAAAAAAAAGCACCGAATTTGAGGAAACAATAACACTGAATTTGTGTATAAGAATAACACCGAACCTGGCAGAGAAAGAAACTGAATTTGGTGAAAAGACACCAAATTCTGCAAAAGAAACCAATTTGGAAAAAAACATCTAATTTGGTAAAACAGAATTCTACAAAATACACGAAAATTGGCAAAAATAAGTTATTTGGAAAAACCACCAAACTTGGGAAAACACAGAATATGGCAAAAATTGCCAACTTTGACAAAATATGACACCAAATGTGACAGAAAATAATACGAAATTTGGCAAAAAAATAACAGAAACATTGGCAAAAATAGCAAGTAAATTCGCACGAAGTAAAACAAAATATGGCGAAAAGTAGCATCGATCTTCGCAAAAAGTAACACCTACTTTGGTAAAAAGAGCGCCGACTTTGGTAAAAAATAGCATCGAATTTGGCGACAAAATAAAAAGCCTTTTTCCTATCTCTCACTACAGTGAACGAAACTTACACTTCTCGTTAATATTTTGGTCGTTGCAGACGAAGGCATTCGGTGCCTATACTGAAATAGGAGGACCAACTTGGATTCGGGAGAAGTGTACGAACATGCGAAGCAATACTGGGCCTATTACAAAATAGACTACGTAAATGCAAACCCATGTTTATGACTTTTGTAGATTGCGAGAAAGTTTTTGCAATGTCGCCTGGAACACCCTCTTTGAACTTCTGAAGGTAGCAGTGGTAAAATACACGGAGGGAAAGGTTATTTGCAGCTTCCACAGAAACCAAACGACAGTTATAACAGTCGAGGGACATGAAAGGGAAGCAGTGGTTGAGAAGCAAGTGAGACAGGGTTGTAGGTTGTGCCCTGTTTTATTCAATCTCTACGCTGAGCAAACAGTAAAGGAAACCAAACAAAAATTTGGGGAAAGAATTAAAGCTCAGGGAGAAGAAATAACAACTCTGAGTTTTGCCAATGACATTGTAATTCATGAAGAGACAGCAAAAGATTTGGAAGAGCAGCTGAACAGAGTTAACAGTATCATGAAAGGAGGATATAAGATGAACCTCAATAAAAACAAAACAAAGGTAATGGAATGTAGTCGAATTAAATCCGGTGAAAATAGTTCAAATGGCTCTAAGTACTATGGGACAACATCTGAGGTAATCAGTCCCCTATACTTTAGAACTAATTAAACCTAACTAACCTAAGGACATCACACACATCCATGCCCGAGGCAGGATTCGAGCCGGCGACCGTAGCTGCAGCGCTGTTCCGGACTGAATCGCCTAGAACCGCTTTTTTTTGCTCTATCTTTCTTTGAACCGTTTATATATATTTTAATTTTGTAGTTAACTGATTAATAACATGAGGAATAAAATAAAACGAAAAAGAGTGTTGGCAGGAGTGGCAATCGAAACGAAACCAACAGTTCCCCTGTTGGTCACCTTACCACTTTTTCTATTTTTTTTTATTTTTATTTTTTACACAACCGCTCGGCCACAGCGGGCGGCTAAATCAGGTGATTCTGAGGGAATTGGTTTAGCAGGTGAGTTTTGCAAAACAAGTGGTGACGGGCGAAGTAGAGAGGATACGCAAGAACACTGTATCTAAAGAAGAAAATTTGTAACATCGAATATTATAAGAGAGAGAAACATTGTTACCAAATCTCGAAAAGGACTTGACCGATTTCCTTCAAAGGTCTTGGCCGATTTACTTCAAATTTCTACATTCAGATGAAGCACTGAAGAAAATCTATGAAAAATTAAATGCGTAACAAACGAAATATGTCGTGGAAAACTTACCGCAGTTCCCATCTCGAGAATAAATTTCAGCGGCAATACCTGTCTTGTCTTCTCTGACAATCAAACATCACTAGAGAGCGGGACGAGCGAAAACTCGAAAAATTTGACAGAAACATGATTGCACACTTTTATTTATTGATCAGCTGCCGTTTTTACATATGATGTATGACCTATAAGATATTTCAATCCGTGTGTCGCAGTTATTTCTATCATTAAAATTGAGCTATGTTAATAACCTTATCCAGAAAATGCTTCCCGGCCACTGTGTCACCTATACCTCCATTGATTCAGTAACGGATACACAGCAACCTGTGCATTATCACACAGAATTTTTAAATGCTCTTGACCTCCCATGATTACAGCCACACAAACTTGTAAAAAAAAGATCTATCATATTATTACGCAACATCCACCGGCCTTCGTTGTCATCAGTCATGATCAGGAAGAACCTATTACTGAACGTAATAGAGTCCCCATCATCATAAGGTATGTCGCAGGTGGAGAAGTATCGCCGGACGGAGTGGCCGAGCGGTTCTAGGCGCTACAGTCTGGAACCGCGCGACCGCTACGGTCGCAGGTTCGAATCCTGCATCGGGCATGGATGTGTGTGATGTCCTCAGGTTAGTTAGGTTTAAGTAGTTCTAAGTTATAGGGGACTGATGACCTCAGAAGTTAAGTCGCATAGTGCTCAGAGCCATTTGAACCATTTGAAGAAGTATCCCGCCAGCCGATGTGGCCGAGAGGTTCCAGGCGCTTCAGCCTGGAATGCCTCGGGTATGGATGTGTGTGATGTCGTTAGGTTAGTTAGGTTTAAGTAGTTCTGAGTTCTAGGGGACTGATGACCTCAGATGTTAAGTCCCATAGTGCTCAGAGCCATTTGAACCAAGAAGTATCCCTTTATCAAGTTCTGTTGATACCCATGTATTTAAATATGGAGCAAGTTAAAATAGAATCATACACAGATACTGTTGCAAGTGGCCGAAACGTCGGACAATTTTATATACTGACAGTGCGGTCAAGAACCCTGTAGAATTTCGTTGACATACACAGATACTGTATATAGGTCGTAAAATAGTAGTGGATGTTAACTTTCTTTGGTTGTTGTCGCACAAAAACATCCTACAAAATGAATTCATTTACTTTCTCGCAACAGAACACAAAGCAAAAGCAGCGCTCACTTATGCACATTTTCAATGATTCCGACCATATTCCTGAGTTCGAGGCGAGTTCATGAAACACATCGAAGGAAGAGTGGGGAAAGCACGATGGCACAGTCCTTCACCCTTCTCAAGGATATCTTCTCTGCTGTTTCTACGAGTATTTTTCTGTCATGTTCGACGTGGTACTGCATCAGCTGAAAGTAGAAGAAGGAATGTGGCGGGAGGAAATCCTTCGCGGGCCGTTGAGGACCAGTGACAGTGGCATCAGGATGGATAAACGGCTGTTTGAAAGCCACTCATTTCGAACACGAATCCAGAAACGGCGCTCTGTATTCTCGGCTTCCTAAGAAGGCAGCTGCACGTCATTAGTACTCTTTACCGTGTGGTTCCGGGTTTCATCGGGAACTCTCGAAAGTAATGAAGGCTCTCGTAGCATTTCCGATTAGCCTCAGGCAGGCGGCCGGTGCCTGCCGACTATTTGATAGGGTCTGTCCTCGAGGACAGCTGCTGGGCGAATGGGTGCGCCTTGCACCTGCCTTCCGCTGGCCTCCGACTGCTGAACAGTTGCGAACCCAAACCGCCACGTTTCATATCGGTGTCGATTACTACAGCACGCTAACGTTTTGCCTTAGTTCTACACAGCTGGACCCACAAACATAAAGGCCTGAAAGATGCTCTACAAGAACAAAACATTTTTCTCCGCACATTTATTTATTTATTTTGCAATTTATTTCATTTGGCGAGATTACGGTCTTCACGTCCTCTTTTACATATAACCACAGATCTTTAGGTGTGTAGAACAATATACAGGATGTTTTACAATTCATGTTACACACTTCTAGAAGGTACTAAGTAGATCAAGTTTTACAAAGGAACCCATTTCCGGAAACGGCGCTACAGAGAGTCAAAGCAGTATGCGCCGGCGCCTGTAAATGTATGTACACTACTGGCCGTTAAAATTGCTATACCAAGAAGAAATGCAGATGATAAACGGGTATTCATTGGACACATATATTATACTAGAACTGACTTGTGATTACATTTTCACACAATTTGGGTGCGTAGATCTTGAGAAATCAGTACGCAGAACAGCCACCTCTGGCCGTAATAACGGCTTTGATACGCCTGGGCATTGAGTCAAACAGAGCTTGGATGGTGTGTACAGGTACAGCTGCCCATGCAGCTTCAACACGATACCACAGTTCATCAAGAGTAGTGACCGGCGTATTGTGACGAGCCAGTTGCTCGGCCACCATTGACGAGACGTTTTCAGTTGGTGAGAGATCTGGAGAATGTGCTGGCCAGGGCAACAGTCGAACAATTTCTGTATCCATAAAGGCCCGTACAGGACCTGCAACATGCGGTCGTGCATTATGCTCCTGATATGTAGGGTTTCGCAGGGATCGAATGAAGGGTAGAGCCAAGGGTCGTAACACATCTGAAATGTAACGTCCACTGTTCAAAGTGCCGTCAATGCGAACAAAAGGTGACCGAGACGTGTAACCAATGGCACCCCATACCATCACGCCGGGTGATACGCCAGTATGGCGATGACGAATACACGCTTCCAATGTGCGTTCACCGCGATGTCGCCAAACACGGATGCGACCATCATGATGCTGTAAACAGAACCTGGATTCGTCCGAAAAAATGACGTTTTGCCATTCGTGCACCCAGCTTCGTCGTTCAGTACAGCATCGCAGGCGCTCCTGTCTGTGATGCAGCGTCAAGGGCAACCGCAGCCATGGTATCCGTGCTGCTGCAAACGTCGTCGAACTGTTGGTGCAAATGGTTGTTGTCTTGCATACGTCCCCATCTGTTGACTCAGGGATCGAGACGTGGCTGCACGATCCGTTACAGCCATGTGGATAAGATGCCTGTCATCTCGACTGCTAGTGATACGAGGCCGTTGGGATTCAGCACGGAGTTTCGTATTACCCTCCTGAACCCACCGATTCCATATTCTGCTAACAGTCATTGGATCTCGACCTACGCGAGCAGCAATGTCGCGATACGATAAACCGCAATCGCGATAGGCTACAATCCGACCTTTATCAAAGTCGGAAAAGTGATGGTACGCATTTCTCCTCCTTACACGAGGCATCACAACAACATTTCACCAGGGAACGCCGGTCAACTGCTGTTTGTGTGTAAGAAATCGGTTGGAAACTTTCCTCATGTCAGCACCTTATAGGTGTCGCCACCGGCGCCAACCTTGTGTGAATGCTCTGAAAAGCTAATCATTTGCATATCACAGCATCTTCTTCCTGTCGGTTCAATGTCGCGTCTGAAACGTCATCTTCGTGGTGTAGCAATTTTAATAGCGAGTAGTGTACATACAGGTTGATGTCTAGTAAACATTGGCTCTAAAATGCACGCCTGAGGAGCTATGACCACATGTTCATCTTCACTATTTTGAAACACATCTCCTTTGCTGGGCAAGTGCTCGTAACTCTTAAGGTAGTCCTTTTAGAGCACCTATTTACTAAACTTTTTCTCTTGTTTTGGTCCACACTAGCACCTCTGAAAGCTGCCTACCTACATCATTTGCAACAGAAGTACCAGTATTCCACTGCCAGACGTTTTTTCTTTTGTAACTTTCGACTCGTTCGTTTTCGAACCAGGGAACCTTACCTCAAATTGATACACTAATCCTTCTCCATCATCCTTGAAAGTTTGTAACACTTGTATATACATATATTTACAGGCTCTGGCGCCTGTAACTTTGACGCTCTGTAGCGTCGTTGGATGATGTTTCTGGACACGATCTCTTAGGTAAAACTTGATCTACTAAGTCCCCTCCACAACCTCTAGAAGTGTGTAACATGAACTGTGAAATACTCTGTATAATCTACAGTCATGCTCATAAATTAAGGATAATGCTGATGCATGGTGAAACAACGCTCTGGTGGGCGGTATGAGGGTTTAAATCACCTCGGGGTATGACCTGCGGTCGTCGCACGGTGGTTCTGGCAGCAGTCCACATATGCAGAAGTGTGTTGGTACATGTCAGAGTACGATGCAGCGAGTAAGAGTGCAGACGTTTTCAGACGTGCTAATGGTGTCCGCATGTTGAAAATGGCTCAAAGAACACATATTGATGACGTTATGAGGGGTAGAATACTAGGGCGACTGGAGGCTGGTCAAACACAGCTGGTCGTAGCATGGGCCCTCCGTGTGCCAAATGGTTCAAATGGCTCTGAGCACTATGGGACTTAAAAAAAATGGCTCTGAGCACTATGGGACTCAACTGCTGTGGTCATCAGTCCCCTAGAACTTAGAACTACTTAAACCTAACTAACCTAAGGACATCACACACATCCATGCCCGAGGCAGGATTCAAACCTGCGACCGTAGCAGTCGCGCGGTTCCGGACTGAGCGCCTTAACCGCGAGACCACCGCGGCCGGCTCCGTGTGCCACAAAGTGTGATCTCAGGATTGTGGCAACTATTTCAACAGACAGGAAACGTGACCAGGCGCTACAGTACGGGACGTCCACAGTGTACAACACCACAAGAAGACCGATATCTCACCATCAGTGTCCGCAGACGTTCACGGAGTACTGCAGGTAGCCTTGCTCGGGACCTTACCACAGCCACAGGAACAGTTGTCTCCAGACACACAGTCTACAGACGACTGAACAGACATGGTTAATTCGCGCGGACACCTGCAAGGTGAAGTTCCACTGACCCCTGGTCACAGGAGTGCCCGTAAAGCTTGGTTCAAATGGTTCAAATGGCTCTGAGCACTATGGGACTTAACTTCTGAGGTCATCAGTCCCCTAGAACTTAGAACTACCTAAACCTAACTAACCTAAGGACATCACACACATCCATGCCCGAGGCAGGATTCAAATGGTTAAAATGGCTCTGAACCCTATGGGACTTAACATCTGAGGTCATCAGTCCCCTAGAACTTAGAACTACTTAAACCTAACTAACCTAAGGACATCACACACGTCCATGCCCGAGGCAGGATTCGAACCTGCGACCTTAGCGGTCGCACGGTTCCAGACTGTAGCGCCTAGAAGGCAGGATTCGAACCTGTGACCGTAGCGGTCGCGCGGTTACAGACAGTAGTGCCTAGAACCGCTCGGCCACAACGGCCGGCCGTAAATCCTGATGTCAAGAACACAGTACATGGTCATTGGTACAGTGGTCCCACGTTATGTTCACAGACGAGTGCAGGTATAGTCTGAACAGTGATTCTCGCCGGGTTTTCATCTGGATTGACCAGGAAGCAGATACCATCCCCTTAATGTCCTTGAAAGGGACCTGTATGGAGGTCGTGGCTTGATGGTGTGGGGTGGGACTATGATTGGTGCACGTACACCCCTGCACGTCATTGACAGAGGAACTGTAACAGGTCAGGTGTATCGGAACGTCATTTTGCACCAGTATGTCCACCTTTTCAGGACTGCAGTGGGTTCCACCTTCCTCCCGATGGATGGTAACGCACGGCTCCACCCAGCTGCCATCGTGGAGGAGTACCTTGAAACAGAAGATATCAGGCGAATGGAGTGGCCTGCCTGTTCTCCAGACCTAAACTGCATCGAGCACGTCTGAGATGCTCTCCGTCGACGTATCGTTGCACGTCTTCAAACCCCTACGACACTTCAGGAGCTCCGACAGGCACTGGTGCAAGAATGGGAGGCTATACCCCAGCAGCTGCTCGATAACCCGGTCCAGAGTATGCCAACCCATTGTGCCGCCTGTGAACGTGTGCATGATGATCACATCACATATTGATGTCGGGGTACATGCGCAGGAAACTGTGTCGTTTTGCAGCACATGTGTTTCGGGACGGTTTTCTCAACTTGTCACCAATACCGTGGACTTAAAGATCTGTGTCGTGTGTGTTCCCTAAGTGCCTATGCTATTAGCGCCAGTTTTGTGTAGTGCCACGTTGTGTGGCTCCACATTCTGCAGTTATCCTTAATTTATGAGCATGAGTGTATATATACTATAAAAATAGATCTATGTTCTGTGTGTGTTTGTAAAAATCGCTGTGAGATTAAGAGCCACCTACCTATTAAAGGAGTGGGGACCTGAGTGAAAAAGAAGCGTAGCCAGCGATGCGTGAATACCCAGATTTTACTCATACAGTATTTGAGAATGAGAGCACTCTGCGATTTGCAACAAACTTTCGACATAATTTGAAACCTTTCTGAAATTTTTTTCTCGCTGACACCTCTTACAAAATGATGGAAGTAAAATTGTTTATCGCTTACCACTTTCCTTCTTTTCATCTAGCAAAAGTACATGATGCGTGACGTTGGAGTTTTCTACTTCTTTGCCACGAACTGTATTCGCCACACATTTTACAGACAGTATGCACATATTCCGCCGAATGTAGCTGCGAAACTATATCATTGTGCGACACGCAATTCAGGCGATATGACATCATAAATAGTGCGTTGGGTGAAAAACTGTCGCATCTTGCTTGACGTTTAAATTTATTTCTTCCTTGCCACTAATTTCATTCGCAACACATTTTGCAGGCAGTCTCCACATACGCCGCTGGATGTAGCTACAAAATTATATCATTGTACTACACATAGATCAGGAGATACGACATCACAAATATTAAGCATAAGGGCAGACGCTGCGAGGTACGGGCGTGAACGCATCTGGACAACGCAAGAGTTTCTCCGCTAGTACGCTACAATGATGACGAAACGACAGCAGTCAAACAGAAATGCTTATGGAAAGCGCTGAAGGAGTTGGGCTTCAAGTATTCTTCCAAAAAAACAAATACATCTGCTTAAAGCATTCAAAAACATCGAAAACTATTCAAAATATGGATGGATCAAGTGAGTCTTCCTCTTGTCGATTATCTTCGGCTGACAACGCCTCTCCGGCCCCAGTAGCTATCATGTTCTGTCTTGTCTCTCCCCAGTGTTCATATTCGTTGCTTCTCTTGCCTCCTAAACATCATTTTGCCACCTTTCTTCCGCTGGGATAGTATCTACCGTAGTATCCTATTAGGTGTCCAGTCTTCATTCATCCTATTCACTTGTTCAAACTTCATCAGCTGTTTTTGTTGGATGTCGTCACAGATATGTCTATCCGTTTTCATCCTTTCGCGGTGTCATTTTTATCCCATACATCCTAGTACATCTTGAGCTTATGTTAAGTAATCCATCTCAGTGAGAAGTAGTTCATTTTTTTAATATTTATTTCTAATGTCCCAGGCCTCTACTCCCAACAAAACTACTCTACAGTATAGTCTTGTACATTTTCTCATCGGTTGTTCTTTTTATTTATTTTGTTCCACAGGACAGAGTTCATTGCCCCTATTATAGTGGTTTCCTCATCAATATTTGTCCCCTGCTATTAAATAATACCCCATGGTACTTTGCCCTTTCCACCCCTACAATTATTTACTTTTCCCGTTCCGACGGCCAAGTACTCGCTCTTCTTCATGTTCATCTCCAGGTCAGTTTTATTGTATTCCTCTTGAAGCTTTCTTATCATTAGGCTCAGACCATCTTCATCTACTGCTAGTGCAATTTGGTCATCTGCAAAATGCAGACTAAATATCTTTCTGTCCTATACACTCACTTGAAAAACTTGGCATTTTCTATGTCAATCTGCAGTACTGATCCTAGCTTCAGCTTAAATCCCGTATCCCTGCCACATTTTATTCACCTCTAATTCTTCTGTCCAGCAATTCCCAAACCTTTCTCTCGACGTGTTATCTTCACGTAATTTCATAACAGCCTTTAGCAGTCTCTTGCCCGCCTCTCTCTTTCTACTTTTCCCACAGTTTTTTGGTGGTTACGTTATTAAATGCTTTTTCTAGGTCAATCAATGCAACATATGTCTCCAATGCAACCTTTGTGCTTTTTCACAAATTAGTCACATTCTTAAGACTTTATCCACCGCTGACTTCCCTGCTCGGTATCCTACTTGCTCTTCTAGCTGCTTGTGATTTGTTTCTTTCTCCATAGGATCTTTAAGTACTTTCGAGTAGTCTTCCAACTAAATGGATCATTGACAATCGTCTATAATCATTTGAGTCATTACGTGATCCTTTCTTACGTACCGTTTTGTTCATTCCCATGGAACATCTTCTCCATTTAATACTCTTTCAAATGGCTTCCTTAGCGTCTCTAATAATGTCAGTGGTGCAAACTTCACCAGTATGTATATACTGATACATATCTTGATGGCTTATTCATCTCAGAGCTCTCCATAGCCTTTGTGAAAATTCAGGCCGGTTTTACTGTATTAAACCCTTAAAATACTTTGTCCATTGGTTGTGAGCAATATTTTAATGGTGTAACTTGTCACTAGTCGACACTCCCATCGATTTTGTTCTCCTTGGCTTATCCTCTCTACATATTCACATCTTTCCTCCGAGGCCCTGTTTCTCCTTTTTTAACACTTTGGATCCTATACCTCTCTCGACTTCCGTTGAAATTCAATTCAGGAACATCAGATGAGCTTCGTTTTTCCCTTTCAATCATCTCTGCTATTTCTGCATCCCACCAAGCTGGTTTCATCTTCATATCATGTTCTCCAAGGGCTTCTTTTGCTGTTTCATTTATGGCTTTCGTTATGTGTTCGTATTCCACTATTCTCTCGACACTTCCAAGTTTTTTTTTTTTTTTTTTACGGTTGCTGTTGGTATAAGTATTTAGTGCTGACTTCCCTTGGACTATCCCAGTTATACCTTATGGTCTCAGGCTGGTCAGCACATTGCCTCTCTTCTGTTCGCCACTAGCGGATATAAATATCACCACTTCCACAATCTGCCCCTCTTTCAACTCTGAGGTCTTCAGTTTTTAAATTAGCCTTTTGCATCAAGGTTAGATAACCAATAATTGATTTCAGCCCTCTTGTATGGTCATTCAGTGTAGATTTATATACACTCCTGGAAATGGAAAAAAGAACACATTGACACCGGTGTGTCAGACCCACCATACTTGCTCCGGACACTGCGAGAGGGCTGTACAAGCAATGATCACACGCACGGCACAGCGGACACACCAGGAACCGCGGTGTTGGCCGTCGAATGGCGCTAGCTGCGCAGCATTTGTGCACCGCCGCCGTCAGTGTCAGCTAGTTTGCCGTGGCATACGGAGCTCCATCGCAGTCTTTAACACTGGTAGCATGCCGCGACAGCGTGGACGTGAACCGTATGTGCAGTTGACGGACTTTGAGCGAGGGCGTATAGTGGGCATGCGGGAGGCCGGGTGGACGTACCGCCGAATTGCTCAACACGTGGGGCGTGAGGTCTCCACAGTACATCGATGTTGTCGCCAGTGGTCGGCGGAAGGTGCACGTGCCCGTCGACCTGGGACCGGACCGCAGCGACGCACGGATGCACGCCAAGACCGTAGGATCCTACGCAGTGCCGTAGGGGACCGCACCGCCACTTCCCAGCAAATTAGGGACACTGTTGCTCCTGGGGTATCGGCGAGGACCATTCGCAACCGTCTCCATGAGGCTGGGCTACGGTCCCGCACACCGTTAGGCCGTCTTCCGCTCACGCCCCAACATCGTGTAGCCCGCCTCCAGTGGTGTCGCGACAGGCGTGAATGGAGGGACGAATGGAGACGTGTCGTCTTCAGCGATGAGAGTCGCTTCTGCCTTGGTGCCAATGATGGTCGTATGCGTGTTTGGCGCCGTGCAGGTGAGCGCCACAATCAGGACTGCATACGACCGAGGCACACAGGGCCAACACCCGGCATCATGGTGTGGGGAGCGATCTCCTACACTGGCCGTACACCACTGGTGATCGTCGAGGGGACACTGAATAGTGCACGGTACATCCGAACCGTCATCGAACCCATCGTTCTACCATTCCTAGACCGGCAAGGGAACTTGCTGTTCCAACAGGACAATGCACGTCCGCATGTATCCCGTGCCACCCAACGTGCTCTAGAAGGTGTAAGTCAACTACCCTGGCCAGCAAGATCTCCGGATCTGTCCCCCATTGAGCATGTTTGGGACTGGATGAAGCGTCGTCTCACGCGGTCTGCACGTCCAGCACGAACGCTGGTCCAACTGAGGCGCCAGGTGGAAATGGCATGGCAAGACGTTCCACAGGACTACATCCAGCATCTCTACGATCGTCTCCATGGGAGAATAGCAGCCTGCATTGCTGCGAAAGGTGGATATACACTGTACTAGTGCCGACATTGTGCATGCTCTGTTGCCTGTGTCTATGTGCCTGTGGTTCTGTCAGTGTGATCATGTGATGTATCTGACCCCAGGAATGTGTCAATAAAGTTTCCCCTTCCTGGGACAATGAATTCACGGTGTTCTTATTTCAATTTCCAGGAGTGTATATCCATGTGAGCAAATACTGTATTTTCCGGTCGTAATTAATATCGCCCCAATAAATCTACCACACTTTTCCCATTCTCATTCCTAGCGCCCTCCCCATACATCCCAACAACTTCACTATTCCTCTCTTTCCATAATTTGCTTTTAAAATCTCCTGCCACTATCAGTACTCGCTACTTGGAACTGTTTTTAAAATTCTGTCAGCGTCTATACAAAATATTTTCCCTTTACGATGCATCTTCAGTAGGGGCATACACTCACACTATATTTGTGGGTCACTCTCAGATCAAACTTTATCAACCTTTCATTTACTTCTTTCCAAAAGGTTATATATTTTTATCACTGTTTATTTAGAATGATGAATGCTCCTGCTCTCGCTCTACTGCTTTTGGCCACTCCTCTAAAATAATGGACGAACTCCAGCAGATATTCGCAACCAATACCTTTCTTTTTTGTTTGGAAAGGACAGCTACATTCAGATTGTGCTGTCTTACGCCCATTAAAACGTCTTGTTTATTCTGGATGCCATGTACATTCCAAGTACCAAAATGCAAAGTCTATTTCCGTTTCCATTGTCGAATTCTCTTGATTCAATCTGAAAGTCGCGGGGTATTACTGGATATTTTAGCTGGCTGTCTTTTTTTCTCTGACTAGGGAGCTGGCCCATCGCACAACACCCAGCTTGGAGGACCAGTATTTGTCATCTTCTCCTAGGAATATTGACTTCACGATACCTCAGAGTTCTTCCTTTCCCAAAACAAATAAAATGGAAGAGGAATAACTGATAATAAGAAACTCTGAGTTCTTTAGTTCACCCATCGGCTCTTGTGGATAAGGAAAGGGTAGGGAATGACAGGTCATTGCAGGACACACTTCGCCTGGCTCCTCACCCAAGGTCCATTCCTTAAGGGTAAGCTAAGCTACCACCCACACAGCCCCCTGCCTAACGAGAGTACGCAAACCTCCTCTCCCGCATGGAGAGTACTTTGTTAAACAAGTATTAGGCGACATCCTTAAAGCTACAGGTGAAGAGAATATGACACAGAAAATTCTCTTGCAAAAACTTAGGGGAAGTTACAATGAAACTTACGACATCCGCAATGTAAAATACACACATCAAAAAAAGTTTTGCATCACGCCAATTCCCAGAATTCCTGAAGGTATACATTGACTGTGACTATTGTATCAAAGACACAGTCCCTTTGAATCTTCAGAGATGTCACTAAACCCGTCCAAAGATGTAAACAACCATGCAGCGCATATTAGACGGAGCAGGTCCGACAGCCGATCAGTTCTAATCATTCCACCTGGAAGGAAGTACACGGCTCGCGTTGACTGTAGCTCAACCATGCCTAGACGGCCAATACCGTGGTTTATAGCGTCCGCGGTGTTACTTTGTGCCAGGAAGGGCTCTCAACAAGATAAGTGTCCAGGCGTCTCGAAATAAACCAAAGCTATGTTGTTCGGACATGGAGGAGATACAGAGAGACAGGAACTGTCGATGACATGCCTCGCTCAGGCTATCCAAGGGCTACTACTGCAGCGGATGACCGCCACCTACGCACTATGGCTCAAAGGAACCCTGACAACAACGCCACCATGTTGAATAATGCTTTTCGTGCAGCCTCAGGACGTCGTGTTACGACTCAAACTGTGCGCAACAGGCTGCATGATGCGTCAACTGCACGAAGAATTTCCTCGTCTATTGCATGTGTCCTCGTCGTTCTAGGTCTTCCCCAGTCGCGAGTCATAGGCTGGAATGTTCCGTGCTCCCTAAGACCCGATCAATTGCTTCGAACGTCTTACTGTCGGGACACCTTCGTTCTGTAAATCTGTCTCGATACAAACGTACCCATACATCAAATGGGCATCTGCCAACTCCGCATTTGTAAACATTGCACTGACTGCAAAACCACGTTCGTGATGAACACTAACCTGTTGATGCTACGTACTGATGTGCTTGATACAAGTACTGTAGAGCAATGAGTCGCATGTGAACACAAGCACCGAAGTCAACATTAACTTCCATCTATTGGGGCAACTGGCAGTGAATCGAGGAAGTACAGAACATACTGACGAAACTAAAATGAGCTCTAACACGGAAATTAAGCGTTTGCGGACACATGTCCACATAACATCTTTTCTTTATTTGTGTGTGAGGAATGTTTCCTGAAAGTTTGGCCATACCTTTTTGTAACACCCTGTACATCAGGCACCGTGACACAGTTATCAAGCCCGAAGCCTTTTACCATTGCGGAACGCTTTAGGGATGCCATATGCATACAACACGATCGCCTCTTGTTCCACAGCTGGTAAGCTGGAGAGCAGGAATAAGGCCAGCAGCTGTATCCCATCTTCGCCAGCCGCTGTGGAAGAGCGGCTCTAGGTGCTTCAGTCCGGAACCACGCGACTGCTACGGTCGCAGATTCGAATCTTGCCTCGGGCATGGATGTGTGTGATGTCCTTAGGCTAGTTAGGTTTAAGTAGTTCTAAGTTCTAGGGGACTGATGACCTCAGATGTTAAGTGCAGTGTTGGAACGTGCGAACACACTCGTTCGAGGTGATTGACTGCTCACCTCGCTGGTCAGCTGGACGTTTCTGTCGGTAGTGCTGGCACAATCGTCCACCAATCGGCGTACTCAAAGTTGTGTGTCCGCTGGGTTCCTCACCGCCTACAGAAGACGATGAAGAGCAGCGAAGGACCGTCTATGCGGAATAGCTTGCGCTTTACGAGGCTGATCGTGACAATTTTTTGTCGAACATCGTCTCAGTTGATGAAACATGGATTCATCACCTCGAACCTGAAACAAAACGGCAGTACATGGAGTGGGGCCGCGCCACCTCTCCTCCGAAGAAGAAGTTCAAAGCTGCACTCTCAGCTGATAAAGTCATGGTGACCGTCTTCTGAGACTCTAAAGGGGTTATTCTGTTTGACGTTCTCCCTCATGGTGCAATGCTCGGAAGTGTGTTGTGCTACCGTTAGTAAACTGAGGAAACTTCAGCCTGTTCAAAATGTTCAAATGTGTGTGAATTTGTAAGGGAGCAAATAACTGAGGTCATCAGTTCCTAGTCTTAAAAATGGTTCAAGTGGTTCTGATTACTATGGGACTTAACATCTGAGGTCATCAGTCCCCTAGAACTTAGAACTACTTAAACCTAACTAAGCTAAGGACATTACACACATCCATGCCCGAGGCAGGATTCGAACCTGCGACCGTAGCGGTCGCGCGGTTCCAGACTGAAGCGTCTAGAACCGCTCGGCCACCACGGCCGGCTACCTATTCTTACACACTGCTTAAACTAATTTAAACTAATGCTAAGAACAACACACACACCCATGCCCGAGGGAGGACTCGAACCTCCGGTGGGAGGGGCAGCGCAGTCCGTGACATGGCGCCCTAGACCGTTCGGCCACTCCGCGCGGCTCAGCCTGTTCGACGCCACAAAAATGCGAACGAACTTCTCCTTCTCCATGACAACACGTGGCCCCACACAAGTCTGCTCACCCTAGAGGTGCCCACAAATATCCATTGGGCTTTCTCCGCCCTTAAAGCCTGGTCTCGCACCCTCCGACTTCCGTCGTCTGTTTGGCGCAATGAAGGATGCACTCCACGGGAGGCAGTAAGTGGATAATGGAGAGGTTATTGATGCAGCGAGACGTTGGCTCCGACGTCGACCAGTATAGTGGTACCATGTGTGCATACAGGCCCTGCCAATAAGGTGGCGTAAGGCCGTACACTGAACGCAGATTATGGTCAAAAATACAGTTTTTTAGTCAAAAGAGTAGGGATACTATGGCTATTGAATTCCTGAATAAAACCAATCTGCTTTCAGAAAAAAGTGTTTCATTACTTATTGAAGCCCCTCGTATATAGGAGAAACATACCGATAGACCGTACAGACCTATAGCAACAGCAATGAATGCTGAAAGAACGGTGTCGATATGGGTTCAGGAAAACAGCGTGGCGAGAAGGGTGGATACGAGAAGCTCTGACGAATAGACGGAGGACCACGCCTGGAATCCGGGGAAGGGGTACAGGCAGAGCGTCACCACGAACCGCCGGGTATAGATTACTAGAAGCTAGATTGTGATCTTGAACTGCCATTCGTGTTTACCACAGACATCATACCACAGACAGCAGAGACATTCATGGTGCAGAGCCAAAATAAACCGGAACATTGAGTGGCATTCTGTGGTGTTCAGTAATGAGTCTCGCTTTGGTTTCTGCCTTTCAAATCGACACCAACGTGTCCGTGGACGACCTGGTGAAAGGTGACGAGAAACACCGGTTCGCGTGTAGATCTGTAATTCCTGTAATCGTGGTGTGAGAAGCTACTGGATATGACAATAGGACTGATTTGGTAGCTGATGAAGGCAGGCTGAAAGCCTGACAGCATGTAGCCAAAACCATGAATCCTAAACAACCTTCGTGTCTTTTTTTTTTTTAAGTCATCATTGTTCTAACTGGTTTGATCCGACCTGCCTCGAATTCCTCTCCTGTGCCAACCTACTCATCTGAGAGTGCATTTGCAACCAACGTCCTCAAATATTTGTTCTGATGTATTCTAGGCACTGTTTTCCTCTACAGTTTTTACCCTCTACAGCTCCCTCTAGTACCATGGAAATTATTCCCTGGTGTCTTAACAATGTCCTACCACACTATCCCTTTCTTTGTAAATGTTTATCGTATTCCTTATCTAGACATAATGTTTTCAAGGTTCTCTTGCAGCACCAAATCTCAAATGCTTCGATTCTCTTCTGTTCCGGTTTTTCCATAGTCCTTCTTTCACTACCATAAAATGCTGTGCTCCAAACTTACAATCTCGGAAATTTCTACCTCAAATTAAGGATTATGTTTGATACTAGTAGATTTTCTTGACGCGGAATGCCCGTTTTGCCAGCGCTAGTATGCTTTGGATGTCCTCCTTGCTCCGTGCGTCCTGGTTTATTTTGCGTGAGTTATTTTGCTGCCTAGGAAGAAGAATTCGTTAACTTCACCTACTTCGTGATCATCAATTTCAATGTTAAGTTTCTCGTTGTCGTCATTTCTGCTGATTCTCAGTATTTTCGTCTTCTTCGATTTACTCTCAATCCATATTCTAAGTTCATTAGACTGTTCATTCCATTCAGCATATCCTATAACTCATCTTCACTTTCACTGAGGATAGCAATGTTATCAGTCAGTTTTACATCAATATCCTTTCACACTGAATTTCAGCTCCACGCTTGAACCTTTCTTTTATCTCCGTCACTGTTTCTTCGATGTGCAGATTGAACTGTAGAGACGAAGTACTACATTCCTGTCTTACATCCTTCGTAATTGGGGCACTTTCTTCTGGGTTTACCACTCTTATTGTTCCCTCTTGGCTCTAGAGAATATTGTATTTTACCCGTCTTTCCCTATTCTACAGCTTACTCCAACCGCAAAGTCAGAACTGCCTCTCTGGTACCTTTACCTTTTCTAAAGCCAAACTGATCGTCATCTATCACATCCTCGATTTTCTTTTACATTCTTCTACACACTGTTCTTGTCAGCAACTGCTGGCTCTTCACGTACAGAGTACTAAATAACGTGTTGCAGCATAAAGATGCAAAGATCCTAACTGCGCTACACACCGCAAATACCTTGAGGAATGTCTAGGTTTTTGATCAGCCTGCTAAATGCTCTGATTTATTACCTAATACCATGTCCGGGATGCAATGGGAAGACGTATACTTTCATCACAGCCTCCGGCTAGCTTGCAAGGACTGACGTGATACAGTGGGTTTTTCTGGCATGGCAATAAATTCCTCAAATTGGCAACGAGAGGACAACGAATTTTAGACCGTGGGAGTCACACCTCATACTGACGTTGACAATGGACATCAGCGAAGATTGGGATGAAAGTTTGACGATTTAATACCCGATATGGGATGAACATCTCTACGCAGTTTGGCAAGTACTGGACGGGTCCGTGGTGTAACATTTCTCAGTTCAGTAGTACAGAGTACTGTTCCAGTTTCTGGATTGCTTATCAAGTACGCATGACAGCAAACTTCGAAGTAATACTGATACAAACTCAGGGAACTTACTCGTGAATCTTTAGCAAAAACATAAATCTGTACTTACGAAAATCTAATCTAGGTAGAGAATCGGAGGTCGAGGAATACTGTGCAACATATTCTGCTGCCTCTGTCATATATTTCGACAGAGAGCATTGAAATAAGTGATAGTGGAATGCATGCGAAGACAGGTAGCAGCAAATTATGGAAGGACCCAATACTAACCACTGTGCATCCAGGAGACGTTACGCTATTGCACAGACATTTCTTTAGCCTAAGGCCCAGACATTCTAGGTTCCCCATCAAGACGAGACACGCCTGTTTCCACTTTATAATCTGGAACTGGACTCATCTATGTAAATAATTTCCCTGCGTATATCTATAGTTCCCTGTACGTGTTGGTTTTCCTGGATAAATCCTCCGTCCTCCGAATTCGAGCAGTATACACACACCACATTCGTTAAGTCTTCGGCGTACAGTGTTCGCCGACGTCACCTGCCCGGCGGCTGTAGCAGACTGTGTTCGGAGTGCTATAGCGATCCTCCGTAAACATAACGGCAAATACTAGCCACTGAAGAGTGTCGTGAAACTTGTTCGTCACTAGCGCAACTCTCCCGATGCCTCAGTCTGTGAACAACGGGAAGAACGAGCGGTTAACGACGTGACCACAACATCCACCTCCAATCTTCAATGGACTGAAACTTCGACCCAAATCAGTCAAGTTAGGGATCCCAAATGTCTTCTCCCACAGCATCAGCTGTATTTTTACTCTAAAACACACACACAGTGTCTGCTGTGTTAGATAACTGTTTGAGGCGCCACTAGTTCGTATATGGTAATGTTTTGTAAAACTGCTGTAGTAAATGCACAAATCTATGTCCTTACAAGCTAGCGCACATTGTGTGACAGTGTACATGCAACAGTACAGCTGTATCATTGGCCCCCAGATTCCTTTTGCAGTAGCGGACAGTACTCTAGAAAGAAAACCTTCTACACCCAATTCCTCAACAAACTGTTTTGTTTATTTTTCTACCTTTACTATTTTCCCCCCTTCCTTTACTATTTTCCCCTCTACCGCTCCTTCCAGCGCCAAATCAATTACATTTGATTGCGTTAGCAGACGACCCACTACCCTGTCCCTTCTTTAGATAAGGACTGTAACTGAACGGAGCAAATATATAACGAGACAGCCAGTTTAATCATAGGTGATGCGCTGGGAATCGGCTTGCGGATGCAGGTCCGTACCGTCACAGTAGCCTTCTGTAAAACGATGAAAGGCTGTGCCACGACGAAATTTCCACCGCCGGACTGGCGCCAGGATTCTCGTGGAAGTTGAAGACAACAAATTTAAATGGCATATGCCCTGTTTATGTAAAGTGTACATAAAATATTCAAGACACATAGACAAATAAAAACTTCCGTGAAAATTTTACATATTTTATTTCGCTAAGACTGCAGACAGTTTACAGAAGGTAGTAGTGGACTCAAGTACAGTTTTCACCACGTTACTATACATTCATACAGGCTGCGTATAGAACAGAAAATTCTAATACAAAAGAGGAGTCGGCCGGTGTGGCCGAGCGTTCTAGGCGCTTCAGTCTGGAACCGCGCGACCGCTACGGTCGCAGGTTCGAATCCTGCCTCGGGTATGGATGTGCGTGATGTCCGTAGGTTAGATAGGTTTAAGAAGTTCTAAGTTCTAGGGGACTGATGACCTCAGATGTTAAGTCTCATAGTGCTCTGAGCCATTTGAACCATTTTGAACAAAAGAGGAAGAGTTATCCTTCCGGCAGCATAATTCTATTAGGTTTTCAAGCTACTGAGAATTTTTGCATAAAATGTCTCATCTTAAAGGAATTTTTGTGCTAATTTCAAAACTGCCTTTAGGTTTAGTGATTTCGTAATATTTTTGAAGCCTTGAAGGATTTAACATTCTGATTTATACTATTTCGGTGAATTCAGCTGATGTGTTTGCCCTACAGTTGCATGTCAAATCATGATCACTACTGAACTACACTCGTGTTCAGAAAAAACAGAACATCTTGAACGACTAGAGATAGAACGTTTCTATTCACAGGACATGTACATTAGTACGTTCTGCAGGAATGATTAGCATTTGATCTACGTCGATCAAAGGTCAATATCGACATCGTGGCGCAGCATCAGATACCGGAAAAATGTGCCTGATGCTCTCGTCGCAATAAATCGAAGGTAATGAATCAGTGTGACTTGAGCAGAGATGCAGGATGCCGCAGACGTATGCCCGTACCGTCAAATCAGTGAGCCTGAAAGAGGGAGCGTTACTGGCGTGAGAGAATGTGATGCATCCATCCGGGAAACTGGTGCTCATGTGGGACGAAGTGCTTCGACAGTGCAACGAGTGTGTGCAGAGTGGTTCACCCAAGACCGTAGAACGCGACGAGATGGGTCAGGCTCACCACCCAGACCAAACCCCAGAGAAGATCAACATCTCATCCGAATGGCACTGCAGGAAAGAACTGCGTCCTCCTCGGCTCTGGCGCAACAGTGGAACGGTGTAACACACCGTACACTGTTAGGGGTGACAGTCCATCGCCGTTTATTACGGCATGGGTTAATAACGCGTCGTCCTCTTCTCCGTCTAATCTCTGACGAATGTGCCCGAAACATGCTACACGGAAATGGTGTGTGGAACGACGTCACTGGGGACAGGAGTAGCCTGAGACAGTGTTTTCCGAAGAAACTAGGTTCTGTTTGTTTGAAAATGATGACTGCATTTTGGTTCGTCGCAGACAGGGTGAGCGACACCACTGTGACAGCATTCGCACGAGGCATACAGTGCCGACTCAAAGCCTTATGGTGTGGGGTGCTATTGGGTACAGCCGCAAATCACAGGTGGTGCGTGTCCGGGGCACTGCGACCAGTGTGACCTACGTGAATGACATCCTGCGACCCATAGCCATACCCTAGTTGCACAGCACCACAGACGCCATTTTTCAGCAGGACATGAATGACCGCATGTTGCTACATAAACACCTGCTATCTTGGTGTCACAGAATGTAAGACTCGTCGCCAATCGAAAGTGTATGGGATATGGTGAAACGACGGGTACAGCGCTGCTGTGACTAAACCACAAGACACCATTCGCGCCTTATAGACGTCGACGTCATCACATCTATGGCTGACCCTGTGCCTACTAGGCAACAGGACACATGCTGAACCGAGGTGACTGAAATGCTAATCATTTCTGCAGAGCATACTAATGTACACGTCCTGTGAATATGAACGTCCTATGTCTACTCGTTCAAGATGTTCTGTTTCTCCTGAAAATATGTGTACTGGTCGAAAATGAACAACTTTACCCATCTCTGTAACTGCAAATTCAATCGAAATTATCAGCCAAGATGTACCTTATTTTTTATTCGGGTACATAACAGCGCTTTCATTGTCGTTTACACCCATACACATACACTCTTGGCCATTAAAATTACTACACCAAGAAGAAATGCATATGATAAACGGGTATTCATTGGACAAATATATTATACTATAACTGACATGTGATTACACTTTCACGCAATTTGGGTGCATAGATCCTGAGAAATCAGTACCCAGAACCATTGAGTCAAACAGAGCTTGGATGGCGTGTACAGGTACAGCTGCCCATGCAGCTTCAACACGATATCACAGTTCATCAAGAGTAGTGACTGGCGTTTTGTGACAAGCCAGTTGCTCGGCCACCATTGACCAGACGTTTTCAGTTGGTGAGAGATCTGGAGAATGTGCTGGACAGGGCAGCAGTCGAACATTTTCTGTATCCAGAAAGGCCCGTACAGGACCTGCAACATGCGGTCGTGCATTATCCTACTGAAATGTAGGGTTTCGCAGGGATAGAATGAAGGGTAAAGCCACGGGTCGTAATACATCTGAAATGTAACGTCCCCTGTTCAAAGTGCCGTCAATGCGAACAAGAGGTGAACGAAACGTGTAACCAATGGCACCCCATACCATCACGCCTGATGATACGCCAGTATGGCGTTGACGAATACACCCTTCCAATGTGCGTTCACCGCGATGTCGCCAAACACGGATGCGACCATCATGATTCTGTAAACAGATCCTGGATTCATCCGAAAAAATGACGTTTTGCCATTCGTGCACACAGGTTCGTCGTTGAGTACACCATCGCAGGCGCTCCTGTCTGTGGTGCAGAGTCAAGGGTAACCGCAGCCATGGTCTCCGAGCTGATAGTCCATGCTGCTGCAAACGTCGTCGTGCTGTTCGTGCCGGCCGGAGTGGCCGAGCGGTTCTAGGCGCTACAATCTGGAACCGCGTGACCGCTACGGTCGCAGGTTCGAATCCTGCCTCGGGCATGGATTTGTGTGATGTCCTTAGGTTAGTTAAGTTGAAGTAGTTCTAAGTTCTAGGGGACTGATAACCTCAGAAGTTAAGTCCCATAGTGCTCAGAGCCATTTGAACCATTTGAACTGTTCCTGCAGATGGTTGTTGTCTTGCAAACGTCCCCATCTGTTGACTCAGGGATCGAGACGTGGTTGCACGATCCTTTACAGCCATGCGGATAAGATGCCTGTCATCTAGACTGCTAGTGATACGAGGCCGTTGGGATCCAGCACGGCGTTCCGTATTACCCTCCTGAACCCACCGAATCCATATTCTGCTAACAGTCATTGGATCTCGACCAACGCGAGCAGCAATGTCGCGATACGATAAACTGCAATCGCGATAGGCTACAATCCGACCTTTATCAAAGTCGGAAAAGTGATGGTACGCATTTCTCCTCCTTACCCGAGGCATCACAACAACGTTTCACCAGGAAACGCCGGTCAACTGCTGTTTGTGTATGAGAAATCGATTGGAAACTTTTCTCATGTCAGCATGTTGTAGGTGTCGCCACCGGCGCCAACCATGTTTGAATGCTCTGAAAAGCTAATCATTTGCATATCACAACAGCATCATCTTCCTGTCGGTTAAATTTCGCGTCTGTAGCACGTCATCTTCGTGGTGTAGCAATTTTAATGGCCAGTAGTGTAGTTGGTAATTCTGATGTAAGTTGCATCGTAGCACCAATTAATAGCCGAATTCCGCACCACCCTGTGTCTCTCAGCTCAATTTGTAGCAGAATTCATCACCATTATCCGCCTCCTCCGTAGGTGCACGCTTTTGCCTTGGCGCTCGACTCGCAGGTAGTGGCTTCGAATGCTGAAGGTGGAAGGATGTTTCAACGTCGTTATCTGATCGGTAAAGAGAGGCGGGAACATTTCTGCTCAACAGATGTTGTGCTAAATTCCATATTTGTCCCCAGTATGTCTCTTCCTACATGAGATCCACAGATCTGTAGACATCAGTGCACAGGTTGATGCCGTGTTCCTAGATTTCAGGAACGCATTTGACACCGTCTCGCGCTGTCATTTAATGAATCAAATAGGGGCTTGTCGCGAATCGGAGCAGATTTGCGGCTAGATTCTAGAGTTAATGTAGAGAGAATGCAACACGTCGCTCGTAACGGGACAAAATCGACAGGGGTAAAAGTAATTTTAGGACTACCCCAAGAAAGTGTGACAGGACGGTTACTTTTCACGATATCGAGATTTATCCCATAAGTCATGGCAACTACGGTATATCTTCTGACAATGCGACAATATGGGAATTGAACCAGTAAGGCAGTGTGTATCTGAATGCCAACGTAAAATAGGATTCCGCTAAAGGAGGTCACGCCAAAGGATGAAATGACACACGCGCATTGGACCTCTTTGTAAATTTATTGTACACAAGTACAAATTGAACAAACATCAATCATAATCAATTACTGCTCTTCAGAATAGTCCTCCAGTGCTTCCAACGATCGGGAATGAGTTGAAGCCTTTGGCTTTGGCATCAATGTGCGCCACTAGATGCAATGGCTTCTTCAGATGTGTAATTAGGTCGAAGTCGCTTGGACTGAAGTCTTGTGATTAGGGTGAGTAGGGAAGGATTTCTCACCCTCTTCCACTGTACACTGTACACGCCTGCAGTGTGGGCTGTGGGCTGTTGCGTAATCATGGAGTATAACTGCATTATCCAGCGTTAGCGGACGTTTTCACCGAAGTGCAACAGTTCGGAGTAATGCAACTTTATCAAAGGCGGGAATGCTGCATCATTACCCCATGTTCAAACAACACTCATTTGCTAAACATTGGACTGAACTTCACTTTAATGCATCGCTATTAACAGCAGCACTCAGAATTAATGAAATGGCGCTTTGTCTTTCCCTAAAAAATACGTCACGTTTTTCCTCCGTTTCCTACGTTACTTTTTTCTGGTTTTTGGTTTATATCAACCTCTCGTTTTTGCTTCAGTTCTCCTATTTTCAATAGCGCTTTGGCACAAATTTTGTTTCATTGCAGCCTATCATACCCCTTGTACGTACGTTATAGCTACAACGGCTGTTCAATAAAGAATAATCATAATTTTCTGACAACATACCTTTACTCGTCCTCATAATTTTGATGGTCCTCCTCAAAGTAGTCTCCCATGAATGCGATGCACTTGTCCCAGAGTTTCTGCCAGTCTTCAAACACACGTTGGAAACCATTTTTGAGAGGTCTTTCAAAATCACCTCCGCAGCCTTCACGACTGCTTCTGATGTCTGATAATGCCTCCCACGAAGACGTTTCTTCATCTTAGGAAATAGAAAAAAAGTCAGATGTGGCTAAATCCGGACTCCAGGGAGGGTGAGGGATGCACTCCACATTGATTTTTGCAAGATATTCAGCAACAACATTGCCAATATGCTGCCGCACATTATCACGGTGCAGCATCCTGCCTGCTTCACGGAAATGTGGTCTTATGTGCCTGATATGGACTTGCATTGTTTTCAGAACATCACTGTAGTATTGTCCAGTTACTGATGTGTGTGCAGGTACAACATGAAGATAAACCATTCCATGAATATCAAAGAATGAGATGACCATAATTTTCCCAGCAGAAGCAACCGCTTTTGCTTTTTTCGGGGTTGGTGACGAAGGAGATTTCCACACTGAGCTTTGCTGTTTGCTCTCAGGATCAAACTGATGTAGCGAAGTTCATCAGCTGTGATTACATTTGAAAGAAACTCCGGATCTTCCTCTGACATCAACTTAAACTGCATACAGAACTGCACCCTAATGACCTTTTGTCCGGGAATCAACAGTCTTGGGACCCATCGCGCACATACACGTGTCATGTGTAATTTTTCTGTCATCAACGAGTGGGTGGCACCCAATGAAATGTTCAGTATTTCAGAAAGTGATCTTATGGTAATTCGTCGATCCTCTCTCTCAATTACAGCAGCAATGTTGATGTTTTCTTACGTAAAAGCAACAACTGGAGCACCAGGTCCACCTTCCTTTGAAATTGTTTTCTCCCCTCTTTAAACGTTTTAAACCACCTTCGAGCTGTGCTGTAGGGTAGAACAGACTCTCCATAGGCCTCCTGTAACATTGTATATGCCTCAGCTGAAGATTTGTTGAGACGAAAGCGGAATTTCAAAGCCGCATATTGTTCCTCGCGTGTTACTTCCATTGCGGCCGTAGGCGATACTGAACATGTCTAACCTTGCCTGCCTCTCACAGGCGGGAACCAGGAGTCCCAACAAAGAAACTACTCCGGCGTGATTGTTGCAGATTAAGCTAACAGAATATCATAAGATTAAATTTTAGCGCGAGAAATTATGACCAAAAAAATTATGATCATTCTTCATTGAACAGCCTTCGTATAAAACTGTGTGCTAGTGAAAGCGCCAGTGCATTGTTGATAAACCTTATATAGTCACACATAAATGATCTAGCTCGAAATTCCATTTGCTTTGCTCGAGCTGGGAAACTGCAGATACTCACTTTATAAATCAGACAGGAATTAGCACTTTCGTGGCTCTTAGCAGCCCAACAATGTAACGGAAGTAGCTAAGTAAGTTTCCAAATGCATTTTATTCCATTCCTCAAATATCTGTTTACGAAGGAACCTCAGAAAATAAGTTACGCATGTCGTTCCACGCACAGACCATTGCACAAAAATAGTGGCACGTAGTCAGAGAATAGTACACGTTCAGGGTGTCCCACAAACACAGATCTGCTGCGGTGCGGGTAACAGATGGCTCACAGCTACATCTACAGGTACATGTGTACTCTGAAAATCACATGTTAAGTGCCTGGCAGATGGTTCATCGAACCACCTTCACAATAATTCTATATTATTCCAATTTCGTACAGCGTGTGGAAGAAACGAACAACTATATATTTCGGTTCGAGCTCTGATTTCCCTTATTTTATTATGGTGATCTTTTCTCCTTATTTAGGTCGGCATCAATAAAATATCCTCCATTCGGAAGAGAAAGTTGGCGACTGAAATTTCGTGAGAAGATTCTGCCGCAACGAAAAACGCCTTTGTTTTTATGATGTCCACCCCAAATCCTGTATCATTTCAGTGACACTCTCTCACCTATTCCGCGATAACACAAAACGTGCTGCTCTTCTTTGAATTTTCTCGGTGTACTCCGTCAGTCCTATCTGGTAAGGATCCCACACCGCATAGCAGGATTCTAAACGAGGACGAAAAAGTGTAGTGTAGGCAGTCTCTTTAGTAGATCTGTTAAATTTTCTAAGTGTACTGCCAATAAAACGCAGCCTTTGATTGGCCTTCCCCACAACATTTTCTATGTGTTCCTTCAATTTAAGTTGTTAAGTTGTTCGTAATTGTAATTCCTAGGTATTTAGTTGAACTTACGGCCTTTAGAATTGACTGATTTACCATGTAACCGAAGTTTAACGGATTCCTTTTAGCAGTCATGTAGATGACCTCACACATTTCGTTATTTAGGATCAGTTGCCAATTTTCGCATCACACATATATCTTTTCTAAATCGTTTTGCAATTTTTTTTTTCTTCTGACGACTTTTGTAAACGATAAACGACAGTGTTATCTGCAAACAACCTAAGACGGCTGCTCACATTGTCTCCTAAATCGTTTATATAGATGAGGAAGAGCAGAGGGCTTATAACACTATCTTGGAGAACGCCAAAAGTCACTTCTGTTTTACTCGATGATTTTCCATCATTTACTACGAACTGTAACCTCTCTGACAGGAAATCAAGAATCCAGTCACATAACTGAGACGATATTCCATAAGCACGCAATTTCACTATAAGCAGTTTGTGTAATACAGTGTCAAAAGTGTTCTGGAAATCTAGAAATACGGAATCAATTTGGAATCCCTTGTCAATAGCACTCAACACTTCGTGTGAGTAAAGACCTACTTGTTTCACAAGAACGATGTTTCTTAAATCCATGTTGACTGTGTGTCAATAGATCGTTTCCTTCGAGGTAATTCATAATATTCGAACACAATATATGTTCCAAAATCCTGCTACATATCGACGTTAATGATATGAGCCTGTAATATAGTGGATTACTCCTATCATTTTCCTTGAATATTAGTGTGACTTGTACAATTTTCCAGTCTTTGGGTATGGATCCCTCGACGAGCGACCGGTTGTATATGATTAAATATGGAGCTATTTCATCAGCATACTCTGAAAGGAACCTAATTGGTATACAGTCTGGAAACGAAGACATGCTTTCATTAAGTGATTTAAACTGGTTCACTACCCGAGGACATCTACTTCTAAGTTGCTCATGTTGGCAGATGTTCTTGATTCGAATTCTGGAATATTAACTTCGTCTTCTTTGGTGAAGGAATTTCAGAAGGCTGTGCTTAGTATTTCTGCTTCGGCAGCACTGTTGTCGATAGTATTTCCATTACTACCGCGCAGAGAAGGCATTGATTGTGCCTTGCCGATAGTATACTTCACATACGACCAGAACCTCTTTGGATTTTCTGACAGGTTTCGAGACAAAGTTTCGCTCTTGAAACTATTATATGCATTGAAGTCCGCGCTAAATTTCGAGCTTCTGTAAAATCTGGCCAATCTTGGAGATTTTGTGTCCGTTTAAATTTGGCGTGTTTGTTTCATTGTTTCTGCAACAGTGGTTTGACCCGTTTTGTGAGCAAAGGAGGGTCAGCTCTGTCGTTTGTTAATTTATTTGGTATAAATCTCTCAATTGCTCTGAATTCAAGCCACATCTGGTCTACACTTACCTTGTTAATTTGGAAAAAGTGGTAATTTTCTCTTAGGAAGGCGCCAAGCGAATTTTTATCTGCCTTTTTGAATAGGTACATTTTTCGTTTATTTTTGGAGCATTTGGGGGTTACAATATTCAATCTTGTTACGACAACTCTGTGTTAACTAATTCCTGTATCCGGTTTGATGCTCGTTATTAGCTCAGGATTATTTGTTACTAAGAGGTCAAGAGTGTTTTCACATCCGTTTACCTATCGCGTGGACTCATGAACAAACTACTCGAAATAATTTTCAGGGAATGCGTTTAGCACAATTTCAGATGGTGCTTTATGCGTACTTCCGGAATTAAACATGTATTTTCGCCAACATATCGAAGGTAAATTAAAGTCACCACCAACTATAATTGTATGAGTCGGATGTGTGTTTGAAATCGGACTCAAATGTGCGATTAAAATGGCACTACAACTGGAAACACACTTCAGAGCTGAAGTACGCGGGACAGTAAGATTCTTTTGGACAAAACTTCTGAATTGCACACATATTCACTCTCGAAATTCTGGCAATATACGGACAAAACGCAATGTCTCTTCCAGCAGTAGTGATATGGTGTCAACACTTTGACCGAGATCGCACAGAAGTGGGTGATGCTGAATCAGGAAGACCAGATCTTGCACTATCTGATTTCCATATTTTCGGCAAGCTGACAGAACATCTGAGGGGAAGGTATTTTTCCAACGATGAGGACTTCCACACAGAGGTCCTCGAATGGTTCCTCGACCAACGGGCGGATTTCTGTAGTCGAGGAACTGGACCGTCGTTTACAGAGAGCTGGTAACCATGCTCAAAAACTATTTGTCACTTCGAAATGTAGTGCAGTATTCAATAAAAGTTACATGGTCTGCCATATGTGTAAGCTTACTTTTTGAAGTCTCCTTGCTTATTACTACATTCGAGAAGAGTAGGCATCAGGTGAAAAGCAGAAGAGAAGAAGATCAACTGGAAAGAGGAATAGTTTTCTGGAAATTTGAGGCGCTTGCAAGTGAAGGGTACAAGGTTCGTTGACTATTGTTACTCAAAAGACAGATCGTATGCCGGCCGCGGTGGTCTCGCGGTTCTAGGCGCGCAGTCAGGAACCGTGCGACTGCTACGGTCGCAGGTTCGAATCCTGCCTCGGGCATGGATGTGTGTGTTGTTCTTAGGTTAGTTAGGTTTAATTAGTTCTAAGTTCTAGGGGACTGATGACCACAGCAGTTGAGTCCCATAGTGCTCAGAGCCATTTGAACCATTTGAACAGATCGTACAGTTATTGCTATAATTAATGTAAAATGGTAGAAAATGTAATGAGAGTAGGTATACTTGTTTTGTAAATTAAACTGCCTTTTTCTGCTGCTGGAAAAGGCAGTTTTATTTACAAAGCAAGTATTTATATGCTTGCTGCGGAGGATGGCCACGCAAACAAACTTGAGTGTAGGTAGTTTAAACTCAGAACTTCCTATTAACTCTTCACTTATTCCCTTCTGCACTCATCTCTCTCTCTCTCTCTCTCTCTCTCTCTCTGTGTGTGTGTGTGTGTGTGTGTGTGTGTGTGGTTGCCCTACATGAGCAGAAAGTGCGAAATTCATCGTATGTTATATGGTAACTAGGACGGTTGCGCCACATAACACGATACTAACAGAATGCAGTAATGACTGACATTCCGGAGGTTTGTGGCTGCTCAAATTAGAGTCCTACCCTCGTGACTCCAAACTGGCGTTACAGTCAATAGAGCTGCAATTATTTCTACTAAAAGGGAACAAAACATGACGCAGTTCACATTCCTGACCAGCATCGTAAACGTGCTTCTCCCCCACACCCGCTGAATGGTGAACTACTGAACAGATGACGAATCGTACTTTACCATTTTCCTGTATCTACAACTTTCCATCGCAGTCAGTTTCAGCATTCGACACCAGTTTATCTGTCTTGTCCACAAATAATTTATCGTTTTCTTCTTTACCGTCTTCTGGCTTTTTGTCTTATTCTTCTTCATTATACCCTTATAGTCGTCTTCAGATAGCATCCTCTGGTGACACGGACAAAGTGCGATGAGTTACTGTCATGTTATACATTAAAATGAAGAGAAGTTACAATGCCAGAATTTTCTTAAACGATGCAGTTATCTCCGATGAAATACTATCAAGTAAAGATGCAGTGATATTGAGTTGCATCTCGACAAAAAATCTGTCTGATATAGACTCGCAGTCGGTTCTAAAGGTAGAAAAATGCAAAGATTTGTGCTTCAATAAACGTAAAGATGTGGTCTCGTTCGACTGCAGGATTACTATATCACAACTAAAGACAGTTCTGTCATATAAACAATTGGCAGTGAAATGTATAGAGATATGAAGCAGAATAAACACCTACGGTCAATGGCAGGTTACACAAAAGGTGGACTATGATTCGTTGGTAAGGTGCTGGGAAATTGTAATTTCTCTATAAAAGAGCAAAACACTTGATACTGCTAAGTGTATGGTAAGTTAACCTACTTCCGTCTCGCATTCTCGTGCTATAATAATGGTTTTAGTGTCTTCTTAATTTTAATTGTATTGTTTGCTTTATTTTCGTGACATATTCCGAAGGTTGCATGACGGCTTGCGTATTTTTCCTACTATTGTTTTGCTTCCAAATTTTTTTATTCTGTTCTCAATATCGGTTGTTACTCACTCGACTTTTCCGCTTGGCTGACGATGGTTGTAACCATCTGCCTAGAGGGCTCTCAATTGTAGTATGTAACACGGCGGTATGCAACGTAGGCATGTTGATACGTGAGAAACAGCTTGTTGTAACCCTCAGAAAATTAAAAGTGCACATCCGAAGACGTCCACACATGGGGCACCATTCCTTTCAGCACGACGAGCGCTGCGACATCTGCAACAATTCGACGCCTCGTGTTCACTGTCATTGTCATCGACTCTCCTCCATACTGCCCCTACTTGGCCCCGTCCGAGTTTCATCTGTTTCGAAAATTTAATGAGTAGCTTCGAGGACTTCACTTTGATAGTGATGAAGTGGGGCAAGCAGAGATGGCTCTGTCACCAAAGTCAAACATACTACAGCGACAGTATCAATAAACTGGTCTCTCGTTAGCAGAGACATGCTGTTCGCCTGAGTAAGTGCGTTGAGAAATAATAATGTAGACATGAAGAATAAAGACGTAGAATGTTAATAAAGTTTGTTTTATTTAAACAGCTTTAAGATTTTCCAAATAAAAGTTGGAGGCATTACTTTTCAGCACGTCCTCGTAGCTGAAACGATGTTGATTAAAAATCTCGTTTCAACAGTGAATCAGTCAGCTATACCGGAAGAGAAATAGGCAGTTTTTTATCTTCTTTAGTACTGAGAAACAAAAGACAATGCATAAAGGAAAAAGCTGCTCTGTAGTCTAGAATAGTTTTATAGTTTTGCCGAGCAAATAAAGTTGATTTTTGAAACGTTCGCACAATACATTATCTCTCAGGCGCGTGCATCCGTTCTCGCCTTGCTGAATAGTAGTGCAACAGCCGACATGTATGTAAAAAAATATCAAGAACACTGTTAGCTGTAAGTTCATCTCCAGTTTAGTTAGTTACATTCCAAGGATTATTTGTACGCTTCTTTTATCGAAATGATGTGGAACGTGTCAGTTTGCAGGGTATGTATACAAGATTAGTGTTAATGTTAATGAAAACACTATTTTTAGTCATACTCATACAGCTACACTTTTTTTTACTGGCTGCCAGTTCTTAAGCAGAAATACGTCGGTTGAATAGAAGGACTTGTCCACGAGAAATGGTTTTAAATTAGATTTAAAACTTGCTTCGCTACCTATCAGACATTTTATGTTATTACACAAATGATCAAATATTTTTGTTGCTACACACTGAACTCCTTTTCGAGCCACTGGCACCTTTATCACTGAGTAATAAGGGTAATTTTTCCCTCTGGAGTTGTAGGTATGGGCATCACTGTTCTTCTCAAATTCTGATCGATTATTTATGACGAATTTCATTACCGAATATATGTATTGTCACGACGCCGTTAAAATGCCTAGCTCCTTGTAGCGGTACCCTACATGACGTCCAAGGGTGAACGCTACATATCATTCCTACTGCTCGATTTTATGCAATCAATATTTTCTTTCTAAGTAAAGAATTACCCAAGACAGTTATTCCGTAAGACATTACTGGGTGGAAATATGCTAAATATGTTAGGAGGTTAATATGTTTGTATGCAAGATTAGCAGTTATACGAAGAGCAAAAGTAGCTGAACTTAATTGTTCAAGAAGCTCAGTGATATGTTTCTCCTAGTTTAAGTTTTCATCAGTATCTAAACCCAAAAATTTAGAACATTCTACCCTGTTTACTGACTTCTCCTCATACGCTGCATCAATTGTTGGTATGACTATTTGTTGTACTCAACTGAATGTAGTGTTTTTTCTTCAAAATTTATAATGAGTCCATTTTCAGAGGACCACTTAATAATTATTTGGAAAATATCATTTACCAACTCTTCTGCCTCTTTCTCCAAGTGGTACTTATTATAAAAGTAATTTCGTCTGCAAAAACTACCGATTTTGCTTGTTGAATAGTAAATGGAAGGTCATTCAGACATATAAGAAACGAGAGTGAATCAGAATTGAAAGCAGGAGACATTCTTTGTGATTTTTTCCCCCAGTCATTAAAATTTGCTACTTTTCCGACATTGTCTGAAATATTGAGCACAACCTTTTGCATTCTGTTTGTTAAGTATGATTTTCAGACCACCTGTGCTTAAAGCCCTAAAATCCATGAGAATAGAGTTTTTCTAATAGAGTAACATGACATACACAATCAAACGACTTAGAAAAATCACAGAAAATACCAACAGGTATTTATGGCTTGTTCTATGTGATGAGTGAATGCGTAAATAGCATTCTTAGTCGAGCTGTGTATATTAAGTAAATTTTTTCCACTTAAGTGTGCGACTACTGTTGAGTACATTACTTTTCCAATATTTTGGAAAAAGATGTCAGTAAGGAAATTGGAGGATAACTGTTTAGGTCTGTCTTGTCACCCTTCTTATGAAGTGGTTTAACAATTGCCTGTTTTAACCTGCCTGGAAAAATTCTGTGTACCAGTGATCCACTGCATATGTCACTAAGGACATTATTTATTAAGCTGCAAGAACTTTTCAGAGTTCTGTCAATAAAAATTTTCTCGGTTTGTGACCGCATCGTCAATCTATAAAATTACCGATGTTTCGGTCACTGTTGCAAGCGACCTTCTTCATGGCGAATACGACACAAATTTACTATGGAAAAAAATGAATTTGGCATTAGCGTCTCTTTCTGCATATACAGCACCTACTCCCAAACTACCCCTTCTAGATTATTCTTAAAACGCAATAACCTGTTCTGATTAATAAACCTCACTGCTTTGTATGGACCTGCCTCAGGGTTGTATGTTGCTATACTGTTTATTCCCATTAACTGTAGATTATATTCAGATAGTCCATTACCAGTTGGGTGCTCAATTGTTTCAGCCTGACGACTGTCTATAAAAATGTTACAGTATCAGCATCCTACTATTTGTTCGCTCACGAGTTGGAAAAGTGACTGCTGAAATTAGCGTGAAACACACAAATAATAATTCTAGTTCGTTTTTATTTTCCGTGTCTTTTAAGAAATCTACGCTGAAATCTCCGAAAACTACTAACTGTTTCTTCTTGTCTGACAAACAGCTCAATTAATTATTTATGTTATTTATAGAGAGTTTCTGCGAAATAGTATGCCATTATCGGGCATTCTATACTGGATAGTGGCTGATGTTCGAATGATAAACGTATGTACGTCATATCGTGCGAAGACTGGTTCTTTTCACGCACGACATACATACGTTTGCCACCGGAAAATTCGGCCGCTATTGAGTATACAGGACCTAATGATGATGTATTATACCGCCGTAGGCGGTAGACTATAAAACTAATTGGGATAAACGTATACCTGACGGTCTCTTTGATATTTTTAACATTAAAATACCGATACGTCTGCTGTTACCTATCACCATCTATGCTTACTTTGAAACTGCGTCATCAGATTTTGTTTGCTTTGTTCCAGGAAAATGACACCGTCGTCAGGCATGTACTAGGTTTTAACCCGTAATTCTTTAACGCTATTATATAGGATGAGTCACTGACTATTGCCACCTAGAATAGCGCTGAAAGTAAGACAGTAGCTGAAGAGTTTGTGGGACAAATGTTGCATGGGGCAACGGGGGCCATAATATGACGTTTTCTTCTTGCTAGGTGAAGTCGCGTCGGAGATATGAAGGTCAACTTTGATTTTTTTTTAATGGGGTGCTATAGTTTATACTTATTTTCTGATAGCGGCTATCGTGACGAATCGAATGATATGCAACAGTAAGGTCTTTCAAGGTCAACGAAGGTCAAAAAGGTGGCATGAACGTCCATTTACAGGAGGTGTTCGAAGTGATTACCACTGGTATCAGTGCAGTGCTGCAATCTTCTCATCATGGATTTAGTGGTATTCCTTAGCACTTCGGCACTTATCGAAACACATGCTCTGACAATTGTCTCTCGTAAATCGTGCAAATAGTAAATATTCGCCGAACACGGCGTATCTATCTTATGTGCCATTGACATTGAAACGTCCCCTTAGAAAAATTTATGAATGACTGTGCTGGTAAACCCCTTACGTTATTTGCTTTTCAAACAGCTGAGCAGAACTGATCGTACTCAGACATTACTCTCTTTACTTATTCTGACCAACACTAAACTGACACACAATATTTTTAGCGCAACGCAATCTGACTTTCAAGAATCCCTACAAAAGAATGGCCCTGACTAACAATAACCTATACCTTTCACGAATCACTTACCTCACAAAAATATTCCTTATTAGAACTACTGCAATACAGCGAGCGCCAATACTGCCAGTTCAAATGGCTCTGAGAACTATGGGACTTTACATCTGTGGTCATCAGTCCCCTAGAACTTAGAACTACTTAAACCTAACCAACCTAAGGACATCACACACATCCATGCCCGAGGTAGGATTCGAACCTGCGACCGTAGCAGTCGCGCGGCTCCAGACTGAGCGCCTAGAACCGCGAGGCCACCGCGGCCGGCAATACTGCCAGTTAAATAAAAGATTCTTACTGCTGAAGTCACTAACTACTGATAGTCATAGTTAGCAAATGAAAGATTTTGATAGAGAACAAACAATGTATTTACCTTCATAATGTTCAAAAGTCATATATATATATATATATATATATATATATATATATATATATATATAGTCTCTGATGGACACAAGTCCAGATTATCCGCTCTCAAAACTCCGCCATCTCTCTCCCCACACCCACCACTGCTCGCGGCTCACCTCCAACTGCGCAACGCTACGAACTGTGAACAGCCAACTGCCCAACGCTACAATAGAGAATATTTCAACAATGCCAACCAGCCACAGACTGCACACAGCACATCCAGTGATTTTCATACAGAGCGCTACGTGGCGTTACCAACAAAAAAAACCTATACAGCCTACTTACAACATGTAAACACCATTCGACGGTTTCGCAATAAAACGCTAATAGGAACGGTAAAGACTACTATCGTCGAATCAAGCGAATGTGAATGATGTATTCCTTCGAAGGCCAAGTCGATATGCTTCTCATTTACGGAGAATGCTAACGAAATTCAATGAGAGCTAGAGACTTGTACGCTGAAAGATATCCTCAACGCACTCACCCTACACGTCGTACATTTAAATACGTGTATGATAAATAGAGAACAACTGGATCTTTAACTCATTGGAAACAAATCCGGCAAAGGAAAGTTACTAACGAGGAAATGGAAATTAGTACTCTTGCTTCTGTGGTTCGAGATCCGTGTGTTAGTTCGCGTCAAACTGCAAGGGAATCCGGCATTGACCACAACAGTGTTGTTCGTGTTCTGCGTCGCCATAAGTATCATCCTTACCGTATAAGACTCCACCAAGAACTAACTGGTACCGATTGAAAAACAGGAAATTTGTGGTAAGGTCCTATGGGACCAAACTGCTGAGGTCATAGGTCCCTAAGCTTACGCACAACTTAATCTAACTTAAACTAACTTACGCTAAGGACAACACATACACCCATTCCCGAGAGAGGACTTGAAACTCCGACGGGGGAGCCGCGCGGACCGTAACAAGACGCCTCGGACCGTGCGGCTACCACGCGCGGTGGTGTGGATTATATGCGTCACATTGTATTCTGCCGATGAGCCCAACTTTAGATTCAGAAGGATGACACATTTATTAATTTGATTTTATTTATTAACGAGGCTACATTCGCGAACCATGGAAATGTTAATTTGCGTAACATGTTAATTTGCATAACATGTATTATTGGGCAACTGAAAATCCACGCTGGCTGCGGCAAGTTGCACATCAAAAACCGTGGTCGCTGAATGTATGGTGTGGGATTCTGGAGGACAGAATTATAGACCCCTATTTCATCGAAGGAGATCTTAGTGGTAGGAAGTACAACACATTCTGGCAAGAAATATTAGGTCTGTTATTGGAAGAAATACCTTTAGGAACAAGGAACAGAATGCTGTATCAAACGATGGGTGTCCGGCACATTTTTCGCTGATGGCTAGGTATGAGTTGCAGAGACAGTTCCCAAATCGTTGGATTGGACGCAGAGGAGATGTGTCGTGGCCGGCTCGTTCGTCAGACTTGACGCTTCTGGATTTTTTTCTTGTGGGAATTCGTAAAAGACATTGTTTATAAAGACGTGCCAACTACACATGAAGATACACGAGAAAGAGTTGTCAGAGCATGTGCTTCGATAAGTGCCGATGTGATAAGGAATAGCACTCAATCCATGATAAGAAGATTGCAGCACTGCATTCATACCAATGGTCATCACTTCGAACACCTTCTGTAAATGGACGTTCATGCCACCTTTGTGACCTTCGTTGACCTTCAAAGACCTCACTGTTACACATCATTGGATTCCTCTCGATACCCGCTATCAGCAAATAAGTATCAAACTATAGCATCCCATTTAAAAAAACAAAGTTGACCCTCAGATCTCTGAGCGACACCACTTAACAACAAAAAACTAACGTCATATTATGGCCCCTGTTGTCCCATGCAACTTTTGTCCCACTAACTTTTCAGCTCCTATCATACTTTCGGAGTTATTCTTGGTGGCGATAGTTAGTGTCTCATCTGCTACTGGCAGAAGGGGCCCATCACAACTTCTCACCGGTGTATTTCATTTACTATAAAACCTTAGTCAAGAACAACCTTAATAAATTTTGTTTTTCTTCTTCTTCTTCATTAGCGCTACAGCCCTTGGTGAGCTTTGGCTTCTTCAACAATCTTCCTCCACACTTCTCGGTTATTTGCTGCTCTTTTCCACCCCCGGGCTCCTATATTGGTGACATCCATTATTACCTCGTCGATCCATCTTCTTCTAGGTCTCCCTTTTCGCCTAACTGAATGTATCATACCTTTCATCATTTTCTTTGGAATTCTATCCTCTGCCATTCTCTCCAAGTGTCCTAGCCATCGTATTCGCCGTGATTTGACAAATTTTGCTATGTCCCTGCCTTGTATTAACTCTTGTAATTCGGCATTGTAGCGTATTCTCCAGCCTTGTTCCTCCCTTATTAGCCCACAGATTTTGCGTAGTATTTTCCGCTCAATGCTTCTTAGTGCATTTTTATCGTGTTCTGTCAACGTCCATACTTCTGAGCCGTATGTGATAACTGGGCGGACTAGGGAATTATATATTAGCAGTTTAGTTTTTCTTGTAACAAGGCTATTTTTGAAAAGCTGCATATTTGCAAAGTAAGCTCTGTTTCCTGCTTGTATTCTTTCCCTTATAGCCTTTCCAATACTGTTATCATTTGTTATTAGGGCTCCCAAGTTGTTAAAAGAGGATACTCCCCTCAAGCATTTCCCATTGATGTTTAGGTTTTTAGTGGTTCTTCTGGCCTCAGATTGTGACATTACCATATATTTTGTTTTGTTTTCATTTACTATGAGGCCAATTTTTAAGGCTTCTGTTTCCATTGCCCGGTATGTTTCTAGGAGTGTATTGGTATTTCTTCCTACTATAGTAATGTCATCAGCGTATGCACATATCTGGCTAGTTTTCATAAATATGGTGCCTCTTTTGTTGATTTTATTTATCACACTATGCAGGGCTATACTGAATAGGACAGTGGAGAGACTATCCCCCTGCTTCACACCTTTATTACAGTCAAAGCTTTCACTTGTTCTGCTAAGAACCTTTACTTTTGCTCTTGTCTCTGTCATTGTCATTCTGATTAATCTTATTAATTTAGCACATATACCAACTTCTTTCAGTACTCCGTACAGTTCTTGCCGATTTATGCTGTCAAAGGCTTGTTTGAAATCGATGAATAGGAAATGCACATCTATATCATATTCATAGAACTTTTCCGTCATTTGTCTTATCACAAATATTTGAACAGTTGTTTTGTTTTTAAGATTGATAAATTCGACCGCCAAGATAGTTTCTTTAGTAATGTGCGTGATTATTCGTTCACCTCATCGTCTCTGTATGTTTCGACTTTTTGTAAGACAAACGGTATCTGTTAACCTCACTTCCGCTATTCAGCGCGACTTCACGTTACGTTGCCATTATGTCTAGTGCGAACACACTGCCACTTTGGCGGGTTGGCTGCCAAGTAGTGTTAATACACAAAAAGTAAAAATAGATTGACGACACTTATCATTACTCCTCCGGCAGACCTTTGTATCCGACAAGTGGTGTGAGTCCTAGACCAATAGCTTGCTGACAGACATGGCTGGTTCGAAACCATTTTTCGTCACAAGCGACTAATCATTTGACATCCCCCGCCCCACTTCACATCCACCCTAACTCTCTCTCTTTCCTCGCACACGTTCATTCGTTGTTTTCGCTACTAATTGCACTTGGACGCCCGTGGTGCCTCCCCCCCCCCCCCCCCCTCTTCACGGCACCCCAAGGGGCCCTCCGTCCTGTATAGAAAACTTCGTTGAGGGGTATGGGGCATCTGGCATCCCTCTCAGCTTGCTGTCGCAAGCCGCGGCTTAAACCGACCCTACTCACAGTGAAAACTGAATCTTATTACACTGATTGTGAGCGAAACAGCTGAGCAGCTTGGCAGTTAAGCGGTGCACGTCCAAGTGCTCTTGGCAGTCATGTCTGCTACCTCCACCTGATAACGAGTAAATTTGCTTTTTATGAAATGTAACGTTCGGATTTTCTGACAAAGTCCTTCAAGAGCGTGGCACGGAGGGAGGAGAATGTTACTGCAAAAGAAAGCAACTGGTTGAAAACGTATCATATCAATTGCGAAACGCACATGGAACATCTGGAAAGACAGGGTCGAATTCCAGGAGCTTGATTTGAAAAAATGTCGTGTATGCTTCCGCGAGCAGGGCTGAGCGCCCATCAACGCTCTGTGTGAACCATGAACTGCTTACCGTGATGGAAGATTCCTCACAGAAATATGTAATTATGAATTTACAGTGAGCTGCAAACTTGAAATTTGCTGTCTTGAGAAAGTGCAATTTTGTAAATACATCACTTAGCAACCAAGCCGACCACTTGTCAGTGAAGTTCGCTTCCGTTTCATTACGTTGCGCTACGTCCAGTTTTAATCGATCTTCACACTACGCAACCTGCGCCACGCATCGAACGGTGCCTTGCAGGCGAAAATGTTCAATGGAACTCTACTTACAAGACGTTGATTGCTACAAGCACTTTCATTTTGTTCTTTTCACAATTGTGGCTACTTAAACTTTCAAATGGAAGTGTGAACTTGCTGTATGGTGCCAAATCGATTAATTTTCAGTAATGCAAGTCTGTCTCGTTGTCTTGGAGTAATTTGTGATTACATGAAAAACACGTTTTTGTTAAGGCAAACTACCCCGTAAACAATTCAATCCAATAATCCCTAACGGCTAACATCACAGTGCAAAACCGTTTGGTTGGCGTTCTTCGATAAGTGCGCTGAACTACAGAGGAAGCGGCTGAGGAGAGCCAGACACCCGTGGTCGTTACGCTCTAGCAGCAAAATAAGCGTTGACGCCAGCCGCATCGTACACTGGCGTCTGTAGTTCGTGTTACCGGCAACAGAGGGCACTGGCCGTCCTTCGCCGATAATCGTTGAACGGAAATACCGACACGGCCTTGCTTTCAGTGTACAAATAGCGCTCTCGTCTTCACAGCTGCATCTCGACAGTCGCCGTTATCTTCACGCGGCGCTCTTCATTCCGAGCTGTACGGAATTCTCCCGGGACTACGTTGCAAACAAACAAACAGCTGAAGACTGGCTTCCCTCGTTGCTTTACATCTCGGGCTGCCAAGGATTCAGACGCCTCCGCAGGTTAGACATTTCACGAAACAAAAAGATGCCTACATGCTCCGGGTCCGTAATTGTTCTGAAAGCGAGTGACAAATAAAAACCGCTTGATCAATTAATATTATTTTTGTGACAGTCTGAATGCGTACGTAGGCTTAACAATTATTCGTTGCTATAGAAACACTGCCGATAGGTCATGGGCACAAAACAGTAACAACCGTTACTGCCTTTTAGCTTATTTGAAATGGGAAAAAATACCACATTGATTGTGGGATAGAGCTATGTATTATTGTTAATTCTGATACTAGTTTGAACAAATGACAGTAGTTAAATGAACACTTGTGCAACAAAAAGAAAGCCTTGGCTGTGGTAAAATATTACGTAAATCTACTGCTTTTTGCGTAAATAAAAAATATGTGTAACTTTAAAACGTATCTTTAGTATTCATAGAATTGCCAGCTCAGGAGCATGTTTTCGCTGCAAGCGATACACCGCGAAGCTCAGAATTCAATCCACTGCTTTCACTTGTAATTATTTTCATTTTCCAATATGGAATTTCTGTTGGTGGATATTCACTTACGGACTATAACTAGCATAGTGCGACTTGAAATCGAAGCAATACATTTACGTACAATATCATTTTGACTTCTCTTTTATCATTATTAGTTCGGCAGGTGTTGTCTTGAATTGTAAACGTCAGACTGCCGCGACGCTTTTCTTTCGTGTGAGGTCATAGTTTTGAAATGGGTCTTGTATTTCGAAAATGTAAAAGAAAGGCAGGTCAATCATTTTATCACGGATTAAACTTAGGATAAATGCCGGGGCATAGGCCTACGAAATGAATAAATCCATTCACAGTTGTCATAATATTCCTTTACCCGGATTTCGCCACAACTGTCGCATATACCAACACTTTGCAACGCAAATGAAGGATTTTTGAGTGGCAACTTGAAAATGTGTAACTAATTCAATGCTGCTGAATCAGCTAATTTCCAGTAGCAAGCCTTATATGTTTTCTCATTTAACTTATGCAACTGACTTTTAAATCATACAGGCATTTTCTTTGCGCTTGGCTCTTAATTTAATCAAAACTAGTGTAAATTTTCAAAAATTGTTGATAAACCAAGCTATTAGTGAAACACGTTCTTCCCGATCTCCGTAAAAAGACTTCTAATAATTGTTTTTATGACATTCTTTGGCAGCGAAAAATCGTCTATGAAACACACAAGATAATTATTACAATTATGGAAATGGAGTTTGGTTTGAAATGAGAAAGAGTACACTTAATTTCATATCATAAATGGGAAACGACCACACAGCGACCTCTGCGGTACTAACAGTTACTGTTTCTATAGCCAGATCACAAGGTTTCTGTCTCCAGCTACATATTGACCACATTTCCGTATCCATATTACTGTCCACATTTTTTACAGTTGATCAGAAATTTTTGTGATAAGTAAATCCTTTGTCCAACATAGACGCCCATCGTCATATACTCAGTGTCTTGAGCACCTTCGATGCATTTGATAGGGGAAATAATAAAGAAAAAATGCGTCCTTTGGTGGACGTGAATCAACACCTGGCAACGAATACATGTTATCAAAATATAGTGGGATCTAAACATACAAAATCACTTGTTATAAGCAGTAAGTCCGGTGTTTATGTAACCAAAAACAGTCCTTTTTCTGTTATTCCCTACACCTGTGGAACGAGCGGTCTTTGTAGAACTTTTTTCCAGCCATATTACAGCAATTTGGGAATGAAGCAAACGAGGTAGCAATAAAAGACATTTGTAATCCTTTCCAGTTCCAGTATTTGCTCAGTCACCAAAGGAAATCTCCCGACTGCCTTGTCTATTACTGAAAGCAAAAATAAAATGAAAGAAGTGTGTGATTATGCTTTGATACAGATGTATGTGGTCGAGATATGCTACATAGGCGCCTAAGAGAAGCATGAAAGAATCCCTCCATAAATTTACCGCTCTTGACAGCTTTATGCTATCGGATCTAGGATCCTCAGAGTTAGAAGGCGATGAAGCACCTGGAATCAGAGTCGTATCGTGCAGATACTGCGCCCCCGACTGAACTCCCAAAACTGGACAACTCTCTTCCACTCCTCGTCCCCCACCCTTCAGAAATTTTGTTAAGCAAATTTAACAATTCATAATTTTGTGAGTAGGTTTAACAAAAATGAAGCACAACGAAATCGATTTTCCTACGAGATTTGATACGCGAACTACACGTGTTAACGTTTAGCGAAGTGATGCGCAAGGAACACGGATTTGCGGGTATTCGCATTAGAATAACAAGAAGACGCCTAACACGTAAGTAAGGCCTACTTTCAGTTGTCTTAAGACACCAAGTACTTGAACAATGCAGTCGATGACCAGTGACATCGCATCCGTGTGTTTCTACAAGATTTCAACGTAGATAAACAGAGTACAGTTGCCTGTAAGCATAACAACTAACAATTCCTGTAATGTTATTAATTATCCACAGGAGTCTCATTCCTGAATTATTTTTTATTTACACAGAAACATGATCAACTAAAACTTGGGACCAGCGGAGGTACACTGTGATATACAAATGATTGGCTTTTCAGAGCATTCACACAAGGTTGGCGCCGGTGGCTACACCTACAACGTGCTGACATGAGGAAAGTTTCCAACCGATTTCTCATACACAAACAGCAGTTGACCGACGTTGGCTGGTGAAACGTTGTTGTGATGCCTTGTGTAAGGAGGAGAAATGCGTACCATCTCGTTTCCGACTTTGATAAAGTTCGGATTGCAGCCAATCGCGATTGCGGTTCATCGTATCGCGAGGTTGCTGCTCGCGTTGGTCGAGATCCAATGGCTGTTGGCAGAATATGGAATCGGTCGGTACAGGAGGATAATACGGAACGCCGTGCTGGACCCCAAAGGCCTCGTATCACTAGCAGTCGAGATGACAGGCGTCTTATCCGCATGGCTGTAAGGGATCGTGCAGCCACGTCTCGATCCCTGAGTCAACAGATGGGGACGTTTGCAAGACAACAACCATCTGCACGAACAGTTCGTCGACGTTTGCAGCAGTATGGACTATCGGCTCGGAGACCATGGCTGCGCTTACCGTTGAGGCTGCATCACAGACAGGAGCGTCTGCGATGGTGTACTCAACGACGAACCTGGGTGCACGAATGGCAAAACGTCATTTTTTCGGATGAATCCAGGTTCTGTTCACAGCATCATGATGATCGCATCCGTGTTTGGCAACATCGCTGTGAACGCACATTGGAAGCGTGTATTCGTCATTGCCATACTGGCGCATTACCCGGCGTGATGGTATGGGGTGCCACTGGTTACACGTCTCGGTCACCTTTTGTTCGCATTGACGGCACTTTGAACAGTGGACGTTACATTTCAGATGTGTTACGACCCGTGGCTCTACCCTTCATTCGATTCCTGCGGAACCCTACATTTCAGCAGAATAATGCACGACCGCATGTTGCAGGTCCTGTACGGGCCTTTCTGGATACAGAAAATGTTCGACTGCTGCCATGGCCAGCACATTCTCCAGATCTCTCACCAATTGAAAACGTCTCGTCAATAGTGACCGAGCGACTGGCTCGTCACAATACGCCAGACACTACTCTTGAGGAGCTGTGGTATCGTGTTGAAGCTGCATGGGCAGCTGTACCTGTACACGCCATCCAAGCTCTGTCTGACTCAATGCCCAGGCGTATCAAGTCCGTTATTACGGCCAGAGGTGGTTGTTCTGGGTACTGATTTTTCAAGATCTATGCACTCAATTGCATGAAAATGTAATCACATGTCAGTTCTAGTATAATTTATTGGTCCAAAGAATACCCGTTTATCATCTGTATTTCTTGTTGGTGTAGCAATTTTAATGGCCATTATGCACCGCTCCACTGTTTCTGCTTGCCTTCCTCCACCGTCGCGTGTCGCTCCAGTTCTTAATTGGCAGAAATCGGCAAAAACCGAAAGTCTTCCAAAAATGGCTCTGAGCACTACGGGACTTAACATCTATGGTCATCAGTCCCCTAGAACTTAGAACTACTTAAACCTAACTGACCTAAGGACATCACACACATCCATGCCCGAGGCAGGATTCGAACCTGCGGCCGTAGCAGTCGCGCGGCTCCGGACTGAGCGCCTAGAACCGCTAGACCACCGCGGCCGGCCCCGGAAGCCTTCGGTCAAGTATCATATTTGCTTTAGCATCTGCTCGCTGACCTTTAAGCAACTAAATATACTGTAGCGAACTCCATTGTTTTAACGTGAGCGAGCTTTGGAAGGCGGCAGCTATGGGAGCCGAGAGAGCCGTGCTACCACACAAACCGTGTCAGCTTTGCACGCATGTACTGTAGTAGTCGATTTTTATGGTGCTACTTGGACGAAATGTCGCTGCAGAAATGACTCTGTGACAACAACGTGCGTTTACAATCGCAAGTCGGGGGAAAGTTTTCTTCTCATAGGTAGAAGACACTAACACAAGGGGTAGAAGATCTCACTTACTTCTCCCAGTTAATTCTTAAATCGTCTTTTTTTCTGGTGAGTTTTTTGCGCCGGTGTCGGATGCCTATCTCGCTACAGTCCTGCCTGGATTGAAGTATCTTTCACTGAGACAAACAGTACTGATTCAGAACAAGGCGATTGTGTACCTAAACACAGTACTATGAATCGAGTAACCAGCCTTCCGCATTTGATTCCTTACCAATGCCTGCCAGAGAACACATTCATATAAGGTGCAGAGGAATTTTTTTCGTTTTACTGAGGACTTGTTGGAAGGCAGAAACGAATTTCAAGAGTGGGATTAAAATTCGAAGTTGTAACATCCCCTTAGAAAAATTAAGAATGACAGTGCTGGTAAACCTCTACGTTATTTGATTTTCAAACAGCTGAGCAAAACTGAACGTACTCAGACATTTCTCTCTTTACTTATTCTGATCAACACTAAGCTGACACACAATATTTTTAGCGCAACGCAATCTGACTTTCAATAATCCCTACAAAAGACTGGCCCTGACTAATACCTGTACCTTCCATGAATCACTTACCTCACAAAAATGTTCGTTACCCGAACTATTGCAATACAGCGGGCGCCAATACTGCCAGCTAAGTAAACGATACTAACTACTGAAGGCAGATCGTCCGCTCTCAAAATTCTGCCATCTCTCTCCCCACATCCACCACTGCTGGCGGCTGACCTCCGACTGCACAAAGCTGCGCGCTGTTCACATCCAACTGCCCACCACTACAATAGCAAATATTCCAACAATGCAAACCAACCACAGACCGCACACAGCACAGTCAGTGATTTTCATACAGAGCGCTATGTGGCGTTACCAACATAAAAAACAAAACAGTCTTCTTACAAGGTGAAAGGATATCAATGATAAGATCCGCTGATGACATTGCTATCCTCAGTGAAAGTGAAGAAGAATTGCAGGATCTATAGAATGGACTGAACAGTCTACGGAGAACAGAATATGGACTAAGAGTAAACAAAGAAAGGCGAAAGTAATGAGACTTAGCAGAAATTAGAACAGCGAGAAATTTAACACCATCATGAGTTGTCACGAAGTAGATGAAGTTAAGGAATTCTACTACTTAGGCAGCAAAATAACCAATGACGGATGGAGCAAGTAGGACGTAAAAAGCGGACTAGAACTGGCAAAAAGGGAATTCCTGGCCAAGAGAAATCTACTAGCACCAAACATAGGCCTTAATTAGAGGAAGAAATTTCTGAGGATGTGCGTTTGGACCGCAGCATTGTATAGTGAAACATGGAATGTGGGAAACCGAAACAGAGGAGAACTTAAGCATTTGAGATGTGATGCCACAGAAGCATGTTGAAGGTAAGGCGTGAAGAGGTTCTATGCAGAATCGAAAGTAATTATGGAAAACACTGGCAAGAAGAAGAGAAAGAATGATAGGACATCTGTTAAGACTTCAGGGAGTGACTTCCTGGTACTAGAGGAAGCAATGGAGGGTAAAAACTGTGAAGGAAGATAGATTGGAATACATGCAGCAAATTATTTTATACAAAAATATTGAACTTCATGCGTTTCGCCTTCCTTTGCGCACTCACTTACCTTCCCTCACAAGGATCCATTACCAGTCCATCAAATTCCCGCATCTCCTCCCTCACACTGAACTCTTCCGTACAATCTACAGCATCTGCAAGCTCAACTCCAGTTCTATTGTCTCACTCTAATTCCCAATACTGGTAAGCTGCCACGCCGCTACAGAGACAGTCCACCAGCCCTACATCTACATACGCACTCTCACAGCCTCTCCCAACAAAATTTCAACCGCTTGCTCTCACAGACATTGAAATCCGCTCCCATATGTTTCCAGTCCAACATCTATGGCATTTCCCCACGTATGCCAACCCATCATGGATCCACCCTACCCTTTTCGTCGCCATCTTTCCCTACAGTTTTTCTCCTACTTATTGTTGTGGATCTATACGCACCTCAAACTACTACTCTGTTTCTCTCTACCCAACACGTACCCCAACACCTCTATAGATAGTATCAAGCAGACCTCTATATTTATATCCATACCCTACTAAATACCTAATGTTTTTACATTACAAAGACAATTTTTTTCTCAGTGCAGGACATTTTGGTGAAGTGCAGTGATCCTTTTCCGATATTATCGATTCTTCACGTTTTGTGTCTGTTCTTATTGACTTTATTTTGCCTTTTGCTTTTTCCTGATTTAATTATAAAAAGACAATCAAGTCTATTTTTGTTTTCGTCTTGTTTGTGTAATAAACCTTTTGGCTGCAGAGTGGGTTGATTGTATCGTTAGCAGTCCATCCCCGTCCTTACGACATGGAGGTGACATGACAACAATCACGAAAAGATAAACAGAAGGTATCACACGAAGTGTCAGATGTTCTTGAAATTCTGTACAGATCACCACCTAGTTGTAATAGGTCACCTACACCTCTACCCTCGATGTTATCGTGCAAAGAGTATATACTCAGCAACTTGCTGAAGTACTTAGTAAATTGACAGGATGGAGGATGGGCATAATTTTGAGGATGAAGTTCTGACATACCAGGCATGATTCTATTGGGACTGTTAAAATATCAATAATTCCAACACATACTCCTGAATTTGTTTCTTAGTAGTCAAGAGGAAGGCGAGGGGCTGATAACAGAATCCACTCTTCAGCTTGATCTCTACACTCCTGAGATAAAGAAACTTCACAAGAAATTTTTCCTTTTCATATTTTCCAGCAAACTAATACACAACCACGCCGAAAATGCAAATGATTTTTTTATAATTCACTAAGGCGTAAATGGAGCTTCACAAGTCTGGACCTCAGGTATCACTTTACTAGTCTTTGCTTTGTATTTACTTTTCTCTTTCTCTAAAAAGAACATTTTATTCAGCAATATATATATTTTATTTGAAACGGTAAACTGTATTTGCTAATGCACACAGAAACTAGAATTCTTACTGTTAATATTTTGAATTACAGATTTTGTTTTTGTTGATGCATTTATACAACTTAATAAATGCACGGAAAAAATAATCGTACAATAATTTCTGGTGATCAATAATTTGCTACCGCCAATAAATAAATCTTTATGTTTTGCGACAAGTTTCAAAACAATTATTTTTGACAATACATATATACATTCCACATTTGATGCACATATTTGTTATCTCGGAATTGCGTTTCCTGCATCTTAAGGCATTCCTCCCCTCGACAAATTTTGGTATTTGGCCAACATTGTAATACCTAACTTCTGAAACGTGTGGCAACATATCTCATCTTAACGTTCTTATTGTACACCTGTCAGTTTCATCAAGCTCAGCAGAACAATCTTCAGTCAAAAACGAGAATTCATCTTCTTCCCATTCAGGTAATTCCGCATAGCTGTCGTCAAGGAGATCTTCCAATCGCTCGTCAGTTAATATTTCATGCGTTTCTGTAGAATGTAGTTATTTCAGTGTTGCACTATCGAAGACCAAATTGAAATTAGCAAATGTGCATTATGACTTGAGGTCCACGTCCAGAAAATTGGTTATCTCATAGTAACGAACAAAATGTATACAAATCTGAACTAATTCTCAATATCTAGAATAGTTAGCGAATGTCAGGTAAAAAGACAGATTCTTAGACTAAAATTTAGGCATAATAATTATTTACATACATTTCAGATTTGCAGACGTAACCATTGTCTGCGTACGACCAGCTATAATGCTGGTTATGAAACCAAGAACTAGAAAGTACACACTCATGGAACATATGTCCAAAAACGGGAAAATAAGCTTATTTACGGAGAAAAAAATGAATGAAGGTCCACTTGTGTGAACCGAGAGAACGAAAAGGATATAGGTATTGCGTGCAATACAACTGGAGATAATACAAAAGGATGCAATAAACGCAAGTTGCAGCAACTGAATAATCTTGATGTGGTGATGGAATTGGCGTTGTAATGGTGCTGATGTTGGAGGCGAGTTAATCCGACTGGAAGTCGTCTTCAGTGGATCGATTAACAGCTCTGGTATAAAAACTGGGATGGAATGGAATGTGAGAGGGAACGAGAGGTGACATATAGGTGGGAGCCTACAGTGAGAGGCTAAGTTGAAGAAGCCAGTTTTTCATGTACAGCGACTGTTGGGGTAATGCCATAGGATCTGGCAGTCTAATGGTGGGGAGTGAGAGCAGGGACAAGGGTGTGTAGACGGGGAGAAAGTGAAATTGCGAGTAGTTCTGGGAGTATGTTGCTGTTGCATTGAGATGAAATACGGACGGGATGGCAGTGTAACTTCTAACAGGATATGGGGTCACTCAAATGAATAAATGCTTTGGAGAACAGTGCTGACGGGACGAATTATTTCTTTGGTGGAGGGTGCGAGACTTAAGAAATTGTTTGGGTGGAGATCCTCAATGATTTTCTACAATGTTTGCATTCCTAAGCCCGCTCCTGTGTACTGTAACAGGCTTCAGACGTTAAGTTGCAAACAATTCGCGTCTTCAAAGAAGAAGAGAAGATTTTTATTTTTTCGGTTTGGTGCCTGCTGCTTCTTCACGGTCGTTTTTGAAAATTCAATCTGAAATAATGACAAGCTCGGCACACAGCACAATGCAGGTCAGGAGCCGGCAAAGACTGTGCTGCACGGCGTGTGCAACATCGCACACGCCCGCGGCCGTAGAATTCACGATTCCCGTAAAGAGTCAGGAGGTGGGGAAACTAATGGTTCAAATGGCTCTGAGAACTATGGGACTTAACCTCTGAGGTCATCAGTCCCCTAGAACTTAGAACTACTTAAACCTAACTAACCTAAGGACATCACACACATCCATGCCCGAAGCAGGATTCGAACCTGCGACCGTAGCAGTCGCGCGGTTCCGGACTGAAGCGCCTAGAACCGCTCGGCCACCGCGGCCGGCGGAAACTAATGGCAGCAACGTACTACTTGCAGTGTTTTTGTTCCTATTAGTAACCCTGAACGACGATTCATTTGGACAGTCTTACGCTATCGATCGTGCTTGCAAGCAGTGTTTACCAGCTCAAAATACACAGTGCACTTCGAACTCTTGTGCGCAGAGGTCATACAACGAGTGAGAAAGTGGAGTGCGTAACCGTTTTTAACGACGTTAAATGATTAGTAGGCAATTTCTTGAAGCATATACACTGTCCGATTAGAAGTATGTGGACCCCTATTAGTGGATATTAATGTGTGGTGTGTCCACCATCTTCTTTGTGACAGCTTGACATTTTAACTTATCTCAAATGTGTTCCATTGAGTTCAGGTGGGGACTCTGAGAAGACCAGTCCATTCCAGGACTACTATTGTCTACAAACCATTGCCTCACAGATGCTGCGTTGTGACAGGGTGCATTCTTACACTGACACATCATTCATCGTCTCCGACTGTTCGTCTACTGCACGCTCTGTACAATGCTGTAACATGGGTTCACATCCTTCCGCATTTAGCTTGTTGTTAAGCACAATAGAGGAACCCCAACCTAACCACGAAAACACACCCATACCTTAACACCATCTCCCCCGCACTTCACTGTTGACACTACACACTACACCACATTACACTGCACTACACTACACTACAGACTATGCCAAAGCCAAACCATTCTATCGGATTGCCACAGAGTATACCGTGATTCACCATTTCAAATCAGTCGCCAGTCGTCTAGGAGGCGTAGATCTTTACACCACCGCAAGCGTCACTTGGTATTGATTACAGAAATGTAAGAAATGTATGGCTTATGGATAACTGCTCCACCACTATACGCTATGCTTTTTAATTCCCAATGCACAGTCATTGTCCTAGCTGGACTTCTGCTGTCACTTCGGAACTAACGAATATTAGGTCTGTCTCGTCTTCGTTTAGCTATGGTTACTCTTTCCACGGTTCCCCTTCACAATCACAGCACCAATACTCGACATGAGTACATGTAGAAAGATCGAAACACCCCTTATGGATTTGTTTATGACCTCCATGTTCGAAGCCACTGTCCTCCCCTGACAGACCCACTCAGCTGTTACGGCTTCTCCGCTGACAACACAGTACTCTCTCTGTTTCCTTTTATACCGGCAGGGCCCACATTATATAGAGGTGTCCAGGTACTTTTGGACAGTAATGTATTACACAAACTGTCACACTAAACTCGCATTTGGTAGCACGGAGATTTAAATCCGTTTCTAGCCGTCCAGATTTAGGTTCTTCATAGTCCATCAAAATCGACTGAGGCAAATGCCGTCAAGGCTTCTATGAAAATTACACGTCCGATTTCGTTCCCCAGCCAACCTCCACCAAGCTTATACTCCCTCTGTAATGATCTTATCTACGAAGCGACGTTAATCTTCCTTCCTTATACATCTACAGCTACATAAACACTCCGAATACCATCTTACGATGGTTGTCGAAGAATACCCCGTGTCACTACCAGTCATTTCCTTTCCTGTTCCACTCGTAAATAGAGCGAGGGAAATACGACTGTCTATAAACATCAGTATGAACCCTAATTTCCCGTATTTTCGTGGTGCTTCTGCGAAATATATGTTGGCGGTAGTAGCCAGCTTCTAATGCCGGTTCACTAAACTTTCGCATTACTGTTCCTCGTAAAGAACTTCGCCTACCCTCCAGGTATTCCCATCTGAGTTCTCGAAATATCCGCGCAGCACCTGCATGCTGATCAAAAAAATGCAAATGAGTGTGAAATCTTATGGGATTTAGCTGCTGAGGTCATCAGTCCCTACGCTTACACACTACTTACCCTAAATTATCCTAAGGAAAAACACACACACACACCCATGCCCGAGGGAGGACTCGAACCTAAGCCGGGACCACATGCTGATCGAACCTACCGGTAAGAAATCTAGCAGCCCGCCTCTGAATTGCTTCGATATCTTCTTTTAATCCGACCTGGTACGGTTAACAAACCAAAGAAGACCATTCGTCTTCCCTACCACAATCCCCATATGCTCGTTTGATTTTATATCACACTGTAACGTTACGCTCAGATATTTAAACGACGTGACTGTGTCAAGCAGAACACAACTAATACTGTATTCTAAGATTACGTGTTTTTTCTTACTACTCATCTGCATTAACGTACATTTTTCTACATTCAGAGCTAGCTGCCATTCATCAGACCAACTAGAAATTTTGCCTAGGTCATCTTGTATCCTCCTACAGTCGCTTAACTTCGACGCCTTACCGTACACCACAGCATCATCAGCAAACGATCGCAGAGTGCCGTCCATCCTCTCCGCCGGATCATTTACGTATACAGAAAATAACGGCGGTCCTATCACTCTTCCCTGGGGCACAGCTGACGATACCCTTGTCTCTGATCAACACTCGCCGTCGAGGACGAAATACTGGGTTCGTTTACTTACAAAGTCTTAGAGTCACTCACATAGCTGGGAACCTATTCCGTATACTCGTATCTTCGTTAATAATCTGCTGTGGGGCACCGTATCGAAATTTAGAAATATGCAATCTGCCTGTTACCCTTCATCCATAGCTCACAGTATATCAAGTGAGAAAAAGGCAAGCTGAATTTCGCATGATCGATGATTTCTAAAAACTTGCTGATTCGTGGACATAAGCTTTTCGGTCTCTAGGAAATTTATTGTATTCGAACTCAGAATATGTTCTAAAATTCTGCAGCAAACCGATATCATAGACACTGGTCTGTAATTTTGTGGATCCGTTCTTTCAGATTACTTATATACAGCAATGTCAAGTGATAGATGCGAAAGGTAGCATTGCCACGTAAAGGAAATAACTAGCTTCATTTCATTGTTTGGATACTGCGAAATTACACTCTTCAGGACACAAATTATCTTGGCCTAGACAAACGAAGGCAATATTGTGTAAAGTAAGAGGAACTGGTGTCGGGAATCATGTCTTTCGTTAAACAGCGAACTTCCGCTCTGCAAGTAACGGCAGAACTAAAGCAATTAAGTTAAATAAACAACCTTCACCAAACAGCCAGAAGAGTGTTTCGTCGGCTTACTGTTTGGGATGGGACCATATTCTTGATCATCTTCATTACTGGGCGTAAAGCTGTACTGTCAAAGTCGATGCATAAGAAACACGTTACTGAGGTGCTCCAATAAGTACGTTTTTACTTTTGTCCTTTGTAGGCTATAGCTGATAGTCTTGACAAAAAAATCATCCTACCATATTTTGCATAGGTCCACCCAACGTCTTGATACTTGGTGCTACGCATCGCTAGTGTTTATTTACCAACTGGTTTTAATTAAAGTACAGCTACTCTCGGACGTCTAGCGTGGCCTGTAATAATCATCTGGCAGCGAAACTTGGTAGATATGCTAATGCGTTAATGCGGAATCTATTTACGCTAGAAAACTAATTAGTGCCAGTTGCGACAAATAGGTGCAAATCTGAAACTTTTATCTGAAGAGCAGCAGTCACAGTACTCCATCGAGAGAGGATCGCCGAGTGAAACGTCGGAGGAGAGGCCCGGTATCATTAAATAGTTTAAAGAAGACGAGCCGGCCGCAGTGGCCGAGCGGTTCTAGGCGCTTCAGTCCGGAACCGTGCGACTGCTACGGTCGCAGGTTCGAATCCTGCCTCGGGCGGGGCTGTGGGTGATGTCCTTAGGTTAGTTAGGTTTAAGTAGTTCTAAGTTCTAGGGGACTGATGACCTCAGATGTTAAGTCCCATAGTGCTCAGAGCCATTTGAAGCCATTGAAGAAGACGATAATGAAATTCAAAAACACAGGGGAGCTTGGTGTGGCACCTGGAAGAGGAAGGTGTCCTGTCGCAGTGGAAGTTATTAACGAGGTTGCTGCTTCTGCAACTGTCCATGTAACACATGCCCCGGGTAGTGCTAGAGCTCGTCCAGTATCGCTAGAATTATCCATTTGCAGTCTATTTTACACTGATACCCGTAAAAGATCCAGACTGCGCAGCAACTAAAACTTCACGTAGCAACCTCCTGAATTCTCTCTTCGGTTTCTGGCTCGGATGGAAGTTGATGACATGAGGTCGGGCAATATAATGCAGTGACGAGGCAAATTTTACACTACAGGATGCAGGGAATATACAGAACTACCAAGTTGGGGTACTGTTAAACCGCGTGTTGTACACGAAGAGCCATTCCAAACGCCGTATGTGAATGTGTGGTGTGGATCCACAATCACCTTTACTCGCACTCCGTTCTTCACTGAAAAAAAAAATTACACCCATGGAGCCTGTTAGGTGTACAGCGACGCCTGTACATTATCGGGAGTTCCTCGTCAGCATGTGATCCTGCTTTGGAAGAGCGCAACTCAGTTAAAACCACTGTTCTCAGGCAAACTGGGGCAACACCTCATGTCGCTCGTCCAGTGAATGATCTGCTTCAAGCAACCATCCACGGACGCCTTATCTGCTTAGGTTTTCCACATGCATGGCCTGCAAGATGACCTGATCTATGTGACTTTTGGCTCTGGGGGCGTCTAAAAGAACGCGTTTACCAGGGACACGTTCGGTCTCTAACTGATCTGAAGGCCAGTACACAGGACCACATTGCTCAGATTCCATCGGAACTGCTGATCACGTCGTTTTACGGGTGCAGAATCTTGTCAACGTCTTCGATGCTCATATTGAACAAACTGTTTAAATGCTGGTTAATAATAAAATCAACAAAATGCGTTTCTCACTTGTTTGACCTCTTCTGCTCACCTCCTATTCTTCATCCGTTACGTACGGACACCGTTTCTTGCATTAACAGCTCCAGGTTTGCACCTGGTGGCCAAAACTGGGACTAATTTTTTTCTAGCGTAACTCGGTCCCGCATTAACGCATTAGAATATCTGCCAAATTTTGCTGCCATACGATAATTGTAACCCACCCAGTAAATACACACTAGCGATCCACGCCGGCTTCGGATGGGTAGCGCTAAGTATCTACTGTCGTACGACTTGTTTATAATGCTTCAAGCATAACTACTGCTAAGTGATTGCTCAGCATTGCGACGTTGCGCCTCTCTCCCATTCAGGAAACGAGCAGCAGTACATTCATACACGAGGTGAGGGTCGGCCAAGTCTTCATAAATAAACCTTATTTCCGAAGAAGTCATAGTGCTCAACGTCGACATTTGAATTTTCGTGCAGATATTTTCACTGGAGTAAACACAGTGGGTGAGTCAGCTTTCCTTGTACCGATGTCATTTTACGCAACTCGCAGTGTTATAGCTGGTCTTCAAAAACCACGAACGAGATTTTCATTTTCTCTCGCTCGCCATGCGCAAACTATTAGTTCTGCAGAAAAAATGAAGAGGATCATTTTGTAGGAAGTTCTCGCTTCCCGCGCCCGGATTCCCGGGTTCGATTCGCGGCGGGGTCAGGGATTTTCTCTGCCTCGTGATGACTGGATGTTGTGTGATGTCCTTAGGTTAGTTAGGTTTAAGTAGTTCTAAGTTCTAGGGGACTGATGACCATACATGTTAAGTCCCATATTGCTCAGAGCCATTTGAACCATTTTTGTTTCATTAACATTACTAATTTAATTATGCCCGTGAGGAAAATGAAAGAAGACCACTTTTCTAAACCTTGCGCTGAAACTAATTACGTTGAAAAATCAATCCAGACTTAAACCTGGCAAGCATAGTAGTTTCGTACTCAGAAGGCCTCACGAATATTGTTTACTTTATGCTGTTAAAATTCACGAAACTATTAGGTAAACTTTACACAAACGTCAGTTTTACAATTTTTAAGTGCTCGACTAAGCCGGTGGCATAATAAGAACAGTCAATGAAGACCAAAAAAGGCCAACGTGGGAAATAGTTCGTGTAATCGCAAATTTTTGTGCAGTGGTAGGAGGGAGTGTAATGAACATCGTGCTACATATTCCGACCGGTGAGGACTGAGTATGGAAGTGAAGGGTGCGTTTGAAGATAACTTTTGTACGTTTTTCTCGTACAAATCGAAAATTACGCCCTCTGGCGAAAACGTATTCCAGCACAAAATTTAACTACATAAAATTTTCTATAAAAAAATTCATTTTTTTCTGTCGGAATAACAGCGCGCGCGTAGCGAACGAGAGAACATGAAAATCACGGGCGCTGTTTTTGAAGTCCAGATGTAACATTGCGTGTTGTATGAAACGACATCGCTAGCGGCAGCTGACTCCTCCTGTATAAAGATAGTAAGAAATCAAAGGAAATGCAATGGCTCTAAAATGAGCCATCGGGGACCACACGTCCATTACACAAAAATGGTCGGAAACATCCCTGAGCAGAGCAGCCTACCCAGTTTTGTCGGTGGAGTACTAAGTAGTTCACCCTGCAGAACAACTCTGACGAAATTAATGCTACGTTATTTACGTTTAAACTGCTTGCTTCAACAAATGAATGTGCAGTGTAGCGAAGGAAGTCTTCAGATCTTTTCCGCACAGACCATGAGCTAGTCACGCACCTTCTGGGACGGCGGCGTTCTCTGTCCCTTCCTGTTTGGCGGTGGGGGCAGAACCTCTTCACGCGCCGCGGCTGCCAGTACAAACAGAGAGAGCCGTAGCCAGAGGAAGCTGCTTCCGGCGAGCCCTGCTTGACGTCAAGGAACTTGCGTGCCTCCGAGAGTGTTCAGCGCTCTCCCACGCTCTTCTAACCACAAGATAGCAGTCTGTGTGCCGTCGCCGGTCTCTTCAGTTCTCTTGTTCTCGGTACCAGCAGTCGTTTCTTCGAAAACCACTCTTCTCCTAAAGCAGGTGTTGGAGTCCTGCAGTTTCTCCAGCCATCAAGCTAGTCCCTTCCATGAAATGTACTTGTAAACTACCATATCGCGCCGCGGAAAGAACAGACAACTCAGTAAAGCAGGACTTCAGAAAAATCGACTTAAAGAATTCTGTGAAACTTATGTTGAAGTACATCTACGTCCATAATCCGCAAGCGACCCGACGGTGTGTGGCGGAGGGTACTTTGAGTACCTATTTCGGTTGTCCCTTCTATTCCAGTCTCGTATTGTTCGCGGAAAGAAAGATTGTCGGTATGCCTCTGTGTGGGCTCTAATCTCCTTGATTTTATCCCCATGGTCTCTTCGAGAGATATATGTATGAGGGAGCAATATACTGCTTGACTCCTCGGTGAAGGTATGTTCTCGAAACTTCAACAAAAGCCCATACCGAGCTACTGAGCGTCTCTCTTGCAGGGTCTTCCACTGGAGTTTATTTATCATCTCCGTAACGCTTTCGCGATTACTAAATGATCCTGTAACGAAGTGCGCTGCTCTCCGTTGGATCTTCTCTATCTCTTCTATCAACCCTATCTGGTACGGATCCCACACTGGTGAGCAATATTCAAGCAGTGGGCGAACAAGTGTACTGTAACCTAGTTTCTTTGTTTTCGGATTGCATTTCCTTAGGATTCTTCCAATGAATCTCAGTCTGGCATCTGGTTTGACGACGATTAATTCGATATGGTCATTCCATTTTAGTTCACTCCTAATGCCTACTCCCAGATAATGTATGGAATTAATTGCTTCCAGTTGCTGACCTGCCATATCAGCTAAATGATAAAGGATCTTTCTTTCTATGTATTCGCAGCACATTACAAGTAGTATAAGCATCTTCTAAGTTTCAAGTAAGTAATTTTGCCAGTGAATTCCATTGTAGTGGACAACAATAATACGGGCAATCTGAAGTGTTATGATGTGATTATTAATTGATTCTTTCAGTTGTGTCACTTTTCTTACTTCTCTAGTAACATTTTTGTTTTTGTTATGACTTTTCACGTAATACTTTTGCCACTTTTCCACCCCAAATTATATATATATATATATATGTACTTGCTGTAATATAATTGTAATATAATACGACATTCGAACCTCTATCAGGCAAAATTAGTACATAAGTTAAAGTAGAAAAATGAAGAACAAGTCGAAATTGTAATATTAGAAAAATGCAAAATTGTAATTTATGGAAATAAATACAATTTAATAAGGAACATCAATTAGGTGCAATTTAAGGAACACAATTTACGAAAACATAGAATCGTAAGTGGACTTATGTAACGTGAGAAAGCTTTTCGCCGATCAGAGGGATTCGGTATGAACCTACTTTGTAGTAGAAATTTCCATTTGTTTTCTTGTACGCTGCAACGCACGAAATTTCGTAATATTTACAACAGCTGTAATCGTCAAAAAGTGTCTGTGCGTGCACGTCTGAAGGGCATTGTAAAGTGAAATACAGGCACTGTATAAACACGGATATTGTAATAATCAATTTTATTAAAAATTTCATTGAACTAATCTTACACATGAAAAGTTTCACTACTCACAATGTGCCGCACTTCTTGAACGACCTATGCACATCTGTCAGTAGCAACGCAGAAGTACCAAGCGATGTGGCGCAGTGGTTACCAAGCTAACCCCCATTCGGGAGGATGACGGTTCAAGCCCGCGTACGGCCATCCTAATTTAGTTTTTCTGCGATTTCCTCAACCCTTTCATGAGCCTTGGGAAACTTGCTTCCCACTACAATGAACTCGCTCCTAGTCCCGTGGGATTCACTGTTCCCACCTCTGTACGGTGTTACCACCTAGTGAACAGTATAGGGTACTCCTACTAATCGGAAGTTCCCGCCGTTTTTGCAGTACCTTCGCGCAGAGGCATTGTATATCTGAGAGAAGCCTTTAAGTGCTGTTTGTGTGACATTTTGTGAGTTTTCCCTCAAAGCTATAGTATAAGGTAAATAGTTTTGATTCACCCAAATTTATGAAGCAAAACGTAAAACTGGAACGAGAAGAGTTCCGGTTTTAAACAAAAGGAGCCATTTCTGCAGTAAAATGGATGGATAACCGTCCAGTCACTTTCCTGTCCTCAATTCATGACCGATGAGAAACAGCCACAGTGAAAAGGAAAAAACAAGGATGGTACTAGTACAGATTTCTTGTCCTGAAGTTGTGGCAGAATACAGCAAAATAATGGGTGGTGTCGATAAGTTTGATCAATTACGAGAAAGGTATGCAATTGGCAGACGCTCTGTAAAATGGTGGCACAGAATATTTTATTTCCTGGTGGACGTTGCTGCAGTGAACAGTTTTATCCTGTGGAAAATAAGTAAAAGAGAAAGTGGACAGCATGATCAGCTCACATACAGGATCCATCTAGCCAGACAATTGATCGCTGGCTTCTCATCCCAAAAAAGGCGTGGACAAAAACCTGTCTTTCTGGCAAAAAAGGATAAAGTACCTGAAGACTTTCGTCATGTGGCTGTAGGGGAGCATCAACCCATTTTAGGAGAAACCTACTGGACGTGCCGTCATTGTAGTACCAAAGCTGCGGAAAAGAGCACTCGCTGTGTTTGTACCTATTGTCAAGTACCACTTTGCATAGATCCATGTTTCAAAAAATTTCGTGGCAAGTAATTGTGAACAATCATTGTAACAAGAGAGGTAAATTTATCAAATAAATATGACATATATTGAAAAAGTTGTTTTTGTCATTTAACTCCGAGGAAGGGCAGTGGGAAGAATACTTCCCACCTTGTTGTGAGACCTCACTTTCGCAGTTGGAGCAAATTTGATATTCTGTATGATAAATATACCTATCTGTTAACTACTATCTGCTCTCCATCCATTAAAAAAAACTGCTCAATAATTTTGCCCACAAAAGGGTTAAATCACTTCAGGCAAATGCCGGGATGGTTTCTTCGAACGGGCACGGCCGACTTCCTTTCCTAATCCGATGGAACAGATGACCTCGCTGACGGCCCCTTCTCCCAGATCGACCAATGAATGCTGAAGCGAAGCTGTTCTTGCAGTGACGAATCATAAAGTAGTCTACAACCCAAATACTAACGCCGTGAAGCGGACAAATTGCGAGACAGAGATGATGTTTCTAGTGCACGTTGGCGCACTTCACACGTATTTTTTCAGTGACAAATACTAAAAATTGCAGTTTTTTGACATCTTTTTTCATGCCAGGGTACGATATAATGAGCCGGTATTCTAAGCTTACTTATTCATCTCCATTTCTCAGAATACAATTTGAAAACGGATTCTTTTAAATGTCTGAACACGGCTGTGATAGTTTCTAAGACTTTTTAGAAGATTCCTCAGAGAATCTAAAATCTACCAGATAGTCGATCGGACAGCTATTCGCTCTGTCCATCTATTCACTACAAACAATTTATAAATTGGAAAGATCATATAGAAAGTGTTGTTGTGGGGTGACATGCCAAAGACTGCGTTTTATTGGCAGAACATTTAGAAGATACAATGTTTCTACTAAAGAGACCGTCTACCCTACGCCCGTCAGTCATCTACTGAATGTTAGTGATCGGTATGGGATCCTTGCCAAATAAGACTGACGGACGACATCGCAAAAGTCCAAAGAAGATCAGCTCATTTTGTGTTATTGCGAATTATAGGAGGAAGTGACCTGGTTATGATACCCAAAAACAGAGGCGTTTTTCATTGTGGTAGCGAACTCCATGGTCTAAGGGTAGCGTCTTTGATTAATAATCGAAACGTCGGATTCGAACGCCGCCGCCGCTTAAAATTTGAATAAAATCAACAGCATTGGCGGCCGAAGACTTCCGGAGTAAGAAGTCACCCTCATTCTGTCAAAGACCTTATCAAAGAGTGCGGAGGAGCGTGCAGAACTTCAGGGTAATTCCTTGACCTTGAGGTGGAAAACTGCTCCTAAAGGCGGAAGAATCGGCAGTGGTCAACAGCATGAGAATGCAGAAGGCAATGGAAGCAACAGCATTAAAGTCACATGATTTGTATGCACAGAACATGTGGCTCGTAATTGAAAAAGTGCCATGATGATCTCTCCATTGGCAAAAGATACCGGAATACTTCCCCATTCGGATCTCCGGGAGGGGACTGCCAAGGGGGAGGTGACTATTAGAGGAAGATTGCATAACTAACGAAGGGATAACGTCTTACCAATCAGGGCGTGGAATGTCAGGAGCTTGAACCCTGTAGGGAAGCTAGAAAATCTGGAAAGGGAAATGCAAACAGTTGACCTAGATTTAGTTTCGGTCAGGAAAGTACAATGGAAAGAAGACAAGGATATCTGGTCAGATGAGTACAGGGTAATATCAACCGCAGATAAAAATGATAGAACGGGAGTAGGTTTCGTTATGAATGGGAGGGAGGGCGGAGAGTGTGTTATTGTGAACAGTTCAGTGACAGAGTTGTTCTCATTAGAATCGATAGTAAACCAACACCAACAACGACCGTTCAGGTACACATGCCGACATCGCAAGCAGAGCATGAAGGGATAGAGGAAGTATGAAGGTATTGAACGGGTAATGCCGTACGTAAAGGGAGATGGAAATGTAATAGTCATGGGGGACTGGAATACTTTTGAAGGGGGAAGAATAGAAGAAAGGGCTACGGAACAATATGAGCTTGTTACTAGAAATAAGAGAGGATGAAGACTAACTGAGTTCTGCAATAAATATCAGATAGTAATAGCGAATACTCTGTTCAAGAGTCATAAGAGGAGGAGGTATACTTGGAAAAGGCCGACAGATACGGTAAGATTCTAGCTACATTACATCATGGTCACATACTGGATTGTAACGCGTACCCAGCAGTAGATACAGGCTCAGGTCACAGGCTGAAGTTTAAGAGACTAATCAGGAAGAATCAATGTGGAAAGAAGTAGAATACGCAAGTACTAAGGAATGGATAGGTACGCTTGAAATTTTCTGGGGCTATAGATACTGCGATAAAGAATAACTCAGTAGGCAGTTGGGATGAAGAGGAATGGACATCTCTGAAAAGGACAATCACAGAAGCTGGAAAGAAAAACTATGCAAAAAGATGTGAACTGCGAAGAAACCTTGGGTGAGAGAAGAAATACTTCAGTTGATCGATGGAAGAATGAAATACAAAAATAATCAGAGAAATTCAGGAATACAGAAATACAAGTCACTGAGGAATGAAATAAATAGTAAGTTCAGGGAAGCTAAGATGAAGTGGCTGCATGAAAAGTGTTAAGAAATCGAAAAAGAAATGGCTGTCGGAAGGACTGACTCAGAATACAGAAAAGTCACGAGAGAGCGGATAAGTGGAAGGAGAACACCTAAGAACTCTGTGAGGAAGAAGATTTGTCTGATGTGATAGAAGAAGAAACAGGAGTCGATTTAGAAGAGATAGGTCCTCGCATAGTAACTCGCAGTGTGTCGCAATATTTTTGGGACATCTTGCTGAGCCTACACGCAGAAAGGCAGCACAATTTGTCACAAGTTTGTTTGACCTGTCGAAGAGAATCACGGAAATGATTAAATACCAGAACTGACATACGCTTGAAGATAGACACAAACTATCCCACGAAAGCTTACTTGAAAAGATTCAGAAATATGTATACGTGAAGACTAAAGGAATATATCACACCCTCTTACGTATCGCTCCTGCAGTGACAGCAAGGCAAGATTAATTACTGAATACTCAGAGGCATTTAAGCATTCTTCCAGCGCTTGACATCCGAAAGCGGGGGAGGGAAACCCTAATAGGTAACACAATACGACGTACCGCCTCCCATACAGTGATTTATGTACACTACTCTACAAAGCTTTAGGATGACATAGATAAAGTAACATAACATATTAACTACTCTGTGGCAATGAATGACAATACGAAGCGTGTTTCCCGAGGTCTCCCAGTCGTGTACAGCAAGATGGACATCAAATGGCATGAGGTCAGCTTAACTATTGGTGGCAAATAGCCGCGCAACACGGAGCGGTTGAAGAAATGGTGTTTGTTTGTGTGTGTGTGTGTGTGTGTGTGTGTGTGTGTGTGTGTGTGTGTGTATGTGTGTGTGTCGATCAGCGAGCACCTACGGAGCGCTATGGGCTCTCCTCTACAACATAGCCCAGAGACAGCATATGGATGACTCCACATGGGGAAGAATCGTCGGAAAACTGAAAGAAGGACGAAGTGTGACAAGTGTAGCCCGGGACTTTGGTACTGTTCACAGCATTATCTCAGATGCATGGCGAGCGTTCCGAACCACAAGGCAGTCACTGCTGCCCGAAAGAGAGGAGGTTGCCAACCACAGCTCAAGCAGCGGGTGAAATTACGACGACATTTAACAGGAATGCAAGGCGTGCAATCTCACTCACCGCAACGGCACGGTGACTACATGGGGGTTGTCTCTCTGCCCGACGACGAGTACGTTATGTTGCGTTGACACCCGCACATCGGCGGCACCTTTTGCCACGGTACCAAGAGCATAGGGACGGGACCAACGAAGATAACCGTCGCGTGCTCTTCTCGGGTGAGAATAGATTCATTCTGAGAAGTGATTCTGAACGTACTCTTATATACAGGGTGATTATAATTAAAGTTAAACTTTCAAAGCGCTGTGGAAATAACACCACTGGTCAGAATGGCGTCAAATTACGACGGAATATTATCGGAGAAGGGGGGAAATGTATGGCAGAAGAAAAATAAATAGGTACAAAATGTAGCAATAGATGACGCTATAAGTGTCATAATTTAATAGTGGTCGACTGCAAATGACAAATTAATCATACAAAAATTCGAAACGTGTACGTTTGACGCTAAACAAACTGTACTACTCAGTGTGCATGGGTGTACAGGCGTGATACTGTTAGTTACGTAAGACCAACCACCACGGCAAGGTCATATCACTTGGGATGGGTAAAATCGGTTTTTAATTGTCCTGAGGCTAAAAACCGCATAAAAAACATCAATCACATCGGTTTTAATTGTCCTGAGGCCAAAAACCGAGGAAAAAGCATTAATCAAAATCAAGTAGGATTATTAATTTCCTTGTGACTGTTAAAACATGTTCAGTGTGCTGTCCACCGTTTTGTGCAACAAGTTGAAATCGAGAAACAACATGTTCCACAACTGATTGAAGTGTTTCGGGGGTCACGTTCAGAATGTGTTGTGCATTGCGTGCCTTCAGTGCAGCTAAGTTTGCAATCAGAACACTGAACACAACATCTTTCAGATAGCCCCACAGCCAGAACTCACATGGATTAAGATCAGGTAATCAGGACGGCCAGGCTGTAGGGAAATGTCGGCTGATAATTCTAGCATTTCCGAAACGGCGCTTCAGCAGCGGCTTAACTGGATTTGCAACGTGCGGATGTGTGCGATCTTGGATAAAAATGATCCCATCCACACATCCACACTGTTGGAGAGCTGGAATGACGTGGTTGCGCAAAAGACACTCATAGCGCTTACTAGTGACGGTGCAGGTGACAGGACCAGAAGCACCCATATCTTCGAAAAAATATGGCTCTATGATTAATGATGCCGTAAAACCGCACCACATAGTAACCTTTTCAGGATGGAGTAGTACTGGTTGATTTGCGTGTGGATTTTCCGTTGCCCATATTCGAGAATTCTGTGTATTGACATATCATGTCAGTTGGAATCTTCCACTGGTAATCATTGTCCACTTCCATGCGAGCAAGAAACTCTAAGGCAAAGGTCTCTCTCGCTGGAAGGTAAACAGGAAGCCACTCGTGCACATGGGTAATTTTGAATGGATAGCAAAGAAGGATGTTTCGTAGGATTTTACGCACCGTGCTCTCCGGTATGTCCAATGTTCGGGCAATTCTCCCTGCACTACACGTTTGCACACCACCTCTCGTCTCCTCCTGCATTGCTGTGGCCACTGCGTCCACTGACGTCGAATCAATTCGTTTCCTCCCTCTACCAGGTAGCACACCAAAAGAACCCGTCTTTTCGAATTTCCGAATCAATTTCTCCAGACCAACGGCAGTCATCGGATCAACGCCTTTTTTCAAACCCTTCAGTGTCCAGACGTTCTGCACGGCGACGTGTGCACAGTCATCATTCTTGTAATACAGTTTTACAAGCAGAGCTCGATCCTGCATTGAGACAATCATGGCGAAAATCACAGACGCGAAGAGAGGAAAAGGCGTATACCCGGTGTGTTTATACCAACTTCAGTGCGTCGTGTGCATGACAGGAGTTTTCATTTACTTATTCTGACACATACAGTGCCATCTGTTGATCAATTTTCACACTATTTTTTTCTTCTGCCATGCATTTTCCCCCCTCTGCGATAATATTCCTTTGCAATTTGACGTCATTCTGACCAGTGGTGTTGTTTCTACAGCGTTTTGAAAGTTTAATTGTAATAACCTTGTACTTAATACGTAAAGCACAGGGGAACCTTGTCAAATATAGTCGTTTTCATAGTCCAGGTGTTACGATGTGGGCTATGAGAAGTCGTTGTTGCATGGGCGTACTGACCTCCATATCTCTGAACATACTACATACACTCTGTAGTGAATATTATTGTGACAGTCTACTCCTCGCCCATGGGCATCTTTTCAGGGGTGCAGTCGGCCCTGACTTCGTTTTTAAGGGTGGCAATGGGTGACCACTTCGAACACCACAGGTAAAAAAGCTTTTGGAACGAGAGGACATTCAGCGAATGGACCGGCCTGCCCGTTCCCCGACTTAAAGTCCGTCTAGCAGGTGTGGGATTCGTTGGGGGCACTTACTGCAGCACGTCGATATGCACCAATGACCATCCAACGGCTGTCAATCGTGTTGGTGGAGGACTGCAGTGCCCTACCAGAACTGCTTACCAACGTTGTGCCCGGCATGGCAGCATGTTGAGGACCATGCATTTCTGTCCCTGCTGATCACACATATTATTTTGTAATGCCCAGGAGACCACCATAAATCACAATGAGATCAGCATAATCATTGTCTCTGAATAAAAATGTCATTGCTGTTAATCTCATAGCATATTTCTCTCAGTTACATTCTGTACAATACTGTAGCAGTTCTTTTTAAGTATGCTCCAAGTTTCATCCGTTTATGTGTCTTGTAGAGATGGGCAAACTCGTTCATACTTGGGAACTAGTTCACTGGTGATCGCTCTTTTTTGGGAACCGTTCACTTTTACTCGTCCACCCTTCATTTGTGCTTGGTGAATGGTTCTTATGAAAAACTGAAAATTAGTAGCATAGGTGACTGAAGACGGAAGGCGCCAAGAGAGGGCACTTTCAACCCCCTGGAGAAAAGAGTTTTTATTGATAACAGAATTCTCACACACTTGCAATTTTCGTGATTCTGCAAAACTTCTCGTTTAGCCAACTGTAGCGTTATGTGACTGATCGTAGTGAAATAATATAAGGTGGCACATGAAAAACCGGCCCCGAGTACAGACTGCTCGCCAGTTACGCATTTGTTGACCGCTACGATCAGAATAGATAACATGTAATAACTAGGCAGTGAAGAAATAACAAATATGCTGCTGCAAACAACAACTTCGAAATACGAGGGTCGGTCAAAAAGTAATGCCTCCCATTTTTTTTCTACTTAAAGAAATTAAGTTAAGTGAAAAATTTGAATTTGGCGCCATTCCTCAAACCTTCTTCTGCAATCCACTGCAGTAGTAACTTTCTGTGTCAACAGGTGGCAGCACAGCAGAAGTTTGTAAGATGGCCGACATCGATGTTCGTTTGAGACAGCGTTGTGTGATTGAATTCTTGAATGCAGAAGGTGAAACGCCCATACGCATTCATGAAAGACTGAAGAAGGTGTATGGTGTTGTGACAGTGGATGTCAGCACTGTTAGACGATGGGTTCGTCGTTGTAAGGAAGCTGAAGGGCAAACACCGTTGACTGACGAAAAGCGGAGCGGCAGGCCGGTGAGTGCAGTGACTCCACACAACATTCAGCAAGTTGATGACATCATTCGTGGTGACCGTCGGGTGACTGCAGATGAAGTGTGTCGCATTATTTCTCTTAGTAAAGGCAGTGTGATCACGATTATTAAACAATTGGGGTACTCAAAAGTTTGTGCACGGTGGGTTCCAAGAATGTTAACCGATCAGAATAAAGAGGCAAGGAAAACAATAGCCTCCCAACACTTGCAGCGCTTCCGTTTGGAGGGAGATGAGTTTCTGAAAAAAATTGTGACCGGGGACGAAACATGGGTGCATTTTTTTGAACCCGAATCAAAGAGGCAGTCAATGGAGTGGCGTCACACAAGCTCGCCGAGGAAGAAAAAATTCAAAACTGTGCGATCGGCAGGGAAAGTTATGGCAACAGTTTTCTGGGATACAGAGGGTGTGATTCTGGTTGATTTTTTGGAGCAGGGATGCACAATAAATTCTGTTCAATACGTCACAACCCTCAACAAACTTAAAGCACGTCTTCAGCGAGTTCGCCCAACAAAATCAATGGCAGATGTTCTTCTTTTGCATGACAATGCAAGACCACACACCAGTCGTCACACCTCTGACGAGATTGTCAAAATTGGATGGGAAGTTTTGCCTCATCCCCCATACAGCCCTGACCTGGCACTATCAGACTTCCATCTGTTCGGGCCACTAAAAGAAGCTCATCGTGGGATTCATTTTGAAGATGAGGAGGCCGTCAAAACATCCGTGCGTCAATGGCTTAGGAAGCAGAGCTGTGATTTTTACCGTGCTGGGATACATGCCCTTGTTCAAAGATGGACCAAAACTGTAGAGATGGGCGGAGATTACATTGAAAAATGACAAAATGATCCTCAATGTTGTGGTTTTCAACCTATGTAATTGCATTTAAATTTCCTGACAATTAAACGTAGAAAAAAAAATAGGAGGCATTACTTTTTGACTGACCCTCGTAATAGATGACGACTGGTCGGCGACAGTGAGCAGTTAATTACTCACGTAATTTTTGTGTAATGTACGTAATTATAAAATACATTTTAATTACCGGTCATGGACGCTGAATAGAATACGAACAGAACCAGAAGTTCAGAGTTCAAAAAAGTTTTGAAACATATCTAAAATTGGCGTGCGCAGTGAACGGAACGAATAACAACTGGATACTGAACTGTCTATGAGCAGTCGGCAGTGGAACTGCGACGAGTGGTCACGCGAAGGACGAGTCTGGCCGAGCAAGACCGAGACAGACGGGAACGAGACCGAGGCTGGAACGAGACCGGCTGATGTGCTGTTTCGGGAACGAGACCGACCGTTTCCCGTTCCCGGGAACTATAAGTAGAAAGCCGCGACCGAAGTGAAGTATGAAAGACCGTTCCTTAGAATTCGTTCCTCGCTCGTTCCGTTCATCTTGATGAACCGTTCCTTTGGACGCGTTAGTTCGCGAACGACCCATCTCTAGTATCTTGGCAGTGACGTATCATGCAAAAGTCACTGTCATCCCGTAATTTTGCGTACCAGTATGTAAGAAAGATGTAGAATTACATAAACAGACGTATTGTACAGACGTTTTCATTCTTGTGTGTGTTTGTGAATTCCTAAGGGACCAAACTGCTGAGGTCATCGGTCCCTAGACTTACAGACTACTTCAACTTAAACCAACTTATGCTAAGAACAATACTCACACCCATGCCCGAGGGAGGACTCGAACCTCCGGCGGGAGAGGCCGCGCAATCCATGACGTAGCACCTCAAACCGCGCGGCCACTCCGCCCGGCACGTTTTGATTCTTAAACAACCAGTAATTTCAAATTGTCTATCCGTCGAGGACATGATAACCTTTATGTAGAATCTATTGCAGAAGAGTCTATGGAAGATGAAAGAGTTTTTTTTTGTCGTGTCACGTAATTTGAAACAAAGACTGGAAACTAAAAATCTACTATGTAGGAATCAGCATGGGTTTCGAAAAAGACGATGGCGTGAAACCCAACTTGCGCTATTCGTCCACGAGACTCAGAGAGCCACAGACACTGGTTCCCAGGTAGATGCCGTGTTTCTTGACTTCCGCAAGGCGTTTGATACAGTTCCCCACAGACGTTTAATGAAAAAAGTAAGAGCATATGGTGTATCAGACCAATTGTGTGATTGGATTGAAGAGTTCCTAGATAACAGAACGCAGCAAATCATTCTCAATGGAGAGATGTCTTCCGAAGTAAGAGTGATTTCAGGTGTGCCACAGGTGAGTGTCATAGGACCATTGCTATTCAAAATATATACAAATGACCTTGTGGATAACATCGGAAGTTCACTGAGGCATTTTGCGGATGATGCTGTGGTAAATTGAGAGGTTGTAACAATGGAAAATTCTACTGAAATGCAGGAGGATCTGCAACGAATTGACGCATGGTGCAGGGAATGGCAATTGAATCTCAATGTAGAAGAGTGTAATGTGCTGCGAATACATAGAAAGAAAGATCCTTTATCATTTAGCTAATATAGCAGGTCAGCATCTGGAAGCAATTAATTCCATACATTATCTGGGAGTAGGCATTAGGAGTGAACTAAAATGGATGACCATATCAAATAAATCGTCGTTAAACCAGATGCCAGACTGAGATTCATTGTAAGAATCCTAAGGAAATGCAGTACGATAACAAACGAAGTAGGTTACAGTACACTTGTTCGCACACTGCTTGAATACTGCTCAGCAGTGTGGGATCCTTACCAGATAGGATTGATAGAAGAGATGGAGAAGATCCAGGGGAGAGCAGCGCGCTTCGTTACAGGATCATTTAGTAATCGCGAAAGCGTTACGGAGATGATAGATAGACTCCAGTGGAAGATTCTGCAAGAGAGACGCTCAGTAGCTCGGTACGGGCTTTGTTGAAGTTTCGAGAACATACCTTCACCGAGGAGTCAAGCAGTATATTGCTCCCACCTACGTGTATCTCGCGAAGAGACCATGAGGATAAAATCAGATAGATTAGAGCCCACACAGACGCATACCGACAATATTTCTTTCCACGAACAATACGAGACTGGAATAGAAGGGAGAACCGATAGAGGTACTCAAGGTACCCTCCGCCACACACGGTCAGGTGGCTTGCGGAGTATAGATGTAGATGTAGATAAAAAAACCGAGTTCCACTTTCGTAGCACTTACGACCGACAGCAAAAGGCTGCGTTCAAAATTACAAAGAGTGAAAACTAACGAAAAGTTATGTTATACGTTCTGAGGCAGTATACGACAGCTGTACACCGCGAAAGACGGCCTGCTTCTAAATCCTGACGGTGCGGTAGATTTACGGGCAGTGGTGAGGACGTGCAAAAGCGCGAACGCGATGCGGCGGACGCGTTACATGCGCTGGCAGCTGGCGCTGTGAGCACATAACGTGTCATGCCGCAGTCAGCTAACAGCAGGCACAGCATTAACCGTGAAAAAGTCATGTAGTCCATACCGTTCTTGCCAAGAAGTCGTGCGCATAGTGCGTAAATTTTAGCGCTGTCTGAACAGAATACAGTTAACAAGTCACAACCGCTTGTTGACAACTTGAACGGGTTCTCCACTGCCGTGGGGTAAATGTTGACAATAGGCTCCTCAAAAAAACAGACACACACCCATGCCCGAGGGAGGACTCGAACCTCCGCCGGGACCAGCCGCACAGTCCATGACTGCAGCGCCCAAGACCGCTCGGCGGCAATAGGCACCTCCCACCCGACCGTACACCTGTATAATGCAGTAACAACGACCGATTTACTGTGAGCACTCTAATGGACTACACACACACACACACACGCGCGCGCACACACACATAGTGGCATACACTGGTTAAGTACCATCATCAGAATACATTCAAATATGGTTGAAATGGCTCTGAGCACTATGGGACTTAACTTCTGAGGTCATCAATCCCCTAGAACTTAGAACTACTTAAACCTAACTAACCTAAGGACATCACACACATCCATGCCCGAGGCAGGATTCGAACCTGCGACCGTAGCGGTCGCGCGGTTCCAGACTGTAGCGCCTAGAACCAGAACGCTCTGCCACCCTCGCCGGCCTCAGAATACATTGTATAAGATGAATAGTATTCGAAGGTGTGCCCGAAATGCAGAAGGAAATTTTATACTCACAAATGGCCCATACAGAGGCGCCCTGCTCAGGGATGTAGGGAATACACCGAGCCCAGGTGCCGGAACCATGGGAACGAAAGCTGAAAGCATGATTCATCGTGAGCTAATAATTAATTTAATTGCGTAGGCTTCCGCGGCCAGTCAGTCGACATAAAAGTTTTCTTGGTATGGTACCGCGTCATAATGTATAAAACTACTACTGCTACTGAACAAAAATCAACATTCTACTGGTACACCCAGAAGAAGGCCGCTGCAAAAGTGGCCGAAACATTAGTTTTTGTAGTTTTATACATTATGACGCAGTACCATACCCAAAAAACTTTTATGTCGAATAATTAATTTGTACTCAAATCTACTACTATTACTTTATTTCACGTAAGAACTTGGACAGTGAATGAGTGACAGCCTTCTAAACATTTGCGACTGACATGTTTAATTGGGCCTTCCTTTGAGCTGAATTGATTTTGTGAATAATAAAGCTCGGAATGTAGCTTCTCTACTTTAATTTTTAAAACCGAATAAATATTATGTGTTTTAATGTAGTACATGTGTTAATAAATGAAGCTTCTACACACACTGTGTGGCTCAACAACTAATAGTCGTCCATACTTCTGAGTCGCCACACATTACGAAGGAAATTTCCTGGCGTCCCATATTCGCCAGTTTGGAATTCTTGTACATTGTCGTTGTTTTGAGCAGAGGACGCTACTCATATCAGTCGACCAACTAGATGTGTTCTGACTGATGGCATACAAATTGGCTCATTCTCTTACGTGCTGCTGTCGGCGCCACGTTCCCAAATACACCTGACATCTTACATAAAATTTCCGTCATACATATCAATGTCACGTCACTGATTTTGCTTTCTCGAAACGTTTGTGATCCAGTCAACAAATCTATTTTTTTTGGATACGTAACTCATAATTATTAGAGACTGGATCTCCAGTATTGATGGTACTATGTTACAACTAGGTGGGAGGAAGGTTAAGGCTTAACGTCCCTTCGACGACGCAGTCTTTAGAGGCGGTGCACAAGCTTGGATTTAAGGAAGGAAGAGAAAGAAAATTCAGCACGTCCTTTTCAGAGGAATCAAGATAGAATTTACCTTAAGCAGTTTAGAGAAACCATGGAATATCTAAATCTGAATAACGGGGTAGAGATTCGAACCACTGTCCTTCCGAATCCGAGTCCACTGTGCTAACCAGTGGAACACCTCGCACGCTCAAGACATTAACGCGTAAGCAATTACATAATCTGTAAATACTAACTTACTTTAGAGATCGTTGACAGGGAACATCAGCTACCCCATCTGTTCATTTATAAATATTCCTCACAAGCGCACTACCTCGCAGTCAAAGTGGAGCACTCCGAAAAGGAAGAGGAAACGTAATGAAACTTCACTAGTTGACAGAGTGTGTCACATCATTTCATGCACTGATTCAGTTGGGAGAACTCACATACGGTTACTGTATCCCTTCCTGAGACAAGCTGACACAAGGCCTTGGTATCCTGTGTGCTGGCGCTGGGACAGACTTGATGTCCGAGCAGGTCCCACGTGTTATATGTTCTATCGGGGACATATTTGGGGATCTTGCTAGCCACGAGATTACTATACGACTGTGAAAGTCCAGTACCAGACTCCTACAGTCGTCAGGGATGCGGTGATGAGAACCCATTTTTTTTTTTTTTTTTTTTTTTGACATCAGTCTTCTGACTGGTGTGATGCGGCCCATACGAATTCTTCTCCCGTGCCAACCTCTTCATCTCAGAGTACCACTAGCAACCTACAACCTCGATTATTTGCTGGATGTAGTTCAGTCTCTCATCTTAGAAGAAAGGTTAAGGAAAAGCAAACCTACATTTATAGTATTTGTAGAGTTAGAGAAAGCGTTTGGGTGGAATACTCTCTATCAAATTCTAAAGGTGGTAGGGCTAAACTACAGGGACTGAAAGGCTATTTATAATTTGTATAGAAACCAGATGGCAGTTTTAAGAGTCGAAGGGCACGAAAGCGAAGCAGTGTTTGCGAAGGGGGTGAAACAGGGTTGTAGCCTATCCCCGATGTTATTGAATCTGAGTATTGAGCAAGCAGTAAAGGAAACAAAAGAAAAATTTGGAGTAGAATTTAAAATCCAAGGAGAAGAAATGAAAACTTTGAAGTTTTCCGACGACATTGTAATTCTGTCAGAGACAACAAAGGAATTGGAAGAGCAGTTGAACGGAATGGTCAGTCTTGAAAGGACGGTATAAGATGAACATCAACAAAGGCAAAACGAGGATAATGGAATGTAGTCGAATTAAATTAGATGATGCTGAGGGAGTTATATAAGTCAATGAGACAAAGTAGTAGATGAGTTTTGCTATTTGGACGCAAAGTAACTGATGACGGTCTGAGTAGAGAGGATATAAAATGTGGACTGGCAATGGCAAGGAAAGCGTTTCTGAAGAAGATAAATTTGTTAACATAGAGTATAGACTTAAGTGTCAGGAAGTCTTTTCTGAAAGTATTTGCATGGAGTGTAGCCATGTATGGAAGTGAAACATGGACGATAAACAGTGTAGACAAGAAGAGAATAGAAGCTTTTGAAATGTAGTGCTACAGAAGAATGCTGAAGATTAGATGTATAGATCACATAACTAATGAGGACGTGCTGAATAGAATTCATAGAGGATACATTTGTGACATAACTTGACTATAAGAAGCGATCTGTTGATAGGACACGTTCTGAGGCATCAAGGGATCACCAATTTAGTATTAGAGGGAAACGTGGAGGACAAAAATCGTAGAGAGAGACAAAGAGATGAATACAATAAGCAGATTCAGAAGGATGTAGGTTGCAGTAGTTACTCGGAGATGAAGAGGCTTGCACAGGATAGAGTAGCATGGAGAGCGGCATCAAACCAGTCTTTGGACTGAAAACCACAACAGCAACAACAACATTCCAGTCTCTGTCTCTTATCCAATGTCCTACCATACTTTTCCTCCTTCTTTTCAGTATTTTCAGCATATTCCTTTCCTCTCCGGTTCTACGAGGAACCTCCTCATCCTCACCTTATCAGTCCACCTAATTTTCAACATTCATCTGAAGCACCAAATCTAAAATTCTTCGATTCTCTTCTGTTCCGGTTTTCCCACAGTCCATGTTTCACCTCCATCAAATTCTGTGCTCTAGATGTACATTCTCAGAAATTTCTTCCTCAAATTAAGGACTACGTTTGATACTAATACATATCTCTAAGCCAGGAATGCTTTTTTTTTGCTGTACTGGTCTGTTTTGGATATCCTCCTTGCTCCATCCGTCATTCTGATTCTAACACTGGATCCCGTATCATTTACAAATTGGCTCCTGTGTCCATCACATCGGAAGCGTCTTCCCTCTCATAGAGGCATTCAATGTACTCTTTCTAGCTATGCCCTCTCTCGTCTGCATTTAATAGTGGAATTCCAGTTGCACTCTTGATGTTACCATTCTTGCTTTCAATTTCACCAAACGCTGTTTTGACTTTCCTACAAGCTGAGTCGGTCGTCCCGACAATCATTTCTTTTTCAATTTCTTCACATTTTTCATGTAGCCATTTCGTCTTAGCTTCTCTGCACTTCCTATTTCTTTCATTCCTCAGCGACTTTTATATCCGTATTCCTGAATTTCCCTGAGCGCTTTTATACTTCCTCCTTTTATCAATTAACTGAAGTATTTCTTGTGCTACCCATGGTTTCTTCACAGTTACCTTCTTTGTATCTACGTTTTCCTTTCCAACTTCTGTGATTTCAGTTTTTAGAATGTCCACTCCATTTCAACTATATCCCCTACTGAGCTATTCTTTATTTACGAATCTACTGTCTTAGAGAACTTCAAGCACATCTCTTTATTCCTAAGTACTTTTGAAACCCACTTCTTTGATTCTTCCAGACTAGTCTCTTAAACTTCAGTCTACTCTTCGTCACTAGTACATTGTGATCTGAGTCGGTAATAGCTCTTGGGTACACCTTGCAATCTAGTATCTGATTTGGAATCTCTGCCTGACCATGAAGTAATCTAACTGAAATATTCAAGTATCTCCTGGTCTTTTCCAAATATACCACCTCTTCTTGGATTCTTGAACGGACTATTTGCTGTTACTAAATGAAATTTATGCAGAACTCAGTGTTACTCCTCTCTCATTCCTAGTACCAAGCCCATATTCTCCCATAACCCTTTCTTTAACTCCTTCCCCTACAACTGCATTCCAGTCCTCCGTGACTGTTACATTTTCATCTCCCTTTACTCACTGTATTACTCTTTCAATATCTTCATATACTTTCTCTATCTCTTCATCTTCAGCTTACGTCGGCGGTATGTATACCTGAACTATCGTTATCTATGTCGGTTTGCTGTCTATTCTAATGAGAATAACCCTATCACTGAACTGTACGCATTGACTTTCCCTTTGCGCTACCTTCCTATTCATAACGAATCCTACTACAGTAATAACATTTTCTGCTGCTGTTGATATTACCCTTTACTCATCTGACCAGAAACCCTTGTCTTCTTTCCATTTCACTTCACTGACCGCCACTATATCTAGCCTAAACCTTTGCATTCCCCTTTCAGATTTTCTAGCTTCCCTACCGCGTTCAAGCGTCTGACATACTACGCCCTGAGTCACAGAACATTGTCCTTTCGTTGGTTATTCCATCTTTTTCCCGTGGCCATCTCCCCTTTGGCAGTCCCATTCCGGAGATCCGAATGGGGGACTGTTCTGGAATCTCTTACCAATGGGGAGATCATAACGACACTTTTCCATTTACGGGCCTCATGTCCTGTACGTACACATTATGTGTCTTTAATGCAGTGGTTTCCATTGCCTTCTGCATCCTCTTGCTGTTTATCATTGTTGATTCTTCGGTCTTTAGGGGCAGTTTCCCACCCCAATGGCAAGAGTGCCCTGAACCCCTGTCCGCTCCTCCGCCCTATTTGAGCAGGCCATTGGCAGAATGAGGATGCCTTCTTATGCCGGAAGTCTTTTTCCGATCATGCTGATTATTACTTAACCAGTGGCGGGGTTCGATCGTGGGACAGAGGATGTTTTGACTGCTAATCAAGACCACGGATGCCGACAATAACACATTTATTAAGCAGCAGTATAGGATTATTTTCCAAAGCGCTGTGCCATAGTCGGATCAACAGAACAGCGGCCTCGTCAGCAGAAGAGGGTCGGTGTGCACTCAACTTGAAGTTCCGCCAGCACAGTAAAGCTTTGGGTAGCGGCGGTTGTATCAAGGAGCAACTGGCAGCCTGCGGACGTCGGCGGTTTCTAGCTCTATGTACATACCTACAAATTGCTCTCGTTGACGTCGAAAATTTGCACATCTCCGGCCCACCTCGAGTGCTCACTGGCTTATAGTGGTCAGCTCTCAGCCCTCTTTTAGAAACAGGAGCCAGCAGCCTTGGTGGAACTGAGGAATTGGATGAGCTGTAGCAGTAGGCCTCCCCCTCAAATGCAGATGACTGACAGTAGCCAGCTGTCAAGCTGACCTGCAGGGTGACTGCAGCCTCTGTGCCCCATCAGTGTTGCCTCTGAAGTTGCCAGAGCAGCTGGCAACAGCAGTGTTCTGCCAGTTGGACTTTGGCTACATTGAGATCAAAGACAGCTGGGCATGTCAAGGGTCGATCTCCACAGCCGCTCCTCTCAATGGATAGCTCCAACTGACACAAAGGCTGAGATTACATACTGAGCAATCAGCAATCCACAGTCATACTTTTGCTAAGAAGGGTGGGGTATTTATGTCGGCGCTTCCCAAGTGCACTGTGGCGGTGGGGATCATGTATTCCCTCACAGTCAGCACTCCTAGTGATTTTATGCTTTTGCAACTTCACCTTTCAGAGGCTCTTTTCCGCTGGTATGGCACCTGAATACTTATTGTTCCATTGTACCTAGACCGCCTTACGACACTCGCTTTGCTTCTAGTACGAGTATACAGTATACGATCAAAAGTATCCGGCCACCTGACTGAAAATGACTTACAAGTCCGTGGCGCCTTCCATCGGTAATCCTGGAATTAAATATGCTGTTGGCCCACCCTTAGCCTTGGCGACAGCTTCCACTCTCGCAGGCGTACGTTCAATCAGGTGCTGGACGGTTTCTTGGAGAATGCAGCCCATTCTTCACGGAGTGCTGCACCGAGGAGAGGTATCGATGTCGATCGGTGGGGTCTGGCACGAAGTCGACATTCCAAAACATCACGAAGGTGTTCTATAGGATTCAGGTCAGGACTCTGTGAAGGGCAGTCAATTACAGGGATGTTATTATCGTGTAACCACTCCGCCACAGGCCGTGCATTATGAACAAGTGCTCGATTGTGTTGAAAGATGCAATCGCCACCCCAGAATTGCTCTCCATCAGTGGAAAGCAAGAAGGTGCTAAAAACATCAGTGAAGGCCTGTGCTGTGATAGTGCCACGCAAAACAACAAGGGGTGGAAGCCCTCTCCATGAAAAACAGTAATTTTACTGTTGGTACCACACATGGTGACAGATGACGTCCACCGGGAATTCGCCCATACCCACACCCTGCCATCGGATCCCCACATTGTGTACCGTGATTCGTTGCTCCACACAACGCTTTTCCAATGTTCAGTCGTCCAATGTTTACGCTCCTTACATCAAGCGAGGCGTCGTTTGGCATTTACCGGCGTGATGTGTGGCTTATGAGCAGCCGCTCGACCATGAAATCCAAGTTTTCTCGCCTCCCACCTAACTGTCAAAGTACTTGCTGTGGATCCTGATGCAGTGTGGAAATCCTATGTGATGGAGGACTGTAATTATAGTTGGGGGTGCATTCGATTAACCCTCGATATGTTGCGGAAATACAAATTTAAATGGTGAGGTAAGCACAAAATATCATCCGAAATGGTGCTAAATGCATTCTCTGAAAATTATTTCGAGCAATTAGTTCATGGGCCCACTCGAATAGTAAACAGTCGTAAGAAAACACTTGACATATTAACAACAAATAATACTGAGCTAATAAAGAGCATCAAAACGGATACAGGGATTAGTGTACACAGGGTTGTCGTAGCGAGAATGAATACCCAACACCAAAATCCTCCAAAAACAAACGAAAAATATACCTATTCAAAAAAGTTAAAAATTCTCTCGACGCCTTCCTGAGGGACAATCGCCACTTCTTCCAATTTTACAATGTAAGTGTAGACCAAATGTTGCTTCATGTCAAAGAAATAGTACGGCAGTAATTAAGAGATTATGCTACATAAATTAACATAGGACGGAGCTGATCCCCCTCCCCCCATAGTACACAACACAGGTCAGAATACTGTTACAGAAACAACGAAACAAGAATACCAAATTTAAACGAATGCAAAATCCCAAGGAATGGCCATGTTTTACAGAGGTCGAAATGTAGCGCGGACTTCAATGCGAGATGCTTAATATAGTTTCCACAACGAAGCTGTCTCGAAACCTGGCAGAAAATTCGAAACGATTCTGGTCGTATGTAAAGTATATTAGCAGCAAGACACAATCAATGCCTTCTCTGCACGATTGCAGTGAAAATACAATCGATGACAGTACTGCTAAAACACGGTTACTGAACACAGCCTTACGAAATTCCTTCATCAAAGAAGATTAAGTAAATATTCCGGAATTCAAATAAAGAACAGCTGCCAACATATAGGTAGATACCCTCGGAACAGTCAAGCAACCTAAATCACTTCATAAAAGCAAGTCTTCAAGTCCAGATTGTAGACCAATTACGTTTCTTTCAGAGTATGCTGATGCAATAGCTCCATACTTATCATATACAACGCCTTGATTGACGGAAGATGCATGTTCAAAGACGGGAAAGTTGCGCAGGTCACACCAGTATTCAAGAAAGGTAGTAGACGTGATCCTGAATTTGAAGCCATTTTGACTATTTTTCAACCGTCACTGTCTCAAAAAGTATGTAAAGGTTTTTACTACCGCTATCAGACAAAAAATTTGTGAACTAATAAACAATACATTAGTTAACAAATTTTGTGCAGGTAGCGGTAGTTAAAAAAATACGTAAATAATCCACTAAATTACAGGCCCGAATCATTAACGCCGATATGTAGCAGGATTTTGGAACATATATTGTACTCGAACATTATGAATTACCTTGAAGAGAACGGTCTATTAACACATAGTCAACACGGATATAGAAAACATCGTTCTTGTGAAACACAACTAGCTCTTTACGCACACGAAGTGTTGAGATGCTATCGACAAGGAATTTCAAAGTTATTCCGCATTTCTAGATTTCCAAAAGGGTTTCGACACCGGTTGTCGCAAGAGGCTTGCAATGAAACTGCGTGCTTAGCGAATACCATTTCAGTTACCAGACTGATTCATGAAATCCTGTCAGAGAGGTCACAGTTCATGGTAACTGACGGAAAGTCATCGAGTGAAACAGAAGTAGTTTCTAACATTCCCAGAGGTAGTGTTATAGGCTCTCTGCTGTTTCTTATCTATATAAACTATTTAGAAAACAATCTGAGTAGCAGTCTCAGGCTGTTTGCAGATGACGCTGTCGTTTAGCGTCTAATAAAGTCATCAGAAGATCAAAACAAATTGCGAAACGAGTTAGAAAAATTACGTGTATTTTGCGAAAATCGGCAACTGACCCTAAATAAGTGTGAGCTCATCCACATGAATGCTAAAAGGAATCCGTTGAACTTCGTTTACACGATAAGTCTATCAGATCTATAGGCCATAAATTCAACTAAATACCTAGAAATTACAATTACGAACTACTTAAATTGGAAAGAGAACGTAAAAAATGTTGCGGGGAAGGCGAACCAAAGACTGTGTTTCATTGGCTGAACAAAGATGCAACAGATCTACTAAAGAGACCGCCTACACTACGCCTGTCCGTCCTCTTTTATAGTACTGCTGCGTGATGCGGGATTCTTACCAGATAACGTTAACGGAGTAACACCGAGAAAGTTCACGGAAGGGCAGCGCGTTTTGTGTTATCGAGAAATATGGCAGAGAGTTTCATGGACATGATTCAGAATTTGGGGTGGACGTCATTAAAACAAAGGCGTTTCTCATTGCTGCGGGATCTTTTCGCGAAACATCGATTACCAGCTCTCTCTTCCGAAAGCGAAAGTATTTTACTGTCGCGACCCACATAGGGAAAAACGATTATCATAATAAGGTAATGGAAATCAGAAGTCGTACGGAAAGAAATAAGCGTTCGTTTTTTACGCGCGCTGTTCGAGAGTGGAAAAATAGATAATTATTGTGAAATCTCATATTTATGAAATATTCCGTGTGGTTGATTACCAATCGACAATATGATGTTGCATCGAATGCCTTTCACTCACCTAGGATCGTGGAATCTCCTTATGCATCTGCACCTACTATTTCCAACATATCGTGAGCAAAAACAAATTGAGCTTTTCGTTAGGTAGTCAGTTACAAGTCCCATAGAACATTTGAACGATTCCTTTTCGAAATGATATGGGACGAGTCATTTTACAATTTCAAACTTCTTTGAAAGAAGCTGCCTCTCTTCCAGGAAAGACAACTTTCGAGTTTAGGAATGCTTCAGAATCTCGCAACAGACGGATGTTGTGGATATTTATACCGTATTTCTGTACATCCGTTCTAGTGCCCTTATTAAAAATGGGAGCTTTGCGCTCTTTTCCAATCAGGCGGAACTATCCGTTTGCGAAAGATTCTCGACAAATGCTAGCTGGGAAATGTAGTAAATTTCCGGCGTCTCTAATGGGAATTCTGCCATGGCACGGTTTCCTTTTCACTCTTAGAATATGTAGCTGCATTTCAGTAAGGGCAGCGATTATTTCAGTGTCAACCATTCGTGAGACCCCCGTCGGCTCCGAGCAATAGACATGGCACAGTGGTAAGAAAGGACTCGCATTTGGGAGGCTGGTGGTTTATGCCCCTTTTCTAAAATTTATATGAAGTTGTTCTGTGGTTTCCGTGAATCACTTAATGAAAATACCGTGATCGGACCCTTGAAATGCCCATCACCGCTTTTCCTACCCAATCTGAGATTGTGCGCCGTCCCTAATGACCTCGTAGTCGAAAGGATGTTGAACTCTAATCTGCCTTTCAAACGTTGGTACACTAGTGCGATAGTCACGTGTTAAGACACTTTTAAATGCAGAATTTCATTTTTTGTATCCCTATCTATTCTCTTCATTACGGAAACCAGACTGAGAGACCAGATGGAAGGCAGATATCTTATTTTCCAGTCAGCACAGAAAGGACTTCAAATTCCAAAATGTATAAGAATAATACTATGACCTTTTCAGCTAATGCGGTGTTTGCCAAATTGATGCCACACAACTTAATTGATACTGACAAGCAATAGAACTGAAATACAAACATAAATAATAGTTAAAAGGTTCTGTAGTTAAACTGCTTCTAGCTGGCCGGTGTGGCCGAGCGGTTCTAGCCACTTCAGTCTGGAACCGCGCGACTGCTTCCATCGCAGGTTCGAATCCTGCCTCGGGCACGGATGTGTGTGATGTCCTTACATTAGTTATGTTCAAGTAGTTCTAAGTTCTAGGGGACTGATGACCTCAGATGTTAAATCCTATAGTGCTCAGAGCCATTTGACACATTTTTTAAAAAAACTGCTTCTATGATTCCCTGTTACGTGACTTATTCAGAACACAGCGCTGAAAACGACAAAACTTGTCTCTTAAGGACCTACATAATTAGAAAAAAAATCGCTTGTTGAAACGCGTATGAAAGTCGAAACAAACAGGAGCTACACTACACGAGAAGCTCTCACTTTACATGAAAGACATAAACTATCTCCATGACCGTATTCTCCCATTCGGGTCATTCAAGTATCTCATACATTAAGGTGATAAAAGTCATGGGATAGCGATATGCACACACACAGATGGCGGCAATATCGTGCACACAAGGTGTCAAAGGGCAGTACAGTGGAGCAGCTGTCATTTGTACTCAGGCGATTAGTGTAAAAATGTGTCTGACGTGATTATGGCCGCACGACGTCTAACACGTGTGTGACTGGTTCTGATCTATCTTCCTACCATAGTTGCGCAAGGGCGCTCTGTTAGTGTATTAGGAATTTGGTGTTGACCTACGGCCTGCAAGGTAGGAAGACACCATCTCACACATGCAGAGTTTAGAAGAGTGTTGTTTTGATCGGACAGCCACGTCTGTGGCAGGTGAGGCTTAATGGCGTCAGTATGGAGAATATGACAAGCTGCAGGTATAGAGAAGTGAAGGAGACGCAGACCAGAGCATTAGCACAGCAGAAGTCACCACAGGGGATTCAGCTTGAATCATGGGAGTCACTGACCACAGGGAGTTGAGAGCTTGACACAGGGCCACGGCATATTGAATCTGAAGCCAGAGAAAAAACTGTTTTCTTTCGTCAAGTTGCATTGGAAGGATGAAATGGAAGTTTTGCTGACTGAACTGAGGCACATTCCATTGTTTTGGCAAGGGGACTCATATCGTTTCCTGGGGACATTCCTGTAAGATCAGTATCAGCTTGCCTGGCGAAAACATTTCGCCGGAAGGACCGCTATAGGCTGGACATTGGGTGGCTGAAAATGCTGCGGCGTTTTTCTTTGTCACATACATGCACAGGACCGGGCAGTTTCCTGCACGTGGAAAATAACAGTGTGTTGATTGGAACGTGGTCCGTGATGTGAGAAATCGTCACAGGGGACGGCTGTTCGATGCCTTGAGACGTACTAGGACTGGAGGAACAGCTTTTTCCCATTTTCTGGAGGGAAGGTCTACACGAAAAGATGTGCAATTGGCGTGGGAGTGCTTTCCAGGTTCTCAATCAGTGGTTTTAGCTTTTTAGCGCAAACTCCACGTGGAGCTTTCCACAGACTTGCGTATAGTGTGAGGAGCAGAGATTCGGTCACGAACCGCGGAAGAGTGCGGTTGAATTTTGGTCGTGAACCGAGGACAAATCTAGTTTCAGACTCTGAGACTGGGTGCAAAGTTGGATCCGAACGAGAGGAGCAGATTTGCTGCTGGACCCGATGCCAAGGCACAATGGGCACTGAGCTTGAGTTTTCTACATGCTTGTGGTGAGCATATCCCATCACTGGCACTAGGATTATTTAGGCTCAACTTCTCTTCTTTACTAAGTGCCCACTGCAGCAACAGTTGTTGTCCAATTGAAGCATATTGTTGTAGTTGTTTCAGGATTCAGTTCACAATCACTGTCATTCGTATAAATCACAGTAAAATCGCTTATCCACTTTTTCTTTTTTTAATTCACAATTGAAGTCAAGTCATCGCTCGTGGTTCAACTTTGTTAACTGTCTTTCAGTACACTTTATGAACAAGAGGTAGTTTATACACATTGTGTTATATTGACTATGTTCCACTTAACTCATGTTTTTATTAATAAATCTGTGTGATACGGATTCCTATGTATTACACAAGCAGACAAGACCCGTTGATCACCTCCAATAATATTACAGAAGTAGTATTGGAATAAAAAATAAATAAAATAAAAAAAAACAATGTGACGTCTTCAGTTTTACTACACAGAGCCACATTTCATAGTCATTTGCGTTTTAATGCAATGAGTATAATTGTGACAGTAGTTCACTGAAGCATTGGTTCTGGGTCCTAGGGATATGAGAGGTCGAAGTTCATTAGAGGTACCCACGTGTCTGCCCACCAGAGACTTGCTGTGTTTTTCATAAAAAATGTAAAGCATGCAGTTCTTTACTATGCACATGATTCTTCACATTTAATAATTTTATGTGCTTTTTATGAAGGATTTTTTTGTAGACCACCTTATGAGTCATAGACGTAAGGAAGACTAATGAAAAAATCCAATTTAATTTTTTGCAAAATATCTTTTATTGCCAGTCTAAAGCTGGTGCTTTGATGCACAGAATGAAACCAGTGTGTCAATTTTGTTCATAACATAAGAAAATATAGTGGAATTTACATCCTTTTTTGTGTCCTGACTTGGTTGTCGTACCTACTTGATAAGGACACTAAAAACACTGCAGTAATGCTCCAGAATTGGTCTTATATGCTATTTACTTCATAGGTTAATTGCATTTTCCCAGAACCTTTCCTACAAACCTTCAAGGTGCATTCACTTTCAATAATACTACTATCTTCTTACAATCACTCCTAAATACTTATTCGATTTCACGTACTCAAGATGTTCAAAACTAATGTACAGATGCACAAAACTTAAGAATGAAAGTTACTTTTGCATGATGTGCTACTGCCAAGTAACATAGTTCGATGAATCTTGGACCATACATAGTAAGAACTGCTAGGATATGCTGTAGGAGGTAATTAAATGAAATATGCAATGGGAGGAAAATAAATTACACTTCTATTCAGATATAATTAGGTTAGATCAGATTATATTTACTTTCATTCCCATTGATTCCTAGTGAGGAGGTCCTCCAGGATGTAGAACATGTCAGAAAAACAATAATACATGACAAACATTTACAACTGAAACAAATAGGCTTTTTTTGATGAACACTATATGAAAGGATCATTTTACAACACGCATTTACTAAGATTGCATTAATGCACTGAATATTTAAAAAAATGTTTTATTTATTTATAAGGTAATAAACATATAATAGAACTACTACAATACTTATTTACAATGAACACATCAGAGCAGTGAAATGGTGCAGCAGTTAGGTTTTACTTTACTTATCGCGAATGGACCCAGAAGGATCACGCAAAGCTTTCTGACGTCGTTTCTTCCCTACTTCTTTCATTCGTTCTCCATGTTTTCTTTTTCTTTCTTCTGTCCATTTTGTTCCTGGTCTCTTTAGTGCTTCCTTCTCCGACAATACAATCCACTTTTCCACCTTATTTCTAAAAGTTTTTCTATCTTTGACATCTTTAAGTTCAATATTTGCTTTTTGTAAATCTAATTTTACTTGGCTAATCCATGGTGTTGTTGATTTGACTTTTTCTATGTAAGTGAGAATTCTGTTGGTGAGTCGTGTGGGGGGAAGTCTAGTGACATGTCCATAAAATTTTAATCTTCGCCTTCTTATGTCTGCTGCCAGGTTTGATATAGTTTCTGTGGTTCTTCTTGATTGTATCCGGTATCCTTCTTCTGTTAATTTTGGACCTAAAATCTTTCTCATAATTTTGCGTTCTTCTTTTAGTATTTTTTCTAAATCACATTTTGTGTGGAGTGTGAGCGTTTCACTAGCATATAGTGCTGCTGGCTTAATTACTGCGCAGTAGTGTCTGATTTTTGTGTTCGAGGAGATGCATTTTTTATTGTATATTTCATGTGTCATACCATATGCTCTCTTCATTTTCTGTTGTCTGATCTTCTGTGCAACTTTCTCTCCTCCGGTTGGCTCCAAAATTTCACCTAGGTATTTAAAATGTTTTACTCTATTTAGTTTTCCATATTTTGTGTTCAAACTGTGTATATGGAATTTCGTACAGAAAAATTCTGTCTTTTGAAACGAAATTTGTAAACCTACTTTATCTGCGCATTCCTTAAGGATCTCTATTTGTTTGGTGGCGATTTCTTCATCATCTGCAAGTATGGCCAAGTCGTCCGCGAATGCTAAACAAGATATCTCCACGTTGTCTTTGGTTCTACCAAGATGGATTGGTTTCCAGTAGGATTGATTTTTTAATTCTTTTTCCCATTCCTTAATGACTTTATCCAGGACTATATTAAACAGAAGTGGAGATAGCCCGTCACCTTGACGTACTCCAGTTTTTATGAGAAAAGGTTCAGAGATTTCTCCCCTGAATTTAACTTTAGATACAGTGTCTGTCAGTGATTCTTTGATAAGCCTTAGTGTTTTGGAGTCAAGTCCAAGTTCCTCTAAAATGTTAAACAAAGATTGCCGGTCAATTGAGTCATAGGCTTTCTTAAAATCTACAAATGTACAAATTATGGGGGCATTTCTAATTGCTTTGTGTTTTAATATTGTCTTTAAATTAAATATTTGTTCTATGCATGAGCGACCGGGGCGGAAGCCTGCTTGATAATCACCAATTTGGCGTTCCAGCTGTTCTTGTGTTCTTTTCAGCAGGCACGTTGAGAGAATTTTGTAGGTGACTTGTAAAAGTGAGATTCCCCTGTAGTTATTGACTTTTGTTCTGTCTCCTTTTTTATGTAACGGGTGAATAAGGGCACATTTCCAATCCTCTGGTAATTTTCTGTTTCCCATATTTTTGTTATTATTTTTGTGAGCTCTTGCAACGTCTTTGGTCCTAGGTTTTTTAATAGCTCTGCAACAATGCCATCTTCGCCAGATGTTCTATTATTTTTTAAGTTTTTAATGTGACATTTGATTTCTTCCTGTGTTGGTGGTAATGAATCCGGTTGAGCGTTGGCACAGATTTCTTTGGGAAACCTTAAACTAGGTTCTGGGCAATTTAGTAGGTTAGAAAAATATTGAGCCAATACTTGACAGTTTTCCTGGTTTGTTAGGGCTAATTTACCATCTGGTTTTCTGAAACATAAATTTTGAGGGATATATCCTCGTATTTTATCTGCGAAAGTTCTGTAGAAGTCTCTTGTATTATAGTTTTGGAAATTTTCTTCTATGGCATCCAGTTGTGCTTTTGTGTACTTCCTTTTTGCTTGCCTAATAGATTTTGAAACCTGTTTTCTAACCTCGTTAAATAAATGTAGACTTTCTTGTGATTTTTTACTGTTATATTCTTGAAATGCCTTTTTTCTCCTTTCCAATGCATTTTCACAGTCTGAATCCCACCAAGGGTGTTTGAATATCTTTTTCAAGGGAATAGTTTCCTTAGCTATTCGCGTGATTTTAGAATGAAATTCTTCCCATGTGTTTGCCTTTTCCTTCTCCCATTCTTCTTTTACTTTAGATTCTTTAATCTTCTTGGTGTCATATTTCTGTATTTCTGTTTTCTTCTGATGACTTCTTCGTGCTGTAAACTTGATTTTAATTCTAGTTAGGTAATGGTCTGAATCAATGTTTGCTCCTCTGCGTACTTGGACGTCGTAAATTTCTTTTTGTACTGGGTATGAAATCGCCACATGATCTATTTGAAACTCGCCAATTTGTTGTATAGGAGATCTCCATGTCTTTTGTTTTCTTGGACATTTTCTTAGAGATGTTGACATTATCTTCAGGTTATTCTGCTTACATAGTTCGACGAGCCTTGTACCATTTTTATTGGTAAATTTATGTGCAGGATATTTGCCTACGGTTTTTTGGTGGATTTTCTCTCTACCAATTTGGGCATTAAAATCGCCGAGTAGAACTTTTGTATCATCTTTTGGAATCTTGGCCATTATATTCTCCAAATTTTCCCAGAGCTTTTCTGTTTCTATGGGGTTTTTCTTGTTGTCTCCGTTTGTGGGAGCATGAACATTAACCATTGTGTATGTTTTGTTGGCACATTGTAAGCGCATCGTCATTATCCTATTATTTACGGGAGTAACTTCCTTGATGGAGCTGAGCACGCTCTTGTGTATGATAAACGCCATCCCGAGATGGAGGGCTCCTCTTCCGATTCGTTTATCCGTCTTGCTCTTAAAGATGCGATAGTTGCCATAATCTGATGTTTCTTCATCTGTAAAACGTGTCTCCTGTAAAGCTAGTATTACTATCTTTTGCTTTTCAAGTTCTGTTGTAAGGTTTAGAAGTTTTCCTGGTTGGATTAATGTATTTATGTTAAAGGTTCCAATGTATGTAGGTGTTTTAAGTGGAAGTTTGCCAGAGAGCTCCGACTTTCTCTGATGTAATCGTGTAAGTCCAGGTTCCCCAGAATCCGAATTCCTGGTTGCCATCTGTTGATGGGTGGATTGGTTACCACCTGGGGTAATGTTGTTATTACTTGCACGAGTCATACTTGCTTGTAATCAAGTTGGTCCAGTGTTTCCACTGGGTGTTTAGAACCAGGGATTGTTAGTTCCTGACGCATTATGACCAGCCGCACATTGTGTGAACAGACGCTGACCAGGATGCCGATGGTTCCCACTTCAGACGCGTCCTGGATTTGGGTGTTGACAGTGCTTATTGTAATGGCGGCACTTACTCGCCATGACACAGCAACGTCTTCGGGTTCTGTGGTTTTTGAATGAGTGTGACCCTTGCCAAAAGTCACCCTCCCACACCCTCGTGATGCTGCCGGTCCGGGACTGCTTATTTGGGTTTCCCCTTATTCGCAGCTGTCCACCATATCTGATGGATCGTTCGCTATCCGCCACCTGCGACCCGCCCTGTACCTGAGGCTCGGCTAGGGTATATATATATATATATATATATATATATATATATATATATATATATATATATATATATATAAAAATAATCAGTTGGTTCTACTGAGAAATTCATCAATTGAGTAGAAGGAGTTGGCCACCAATAAATCCTTTAGACTTCTCTTAAACTGCATTTCATTGGTTGTTAAGCTTTTTATGGCTGCTGGCAAGTAATTGAAAATGTGTGTTCCTGAATACTGCTCACCTTTTTGTACAAGAGTAAGTGTCTTCAAATCATTGTGAAGATTATTCTTGTTTCTAGTATTGACTCCATGAACTCAGCTGTTGGTTTGAGAAATTTCATTAAGGAATAAATATATTGGGAAGCAGTTGTTAGTATCCTTAGTGCCCTAAACAAAAATCTGCAGGATGTTCTTGAGTTCACACTACATATAAATGTTATTGCACGTTTTTGTGCCCAGAAAACTTTAGCTTGGCTTGATGAATTACCCCAAAAAATATTCCCATATGACATTATGGAATGAAAGTAAGTATAATATGCTAACTTTTTCATTTTTATATCCCCTATGTCTGACAGAATTCGCGCTGCAAATAGAGATTTGTTTAGACACTTCAGCAGTTCTGTGATGTGCTCCTCCCAGTTGAATTTATTATCAAGATGTAATCCCAAGAATTAAACACTGTCCACTCTTCTATCTGATTGTCATAATGATTATACTGAAGTCATAGCAATTCATTATGGTCCCCTAGGATCACAAAAGGCAGAACATGGTTCTTAATAGGATGTGTGATTACCGCAAATGGCAATGCGTGTTCTGCAATGTGCTCCTATGCTGACCACAAGGTCGGTAAGAAATTATTGTGGTAAGGCCTTCCATTCCTCCACCAGCGCTGGATGGTCGTTGTTCAAATGCTCAAATGTGTGTGAATACCTAAGGGACCAAACTGCTGAGGTCATCGTCGGTCCCTAGACTTAACACACTACTTGAACTAACATGCTAAGAACAACACACAGACCCATGCCCAAAGGAGGACTAACCGCGCGGTCACTCCGCGCGGCGAAGGTTGTTGATTGATCTGGACATAAGACGTTGGATGGTCGTTGTTCAAATGCTCAAATGTGTGTGAATTCCTAAGGGACCAAACTGCTGAGGTCATCGGTCCCTAGACTTAACACACTACCTGAACTAACTTATGCTAAGAACAACACACAGACCCATGCCCGAGGGAGGACTAACCGCGCAGTCACTCCGCGCAGCGAAGGTCGTTGGTTGATCTGGACATAAGACGTTCGAATAAGAACAACTGACGTGCTGCAATTCGTCCCCACAAGACCAGCAAAACGACCATGTTCGATAATATTCCTGGGTGCATTACGTGTTTCCACTACTCGCCATGTAAGGGTAAGCCCAGCATTGGCGAACATGATCGTTTCGATTGTCCAGCTGTTATGGTACGGGGAGTCATAATGTTGCATAGCTGTACCGATCTCCAAGTATTTGAATACGGTACACTTACCGGCCAGCGTTATTGCGATACTGTACTCCTTCAACAATGCTTTCATAAAACTTCATTGTTATGGATGACAGTGCGCGACAGTTTTTAACTGCACAGGTGGATGAGTTCTTGGAACGAGACGGTATTCGGCTAATGGACTGGCTTGCATTTTCCCCCAAATTAAATCCCATCCAGCACGTGAGGAAGGGAACGCCCAACCACACGAACTCTCTACAAAATTGTACCTAGCATGGGAGCAACGTCGCAGAGCACGAATGCGTCCATGGTGGTCACACAGCCTGTTAAGAACTGTGTTTCAGCTTTAGTAATGCCCAGGGGACCATCACGGTGACTACACTGTACTTATGTCTTTGAATAAAAGAGTCGATTTTGTTCATCTCATTGCTTATTCCTTTCGTTTACCTCTTATACTGTACTGTACTATATTACAGCAGTTCTTTCTATGTATGGTCCAAGTTTCATCGTACCATGTTACAAGTCATCGACACATCATGTGAAAGTTACTCTCGTTCTGCACACCAGTGTACTCTCGATTTGTTATAGGCATTATGTTACACTCGTCCATATTTAATGAAAGCTGTCATTCATTACACCAAGTGGAAATTTGGTTTGAGTTCTTCTGTATTTTCTTACGACCGTCCGACGATAATACTTTCCTGTACACAACAGCATTGTCAGCAAGTAATCATGTAGCGCTGGTGATGCTATCTGATAAATTGTTTATGTAAGAGATGTGCTTAAAAAGTAACGAGAATTTTGTAGTTTCACGAGTTGTATTAGCTCGATTAGCCCAGTTCTTTCGTTGTCGTGTGGATAAAAGTGTCTGAAAAGTGCATGTGATTAGCCATTTTGGATATTTACACTATGTCAGCTGTCAATAAGGTTACACGTGTCTTGGTGGTATCGGCAGTTACTTAATTTGACTTAATGTGCATCACATAATTACACCGTACAGCTTGTAATTATCTGTTCGACTGAGTAAATAATGTGGAAGAAGAGAGGTGGGTCGAAAAGACCTACCATCTTTCACAACCTTCCAGATACAACAAATTTTTTGCGTGCGACCTGTTCCAATCAAATTGCAGATCAGGATGGTGGGTCATGTACAAGCAAAAATTTTAACTGTAAACGATTGATTGCATATCAGTCACTCTGAACCAAATGACAAGGAAAGCGGAAACCTTCGCCAACCAAACAGATGAAACGAGGTGAACGAACAATCGACACAAACATTCTCAGGAATCCCAACTATATCGATATATGTATTTTACTGACTAAGAGGCTGAAGGCCACGTTGGATGCTCCTGACGTCTCACAGCATCGTATGAAAGCATCACAGTTACACAATTAAGGCACGTATTCAGCTGACCAGAAGCAACCTAATTCATTTACTGAGGTCAGAGAACAAATGTCCAAAACACTTTCAAAAATATTAAATACTTCTGTACCTTCACAAAAATATGGTCTCCCTGACTACAATTCTAAGAAACATGTATGTTAATTGACTTTTTTTATCCGGCATTCAGTAATGTCTTCTCATCAGCACATATTCATTCATGAGAAATGCAATACTTGGCAAGTGATGTGTGACCTGTGTACATATTACCAACGAGTAGAAATGTGTAAGTGCCTACGATTAATCATGGTGTATTGGGACAAAAAATTACCAGTACTAATAAATATGGTTCAAATGGCTCTAAGCACTATGGGACTTAACATCTGAGGTCAACAGTCCCTTAGACTTAGATCTACTTAAACCTAACTAACCTAAGGACATCACACACATCCATTCCCGAGGCAGGATTCGAACCTGCGATCGTAGCAGCAGCTCGGTTCCGGACGGCTAATAAATATGAATGTAACTAGAGATGTGACGTAAGTCGAATGCAACATGTGGCAATAATACCTTCAAGTGGATAATTGAGTAAGTATCTGCTGTGAATTATAGTTTCTAAACAGAGAGCTAACATTCAAGCTGCATGTGTATACAGTATAACAAAACATTTGTTATACAATAATAAACTGAATAAATAGCATGTAGGACAAATGCGCGTAATAAATTCAAATGAAAACAATATCAATGAATTTATGATGTTACTGGAAACAGTCAACAAAATGAGTACAGAGAGAACGTGTGTCAGATGTGGTCATCAAGTGGCAGGCTGACAACAGTGTAGAGTGTTAAAACATAAAAATAAGAATAAGATAATACAGAATATATAAAATGTTACATATGAACGATCACAAACATGGTTAAAAATTTTATGATGGCATTTGAGCGAGCCGAGAAATGGCAGTCTCAGAGACTTGTAATCGTAGCACTGAAAGTGTCCACGACTTCATAATGACCCTTCATTGCACTGCACATAACGCTGTCACTTTTAGTGATGAATCACGGCTGGAGTTGTTAGGTAGGCAAATTGTTCAAGGATCAGTGGACAGTGGCAAGGACCTTCACACACTATTGTCTCTGGGTGTGGAACAGCTGTGACAAGTGCATCCTTCCCTCCTGTCAAAGGCAGCATGAGATGGAATGGTAGACTCTCGTGGACGTGTTGGTAGAACAGGGTTATGGCTTGGCAGTCATGACAGTGTGTGTAGACAGTCGCAATGGCTCCATTAAATTGTTCTTTGGTACGATCAGCATATTATGTGCCTCCTATAGTTGGCCTTCTTGGTTGTGAGTAGCTCACAAGATTGACAGTGAATTAGACGTGACTCTATAGTGAGCAAGATACGTCCAGAATGAAGGAAGGAGTAGCACATCAGCCGTGTTGTCACTATCCAAAATGCCAACTGATGGAAGTTGGGTATGACCAGTTCCGTTTTCACAGCTGGTAGGAGCTGACTATTCTCACTAGGGAAAAAAGATATGTATATGCACTTTGCAAGAAATCTCATGGCACAAAGCAGCTTTTGGTTACAGACTGGTGAAGGTAATGAGCCACGGGAAGTCAATCATCAAGAAGGAATCTTTGTGAATCTGCCAAGGAGCTATTAAGCCATCCAGAAGTTTGTAATCAGTGGGACCATCCTCCATCCTATCTTTCTTGCTTTCCCTCTCTCCTTCCACCCAGTTAGGCGATGCCACGGCGTCTCAGAAGCCAAACGCATTACTTGTTGCCGGTGTGCACCTGGGATGCCAGTCAGCTGCCCACATCAGATGGGTCGTACCAGCCTCCACTGTCCAGCTTACCAAACACCTCAACAGCCACTCTGTGCTGACACTGGATCACGTGTCTGTGCCGTCACAGACTAGGTCACCCGCTGCATGCAACTCATACATTACCGGCCATTTAAATTGCTACACCACGAAGATGACGTGCTACAGATGCGAAATTTAACCAACAGCAAGAAGATGCTGTGATATGCAAATTATTAGCTATTCAGAGCATTCACACAAGGCTGACGCAGATGGCGACACCTACAACGTGCTGGAATGAGGAAAGTTTCCAACCGATTTCTCATACACAAATAGCAGTTGACCGGGGTTGCCTAGTGAAACATTGTTGTGATGCCTCGTGTAAGGAGGAGAAATGCTTACCATCATGTTTCCGACTTTGATAAAGGTCGGATTGTAGCCTATCGCGATTGCAGTTTATCATATCGCGACATTGCTGCTCGCGTTGGTCGAGATACAGCGCCTGTTAGCAGGGATCGGTGGATTCAGGATGGTAATACGGAACGCCGTGCTGGATCCCAACGGCCTCGTATCACTAGCAGTCGAGATGACAGGCATCCTATCCGCATGGCTATAACGGATCGTGCAACCACGTCTCGATCCCTGAGTCAACAGATGGGGACGTTTGCAAGACAACAACCATCTGCACCAACAGTTCGACGACGTTTGCAGCAGCATGGACTATCAGCTCGGAGAACATGGCTGCGGTTACCCTTGACGCTGCATCACAGACAGGAGCGCCTGCGATGGTGTAATCAACGACGAACCTGGGTGCGCGAATGGCAAAACTTCATTTTTTTCGGATGAATCCAGGTTCTGTTTACAGCATCATGATGGTCGCATCCGTGTTTGGCGACATTGCGGTGAACGCACATTGGAAGCGTGTATTCGTCATCGCCATACTGGCGTATCACCCGGTGTGGTGGTATGGGGTGCCATTGGTTACACGTCTCGGTCACTTCTTTTTCGCATTGACGGCACTTTGAACAGTGGACGTTACATTTCAAATGTGTTACGACCCGTGGCTCTACCCTTCATTCGATCCCTGCGAAACCCTACAGTTCAGCAGCATAATGCACGACCGCATGTTGCAGGTCCTGTACAGGCCTTTCTGGATACAGAAAATGTTCGAGTGCTGCCCTGGCCAGCACATTCTCCAGATCGCTCAACAACTGAAAAGGTCTGGTCAATGGTGACCGAACAACTGGCTCGTCGCAATACTCCAGTCACTACTCTTGATGAACTGTGGTATCGTGTTGAAGCTGCATAGGCAGCTGTGCCTGTACACGCCATCCAAGCTCTGTTTGATTCAATGCCCAGGCGTATCAAGGCCGTTATTACGGCCAGACGTGGTTGTTCTGGGTACTGATTTCTCAGGATCTATGCACCCAAATTGCGTGAAAATGTAATCACATGTCAGTTCTAGTATAATATATTTGACCAATGAATACCCGTTTATCATCTGCATTTCTTCTTGGTGTAGCAATTTTAATGGCCAGTAGTGTACATACCAACAGTAATCGACTAGTGACAATCTGTTTACAACCACAATTTACAAATACAAGAAAGGCACTGGTAATGTGAATACAAAAATTGACTTCCATAACATGAATATTACACTGGCTTATCCACAACTTGCAATACATTCATGATGAGTCACAAATATGAAATGAGGGTAAGGTGCGTATTGTGCTTGTTGCAGTCCATGAAAATTTGGTCATTTGTGGTAAGGTTCTGTGGGACCTAACTGCCGAGGTCATCGGTCCCTAGGCTTACCCATTAATTAAAGTAACTTAAACTAATTTACGGAAGGACAACACATACACCCATCCCCGAAGGAGGACTCGAACCTCCGACGGGGGCAGCCGCGCGAACCGTGACAAGGCACCCTAGACCACACGGCTCCCTTGTGCGGCTGCTGTCGATGGTGCAGCGTGTACTTAGTGACTTACCCTCTGGTAGTGCGCACACGTCCCAGTAATGTCCATCCCATAACCATTTGCATTGTAACATTGTATTTGACTATTCGCTCTTCCATTGAGCTACATTAGTCTTATTCTAACATTCACTTACGAGCTGATTTGAAACTACAATTACGAAACTACGCCCTATGCGTGCAGATACTCTACGGATATATGTCAAAATAAATCGGGCATTCCTAGCGCACCGTCGGATGACAGCGAGGCAACCTGTGGACATACTCACACACAAACAACAGACAATAGCAGATAAATTTCATAATATAGTGTCCAGCTTTCTTGAATATATAATGTGTGGTAATACCCACAAAAAGGATTGCTATTTATAAAACTTACGTTGATTAAGTGTTTTCATACCTTTTAACACTAAGTACCTATGTCTTCCATGGAGTTCAGTCACGCTGGTGAGGATGTGCCCAGTTGGACAGGTGTCCTGGCTTGAACAAGTGGTGGTACGGAACAAATATGATCCACCTCAGTAAGACTCAATGTATTATGTTTCTCTTTTTACTCCCTGAAATTCATAATAGTGTGTTAATGGCGAGATACATATTTTCTTCCATGCAAAATTTATAATGTGGCGTGCTCATGTCACTTCCAGTCGTTAGTACACAAAACATAAACTCCTTTGTTTCAGGGTGTCGTTTGCAAGATCCTTAATTTTGGTATACGTAGGCAACTGATTCGCACTGTCCATGCCATCGCTTAAGCCTTCTCAAAATAAACAGATTATGATGAGGGACGTTCACAAGAAACACTCAATGAAGGGGTCCCTACACTACCCTAGCATGGAGCAAACTGAGCAACTGACATAGCATCAGGTACCCATCCACTTTGTGGACACAGGACGATCTCCAGCGGAAACATTGGCAAATATCCAACTCCAGCGTGACCCATTGCAACAACGATAACGAACATCACTATGCCAACAACTAGTAAATAGATGACAAACTTTAGGACAGACAGCTGGCCGGGGTGGCCGAGCGGTTTTAGGCGCTACAGTCTGGAACTGCGTGACCGCTACGGTCGCAGGTTAGAATCCTGCCTCGGGCATGGGTGTGTGATGTCCTTAGGTTAGTTAGGTTTAAGTATTCTAAGTTCTAGTGGATTGATGACCTCAGAAGTTCAGTCCCATAGTGCTCAGAGTCATTTGAACCATTTTAGGCCAGACAACAACACAAATACTCTCAAGTGAGAGTAGAGTGATAGAAGCTCTGAATCTATCAGACAAAAACGACAGATGTCAGAGGAGCACCTCTCTCTGTAATTGTGGTACTTATGATGTGTTACCAAATTGCTCCGTGTGAATGCCACATTCTCTCTCCTAGGTTTTCTAGCCAGTGATCATGAAATGAGGAAGTATGAAGATATGCAAGTCACTGATTCTTTTAAGCTGTATGACAATATAATAGTCATTGCAGCCATGGAATGACACAAACTACTAATGAAAGGTAACCACAAACTATACTAATCTTTTACTCAACAACAATGTAAATATAAAAAGGTACTCCTAACCTAATTTAAATTTATATCCTCTGTTCCTGTTTATCACTGACCTGCCATCCATTACCGTGTTCGGCTGCTGGGTTCGGAAGCCACACCTTCACAATTTTGACCTCTTGTCGTGTCCTGTCTGATTCTCTTCACATGTCCGTTCCTTTTTCCTCCACGAAAAGATGTTGCAATTGTTTCGTCTATTCGTAAGGGGTACCTCCGCTTATCGTTGTCCATAACTGCCTACTCCTGAGAGTCCATTTCTATTGATATTATTCCTCCTTCTCTCATTATTCCTATTCTCCGGCTCACGCAGGTTTCCTTCACATTTCCTGCTCTTCTCTCGTGTGTTGTTCGTTTCGTAGGTGAACTCCAGTTCATAGAGAATGGTTCTCAGTGGGTCAATATTGTATCCACACCTTCCTGCAAGTACATGCTGGTGACTGAACGCCAGTTTCATCTAACAAAAAAATTCACTGTTATTACGTGGCTCGTCCAGTAGCTGGTTCTTCTAGACAAGAGATTCGAACAAATTCCCAGGGTTCTTGGATCGTGATGATTACAAGTCTTGACACATCATGATCTCCGGTTTTACCCTATACTGTGTCTCTCGTGACCAATAACTGGTAAGGAAAGCATCTCTAAATTCTTTGTATGTTCTGCAGGTGTCTGCAATACCACGCATCTTTTCTGCGACTGAACCTTCCATGTGTCCACATGTTAAATTCAGCTTATATGCTTTTGGTAATGAAGGAGGCATCAACATCAAACTGTGTTGCCCAAGGCTTGGGATGCGAAGTACACTGAAGGGCCAAAGCAACTGGTACACCTGGCTGCTATCGTGTAGGGGCCCCACGAGCACGCAGAAGTGCCGCAACACGACGAGGCATGGACTCGAAGTAGTGCTGGAGGGAACTCACACCATGAATCCTGTAGGGCTGTCCATAAGTCCGTAAGAGTACGAGGGGGTGGAGATCTCTTCTGAACAGCATGTTGCAAGATATCCCAGATATGCTCAATAATGTTCATGTCTGGGGAGTATGGTGGGCAGCGGAAGTGTTTAAACTCAGAAGAGTGTTCCTGGAGCCATTCTGTAGCAATTCTGGACGTGTGGAGTGTCACATTGTCCTGCTGGAATTTCCCAAATCCGTCGGAATGCACAATGGGCATGCATGGATGCAGCCGACCAGACAGAATGCTTACGTAAGTGTCATCTGTCAGAGTCGTATCTAGAAGTATCAAGGGTCCCATATCACTCCAACCGCAACGCCCCACACCATTACAGAGCGTCCAGCAGCTTGAACAGTCCCCTGCTGACACTCAGGGTCCATGGAACCTGGAGGTTTTCCCCATACTCGTCCATGTCCATCCGCTCGATACAATCTGAAACGAGACTCGTCCGATAAAGGCAATGTGTTTCCAGTCATCAACAGTCCAATGTCGGTGTTGACGGGCCCTGGCGAGGCGTTAAGTTTTGTGTCGTGCATTCATTAAGGGTACATGAGAGGGCCTTCAGCTTCGAAACCCCGTATCGATGATGTTTCATTGAACGGCTCGCACACCGACACTTGTTGATGACCGAGCATTGAAATCTGCAGCAGTTTGCGGAAGAGTTGCATTTCTGTCATGATTAACGATGCTCTTCAGTCGTCGTTAGTCCCGTTGTGGCAGGCTCTTTTCCCGGCCGCAGCAATGTCGGACATTTGATGTTTTACCGGATTTCTGATTTTTAGGACACTCGTGAAATGGTCGTAAGGGAAAATCTCCACTTTACCGTACTTCGGAGATGCTGTGTCCCATCGCTCATGCGCCGACTATAACACCACGTTCTAACTCACTTAAATCTTGAAAACCTGCCATTGTAGCAGCAGTAACCGATCTTACGACTGCGCCACACACTTGTCTTATGTAGCCGTTGCCGACCGCAGCGGCGTATTCTGCCTGTTTACATATATCTGTATTCGAATACGCATGCCCATACCAGCTTCTTTGGCGCTTCAGAGTATTACCGCTGTCCCGACAGTTTTGAAAGTTTTTAACAGACAAAAAATGTTTCCGGTCGAATCCTACTTCGTTGTTTTCGATCATTCGTGTCTTGGTTCTTAAATGCGAATTTCTGCACTGTGGTGCAAAGCATCATTACACAAGTGGTTATTACGTATTCCTGCACTATTTCCCTTACTAACGTATGATACACATCTCTCTGATGGCACATAATTATGCAATGGTTCGGACCCTGAGTCATGGCTCATTACTCACGGTGTGTTAATTTGCGTTGGGCATGCAACGGCCGCACGACACACTGGTGATTCTATGACAGGCCGTTGTATTTGAATGTGTGCGTTCCGTATCCTGTTCTTGCTCCATTCGTATTTTGCTATCTCTGTGCTCTTCATGGAACAAATTTCAAATGCATTTTACATGATCTTGCGCCTCTTAACATCTTTAATAATTTCACTCTTCCGTGTACTAATCTGAGTGTGATTATTCCACACTTCTATTCTTCGCGCTGCAGCTCCGTTTGACTTACCATCTCCGAATTTTGCGATATTTCTTCCTTAAGTTCTTTTATAAATGTCTACCCATGCTCCTGTAGTGTAGCTAGCGCCTTCTTTGTTCGACAAACTGCTTATTCTGCTTGTCTCGCGTGTTTCTTTGTCGCTAGTGCCTCGTTCCTTGCTCCTACTGCTTCATTACGAGCTGCCCTTTCTTTGTGTCTATTGTCACGTGTCTGGAGTCTGTTGCTGTCTGCTGAATTTTCGCTATTTCGTCCTTGATGTTGCCTACATCTCTCCTTAAGGCTTTCCCGAACTTCTCTTTTCTTCTGCTTTCTGCCTTTCATCTTCCGCTAATATGAAAAACTCTGTATTTTTTTATGTTACCTCTGTTTTTCATCTCCCAGGTGTTTCAAAAGCCAACTTACTTGCCACAGCGGTAACACCGGTTCCCGTCAGATCGCCGAAGTTAAGCGCTGTCGGGCTGTACTAGCACTTGGATGGGTGACCATCCAGTCTGCCGAGCGCTGTTGCCTAGCGGGTTGCACTCAGCCCTTGTGAGGCAAACAGAGGAGCTACTTGACTGAGAAGTAGCGGCTCCGATATCGTAAACTGAAATAAGGCCGGGAGAGCGGTGTGCTGACTACACGCCCCTCCATATCCGCATCCAGTGACGCCTGTGGGGTGAGGTATCATCGAATACAATGAAAAATTCTTCACAAGCTGATGATACCTTCTGATCCCCGCCTTGTCCAATGTTGAGCACAGGCTCTGTGCTTTTTTATTTATCATTCTGAATATTCTCCTTCTTCCTGCCACTGCTCTCGCTCTTCTCTGGGCTCCATATCTTCGCTTCCAGACAGTCTCACCTACCGTCCGTTCTCGCATACGTGTGGCTACCAATATCTTAATTCTGTATTCTCAGACCAACTCGTATACAGACTCTTCTGGCGATACACCTTTTTGAGAAAATGGTACTTCACTGCATATAAGTAAGCCTTGCAGAGGACATACTCGAACATTAAAATTACAAAATCTGTAGATGATATACTCACAGACTGGTTTAACGCCACAAAATACTACACATAATAAAGATTCACTGTCCCGAATTCTCCTTACAGTTAGTGCAGTCATATTCGCTGTTTTACTTCACACTTCGTGGTTCAAACATACATTTTTCGACAACCACTCTGTTTCACTACAACGACTAATAGTACCTCCACGTGAATGATTGTTGCAGTACACAAAATTTTCTTTTGCAGTAAACTATCGCAACAAGAACATTATGGAAAGGCTACCCTACATCTTTCAGTACTGCAATCTCCTCTCATTATCCTCATTACGCATTTCCCTCGTACCTATCCACTCATAGCTCTCGTAATCCTGAACGGCGTGTCCACACTTTCGGCATGTACCGCAAACCTCCTTTTTTGCCTGGTTACATGGTGCACTAAGATCAGTCAGGTTAAACTGTGAGCATTTTGTACAACGCAGATCATTGACTTTCCGCGACTTTCCTTTGAACTGGCTCAGATCTGGTACGATATCTTCACGAACGAACCTGACGCGAAATATTGCGCTTTGGGCCATAATCATTCCACTAGATTGATGCACATGTATTATATAACCCTTCCAAAAAAAAAAAACAAAGCTGTTACCGACGCCGTGAAAAGCACAACATCTAGTACAGAAACCACAGACCAATACACAAAAAAATTGCTCACCTGAGGGAAAAAAATAGCCATTACAGTTACCATCGAACTAATGGTTCACAATCCTGTCATTTGAAATTAAATAGTAATTAATTGAAAGTTACCAAATTCTAACTAAGGTTATTAAACAAAACATGATCCTCCCCGGCAGTGACTTCTAAGCAAGACTGATTGAGTAATAATGGCTTGACTGCATCACTACAAGTTTCGAAAACAAATTCTAAATCCTGGCAGGGTACGACAACTTATACAACACATTCCTCTGGCAGGCAGGCACGTGGCTACCTCCAATTAACTTTGGCCTCTCAGTATCTCTAAAACGATGAACCAACACTTCAGTGACACAACTGTTAAAATTATACTCAATGGATTTAAACGCAAAAGACTATAAAATATGGCTCCGTGTAGTGAAACGAAAGACGATAAATTGCTTTTTTTTACTCCAAGACTATTCCTATTGTTTCCACAAAAGTAAGTAATGTTACTGAAGTCGATCAAGGTGTATTGGAATAATAGATAGAATTTAATAGCACGACAGATTTATTAATAAAAACATGAGTTAAAGGGAACAAAGTCAACATAACATAATGATTGCATTCTGCCTTGCTTTCGTTAAGTTTTCTGATAGTTGACGAACTTGAACCACTGGTGGTGACTTTAACCATGAATTTAAAACCGAGCGAGGTGGCGCAGTGGTTAGCACACTGGACTCGCATTCGGAAGGACGACGGTTCAATCCCGCGTCCGGCCATCCTGATTTAGGTTTTCCGTGATTTCCCTAAATCGCTCCAGGCAAATGCCGGGATGGTTCCTCTGAAAGGGCACGGCCGACTTCCTTCCCCATCCTTCCCTAATCCCATGAGACCGATGACCACGCTGTCTGGTCTCCTTCCCCAAACCAACCAACCAACCAACCATGAATTTAAAAAAATAGATAACGCCATCTGACTATGATTAATATGAGTTACGCTGATCATAAACTGAACCCTGAAACAAACTACCACAGTGCTCTTAAGTTGGACAACTGCTGCTGCAGTGTGCACGCAGTAAAGTAAGAGAAATTCACTCTAAAGGTTCCTAGTGCGATGGCTGCGAAATGCTCACCACACACATGTAGAAAACTTGAGATGCAGTGATGCAGTGCCCAGTGTACCTCTTCGTAAATTTTGATGGCGGACTTCCATCTCTCCCCCTCATTCGCACCCAACTTTGTACCCAGACTCAGAATCTCCTCCTAGTTTCACGACCGAAATTCAACCTCAATCCTCCGTGGTCCCCGACCAGATGCCTGCTTCTCACACTGTAGGCAAGTCCGCGGCGTGGAGTTTGTGCCCAATAGATAAAATCACCAACTGAGAACTCGGATAGCAGTCCCCCGCCATTTGCCCACACTTCGTATACTCTACATCTTCCCTTCATAAGGCGGAAAAAAGCTGTTTTTCGAATCCTAGCACATATCGAGGCATCGAACAGGAGTCTGCTTTTACGGTCTCCGACAACGCAAACCATGTTGTAATCAAACCGCTGTTATTCTGCACGCGCGGGCATCAGCGTGGTCCTGTGTACCTATGTGACTAAAAAATCAGTGTCCGGCCTCCAGCAATGTTCCTCCGAAATGTTTTCGCCAGTCTAGCCGATACCGATCTTACAGGAAGCTTCCTGGGAAACAAATTCTCAGCCGGGAACAACTGTCCTCCCTCCTTCCAACGCAACCCACCGAGAGAAGTTATGAAAGCTATTTCTTCTCTGGTTTCAGAGCCAAACCGCCAAGGCCCTGCGTCGGGCTCTCTTCGCTTTCTCGATACCTGTTGCCTACCGTATTCTCCGAACTTCAGCCTCACCTGCCATAGCCTTGGCTGTGCGGCAAAGACAAGCTGTCCTCTCCTTTGCCTCAAATAAGTTCATGCATCTAGCTAATACTGAATTCAGCATTACAACCACTGTCAATCGTATCCAATAGTCTCATTGACCATTGGTCATGTAATTAGCAGTTCATTTAAGTAAATAAAGTGCAAGAGAGGAGGGTCAAAAGGACCTGCCATCTTTTAAAACTTTGAAATCTAAGGTGGGTCGATGTTTAGGCGTGTTACCAACTAGTGGAAGTGGCCAAAAATATGGTGACACCAAAAACGCAGCACATTACCATGGCTAATACGGTGCCGGAGAACCGTTGGCATTCCAAGCATCTCACTCAGAATGAATAAATCAGGACCTGTATACTCTTCAAGGGAATCTTATACCGTTCCTCCTGCAAAATAGTGGGAAGTTCAGTTAACGATGCTGGAGGTGGATAGCAATCGTGCACCATGCTCTCCAAACTGGGCCACAAAGGCTCAATAAATGATTTAGAGATATGGTGACGGTGATGCCTGGGGTAGATGCAAAGATTCAGCCTTGCGCTCATAAAATCAAACCAGAACAATGCGATCTGTATGTACAGGAGACCGATCGTCTTGGCAAACAGCAACATCATTGGAGAACAAACATTGTAACACGGGATGGACACGTTCAGGCTTCTTCATCTGCAACTACGTCTACAGACATATTCTGCAAGCCACTGTACGGTGCCTGGCAGAGGATACATTGTACCACTAGTAGTCGTTTCCTGCTGTTCCACTCGCAGATAGAGCGAGAGAAAAACGACTGTCTATTTGCCTCCATTTGAGCCCTAATTTCTCGTATCTTATCTTCGTGGTCCTCACGCGAAACGTATGTTGGCGGCAGTAGGATTGTTCTGCACCCATCTTAAACGTCGTTTCTCTGAATTTTCTCAATAGTATTCCTCGGAAAGAATATCGCCTTCCCTCCAGGGATTCCCATCTAAGTTCCCGAAGCATCTCCGTAACATTTGCAACTTGTTCGAGCTTACTGGTGACAAATCTAGTAGCCTGCCTCTGAATTGTTTGGATGTTCTCCTTCATTCCGACCTGGTACGGATCCCAAACACTCGAGCAGTACCCGGGAATATGTCGCACCAGCGTGTTATAAGCGGTCTCCTTTGCAGATGAACCACAACTTTCCTAAAATTCTCCCCAGTAGAGCGAAGGAGACCATTCGCCTTCCCTACCACAGTCATCACGTGCTCGTTCCCTTTCATGGCGCTTTGTAACGTTACATCCAGATATTTAAACGACGTGACTGTGTCAAGCAAGACCCTACTAATGCTCTATCCGAACATAACGGGTTGCAAGTAACTTCCGGGAATTCAGACAGGTAAGACTTTCAGCGACCGCCGATATTTCGGCGGGAAAACACCCCGCCATTTTCAAGGCAAACTGCAACGGACAGGCGACGTACATGCAAATTTAAAACCTCGGTTCTCGGACTAATGGCGGAAAGATAACACACACACTGAACACTGGTGCCACCAAACATGACCAAAGTCAGAGATATCGATAGTGAGACTACGAACTAGCAAGTGGGATAGTATTGACTCAGTCCCTCTGTTTTTTGACAAGGGAGAGAGCCGGATTCCAACCAGAGTTTAAACAAAAATCTCCATCCCTGTTAACGAGGTTGCTCGCTAATTTAATCTCAACCGTCTCCTTAATAACACTGGCCCAATAGCTGGACGTGCATGCCAATATCTCGGTGTTATTATATAACATGGGGTGACCAGTATCCAAGCAATGTTCGGCAATAGCAGACCTACTTGGCTGCTGTAATCGTGTGTGCCGTTTATGCTCTGTACATCGGCCCTGATAGTTTGACCAATATATGCCTGCCACAGCTACAAGGAATGCGATATACACCCGTCTTACGCAGAGCAAGATCATCCTTTACGGAACTCAAAAGCACTCTAATTTTAGATGCAGATCGGAAAACACATTTCACATCGTATTTGGTGACAACTATTAGCCTGTAAGTACAAGTCGGTGTGAGTACGTTTCCTGTAGACTGCAAGTCCCAATGATCCATCGTCCTTCCTCATTGGGTCATGCAGTCTACAGGAAACGTACTCATATCGACTTGTACTTACGGACTAAAAGTTGTCACTATCCGGCTCAGCGTGAAGGGGTACATCGTTCAACCGCTCGGCCACTCCGGCCGGCTAACTCACCTTCCGACGCAGAGACTTTGCGAGCTGAGCTGTCCCATCTTGAAGTTACGTTTCGTCAAAATGGTTATAGTGATAGATTGAACGTGCGCTCCGCTATCGACCAACTGTACATCGGGTGATTTATGATAATTGTGAATCGACACCTAATTCTACTGACTTTTTGCCTTACGTAGGAAACACTTCCAACAAGATCGGTCATACTTTACGGACATACGATGTGAAATGTGTTTTCCGACCTCCATCTAAAATTAGAGTGCTTTTGAGTTCTGCAAAGGATGATCTTGCCCTGCGTAAGGCGGGTGTATATCGCATTCCTTGTAGCTGCGGCATGGCATATATTGGTCAAACTATCAGGGTCGATGTACTGAGCGTAAACGGCACACACGATTACAGCAGCGAAGTGATCTGCTATTGCCGAACATTACTTGGATACTGGTCACCCCATGTTATATAATAACACCGAGATATTGGCATGCACGTCCAGCTATTGGGACAGTGTTATTAAGGAGACAGTTGAGATTAAATTAGCGAGCAACCTCGTTAACAGGGATGGAGATTTTTTTTTAAACTCTGGTTTGAATCCGGCTCTCTCCCTTGTCAAAAAACAGAGGGACAGAGTCAATGCTAACTCACCTTCGAGTTCGTAGTCTCACTATCGATATCTCTGACTTTGATCATCTTTGATGGCACCAGTGTTCAGTGTGTGTGTTATCTGAAAGTTGTATACGCCAGGAGAAACTCAGGTCTCACATTAAGGGATTGTTTTTCTTACTCATCAGCGTTAACTTACATTTTTCTATATTTAGAGCTAACTGCCATTCATCACACCAATTATAAATTTTGTCTAAGTAATCTTGTATCCTCCTACAGTCACTCTACAACGATACCTAACCGAACACCAGAGCATCATCAGCTAACAACCGCAGAATCTAGACATATGGAATCTGCCTGTTGCCCTTCATCCATAGTTCGGTCTCAAGGAAATTTGTTATATACGAACTGAGAATACGTTTAAGGATTCCGCAGCAAATCGATGTTAGGGATATTAGTCTTTAATTTTGGGAGTCCGTTCTTTTGCCCTTCTTATGTACCGGAGTTACCTGCGCTTTTTTCCAGTCGCTTCGGACTTTTCGCCGGGCGAGAGATCAGCGATAAATGAAAGCTAGGTAAGGGGTCGATGCCGTAGAGTACTCTTTGTAAAACCAAATTTGGAATTCCATCCGGACCTGGCGACTTGCTTGTTTTCAACTCTTTCAGTTGTTTCACTATGCCAGGGACGCTTATTAATATGTCGTCCATACGGGACTTTTTGTGACAGTCAAATTACAGTATGTTTGTGCCATTGTCTTTCGTAAACGATTTCTTAAACACGGAATTTAAACTTCGTTTTGCTATCTTTAACTGCCATACTGGTGAACGAGTGACTGCCTAAGCTGGTCGTACGTTGTGTTCCAAAAATGAACAGCATAGAGACAGAAGTGATGACACTTTCTGTAGGACCTGACCATCATTTTGCAGGACAATGCTCAAGCACGTACAGTGCAAGCTGTTACTGATTTGTTTCACTGATGGGGATGCTACAGTGCTATACCACTACTGCACTCCCCTGACTTAAGCCCCCGTAAGTTCACATCGATTTCTGAACTGAAGGAAACATTTCACGGCACTCGCTTCAGAACTGCTACAAATTCATCGGGCAATAGACCGCGCCGCTCGAACTGTCAACATAACTGACACTGCTACGAGTATCCTACGACTTCCACATCGCTGGCAACGGGTTATACACAATGCTGGTGGCTACTCTGAAGTGCACTAAAACTTTGAAACACTTATCTATTTTATATGCGCTGTAAATAAACAGTTGCCACTATTAAAGTTCCAACCCTCGTATTACGAATTGTTAAGAGCGAGCAATAGTCGGGGACATTGGATCTCGTATGAGGCTTGTGTGGGATGCTTGTAATACTTTCCACACTGAAACTCTGTCTCGAAATCTGGCTAGAAATTCTGGTCGTGTGTCAAGTACACCAGCGGAAAGACACTATCAGTGCCATCACTGAGTAATAGTACTTGTGATGTTACGGATGACAGTGCCTGCTAAAGCAAAATTACTAAACACAGTTTTCCGAAATTCCTTCCACCAAAGGCGACGAAGTGAATATCCCTCAATTCGAATCAAGAACAACTGTCAGCATGAGTAAATTAGATGTAGATACTGTCAGCGTAGCGAAGCAGCTTAAATCACTTAATAAACGCAACCCATTCAGTCCAGATTGTATACCAGAGTATGCTGATACAATAGCTTCATACTTAGCAGTTATATACGACCGTTCGCTCGTCGAAAGAATTGCATCGAAAGAAAAGAATTGCATCGAAAGACTGAAAAGTTGCACAAGGCACACAAACGAGTATCCAAGAAAGGAAACAGGGCTATCCCGCCGAATTACAGACCAATATCGCTAACTTGGATTTGCATTAGGATTTTGGAACATACAATGTGTTCGAAAATTATGGCTACCTGAAAAAAAATATTTATTGACAAGCAGCCATCACAGATTCAGAAAATATCGTTCTTGTGAAGCTCAACTAGCTCTTTATTCTCACGAAGTAATGAGTGCTATCGACAGGGGATGTCAAATTGATTCCATATTATTAGAATCCTCACAAGCGACTTGTAATGAAATTCCGTGCCCATGGAATATTGTCTGAGTTGTGCAACCTGGATTCGTGGTTACCTGTCGGAAAGGTCACAGTACGTAGTAATTAGTAGAAAATCATCGATAAAAACAGAAGTGATATCCGGTGTTCAACAAGGAAGTGTTTTATGCCCTCTGCTGCTCTTGATCTACATAAACGATTTAGGAGACAATCTGAACAGTCCTGTTTGATTTTTTGCAGACGATGCTGTCATTTACCATCTTTTAAAGTTACAGATGACCAAAACAAATTTCAAAACGATTTAGACATGATATCTGTACGGTGCGAAAAGTGGCAGTTGACTCTATATGATGAAAAGTATGAAGGAATCCGCTACATTTCGGTCACAGTTCCCACCTGAGAAAAGTTCGGCCGCCGAGTTCCAAGTCTTTTCTGTTGATGCCATCTTGGGCCATATGCATGTCGGTGACGATGAAAGGATTATGAGGACAGCCCCATGCGGAGAAAATCTCCGACTCGAACGGGAACCTAACGCATGGTAGTCAGATGCACCAACCACTTAGCTAAGGGGGTGGACAGCAAACCAAAGAGTGCGATTTATTGCCAATACACTTAGAAAATGCAACAGGTCTACTAAAGAGACTGCTTACACTACGGGTGTCCTCCATCTTGTGGAGTATTGCTGTGCAGTGTGGGATCAGCATCAAATAGTATTGACGGAACATATCGAAAAAGTTCAAAGAACGGCAGCTCGTTTTGTGTTATAGAGAAGTAGGGGACAGAGTGGCACGGTATGATACGAAAAATGAGGTGGCAGTCACTGAAGGGAAGGTGAGTTTCGTTCCAGCAGGGTCTTCTCATGAAATTTCAGTCACCAGTTTTGTCTTTAGAGTCTGAAAATATTTTGTTGGCAGCCACCTGCGAAGGGAGGAACGATCATTATAATGAAATACGAAAGATCAGAGCTCGCACGGAAAGACATATGTGCTCGTTTTCCCGAGCGCCTGTTCGAGAGTGAAATGGTAGAGAAGTAACTTGAAAGTGGTTCGGTGAACGCTCTGTCAGGCACTTAATTGTGTACTGCAGAGTAATCGTGTACATGTAGATCATTAAAAATAGATGGAAATCTAGTGATAGAGGAAAACGGTTGTTATATGTAGACATTCCTCTCTCTTGCTTCAAAAAATGGTTCAAATGGCTCTGAGCACTATGGGACTTAACATCTGTGGTCATCAGTCCCCTAGAACTTAGAACTACTTAAACCTAACTAACCTAAGGACATCACACACATCCATGCCCGAGGCAGGATTCGAACCTGCGACCGTAGCGGTCACGCGGTTCCAGACTGAAGCGCCTAGAACCGCACGGGCACACCGGCCGGCTCCTCTGTCTTGGTTTTCTTTGCCTTTATCCCGTGCCTACACTGGGTCAGGGTGTTTGTTATCGCATTTGGAAATATTAAGGTTAGAGTGGTGTCTGCCCCATTATCCCCGAGATGGACTTCGTGTAACTCATGTGTCTGTGTATAATGGTATCCATCTGAACTGTACAAACGTTTTCTAAATGTTTGCGCATCGTGTAACTGAGGTGAGACGTGGATACCAGCCCGGCTTTCACCTAGTCGAACGTGGGAAACTGCCTAAAAACAACACCCAGGCTGGCTGGCACATAGCCCTTCGTTAATCCGCCATATGGATTCGATCCGTGGCTGGTCCGCCTGCCCGAGTCCCGGAAACGTAGCGCTAAAACGTTGGGCCATCTTGGCGGCTGTAGACGTTTCTCTGGAACAGAAATACATTTTTGAATCTTATTCTGCTGCTAATTTTTAAGAAGAAAAAACAATTCTTTTGCGTTTAAAGTAGTTTCTGAGATCGTCAAATGCTTTTAGTGAATGCAGAAAGAGCTAGACATATTTTATTATTCAATATTTTCAATATTATTCAATATTATTCAATATTTTATTATTCAATAAAATGTGCTATTTATTACACTGAGTGGAAAGAATGAAAATATAAAATTCCTGTTATTTTGTTAGTTTAATAACGGAACTTTTTATTTCTACACGGTGTCCCACATAAAACGAGTACGTCTCACGCAGCAGTAAATCATCTCTTGTCGAATTGTTTGTGAAGTGGCAACACTGCGTCGTAAGTTGGCTGCACTGCATTTTGTCTGGAAGTTGAGTGCAGCTGTGTGTTTGTGCGTCAGTTGTTGTGGGAAGTTCATATTGTTGAGTTGTTACTGGAAGGGGGCAGTTTGGATTAGAGCAGCGAATTGATATTGTGGCTTGTTACATAAAGACAGACTCCATCAAGGAATGTAAAGAAATCGAAATACCCTGGTAGGAAACTCTCCATGAACAGCACTATTCAAGATCTCTACAAGAAACCGAGGATTTTAGGATCTGGTCAGAATGTTCAGAGGAATAGGCGACCGATAACGAGGACTCTGTCACTATAGACAGAATTCGCATGGACATTAAAGAGAAGTCCTCGCAAGGAGGTTTTTATAGCTGGTTGATGTACCTCGTACATAATGACATGGTGCACTAAAGGATGTGAAATTAAAAGCCTGCCGTGTGAGTGTGGTGTAAGGGCTGAAATTTGAGGATCAGGAAAAAAAAGGCTCATTATTGTAATTGGCTGTTAACATCAATTGCCAACGGGTACTGGGACCCCTGTCAGATGAGGCCTGGTTTCATTTGTCACGTTGTGTAAACTCCCAGAATTGCAGATACTGGTCGTACTAGAGATCTTTGACTCTCTCTATGCGCAAGTAATAGTTGCAGAGAAGCCGTATGGTATGCAATATTACAACAAGATGGAGTAACCGCTCACACATCCGGCCAATGTACCGAGGTCCGCAGACTTAGCACCGCGTGATTTTTTTTTTTTGGGGGGGGGGGCTGGAGGGGGGGAGGAGGAGGTACACTAAAAAGCAAACTGTATGCTGATAATCCGCGCACAATAGACGATCTTAAACGGAACATTACTAGAAAAATTTACATCGTATGCTTGCAGAATTATGACGTCAACGATGCCTGGATGCCTATGACCACCACTTGCAGTATCTCTTATAAACAGCTAACTACATGTTTTTTAATGTTACTGTTGTTTATTCCTTTTTAGTTAGTTCATTGTACCGGTTTTATGTGGAATGCCCTATATAATTTACGTATTATTTGACCCTGCATCCGAAAAAGTGCGCCCAAAAATACAAAAACAGGTATCATCTCATTATATATTGACGTGTGAAACACGTACGATGATTGAATGCGTACTTTTGTATATTACACTTCAAGAAAATTCTCCGCTAAGTAGTTAAACTTTAGGAAATTTTCTCAGAAAATAGCTTAAAATTGATAAACATGGTCAAAGTTTTCTGTGTACAGCTAAAAAGAATAACACAGATTTGTTTGTGACGCGAAAGCGAAACCACGCAGTGGACCTGGAGCCGAATACAATTTAAACTGGTAAGTTCCGTCATTGAAACAGCGTCGGATGAAAACACTTTCATCATGCTGAAAGCTGCACGACACTTATCTGCAGAAGTTACAATAAAATTTCTGTTATTATACTATATATATCCCGTGGATCACAATTAATAGCGTAAACTCACACTCGTGAACCTGTGCCATAGAAGAAGCGAAGACATTTCAGTAAATGTAGACCACAAACAAGCCGTCTGAGGCATACTTGCGAATGTGTGGTTAAGAGTTGCCACTGACTTGATATGCAGGCTGTCCTACTTAGTATAAATGTATTTGAGAAGTTAAGTCCCCCTCTAATTGGGCTCAAATTTCAATTTGGACAACATTTAATACTGAAGTTAACGGCGCCTCGTAACATTGCATTCGCAGTTCTCTTGCAAACAGACCTCTTGTGCACCCTCGCTTACTGGTATATATTTGCCTTTGTCATCACCTACTTTACCCGTGTCAGGTTTCGCTACTAATTGCGTTACACTTCTTCACAATTCTGAATGTAGACAACTCTGTTCTAGGAATTGTGGTCATGGCTAAAACTACCGGTCTTCGATTAGCCTATATCGGTTTTTCCCGCACCTGTTTAAACTGGGTATTATAACCTGCTCAAAATAACCGGTTTCTGAAAAAACGATTTCCTGTAATCAACGTACAAAACGAACAAAGATGAAAAGTTTTGACTCTCTTAGTTTCAAGATATACAGAATCAAAATATTAAATTAAAAAGGCAAATGAAATAAAGTTAAATACCACAAAAAATGACCAGTAGTCTTCCACTGTTCCTATTTTTTTTAACTCTGCTCAAAAATCATATTGTAATCGGAGATCATTCCACTACTTGCGGCATTAAGGATAGTCAGTGCTAAAGTGTGAAAACTGTAGCTGAAGGACTCACTCTTCGTCTTACTTTGTCAGTTTTCGAGGGTACAAGCAGATAAAGGTATAATTAAGTAGACGCAGGCAGCAGAACAACTACTTTCTATTTTATTCTATACTACGATTGAAAAGTTGTTAAATGTTTAATTTATTACTCTTAACACATTTTCTTGCTTCATAGAAACGGCAGGCAAATCTTTAATCTTTTAAAGCAAGTGAAGCATTTTATTTCATTGCTGCGTCACTTAGTAAAAACATTTCCAGACTGCAATACAACCGGTGTCCGGAGACGACGACCAAACTGCTGTATAGACCAGGTGCGGGCGAGTCTTGGACACTGCACGCACACGCGAACCGTAAGCCAAGACATGGCAACAGCGACATTATTGTCTGAGCAATGCTGTACCAATTCTTATGCCATGTGTTTGTGACTAGTTTCTAAAAAATGGTTCAAATGGCTTGGATCACTATGGAACTTAACAACTGAGGTCATCAGTCCCCTAGAACTTAAAACTACTTAAACCTAACTAACCTAAGGACATCACACACATCCATGCCCGAGGCAGGATTCGAACCTGCGACCGTAGCAGTCGCGCGGTTCCGGACTGAAGCGCTTGGAACCGCTTGGCCACCGAGGCCGGCTGACTCGTTCCTGTCGGCATTGTTCTTAAAATAGCACTAATCGCTTTTCCCATTTTTTACAATAAGGCGATAGTTCAAACCAATGTAAATTTTATGAATACAAATTACTGTTTCTTTTTTTTTTTTTAAAAAAAGGCTTGTTTAAAAACGAAAATTTTTAGCGCTGCTACTGTGGCTAGTTAATAAGTCAGTTTTTGTTTTACTCAGTTACAGCAAACACCTGTTACAACCAGTGGCGGATACATGTGGGAGGGGGGGGGGGGGGGGGGAAGCGGAGCACGCCCTCCCGTTGTGGGGCCGCCCGCATTGCCACCCACGTCGTCCCCGCCAGTCAGCCCGACGCTATTCGTTAGTTTCTTTCGCCAGTCAACTCGACTGAATCGAGTTATCCAGTAGTTATACTTTCCTATGTAGCACGCTCGTCCGCATCATCGCATTTTACTAAGTCGAGTTATCGAGTAGTTGTACTTTCCTACGTAGCACGTGCGTCCGCCTCATCGTATTTTATATGTTTCCGTCTGGCACATAGATAGTGAACACATACCTACGAAAAAGTCGCGGCCATTCTAGTGATCTCGATACGCTATTCTGTCTGGCATTCGTTCTACTGTTTTCTTGTACAGAGAACCTTCTTATACGCAGCGTTATACACTATTGGCCATTAAAATTGCTACACCAAGAAGAAATGCAGATGGTAAACGGGTATTCATTAAACAAATATATTATACTACAACTGACATGTGATTACATTTTCACGCAATTTGGGTGCATAGATCTTGAGAAATCAGTACCCAGAACAACCACCTCTGGCCGTAATAACGACCTTGATACGCCTGGCCATTGAGTCAAACAGAGCTTGGATGGCGTGTACAGGTACAGTTGCCTATACAGCTTCAACACGATACCACAGTTCATCAAGAGTAGCGCCTGGAGTATCGTGACGAGCCAGTTGCTCGGCCATCATTGACCAGACATTTTCAGTTGGTGAGAGATCTGGAGAATGTGCTGGCCAGGGCAGCAGTCGAACCTTTTCTGTATCCAGAAAGGCCCGTACAGCACCTGCAACATGCGGTCTTGCATTATCCTCCTGAAATGTAGGGTTTCGCAGGGATCGAGTGAAGGGTAGAGTCACAGGTCGTGACACATCTGAAATGCAACGTCCACTGTTCAAAGTGCCGTCAATGCGAACAAGAGGTGACCGAGACGTGTAACCAATGGCACCCCATACCATCACGCCGGGTGAAACGCCAGTATGGCGATGACGAATACACGCTTCCAATGTGCGTTCACCGCGATGTCGCCAAACAAGGATGCGACCATCATGATGCTGTAAACAGAACCTGGATTCATCCGAAAAAATTACGTTTTGCCATTCGTGCACCCTGGTTCGTCGTTGAGCACGCCATCGCAGGCGCTCCTGTTTGTGATGCAGCGTCAACGGTAACCGCAGCCATGTTCTCCGAGCTGATAGTCCATGCTGCTGCAAACGTCGTCGAACTGTTCGTGCAGATGGTTCTTGTCTTGCAAACGTCCCCATCTGTTGACTCAGGGATCGAGACGTGGCTCCACGATCCGTTACATCCATGCGGATAGGATGCCTGTCATCTCGACTGCTAGTGATACGAGGCCGTTGGGATCCAGCACGGCGTTCCGTATTACCCTCCTGAACCCACCGATTCCATATTCTGCTAACAGTCATTGGATCTCGACCAACGCGAGCAGCAATGTCACGATACGATAAACCGCAATCGCGATAGGTTACAATCCGACCTTTATCAAAGTCGGAAACGTGATGGTACGCATTTCTCCTCCTTACACGAGGCATCACAACAACGTTTCACTAGGCAACGCCGGTCAACTGCTGTTTGTATATGAGAAATCGGTTGGAAACTTTCCTCATGTCAGCACGTTGTAGGTGTCACCACCGGCGCCAGCCTTGTGTGAATGCTCTGAAATGCTAATCATTTGCATATCAAAGCATCTGTCGGTTAAATTTCGCGTCTGTAGCACGTCATCTTCATGGTGTAGCAATTTTAATGGCCAGTAGTGTAAATACGGACAATTCGCCGAATAGGAAGGTAGCCTACATTCAGAAGCAGAAATATTAACACTGAAAAATGAATAAGTAAAATGTCCTAGTTGTAGCAAGTCCAAGTGTGAAGATTAGTCAAGAGTGAGAGTGTTAAGTTGATTGTGAAGTATTAATAACTGTGAAGCATTAATAACAATTGTGAAGTATTAATAGTAATTAATCAGTTTAAATAAACTGTTAAACTCTGCATGTGTCTTGATTATTTGTTATTACGGTAAAAGTAAAGATAACTCGATATATCTTTATCGCCCCGTCCTTGAGGTTTTTCTTTATCCGCCACTGGTTACAACCGAGAACAAACAAATAACGAAAAATGCCGGTTATTCAGAACTCAAATACCGATATTGGTTTTAAACGGGGCCTTAAACAAAACCAGTCGGGACACCTAGCAACATTAGCTACTGGCATCGTAGCAGGTCAATATAGCCCAGCCGTTCCCAACCTTTTTCTACTCGCGAACCATTTCTACAACGATCTGAGTTGGGTGAACCACTCCCATGCGTAAAATTCAATTTCAATCAAAATTATTAATAACCTTAAATTAACGTAACCCTTAATGGTTAAAACCTAAAGTTACGGCTTAAAAGTTACACAATATGTAGAACCTAGTTGCAATAATAAATACAAGTTTTCGTCGTAATTATTTACTTCTTCGTCGGAAATCATTTTGAAGGTTGCGCCTGCTTCCCATTGCGCAGACCATTGAAGTCAGGAACCACAGATGCTAAATAAAGTCTCAAATCACTTTCATCACAAAGTCTGTTTCTGTATTTATTCGTTAAACAGGCATATGAAGAAAACTACTTCTCGCTCAAATATGTGGATGAAATGGATAATTAAGCCGTAATGGGTTTATTAGCTAACACTGGGAACTCCTTCAAACTTAACAAAAAGCGAATTAATGACAAAGATTTTATACTTTTCTTTAACTGAAAAGGCAGTGCAAGTTTCAAGAAGCTGCTGTTTTTCATTTACGCTTAATGTGGATTATAAAACTGTTGACTCTTCGAAGGTGTTGCGAATCCAATTGTTATTATTGGGCGTAGCAGGGAGATATTCTCTGAAGGGTTTCAAAGTCCCTACAAATGTTCTTTAATCATGTTATTGAGATTTTCGTCCGAAGAAAGGTGATTTTCCACCAGGAAGTCGTGAAAGGTATCAAAGCACTCGGTTTGATTCCAATGAAACATGTACCCCAAAAATCGTTTTAATGAATGATTCGATGCGGTCTTGCACAATTTAAACGTTTATATTTGATCCCTGGAGAGATAAGTTTAAACTGTTAATTTTTGAGAAGATGTCTGCTAAATAAGCTAAAGTCTGCAGCCACATTTCATCTTCCATGCACTTTGCTTTGTGAAAGGCATAGATGGTGAGAAAAACTTAGTCTTTACGCTCATATAGTCTGGGAATAGTTCTACTGTGAGATAGCCACCTAACTTCAGTGCGAGACAATAAACACTAATTTATGTTGCGTATTCACTAGTCTGGTGCTTACTCGAACGATGGCGCAAGCTCTAGACGGTGCTGGCATCGTCGGTACAGGATACGCAACATAAATAAGTGTTTATTGTCTCACACTGAAGTTAAGTGGCTATCTTGAGGTAGAACTATTCCCAGACTGTAAGACGAAGAAGCAGCGCCACGCGGAAGAATCGGAGAAATGGTTGAAATGGCTCTGAGCACTACGGGACTTAACATCTGAGGTCATCTGTCCCCTAGAACTTAGAACTACTTAAACGTAACTAACCTAAGGACATCACACACATCCATGCCCGAGGCAGGATTCGTACCTGCGACCGTAGCGGTCGCGCGGCTCCAGACTGAAGCGCCTAGAACTGCTCGCCCACAGCGGCTGGCAGAATCGGACATATCCTATTTGAATAGCGACCTGACAAGACGACTTTTTCTAAATGTCACACGAACAAAGGGTGTATGTAAGTAATGTTTGAAGTGTCTACTGCGGGTGTATACGGCGTGAAGTGTGTAGCGACGTGTACTTCGATGACTAAGACGATTGTTTACCGTCTAATAAACTTACCACAACTTACGAAAATGCCAAGGATGGAAAGAGAAAGTGTCACTTTTCGGAGTATTACCCAAAAGAGTGAACTTTCGTCAAGAAAGGACGTACGGAGCACGAAGCGTTGTGTGAGATTTGTAGCTGTTTCATCTCATGGAGGTAAGGCAGATATGAGGCATCACATTTCTGCGAAGAATCATACAAGTAGATACGCGGTAGCATCGATATCAAATCCTGTTTCTATATTCATGATTAAAGAAGATACCCAGGAAGAACTGCTCAGTACTGCTGCAGAACTAACAATAGCTTATAAAGTTGACAAGCATCATCAATCCTTCAGTTCTCTTGACTGTACTGTAACAATGTATCTTGACTTCAAAGTCGCCACAAAGCAGTCTACAGCCAGGACCAAAGCTACAGCGATTGTTAAAAATATTCTCGCACCACACTCCATGTCCGAATGCATAAAACAATTGCAAGAAGTTTCATTTTACAGCATAGGCATCGACGCGCCGAACCACAAGGCTGAAAAGATGTTTCCTTTAGTTGTTACTTCACTGAAACTGACGGAATCCAACAGAAGGTATTGAAGTTTGATTCGCGGAGTAACGAAACATCGAAGAGAATTGCAAAGTTTTGTCTAGACACTTAAGACAGTTGTGAATCCCATTAGATAAATATATCGTTTTCTTGTAGAGACAGTACCAATACCATCTCAGGTAGGCTTCATCGATACGACCAGCGGTATGTGTTTCACCAAATTAAAGAACTGGGAAAAATTGTAGAAGGAATTGGATGCCCCCATATTTTCCACAAAATTATATGTAGCGCTGCTGGAGTCTGAGTGTCAACATTGAAAGAATCGTCATGAAAATATTTAATTATTTTTCAATATACACGATAAGGACGGAGAAGCTGATGTCAGTCATCAGACTCTTCTGTCTAATTCAAAAACAAGATGGCTGTCGTTAATGCCCGCAGTTGAGAGAATTCCTCCATTACAATAATTTTTTTGATGTTGAAGACAGGCCACTTAAAATAATTTCATATTTTTTCAGTAGTCCGATCAGTGAAATTTTCTTCATGTTTCTGCAGTCAAACTTGGCTCTGTTTGAAAAAAATATGTAAAAAGCTTGGCGAAGAGTAAAATGGTTCAAATGGCTCTGAGCACTATGGGACTCAACTGCTGAGGTCATTAGTCCCCTAGAACTTAGAACTAGTTAAACCTAACTAACCTAAGGACATCAGAAACATCCATGCCCGAGGCAGGATTCGAACCTGCGACCGTAACGGTCTTGCGGTTCCAGACTGCAGCGCCTTTAACCGCACGGCCACTTCGGCCGGCGCGAAGAGTAAAACCTCGATAATTGAAATAAGAAATATATTAATCGACACTCAACGATGTCTGAATGAAAGGAAGACTGCCAATTTCTATGGCATGGAGACCAAGATGAATTTGAAGAAATTAAAGAATGAGAACTCTAATAAAGAATGAATTTATTTCATTTCGAAATTTGAGTAAGAGACAGTGGCTTTCTGCACTGTAGCATTTGATTACTTAGAGAAATGGGCTATTTATTTTAATAAATATCAAGTAGTCGATTGGATGACGTTATCTGAAACCCGAGACGGGGTGATGCTTGAGACAGAATTCCATACCTGACTAAAAATTGTGGGAATATTTCAGGCGACAGTTGTTTTCTGGAATATACACTCCTGGAAATGGAAAAAAGAACACATTGACACCGGTGTGTCAGACCCACCATACTTGCTCCGGACACTGCGAGAGGGCTGTACAAGCAATGATCACACGCACGGCACAGCGGACACACCAGGAACCGCGGTGTTGGCCGTCGAATGGCGCTAGTTGCGCAGCATTTGTGCACCGCCGCCGTCAGTGTCAGCCAGTTTGCCGTGGCATACGGAGCTCCATCGCAGTCTTTAACACTGGTAGCATGCCGCGACAGCGTGGACGTGAACCGTATGTGCAGTTGACGGACTTTGAGCGAGGGCGTATAGTGGGCATGCGGGAGGCCGGGTGGACGTACCGCCGAATTGCTCAACACGTGGGGCGTGAGGTCTCCACAGTACATCGATGTTGTCGCCAGTGGTCGGCGGAAGGTGCACGTGCCCGTCGACCTGGGACCGGACCGCAGCGACGCACGGATGCACGCCAAGACCGTAGGATCCTACTCAGTGCCGTAGGGGACCGCACCGCCACTTCCCAGCAAATTAGGGACACTGTTGCTCCTGGGGTATCGGCGAGGACCATTCGCAACCGTCTCCATGAAGCTGGGCTACGGTCCCGCACACCGTTAGGCCGTCTTCCACTCACGCCCCAACATCGTGCAGCCCGCCTCCAGTGGTGTCGCGACAGGCGTGAATGGAGGGACGAATGGAGACGTGTCGTCTTCAGCGATGAGAGTCGCTTCTGCCTTGGTGCCAATGATGGTCGTATGCGTGTTTGGCGCCGTGCAGGTGAGCGCCACAATCAGGACTGCATACGACCGAGGCACACAGGGCTAACACCCGGCATCATGGTGTGGGGAGCGATCTCCTACACTGGCCGTACACCACTGGTGATCGTCGAGGGGACACTGAATAGTGCACGGTACATCCAAACCGTCATCGAACCCATCGTTCTACCATTCCTAGACCGGCAAGGGAACTTGCTGTTCCAACAGGGCAATGCACGTCCGCATGTATCCCGTGCCACCCAACGTGCTCTAGAAGGTGTAAGTCAACTACCCTGGCCAGCAAGATCTCCGGATCTGTCCCCCATTGAGCATGTTTGGGACTGGATGAAGCGTCGTCTCACGCGGTCTGCACGTCCAGCACGAACGCTGGTCCAACTGAGGCGCCAGGTGGAAATGGCATGGCAAGCCGTTCCACAGGACCACATCCAGCATCTCTACGATCGTCTCCATGGGAGAATAGCAGCCTGCATTGCTGCGAAAGGTGGATATACACTGTACTAGTGCCGACATTGTGCATGCTCTGTTGCCTGTGTCTATGTGGCTGTGGTTCTGTCAGTGTGATCATGTGATGTATCTGACGCCAGGAATGTGTCAATAAAGTTTCCCCTTCCTGGGACAATGAATTCACGGTGTTCCTATTTCAATTTCTAGGAGTGTATGTATTGTAGAGCTTCTTAGAATCCAAGCGTGACTCGGAAGAATGGAAACCGAAAATCCTGAACGCAAATGCCAGCTGCTAAAATTATGTGACTGTTAGTTTTCTATTCCCGCAAATAACACCACTGTGGACAGAGTGTTTTCGCTGTTGTCTGCCGAGTAGACTGATGAGAGAATTCGACTGCTGCCAGGGACCGTGGAATCAGTCCTGCAGTGGCAGTTTAACTGCACGACGGCTAGCATGGAGATTCATAAATTAGTATAAGGAAAAAAATACTTGCTGAAATAGGTGAAATCTTCCGAAAAATGTGGTGTACCAACTGCTTCTGCCGCAACAGGTTCCGTGTAATTTTATTCTAAATAAAAAGTAATTATATTAAATAAATTTTTTACTTCATTTCTACACCCCCATCTCAGAGTGTGCGGACGAGGACCCAGCTTTCTAACCGACGTTTAAATAGAGAAGGTTTCAGATTGCTGTTAGCAAGAATGTCGCCACAAACACACTGTGGCCTTCGACAGTCCTTGTCAACTGTACATGAAAATCCAGATCTAATATAGTTCACTGGACTCGCATTCGGGAGGACGACGGTTCAATCCCGTCTCCAGCCATCCTGATTTAGGTTTTCCGTGATTTCCCTAAATCGTTTCAGGCAAATGCCGGAATGTTTCCTTTGAAAGGGCACGGCCGATTTCCTTCCCAATCCTTCCCTAACCCGAGCTTGCGCTCCGTCTCTAATGACCTCGTTGTCGACGGGACGTTAAACACTAACCACCACCACCACCAACCATCTAATATAGTTACTATCGTAATTCTTTTATTTACATGCAGCTCACTTTTTTCGATTTGACACACACATCGCCAGAGTTGAATGACCTGTTGTCACAACACTAATTTGCTATTTTGTTACACCCTGTTTCCCTTTCAAACTTCCACTTTTCAATCAGTTGTACATTTTAATGTGAACGGAAACGATTCTGATACACAACTGAAAGAAGAAGTAGGCAATTGTTGAAAATCAAAGGCCTGCCCGCATCTCGTGGTCGTGCGGTAGCGTTCTCGCTTCCCACGCCCGGGTTCCCGGGTTCGATTCCCGGCGGGGTCAGCGATTTTCTCTGCCTCGTGATGGCTAGGTGTTGTGTGATGTCCTTAGGTTAGTTAGGTTTACGTAGTTCTGAGTTCTAGGGGACTGATGACCATAGATGTTAAGTCCCATAGTGCTCAGAGCCAGTCATTCAAAGGCCTGACCGCCATGTAACCGTTCCTTAGAGGGGTCGCGGTAGAGCTAGTACTGCTAGAACACAAACAAGCTGGCAGACTAAATTTCCACTGTAGCGAAATCAAATGCTCTCCCAACATCGTTACATAACTGAAAATCAGGAATCTGCGGTAAATATTAAATTATTGTTGAAATAATGTGATAAGTTCCCGATGTTATACATATGTAACAAGGGCATTATATGCTTAATATAATTTTAAAATAATAATAGTAACAATTATTATTATTATTATTGTCAGTTATTATTATGAAAATGTCCAGAAACTAAGTAAGCAGTAATAGGCCTAATCTCAAAACCTGCCGTGAGAGAAAAGAGTTTCGGCGAACCCCTTCAAATATTTTGTGAATCCCCAGAGGGTTCGCGAATTGAAGGTTGGGAAACGATGGTATAGCCCATACGAAAGTGTAACAGAAATCCAGACGGAAACTTTGTCTCTGCAGCGGAGTGTACGCTGTTATGAAACTTAGTGGCAGATTAAAACTGGACGCTGGGCAGGGGCTCGAACCCGGAACTTCCCCCTCCCGTTCGCCCCCTCCCTGCCCCATCAGGAGCGATAAGGCCCGATTTGAGAACGCCTGGCGTAGCGAGACGGTGTGACGCAATACCTGCAAAGCTAAGCACGATAGAACAGCTAGATCGGTCTGTCACTACGCCGCGGCTGATGTGACTAGCGGCAGGCGTCCTCCGCTATCAATAGCAAGTACACAGCCGGGCGCCAGCTCAGCTAGCGCGCGAAGACCCTGACATTGAGAGGCCGTTGGCGAACCAAGGCCGCCCCCTCCTCCCCATCTTCTCCTCCACCACCTTTTTCCCCTCTCCCCACCGCCTTGTTTATTCACACCAGCCATTTGGCTGTCCTTACGGGTCGCGCGCTGACTCACCGTACTGCACATCCCGTCTTCGCCGGCTTCTCTCTCTGTCTGTCTCCCTCTTCTCTCTTTCCCTCTCATTCTTTCTTTCTTGACTGCGACTGAAACGTACGCTCATCCTGCCAGTAGTCTTCCGCATGTGAGGTTCCGGGAACTTCGTTTCGGCTGGTGCCTTGAAGTATTGCGACGTTAATCATTCGTCGGGTTCACGCTGTTCACTTCTGTTGCGCGACTACTGTCCTTGGCGTTACAATGCAACGCTTTTTACTTCCAAAGAAGTCTTAATTCTCAAATGGAGTTGCGACTTCCTTGTTAGTGTTGTGGGGGTCCAAAAGGCTACAACTTTGTTTGTACCATTAAAATAATTTCTTTTATTTTCATTACAAATATTTATTCGTGAATTTCATATCTGCAAATATCAGAATAAAAAACATGATTAACACAAAAAACTTATAATAAATCACAAAAGGAAAACAAGTTTATCTAACTAGTGAAGTGAAATGCAACGCAAAAATTCAGATTATTTTATTGTATTAGATAAAACATGCAACACAAATACATTGCTGTAAGATGAACGTATAGAGTGTCACATATAATGAACTCCACATAACGACTGATACACAATTTTTTCACAAGTGTTCAGTATTCACCCGAGTTCTCGTCTTCACCCTCTTCACACATCACTGAACGACAGGTTTGGCAAATTTCATCTTACGTATCTCTGGTAAACTACCAGTGGACTGCATGAATCTGCCACCTGCTTGCAGCGCCTCTCATTGCGCGAACTTTCGTGATGAAGCTGTAGTGTCGTGTTCTCACACTCCATTGAGCTTCAGTAGCCGACGACGTACATCTGTTTCTCCGATAGAAGCTAGATGCCTCCTCCCCGTGTTCATTTGTCTCTTCATTATCTGATTCACTAGAGTCACAACTTTTTGTTCTGAAGCAGTTTCATGTTCACTATTGTAAGAAGGCTCATTTTCATCTTTGAGATCATTTGCGTCGCTATCTTCATCTTCTTCTAACGTTTCCCTCACAAAGTCTGAAATATTTGGATCAAGCACTGACATATGCGAATGAGAGCTCGACGTCACAGCAACGCCGAAAATAAATGAAAACACTAATTAATCGTAAAAGTAACATTTTATTAATTCATAAGCAAGTTTTGACGATTTAGAAAACAAAAACGCTTACGATGTTTAAAACTTTAAGCGAACGACTCAACAGTGCTTTTAGTTATGTAATAAAATGGAACACCTGCAGCCGCTCTTTCGATGTTATTTATCATATAGATACTGGTTTCGGTGATTCAGTACACCATCTTCAGACCTTAACTGACGCTGAGGGGGTGAACTCCAACCACTTAAACGATCAAGCCGGCCGGTGTGGCGGTGTCGTGGGGTTTCCTACCGTGGGGTTTCCTACGAGCAGTGGCGCATTAAACCCGTCAGAGGCCCGGGCCAGCAAAACAACTTGAGGCTCCCCTTGCTGTCCCCTCCCACCCTCCTCACCAGACAGGAGTTCTCCGAGAGTTTCAAACGCAAACGGAAGGAAGTCCCACATTACTTATTATCTTCATTTTGTGTCGTGATAATTTACAAGGTATAACGTTATTTTACGTAACACTGAACGTGACTGCTCTCGTAATCTCGTTGCTAGTATTTAATAGCTATGTTGCCCCTTATACGACAGAAATCATTACATGATTTCTGTTGTTCGAATCTATTATTTATGTTTCGCAACTAAGTCGACGTAGAGCGTGCAGGGTGTATAAAAATGAATACCTATTTCCCAAACCAAGAGGAAGGTCGCTGTCTACATAAAACTTCGTTCAGTGCATGGTGGAGGATACTTTACTTACGGATTTCAACAAAAGCCACAGTGCTGCTCCGATCTTGATGACAATTTGTACATTTGATCTTCATAACAAGGTGAACCTCTCCGTCTACGTGAAATTTCATAGGGTGTATGGCGGAGGGTACCTTTCAACAGAATTACACACTGTTTGACTTAACTGCTTGGGAGTTGGCTCATGTATGTATGTTTTCGTGGTGAAGGCATTTATACAAGTCAACGTATGCTGGATGGCGGAGGGTTGTCCTACCTTTAAATAAATTCAACATCGTTTCGTCAATGAGCATGAAAGTTGGCAGATATACGTATTTTTTCATAGATGGAGAAAGAGGAGATGGCATGACGGAGGCAGAGGAGGAGATATATGGAGAGAGGAGAACGTGATGGGGGCGGGGAGAGGGGAGGAGGTGCAGCCAGAGAAGTGAGGGAATCAGATTGAAAGAAAGAGGGAGCGGAGATAAACAGAGAAAGGGGGAAGGTGGTGAATGACGAATGGAACACTGTAATAAATACATAAATTAGTTGTGTTGTTGTGAATTTGACGACAAACAGTGGGGGAGGCTCAGTTCGCAAACACCTCGTTAGCCGGTGTGGCTGTGCGGTTCTAAGCGCTTCAGTTTGGAACCGCGTCACCGCTACGGTCGCAGGTTCGAATCCTGCCTCGGGCATGGATGTGTGTGATGTCCTTGGGTTAGTTAGGTTTAAGTAGTTCTAAGTTCTAGGGGACTGATGACAACAGATGTTAAGTCCCATAGTGCTCAGAGCCATTTGAACCATTTTTAAACGATCTCATCAGTGGCCTACATCTACAAACTGGTTTCTGTAGACTGCTGTAACAAAAATGTGTATGCAACCATCAGGTAGCAACTGACTCAATGCGTGAGTTGGTAGTTGATAGTTGCGGACACGATATCGTTGTTACAGTAATCTATGGAAAAGAGTTCATAGACGTCTGATGGAATCATGCATAAGACTGAAGTTCACCCCGTCAGTTAAGGCCTGAAGATGGTGTATTCAATCACTGAAACTGGTATCTATATAATAAATAACATAGAAAGCACGGCTGCAAGTGTTCCATTTTATTACATAAGTGAACGGCCGTAGTCCGTCAAACATTCAACTGGAAGGATAGACAGAGATCACAAATGAGCACATGGACAGTTATAAGGATGTAGTGTCCTTTTGAATAACATATAATGTTGATGTTACACATGTATAAGTTTGTTACTAACTGAACAGATATAAGTAACGTAAAAATGGCTTACAACAAGTAGATATATGTACTTATTGGTAGCCATTTTTACCTTAATTATGTTTGTTTGGTTTCATGTAGAATACTAGAGATTTCGGATTTCCTATATTTAATTTGAAGTTTTCAAAGTATAAGACTATTTAAACTTTCTTTATCATAATAGTTCATATTTACTATCAAACATTTCAACAAATATAAGATATTTGATATAATAGATTTCAACTTAAGTAACGAGTGAGGATGGACCTTCAGTCGAATCATGACTGGTAACTTCACATGCAAGACAAATTAGAGAACCACATGATGATAAGGGCGCAGCAACCTTTAATATATAACATATTTAAACTCTTGTCTTTATAAACAAGTGAATGATTGACCAGCATTTTGTATACAATTATGTGACAATTAGTCACATAAATGCCTTCAGCATTATGGCCAACTGGAAAGGGGAATGGACGAAGTGGTCTCACTTTGGATGAATGTGTTTTCCTGTTAAATTTTTTCTGGTTGGTAGAGATACATTTTCGTGTACCTCCGCTCAGCCTGTGACATTGGTGCTCCGATACAGTAACTTGTAGCACACACCAGGTAAAGATCTTTGTAAAATTTTGTTGTTGATGTCCCACTATATTATTTAGAGAAACACCCCCTCTACAAAAATTTTGTGCAAGCAGGAAGTTATGAACCGTGCCAAGTCTTTTGGCGATCCTCTTTTCAATCTTTGGGTATCTTCAGTTACGCATGTGAAGGGGAGCTAAAAATCTACTCTGTTGGTATCAGCATGGGTTTCGAAAAAGACGATCGTGTGAAACCCAGCTCGCGCTGTTCGTCCACGAGACTCAGACGACCATAGACACGGGTTCTCAGGTAGATGCCGTGTTTCTTGACTTCCGCAAGGCGTTCGATACTGTTCCTCACAGTCGTTTAATGAACAAAGTAAGAGCATATGGACTATCAGACCAATTGTGTGATTGGATTGAAGAGTTCCTAGATAACAGAACGCAGCATGTCATTCTCAATGGGAGAAGTCTTCCGAAGTAAGCGTGATTTCGGGTGTGCCGCAGGGAAGTGTCGTAGGACCGTTACTATTCACAATGTACATAAATGACCTTGTGGATGACATCGGAAGTTCACTGAGGCTTATTGCGGATGATCCTGTGGTATATCGAGAGGTTGTAACAATGAAAAATTGTACTGAAATGCAGGAGGATCTGCAGCGAATTGACGCATGGTGCAGGGAATGGCAATTGAATCTCAATGTAGACAAGTGTAATGTGCTGCGAATACATAGAAAGAAAGATCCCTTATCATTTAGCTACAATATAGCAGGTCAGCAACTGGAAGCAGTTAATTCCATAAATTATCTGGGAGTAGGCATTAGGAGTGATTTAAAATGGAATGATCATATAAAGTTGATCGTCAGTAAAGCAGATGCCAGACTGAGATTCATTGGAAGAATCCTAAGCAAATGCAATCCGAAAACAAAGGAAGTAGGTTACGGTACGCTTGTTCGCCCACTGCTTGAATACTGCTCAGCAGTGTGGGATCCGTACCAGATAGGGTTGATAGGAGAGATAGAGAAGATCCAACGGAGAGCAGCGCGCTTCGTTACAGGATCATTCAGTAATCGCGAAAGCGTTACGGAGATGATAGATAAACTCCAGAGGAATACTCTGCAGGAGAGACGCTTAGTAGCTCGGTACGGGCTTTTGTTGAAGTTTCGAGAATATACCTTCACCGAGGAGTCAAGCAGTATATTGCTCCCTCCTACGTATATCTCGCGAAGAGACCATGAGGATAAATTCAGAGAGATTAGAGCCCACACAGAAGCATACCGACAATCTTCTTTCCACGAACAATACGAGACTGGAATAGAAGGGAGAACCGATAGAGGTACTCAAGGTACCCTCCGCCACACACCGTCAGGTGGTTTGCGGAGTATGGATGTAGATGTAGATGTAGATATAGCTTCATGGGATACATTTTATCACACTGAAGGAATGTGATGAGTTCACTTCCTCTCCTTAACATTCTTATAATCTAACTAGGTACTGGGTACATTCTTACTTTAGAAGCAAGAATTGCTGTGAACATGAGACTGGCGCCATGTTGTGAGGCCCTGCAAAATGAAGCATGAGAGGTGCTTCACAGAAAGAGGGAAGAATGGCAGGTGCGGCAGGGCATGGTTGGTTGGTTGGTTGGTTTGAGAAAGGAGACCAGACAGCGAGGTCATCGGTCTCATCGGATTAGGGAAGGACGGGGAAGGAAGTCGGCCGTGCCCTTTGAAAGGAACCATCCCGGCATTTGCCTGGAGCGATTTAGGGAAATCACGGAAAACCTAAATCAGGATGGCCGGACGCGGGATTGAACCGTCGTCCTCCCGAATGCGAGTCCAGTGTCTAACCACTGCGCCACCTCGCTCGGTGCGGCAGGGCATGAGAGTCAGTTGGGCAGACAGAGTGCTGGCCGACAAACCATTGTCCATTTATGACAGTCAGTGGGCAGACGAGATAAAAAGGCCTTGATTCAAAAAAAAAAAAATGTCACTCTGCCGTAGAGCAATATGTGCGGGGAGCTTGTGAAGTGACATACTTGGGGAGAGAAACATCTTTCGGTATTCCTAAAGATCTCGAAAACATCTGTGACCTACTTTATAGATGGACGATGTAGCAGAGCTGCTAGCCCTCATAGCACGATTTTTACGTTTTCACAGGACCTGTTATGTGAAACCAGCTGATAGCAGAACGAGCACGGAGTGGTATGTTAGTTATGACATTATGTGGACGTCAAGATTAGATTAGATTAGATTAGTACTTGTTCCATAGATCATGAATATGACACTTCGTAATAATGTGGAACGTGTCAGGTTAATAAAGGTGTCTATACAAGATATTACATTACACAAAATATTACATAACACTTAATATTTTTAATTTTTTTGTGGGGGTTGGGGAAATTACCCACTTATTAATCCAAAAATTCATCTAATGAGTAGAAGGAGTTGCCATTAAGAAATTCTTTTAATTTCCTTTTAAATGCTATATGGCTATCTGTCAGACTTTTGATTCTATTAGTTAAGTGACCAAAGACTTTCGTGGCAGCATAATTTACCCCCTTCTAAGCCAAAGTTAGATTAACCTTGAATAGTGAAGATCATCCTTTCTCCTAGTGTTGTAGCCATGTACACTACTATTACTTTTGAATTCGTTCGGATTGTTAATAACAAATTTCATAAGTGAATATATATATATTGTGAGGCTACAGTGAAGATCTCTAGCTCTTTAAATAAGTGTCTGCAGAATGATCTTGGATGAGCTCCAGCAATTATTCTGATTACACGCTTTTGTGCAATGGACACTCTTTTACTCAATGATGAGTTACCCCAGAATATGATGCCATAGAAAAGCAGAGAATGAAAATAGGCATGGTAACCTAATGTACTCAGATGTAATTTGCAATGACCCTAATAGCATAAGTCGCTGAACTCAAATGTTTCAGCAGATCCTCAGTGTGGTTTTTCCAGTTCACCCCTCATCAATGCATACACCTAGAAATTTTGAATATTCTACCTTAGCTACCGATTTCTGATCGAAGTCTATATTTATCAATGGTGTCATTCCATTTACTGTGTGGAACTGTATATACTGTGTTTTGTCAAAGTTTAATGAGAGCTCATTTGCAGAGAACCACTTAATGATTTTCTGAAAAACATCGTTTACAATTTCACCAGTTAATTCTTGTCTGTTGAGTGAGATAGCTATACTTGTATCATCGCACGGCAGCAAGGTTTTTAGAAAAAAGGGGAATAAACGTGATTCATTGACTTGTTGACGTTTCGACATTTATGGGTGCGAAATCTTGACCCTGAAGCAGTTACGCTATTGGGTGGCATTGACAACTTTCTAAGGACTGATGGATGCTTAGTGCTGTTGGGAAGGCAGCAGCATGCTTAGTTTTTAGAGATGTGGAAAGAAAGGGAGTCAATGGGAAGACGAGGCTGGAGAGATTCGATCAGGAGATGTGGAAACAGAAAGGTGATTAGATTGTGGCTGTGTCACGGAGCTAGTGTACCTCCACTCTGATCATAATTCAGAGAAAATTATGGTACGAATCCATTACAGCTCTGACATAATATTGAAACCGACAGTGCTGCAGTTCGTTCCAAGATATCTGCCACTGGCTCATTTATCAGCATTACCTTAGTTCTTTAGGATCTTCGGGTGTTTTCTCAAGACAAACTGTTGCTGTGATCATTACAGTCAGGCTACTGCGCCTATCTCACAGAATTACATCTGAGATTTGACGCAGCTTCTCCTCTTTCAGTAACTTTTCAATTCAGAGCGTTAGTTAGCAATACTTACAGCAAGAAACATCATTGTAATGTTCTTGTCATAATAATTGTTTTACTACACTAATATTCATGTGTTTTGATAATAAACGACAGTGTTGTTTAAATCTTAAGCCTGTTATCATAAAATTTCCATTAAATGATAATACGATGTCAATTCCCCAAGTACAGGCTCTTTTCTAGGACCGTCAATTAAAGATTTAGTAAATCTGTTGCACACACTAAATTTAGCACTGCGTCTCAAAGATGTGGTTGATTCTCTATTAATCTAAGATACAGATGTCACATTTTCACAAATGGGATTTTGCAATGCATACCCCATAACAGTTAACTGTGCAGCAGCTGGTGAGAGAGTCTTACTGCCCATACACATGCAACATCACAGAGACTTTGTAGTCCAGTTGTTGCTATCTCAAAGGGACTTAACACATTTTTATATGGCACGCAACTTAACAGTTCACCTGTTGCAAAATCAGAGAGTGATAGATAGCAATTCAAACATTTTTCAGTTGTTGTTGGAATTAGCATTTCATTATTGGAAGAGTCAACGTGATGAAAGAAAATAATACAGTTAAATATTTTATATATGACAACTATTCGTTATTCTGAAAAAATGATCTTACTTTAGCTAAGATAGGATCCTGACAAACATCACACGATGAAGTGGAAGCTACACATGAAACTCAAACAGCTATGTGTCTTCAGTTAAAGAATATCATTCCCATCTCTTCAAGGAAATAAATTTTACTTGGGTCAACATTGACAACAACCATCATAATTGCATGCTGTTCGGATTACAATGCACTTAATGCTGTAGGACTAATGTTACAGCTCCCTTAACTTTAATATTAGTAGCCTCCCTTACTGTAATGAATATGGCTTTGTTCTGACATAAAGTATTAATAAAATATTTTTTCTTGAAATTTGCTCGACATATGACATCTGGGCATTCACCTGCCACAGGCGACCAAATTTTGGAAAGATTTTCGAAGCATATCTGTGGAAGCAACCACGATCATGTGCAGCCTATTCCCATAGGTCGATATGTGTGACAAAATCCCAGATGGTGACATCTCATGTGGCAGATGGTTGATCCTATGTATACCCTATATCATATGATAAGATGAATCACAGTCATGCATAACTGGAGTTACTTGTATTGATCATATTGGAATTAAAAAATGTACAGGCGAAACACACAAGATGTCTGCAGTAGGCAGGGAGACTGTGGACTCAAACTTAGGACATATGAAATGTAATGTCATAGGACTACAGAAAACATGTTTTTTTAATTTCCTGCCATTTTAAACTTAGGAGCGGATTCTATACTTAGCGCAAGTGATACAATAAACAAGTAGGCTACGACAGTGGGGTAGGAATTCTGACAACTTTGTAGGCTGTGTCCATGTCCCAGGGTTCACCGTCTTGGATTTTGAGGTCATATGACTGTGCCAGTAGCCCCAGCCCACCAACTTGGATTTTGACATCATAGGGCTGTGGCAGTATCCCCACGTCAACATTCTTGGATTCTGACGCCACAGAGCTACACCCATATCCACTGATCCAATATCTTGGATTCTGACATTATTCAGATGTGGCAATATGCCTTCATCTGCCATTCTAAATTTTCAACCAATAGGACAATACCCAGTCTTGGAATTTTTTAATTTTCCAGCAATTTACAACTAGGTTAACTGTTCTACTTCCACAGTCACAGGAGTGGGGAGAAACACTGAATATTTTGAATTTCCTGCTAATATTTAGGTTTCCTGACCTTTTATGCTTAAGAAAATTGGGCTATGTCAGAGGTGTGAGGAAGGTGGAGAATCTGGCAATAATACACATCATTGATGGTATCATAGAAGAGGGTGCGTCTGACAATAGTGCAGACTGTGCCAGAACCCACTCAGATACACTACTTGCCATTCCAGCGACTTGAGTGTCCACAACCTACAACAGTGATCTTAATATGAAAGAGCAACCTATAGATTAACGTAGAATCTGAACTAGGCGCCGTTCATTACCAATCTTCACGTCATTCAGAGTAGAGGATTAGGTTAAAGGCAAATTGAAATATTCCATGGTTTAACCATGATTGAATCCCATGTCCTTTCGGTTTGCTGGCATGAACTTTACCAATAGACAACCAGGCCCAGATACTGGAGAACTAGGAGCAGTTTCAAGAGAAGTTTTCTTAACACACCAATTTAACAGTTTCGTGGCATCAGCAGATTAAACAAAAACTAAAGAAAGTTTTAAAAAGTATGTAGATGGAACAATTATAATTTAAGGGAAGAGATAACTTCGTTTTAATAGAGGAAGAATACCAGTTTAAAGAAGGAGGAGTTTAAGTTGCGAATAACGAGGAATTCTGCATTAAAAAAGTAAAAAAGTGAGTTAAAAAGAGCTAAGTATTGGTAAAAAGCCGATTCTGGGACACTTTTGATATGAAATTAATTATTCAAATTAATTAATTGATCAATTAATTACCCCCACCCTCTGATGACATTGTGGGTTTTCCCCAACTGACATATGGATCCCCCTCAGGGAACTCCCCACCCCTCCCCTCCCCCTCCCTATCCCCTCTACTCCTATGATGTAATCTGTCAGTCAAGAGAAAAGGGTGGCAACCAATAGGAATGCTGAATCTGGTCACATGATAGGCTTTGGCCAGTAGGATCACAGATGTAAGGTGGACTTGGCAGCTCTGCAGCCTCATTCAGTCAACAGCAGAAGATCCATGAAGCAGCAGCAGCAGCATAGTCTAGATCCATTGGTTGTTTCATGTCTTGGTCTGTATATGACACTTCCTCCTCCTTGTTCAGCAGTAGCCTTCGACCTACCAAGGCCTTCAGGGGCGATCACCAGCATGTCGACCTCCACCACGTCTGGGTCTGCAGCAACCTCAGCTGCCATCTTATCGAGACTTGCACTGACCTCTGGACCTGCAGCAGCAGCAACCTCCAGCATGTCCAAACCTGTAACGACGACGAATCCTGTAGCGCACATTGCCCACATGCTGGAGCAGGACAAGGAAGTGTTATTGCCTGTCCCACTCATCAGTTTGGGTGATGAGGATGCCTAGCCTGTCTCTGACGCCTCAAATACTGTTGGTGGTTCTAAACAGCAAGATGGAGATCAATACTGGTCATCGACATATGAGCAATCCTACCAGAATATTCCTGTCGTAGCGCAGGGACAGAGTCCATATGTCGTCGATAAGAAGGCACCAAATGTGCCCTTGCTTTCCGGTTGTACATGCAATTTAACTCCTATTGGAATGAAATGTGAAAATTATGGGCATAGAAGCACCTCTTGACTGTGGCTTGAATGCGAGGATAGATGGAGATAAGAGTAAGATCATGGGTTGTATAGACACAAGTCATGTTCACGTGAGAAAAAGTAAAAATTATACTGCTAAAAGCAGCGAGTGCACGAATTATAGTGATCAGATCAAAAAGTTAAGTCATTGTATAAGTAACAATTAACGTTCTAATGAGTGATGTGAAAAAAAACTTGCATCTGGAAAGCTTACATCTGGAAAGTGTGAGCCGTCACGAAAATTATGTATACTTTCGCGTGATAGCCAAACTGTTCCAAATACGAATATGACAAAACTAATGTCTAAAAAGTGTTGTGAACCGTTATCGCTATGAAAATCGCGTACAATTACAGATGATAGTCAGACTCTTCCAAATAAGTGGACTGCAGTTACTACTGAACCAAGTGTTAGTGATAAACACGAAAGTGTGAAGTGTGATGGCAACGAAGTTCGTAAACAATGCAGCGGTGGAGCAAACGAAACAACAGTGAGACACAGTGACAACAGAACCTTGACAGAACCTTGACTCAGTGGCAAAAGAGGTACAATGTTCTTTTCTTAACAGACAACCTTGGCAAAAACCTGGAGAGTATTTTACAAGACACTAACAAAGATTTTCAAGCAATGGAAATAGTAAAACCGAGAGCAAGTATCAAAAATGTTACCTATGTCGACCTTCAGGAAAAAATGAAAGATGAAAATGAATACGTTGTTTGTGTAGCTGGTGCCAACGATGTCGCAAGAATTGTTGAACAAGCCTGGAAAAGTTCTTAGAAGCTAGCAAATCTCGAAACACAACGAGTACAACGCTACCCCACAGGCATGACCAAATATACAGTTCGTATGGAAACAAGGAGATATGAAACACGTGTGGAAAATGTAGAATAGTAGGTATAGGTAAAATGGACAATTGCGTATATACCAAACGTGGGATACATCTAAATTTCGAAGGCAAGAAACTTTTATGCGAGAAAATAAGCAACAATAACGCAGAGAAAGGAGACTTAAATAAAATTATCAACCACAAAGGTGATACCGATGTTTTTTTAGAGTAAAACGTAGCAATTTAATCCTTACCTAACAGAATGTTTAATACATAACGAATAAAACAGACCACTTGGATGTATATGTAAATGAATCAAAACCGCCTTCCCTCATAAAGAGTGAATTAGGTTGCAAGGCAGAGGGAGCATATGGATGCAGGCTAAGAAATTTCGATCTCGTAAACTTTAACTGTAAAAGGACACCTAAAGATGGAGTGGTAACATTTATAGCAGAAATGATATAGCATGTGAAAAAGTCAAATGGATTGACGATCTGCGTAAATAAATGATACTTGAGGTTGCAGCAATAAATTTAAAACTAGGGAACAACAGCCTGTTTATAGCAGCTCTGTATACGTCACCTGGAAGAAGTATTGCAGAATTTTTCAGTTGTCTGGAGAACCTACTGGAGAAGACATCAGCGTATAAGAAACGTGTGCTGTTTGTTGGAGACATCAACATAGACTCTTTAAATAATAGCAATAATTATTTGCATTATGCTGACTTACTTCAGTGTTCTACTTTTTATCACATAAACTCAGAACCCACAAGAATTACTGTAGAAACACAGACATGCATTGACAACATTCTCATAAACGTAACAAAGGAGAACATAAACACAACCACCATAGAAAACGATACATCTGACCATAGAGCCCTTAATATGAAATTGATGTAGGGAATGTAAATGTAACTAAAAGTGGAACGTTTATATACAAAAAATTTAATTACAATAAGCGTAAGAGGGCTTTAGGCAACGAAAACTGGGAACCAGTTTACAATGCAACAAATGTGAATGACAAATGGGAAAATATCTGTAAACTATTCAGTAAAACTTTAAATGAAACATGTCCTCCAGTAAAACAAGTAAGCGAGGCTATTAATCACAAAGCTGAGAATTTACCTCCAGAAATCATCGAACTGAGAGATAACATGGAAGATTGTTACATATTATTTGGAGATACTAAATTGAAATACAATTAAAAAAAAAAAACTGCTCAGAAAAAATACAGAGATAACTTGACCAACCTTACAGCTCAGAAATATGCCTCTCAAATGAACAAATCAACCTGTGTTAGTAAAACAGCCTGGAAAATAATGTATAAAGAATGTGGGAAACAGCAGTCTCACGAACACACCAGTATAACATTAAAAGAAAATGACAATACAACAAATGACCCAAAAGAAGTGTGTTCAATACAACTGGCACAATGCAAAACATGACTGACCACCCAATTTAAATGTTGCAGAAACTAGCCAATGTTTTATCATCTGTGGCGTTGCTGAGAGGGACCTCCTAGCAATCATTTCAAATCTTCAAGCTAAAATTTCTTATGGCTGGGATGGTATTTCACCTAAGCTGCTAAAGGGATGCAGAGGAGAACTACTGAAGCCTCTGCCAAACCTAATACATACGTCCCTCTGCCATGGAGAATTCCCAGATCTTTTGAAAATCACTGAAATTCTACTTGTGTATAAGAAGGGAATAAAAACTTATAAGGAAAGCCATAGGCCAATATCATTAACTTCAGAGCTTGGAAAATTATTAGAGAAAGTGATATTAAATCAGTTTGAGCCATATTTTATCAAACATAATCTATTCAACAGTGTACAACATAGTTTTAGAGAAGGAAGATCTACTGTAACAGCAGCAGTAACATTTACATGTGAAATATTAAACAAGCTAGATGAAGGAGACAAGGTAATAGGCACCTTCCTGGATTTGAGAAAAGCTTTTGATGCTTTGAATTACACAATTCTGTTACATAAATTAGAAGCATATCAGACGAGAAGGTAGCCTTACAACTACTTACCTTCTATTCGAAAGACAAGAAACAGTGTGTGAAGTTAACTTACAAAGGGAGTGAACAGTTGGCAACAACCAAATCAACCTTCATGTGGGGCACTCCAGGGAAGTATATTGGGACCTTTTCTGTTTCTTGTGTACATTAATGACTTAACTGAACCTCAAAACTCCAAGGTTGTAAGCTATGCTGATGACACACCTTTTGTCAGTAGAAACATCAATAATAATTTTCTGTCATGTTACCTTACTGCAAATAATCTACTCATAAATAAAGAGAAGACACTGACAATGCAATTTATGCTTAGCTCTAGTCAGAACACAAATAAAACTTTATTTACATCTCCATTGCCCCTTAGCTACACAAACAAACACATATTTTTGTATATAATTGTTGACATCACCTGATATGGAAAGAACATATAGGCCACATTTGCAAAAAAAAAAAAAAAAAAAAAAAAAAAAAAAGAACGTACAAATGTGTATTTACTGAAAAGTGTCACAGCCTTCCTGGACTATGATAGCTTGAGACAAATATACTTTGGAGTGATACATCCACATCTTCAGTATGGTACTGAGATACAGGTACCAGCTGTCCATACAGACAAGCTCTTCAGACTACAGAAAAAGCCAGTAAGAGTGATAGCTAAGGTAAACAGAAGAGAGCCTTGAAGGGATCAGAAAATATAAAATACTAACCATCTGCTCTAAGTACATCCTGGAGGCAGCAATATTTGTGAAACAAAATCCAGAATATAATGTAAGAAACAGTAATGTATGTAGGTAAACTACACAGGGAAGGGAAAAGTTTCACGGGCTGCAGACCATAGTGCACATACAATAGGAACCATAATTTATAACAGGCTTCCACCTGACCTCAAGACAGCTAAGTCAAACACTTTAAAGGAGCAAAACTGTTATTCAGTAGAAGATTTCAGGTTGTAATATATGTTTGTAAAACAGTGCATATAGCATAAGTTTATTTTTCCAACACAAAAATGATAATTTCTGATCTTCACACACTACATAAAGGTATGCTTTTATATTTCACATTGTAAAGTTCCTCTGTAAAACAGTGTATACAGCATAAGTTTGTTTTTGCGACAGAAAAAAATTATTTGTGGCCTTCACTATTTACATCAATATGCGCACTTACGTGTGTTAACTAAATCTTTGTGTATGTGAACTAACATCTATGGCAGTGACTGAAAACTGCTTGTTATGTGGACAGCAAACAAACAAACGAATGAATAAACATAAATTGAAAATGCCTCAGACGTTGTTAAAGTGCCTATTTCTAACTTCGACTGGGATGAAATATGTTGTGCAGAGCGCTACATCAGTCAGTAGATGACCACAGAGATTATCCAACTTGTACCACACCGGACATTCACCCTACTGGTGTGACACTACCTATTACAACAGTGTATGATGACTCTGCACTTTTTGTGAAATCGGGTGACATTTGTTTATGTACAGCGCAACTCAAGTGTGAACTTATGCGATGTGAATACTGAGCTGCACCTTGCATTGGGGAACCTTAGTCAGTGGTTGCATAACATACTACCTGCAAACACTAATGTTGTAAACATTCTACAAGTGTATAATGTGTATTTTGATGATCTGGAATAATACCTTTGTTTTTGTTTCAACATAGAGCCAGAAGAGAAACAGCTAAAATGGTTGTGTGAAAAACCAGGGTATTGTTAGGTGTCCATCGGTTTGAAGGAGATACATATGGAATTAATTGCATATCAGAAGCTTTATTTGGGAAGAATTGTACACGTCCAAAGAAGATAAAGAAAGAATCTGACGTTTTTAAATACTGCTTCTGAAGTATGATATTTAAATAAGTAATGTGTAAATAAATTCTCAAACGATTTTTGTATTTTATTTCATACCCATCTGCTTATAGTCCAAGTTCTACAATTACTAATATCATTATTTTCAATGCTTCACCTATAATCATGCAGCAGCAGACAGTTGCCTCAAATACCTCCTCACCAGTCATCGTCAAACTGAATGACGAAATTACTTTTCATGGATGTGTATTATTTATTCAATCATATTTTGTTACAGAGACTGCGGTCTAATGTGCACTGTACCATGTCGCCACAGTTACAGTATGTGTTGAAAATGGTTTCCATGTACTTCAACACCGGAGTGTACACACCCACGCATGTTCTGTCACACATGTTCACATCAGCCAGGCTGCATCCACACAGTGTCAAAGGCATCATGAATACGCTGCTCCAGTGCCTCCACATCTGGAATGGGCTCTGCATACACTATACTTTTTAGATGGATACATGACCAGAAATTACATGGGTTGAGGTCTGGCGAATGAGCAGGCCACGCAACTGGACCCCCTCATCCTATCTATCGACCAGGGAAGACATAATTGGCATGCGTCCAGATAGAATACAATCATGTAGCAGCCACATAACCCGTGGAATCATCGATGCACTACTTCTGGCAGTGGACACAGTCACGTGCAAGAAACACCTGTTAGGCGACGTGGAAGGAAGACCGATCCCAAAATACAGTCGGCAGTTATCCTGGTCCACACATTCTGGCTACACCAATGCTGCTGATTCTCTGTGACCACACCATTGGGGTTCTGCATACTATCCCACACATGACTTCTGTGAAGGTGGCCTCATCTGTGAACTGGATTAACGACACAGATCCCGAAATTGTGGTTGCCTGGTGAAGAAACCAGTGATAAAACTGCTCCCAATATGGAAAGTCTGTCGCTAGTAACCCTGTTCACGCTGTAAGTGGAAAGGATAGTAACAATTGCCACGGAGAATGTTCCACACAGTCATCTAGCCCACCCTCTACCGGTTGGCCAATTGCATGGTACTGACACAGCAATCGCCTTCCACAGCGTTAATCACAATTTCCTCCAAGTCTGGTGGACGAACATTTCGGGTACGTCCTTCATGATTTTCTGCTTTCCCAAACGATCCTGTTTCAGACAAACGGCGAAACACTGTTGCAGACATTGAATGCTGTGGTTGTTATTGGCGGGGGTAGATCTCCTGATACAACCTTGCTGTCCGCCACCCATTGCCATTTGCCTTTCCGTAAGTAAACACCAAATCGGCAAGCTCTCGATTCGAATGCAGAACCATTCTCTACACCACTGTATCACATTCACTACAAAGTGAGTCAGCAAAAGACGTGAATCGGAGATAACATTACCAGTTACTATGGCAGGAGAGGGCACTAGGGCATGACATATTAGAAACAGTACCACCCTCTAGAAGGAAACCATGCGTACTGTACCTGTGGCTCCATGGTATAGTGCGTATTAGACCACAGTCTCTGTAATGAAGTATGACGGAATAAATGGTCTCTTGCAAGGAAACCACACATTTCTGGACATGAGTTCACTAGATCTTTTTTGTTCCACTTCCTCTCATCGATCACTCTAGATGTTGTACACACTGGCCATTAAAATTGCTACACCACGAAGATGACGTGCTACAGACGCGAAATTTAGCCGACACGAAGAAGATGCTGTGATATGCAAATGATTAGCTTTTCAGAGCATTCACATAAGGTTGGCGCCGGTGGCGACACCTACAACGTTCTGATATGAGGTAAGTTTCCAACCGATTTCTCATACACAAACAGCAGATGACCGGCGTTGCCTGGTGAAACGTTGTTGATATGCCTCGTGTAAGGAGGAGAAATGAGTACCATCACGTTTCCGACTTTGATAAAGGTCGGATTGTAGCTTACCGCGATTGCAGTTTATCGTATCGCGACATTGTTGCTCGCTTTGGTCGAGATCCAATGACTGTTAGCAGAATATGGAGTCGGTGGGTTCAGGAGGGTAGTACGGAACGCCGTGCTGGATCCCAACGGCCTCGAATCACTAGCAGTCGAGATGACAGGCATCCTATCCGCATGGATGTAACGGATCGTGGAGCCACGTCTCGATCCCTGAGTCAACAGATGGGGACGCTTGCAAGACAACAACCATCTGCTCGAACAGTTCGACGACGTTTGCAGCAACATGGTCTATCAGCTCTGAGACCATGGCTACGGTTTCCCTTGACGCTGCATCACAGACAGGAGCGCCTGCGATGGCGTACTTGACGATGTACCTGGGTGCACGAATAGCAAAACGTCATTTTTTCGGATGAATCCAGGTTCTGTTTACAGCATCATGATGGTCGCATCCGTGTTTGGCGACATCGCGGTGAACGCACATTGGAAGCGTGTATTCGTCATCGCCACACTGGCGTATCACCCGGCGTGATGGTTTGGGGTGCCATTGGTTACACGTCTCGGTCACCTCTTGTTCGCATTGACGGCACTTTGAATAGTGGACGTTACATTTCAGATGTGTTACGACCCGTGGCTCTACCCTTCATTCGATCCCTGCGAAACCCTACATTTCAGCAGGATAATGCACGACAGCATGTTGCAGGTCCTGTACGGGCCTTCGACTGCTGCCCTGGCCAGCACATTCTCCGGATCTCTCACCAGTTGAAAACGTCTGGTCAATGGTGGCCGAGCAACTGGCTCGTCACAATACGCCAGTCATTACTCTTGATGAACTGTGGTATCGTGTTGAAGCTGCATGGGCAGCCGTACCTGTACGCGCCATCCAAGCTCTGTTTGGCTCAATGCCCAGGCGTACGAAGGCCGTTATTACGGCCAAAGGTGATTGTTCTGGGTACTGATTTCTCAGGATCTATGCACCCAAACTGCGTGAAAATCTAATCACATATCAGTTCTAGTATAATATATTTGTCTAATGAATACCTGTTTATCATCTGCATTTCTTCTTGGTGTAGCAATTTTAATGGTCAGTAGTGTACATAGTGTCTACACATATTATTACCATCCTTACAAGTGCATGTCTGTGTCTTTCTGTATATGCCCGCTACTTGTCAGTACCTGACGTAGTTGATATCATGGCAGGGTGGGTGAAACATCCACATCACGAGGACTTTGTTATAGGTGACTGGTCCTGTGAAGACGTAAAAGAAGACCCAAAGAAGAAGAAGAATGGAATACTCCTTCCTGATAATATACAAGCAACTATTGTAGGTCCATTCAACTGTGGCAAGACTAATGTTCTCATGACGTTGCCAACACACATAGATGGAGTCCGAATGGAACATGTTTGTGTGTTTTCAATAACTCTGTTTCAAACCAAGTTTCAGCTATTACAGGATATATTGTGTGGTGTAAAAGGCGTTACATACACGACATTCAGTGAAAATAAAACCAAACACTGTGTTCATATTTGACGATGTTGCTGTGGAAAACCAACACCAAATCCGAAAATCTTTCTGTTTCTGTCGTCATATGGGTGCTGATGTATTACATCTAAACTAAACATATTCCAGAATCCCAAAACAGTTGGTTGTGGATAATACAAGCCTCATTATAGCCTTCAAACAAGACAATCTGAATTAGAAATACATTTACCAAGCACATGTTGGAACTGACATATCGCTCAATGATTATAAAGATATGTGCTAATCGCTGGAATCATTCACAGTTTCTCTTTATCGCTGATCGCTCAGTTGATTCACAGTATGGGTTTCTCGTTATTGATAAAACAAGAAAACTGAATGATAGTACGTATAGGCGAAAATTTCAGAGTTTCTGTATATGTAGCCTGGTTAGAGAGGTGAGTACATCGTCATACGCTGCACAATACACAAATTCGCGCGCACGTCTGGCTCTCAACCTTAGAGAATTGGTGTACATAAACAGAACATTCGCTTGTGCATCGATGGGAAAATGCAGACTATCGGGCATAAAGTCGTAGGTAGGCGCAGGGAGCTAGATACATATTTCCAGATTCTTCTATGAATGCTCAACGCGTTAAATGAACTAGTTAATGAAATTGGCAACAAAGTAACCGTCTTAACCGAAAAGGCTGAAGCTATTGAGGGGAAAATAGATGTAGAGGCCCTTGTTATTGAGAAGGGGGAGCATCCACATGGCAAGACGACGAAGAGCGGATATATCGAGCCTCACGCTGCAAAGAATCTGATTAGTATACATCGAGATGTCGACGAAGTAGAAAGTCATTCAGATGCGGAAAGTTGCTCGAGAGAAGTTACGGTTGGTAAGGTCAGAGCACATGGATCGACAGGAAGGACTGAGAGAGACCTTTAAGCAGGTCACTGAATCTCTCAGATAGCTCTCAGTAAAAACAAAATCACACGATAACGATGGTGTTGCCATTGACGAATTCATTAACCGTGACGTCGCTGGTCAGATAGATAGAACATTCGACATCAGCAGGGGAAGACCGTACATGCCGGGCATGAAGCCTATAAATGTAAATGATGACTCAATACATGGCTACGAAGTCTTTCGCGACGTATTTCTTGAATAAAAATCTCTCGGTGTACATGCCACGTCAATTCAGGATAAAACTCCAAGCTTTCGACCACTACCTCCATGGTCTTCAGGGCTAAAACTGACAGTCACTTTTAGCCCTGACGACCATGGAGGTAGTGGTCGAAATCTTGGAGTTTTATCCTGAATTGACGTGGCATGTACACCGAGAGATTTTTATTCATGACTCAATACAGATTGTTGATAGGCAGTTTGAGAAAAAACCTGGCTTAATGTACCTTATTTTCCTAAGACCCACGAAAAAACCGATACATTATTCAGTTAATCATAGGGAAAGGCACTGTGAAATACTGCTTTTGACTGATGTACATAAGATCACGAAAGTCACAGCAAAAAGAAATATAAAACCAAAAGTCGATGGTGAAACAACAACAGCAGAAGCGGTGATGGTATTGACATTGAGCATAAAGCACTGAACAATCGAATCCCGCATTATATTTGTTATGACGACTACAACGAGCTAACAGATCGACTATGTCTGTTTATGGCATCAGCTGCTGCAGGTATACAGCTCATTCGAATGAGGTTGTTTCAGTAATCTCCGAGCCTAGAGAGAGAGGTGTCATTGAATTAATATGGAGACAATAATTTGAGAACTCCACAAACCACCACGCGAAACATACCCTCATAGGCACGTTATGATTAAAGGTTTTTACGACTTACGGCTGGCAGAGCGTGTAGATATGAAGGGATAATCACACGAGAACAATGGATTCAAATATATTTCAATAGTTACAGATACATACTCCAAATTTGCCTGGAAACTACCTATTAAAAAGGAAATGGGGAGAAACGACACGTTGAGCGTTTGTTGCAGGCAGGGATGAATCGACGCCCGGACAACCTCCAGACCGATCACAGTGGAGTGTTTTACAATAGGTATTTTAATACTGATGCAGCAGTATGCAACACATCACTACTCAACATTCACCCACCTGAAGACGAGTATCGTGGAACGTCTGAAGAGAACAATAAAAGGCCAAGTGTGGATGCGTTTTAATCTTCGTGGCTCGCACAAATGGACAGAGATTCTCCCACAAATAACTGCAAAGATAGTCGAACCAAACGTAGAAAAATAAAAATGAGACCAATCTATGTTCGTGATAATGAACTCACAGATATGGTGTGCTATCGTATTAAAATGCTGATTTGGTACATACAGTACTTTTGAAACCATACCTGCCAAACTGCAACAAAGATATTTACAGTGTTCAGTGTGCAAAGGACGTATCCTAGAACTTAAATCTTGAAGGATAGTGAAGGTGAAGAATTTGCAGGTTGCTTCTACACTGCAGAGTCACAGAAAAGCTCAGAACCGGATGTGTTTTTCGTGGGGAGGTTCATAAGACGTGGAGGAAATAAAGCACTAGTCAAATGGCTTGGTTTTCGTGTAGCGCAAAACAGTCTAATTGATGCTAACGATCTGCTATACAGTGGGGTGCACGGTCCACAACCACCACAGTAGCATAACATGCCTACTAGGAGACATTAGATAAACTGCCAATGGAATTACATATCCCGGGATATAACTGCTGTGGACATGAAACAAAGCTTCAAAAACGCTTGACATGAGGTGATAACGGGATTAATCTACTCGACGAAGCCTATACGAAACGTGACATTGCATATCCTGCAAATAAAGATCCCCCAAGTTCTGACATTACAGACCAGATTTTAGCTGCTAAAGCTAAGGCGACATGCAGAAGAAAGGATATTGGTATAGGTCAATGCATTGCAGCAACTGAGGTTGATAAAACCGTGCATGGAAAAATTAAGTTGGATTTAGGTTGGATGAATTTCAAGCGGGTAATGAATCCTGCACATTGTGCACTAAAGAATAAGAAGAAGAATGGGAAGCAAATGTATTTGAAGAACTGTATGCCGAGAGTGATGTATGCAGCTAAAAACACTCTGAAGCAGAAAGGAGTGGGAACAAGATGAGGATCGATTAATGTACCCCGAGTTCTACCAATACCCAAGATGTCTGGCGGTTCTCTTCCATTCGTCATCCCAATCCTCTCCACTCTCTCAGCAGTGGGTCCCTCGCTGGTGAAGCTGCAACTTTTGCTCAAACAGTCAAGAATGTGCAAAACTCTCAAGTGTGTTTGAAAATTTTCTACGCTATCAGGATTTTAATACACACCTCTGTGGGCATCTACGAGGGCGGTTCAGAAAGTAACCTCCGATTGGTCACAGTGCGGGTTGTGGGGGGAGTAGCGACGCCATCTGTGCGTTCACGCACTCAACAGGTCAGTCGGCATCAAGCCGTGGTCGAGTGAACGTCGTACCTGCGCTAGTTTAGTTTTTGTGGCAGTTTGAAATGTGTGCTGCAATAGAAAACCCCGCCAAATGTGAAGTGCGTGCTGTCATAAGGTTTTTTACAGCCAAAGGATATTCTGCAGCAGCTATTCATCGTGAGCTTTGTGCCGTGTACGGACCAAGTGTTATGAGTGAAGGTGTTGTCTGTGAATGGGTACGTTTATTTAAAAGTGGACGAGAAAACGTTCATGATGAAGAGAGGAGTGGTAGACCATCATTGGTGACTGACGAACTCGTTCAGACAGTTGATGCAAAAGTTCGTGAAAATCGACGTTTCTCAATGTCGGAGTTGTCTACTGGTTTTCCACAGATTTCTAAGACTCTCTTGTACGAGATAGTGACAGCAAGATTGGGTTACCATAAGTTCTGTGCACGATGGGTGCCCAAAATTCTTACCGACCACCACAAAACTCAAAGAATGGCCTCTGCATTAGACTTTCTGTCACGTTATGAGGACGAAGGAGAACCATTGTTAAACAGAATCGTGACCGGTGACGAAACCTGGATTAAGTATGTGAACCCTGAGACAAAAGAACAATCAAAGATGTGGGCACATTCAAATTCGCCTACCAAACCAAGAAAAGCCTCGCAAGATTTTTCTGCCAGAAAACTGATGGCAACGGTGTTTTGGGATGCCAAAGGGGTGTTGTTGGTTGAATTCATGGAACGTGGTACGACCATTAATCAAGACGTGTACTGTGAAACAATAAAAAAGTTACGACGGGCTATACAGAACAAACGCCGTGGTATGCTGACTTCCGGTGTCGTTTCTTTGCACGATAACGCCCGTCCTCAATCCACTCGCAGAACAACGGCCCTTCTTGAGTCCTTCAAGTGGGACGTTATCAACCATCCACCTTACAGCCCAGACCTGGCGCCAAGTGATTATCACCTCTTCATGCATTTGAAGAAATGGCTCGGGTCACAGCGGTTTGATGACGACAAAGAGCTCAAAGATGTGGTCACAGGCTGGCTCCAGGCACAAGCGGGTGATTTTTATGCAGAAGGAATTTCAAAGCTTGTGAAGAGATACGATAAGTGCCTCAATCGCTATGGAGACTATGTAGAAAAATAGTGCAAAGATGTAGTTGTAAGATGTATATATTAAAATATTTTTATTTAACTTGGTGTATTTTTTTAAATCAACCGGAGGTTACTTTCTGAACGGCCCTCATATGTATCAAGTTTCTCTTGTCGTTTACAAACAAGAAGAATGTATAAGGAAGAGCTTTAAACATTCCTTAATAAGTTGAGGCTCAGATACAATGTCGCACACTTTGACTTTAAAAGATCGATGCAATGTCGTACACGTTGGTTTTAAAAGACCGAGCATCTTTATTACATGCAAATTCCTTCCCGTCAATTGACTTGAGCACTGGTGAATGGAGTATTACATTGACTGGACTGGGGATGTACGAAAGCATTCCAAATATCACCGAGACTAACAACAAACTGCAGTTGGATATTAATGGTGGAAAAGACACTGTGGAAATAGAACCTGGTGCACACGATATCGACGATTTAAGCGAAGTCTCAAAACAGTCTGGAAAAGGCATTGTGTTACGTGCAAACATAATACACTTAATATCTGAAATGCGCCTACTGGGTATCACAAAAGGCCAGGTGTTAAAGAAGGATCCTAGTAAATTTTACAAGTTAGATCAGACTGTGGACATACCATGTCGAGTGTAACATTGCAATGAACTCCTATCTCAACGACAGTCTGATTCATACTATTTACGGAGTCTTCCCGTCAGATGCAAAAGAGTATAAGATCTTCGATACTTCCACCAATGCAGTATACCTTCCAGTGGCAGTTCAAACACTGGGCTATTTAGAGTTGCATATTGTGGACCAGAATAATCAACTTGTTGACTTTCGTGGTGAAGAAATCATTGTACAATTATATCTAAGGCAGGGTGGGCGTATGGTATAAAACCAGTGCATGCAATCCACAGCACGCCACTTTTCTGCCATACCGCAATGTAATAACAAGTGCGAAGTACAAGTTTCTTAAATCAATTGGCTTCGAATCTATTCTCACTCAGTATCACCAGTCCAGTGGAGTATGATGAATTATACATCAAGAATAGTTCTCACATAAACCTTGTGCTTCAACCACATTTAACAAGAATGATGAAGGATTATCATTCAGCACCGAATTCGCTGATACTTCAAAGCAAGAGTTTCATATATCTGGATGGATTATTCAAGAAAAGCGACACAGCACTACTCTGGGATCCAAACTTACAAGTAATGCTTGAGCATTTCTGTTTCAAGAGATACGCTATGAACTCAATGGGTGTGAGAGTGGCCATACATGCAGTGTCGACACAACATCAACCCTTAAAACATGCATCTGTGTATCACCTGTGGATCTGAAAGGTTTAGAAAGTGTAGGATGATTCATAGACGATCTGGTGGATAGAACAGTTGCCGAGTACAAACGGTTTACTGCATGCATACCTATAAAAATGCTCATACGAGCTACTTCAAGATCATAAGCAGATTGTTATGAATGCTGAAGAGAAACTCATTCTGGTATGGAGTGTGATGGATAACAGCTCATACATTCAAGGGGAACAAGAGGAGAATATGATCGTTATCATCATGATAATATGGAAAATGTCTCACATCAGTGCATGAGAAGAGGAGCGTTTGAAGCTTTAAAAAGTTCTGAATGTCAGTACATATCTGACACTAACATTCTGCTCCTGAGAGCTTTTTGAATACCTTGTGCTACTATCAGCATCCAGACAAATATGGGCTATTAAAACCTCTTTTCAAGTGGAGACGCCATGATGCATCATACTTTCATTTCAGTCTGAGAGAAGGTGTAATATAGTAGCTGATTTTACTGTTTTCGATAACTACAAGTTAACTAATGCCAGAGTCTGCCTGAATTCAGAATTCTACCCATTCGTCAATTTACTTGTGAAGTGGAATGAAAATGTATACAGCCTAGCATTTGACATGATGCAAGCTTCTTACTGTGAAAGTGCTGAAGAAGACAGAGGAGGATATCTACTCACTCCACAGAAATTCAGGGAGCTGTCAGTGATCATCGTAATAGACTGCTCAAAACAGAATAAGATAGTTAAATCTGGACCTATAGATGTACGAACTGAATCTGAATCTTTGGCAAATTTTCCAGAACACACTGCAGCATATGCTCTAGTTGTAAATGACTGTGTGATAATCTACTGATTGTCCCCAGTGTTGTGCAACGAGCTGTATAAATGAACAGGTGCTTCAACATAAGCAGAGCATTACACAATGGAATCTCAAGGTGTGAACATCATTGCAGATGCTCAGGGTTTCAATGACTATGAGCACTGACAGTTCACATTTAAAGCTGCATTCACAGCATACACAAAAGATGCTGGAATAATAGAGAGATTCTCATCAAACACTGGATCACAGAGGTCTTTCAAGGATGTGAAGTATGTTAAAACATGGAAGAGTGCAAAGTGGTTAACATATTTCTACCACAGAATTCACTGGGATGATCCTGGCATACCCTATAAAGATAAGGTGATGTTGATCATTCAACCACATGGATACAATCCAGTACATTAAGGGGAAGGAGAAGTTATTCAAAACCTGGAATTCAATGGGCATCCTGCTCTCCATCGACTCAAGAAGAAGATGTGTGAAAACAGCGTTGCTGTGTCTGCTTATGAAAATGTAAAATTACTTTCAAGTTGGATGAGAAATAAACAAATTTTTAGCTCAGATTACGTGGATACTTTTCTGTACTGATTTCACCCTGATCCCTGTAGTTTAGCCCAGATAGTGTGCCTGTGATTTTCCTCAAGTGCTGGCAATATAATTTTATACATGTATGCTATGTGTCTCTGGAAGTGGACATGGTCACACGCTGTCTGCTCCCATAACCCAATATGGTCACCATTTCACATTTTTTTCCATCTTAAACATCATCTGCTTCATCCTTCAAACAAACACCTTGTGCATCTTGCACAGCCTTTATATACATTTGTGAGGTCAGGGATTTGTCAAATAAAGACAAGGATGTATGGCAGGGAATATATATATATATATATATATATATATATATATATATATTTCATACATAAATATTCACAGTAATAATACTGCTTTACATTCACGAATCTTTTTGTCTTTACAATATATGAATTAATATTACTTTTAAATTCACAGTTCTTGTTACTGTTTGATTTTTTTTTTTTTTTTACATATGCACATTCACAGTTCTTGGACTTACAAATAATAATACTGGTTGAAAAAAAATTTACTTTACATTGCAGTACTAACTGAATATTCCTACATCACTAATAGCACTGGTAAAAATTTCTACATTACATTGCAGTACTGATTACAGCTATTGCAGAGGTACAGTTGCTCTTACACTACTACTATTACTAGTGAAATTCTGCACAAACAGAAGACTTAATTTATATGTTGAAATAAGTGCCACTAAACATTTTCCACCTCAAGCAGCTGAAATAATTTAATAATACAATGAAGTGGGTGTCTTTAAAATGTTCATTCCAAACAACTGCACTAAAATGAACTGGATGGGACTCACACTTAAAACTTGTATCACTCGGATATCTAGTGGTAAATGAAACTTAAAAAACTACTCTATTTACACATGCACTCACACAGTCACATACACACATGAAGTGCAAAAGAGATAAATACTATAAAACAATATTTTTTCTACGTCATTTCTTAATTTTTTTGATAATTTTTCTACAGTTTTTAAACTTTTTAAAATATACTTTGCATAGTTTTTTATCGCTGTAATAAATTTCTTAAACTTTTTCCAGCACATGGTGCTTACATATAGTTGTGCTACTTATTAAAAGAAACAATCTGAATGTATTTGCATGCAGGCATACATTTTTACACTGGCATTCACACTCAGATGCTCTCAAGTGCATACACACAGACACATAAGCAATCACACATGCAAGCACACCATATATCACGCACAAAGAGCTATACTATTTTGCACAAGCTCTGACTCAGCCAGTCTCTCTCTCTCTCTCTCTCTCTCTCATTCACATCATCACAGTCACAGCACAATATACACCTGATAACGTCGCAATCGAATATTAGTTTGCTGTACTATATGCGGAGGTTGTGATGGAGCGCCATGAACATCACTGTACAGACATTGTAAGTAATCTTCGACCATGAGGACATGTGTGCCACACACTGCATATCCTCAGCCCGCCTCTGGGCGGTCCCATTGATTGTATGATATGCATACATTTTGGATCTTAGACCCACAAACTCCGCAAATGGCAATCCATTCAACTCATCTTTCATTAAGCTGATAACCTTCTTGTTCTGAGGAACAATACCATAAGGATTATTGGCTGTGTATCCAGATGTGTCGAAGTCATTGCCATGACACCTCATTACTTTATATGATTGCAGTTCTTCACGCAATAGATGAAGCTATCTGTATTTACTTTGGTTCCACAAAATGAGTTTTAGCGAACTCATAGTGGAAACAGTACATGTGGAGTTTCGAGATGTCCATTATACACATCCCCAAATAGATGGGTTTCATAAACTTTAGTGAAACCTTGGGCAATTACACTGCAACAACATTTTCGTTGAAAATAGTGAGGCATTTAAAATTTGATCTGGTGTTGCAATTTCTTATACCATAACGCCCATCCCATTTCGCTTATATTCTGTACAGTTTTCCAGAAAATAGAATTATTCATTAATTTATAAAAATCTTTTGCAAAGTCACTAATTGCATCCACCCTCTTTTAGGTATTTAATTCAATATACTCCTGCAGAAAGGAGATCACACAGGTGACTCTACCTGGCTCCATCCATAAGCTGAGGCACTGCTGGAGATTACGAAAATGATTAATATACCTCTGCTTGTGTGCAGCAATGGTCATCAGTTTAGGGACAGAGCTTTCTTGAGAAACTTATTGCTCTGGACATAACAGCAAAGCACTTGTCATTTCAAGCATACTAATAGGGTGTATGAGGTCTACCTCCACCACATACCCTACATCAGAATCAGCCATCAGACCAATTGATTTTCCACCTAATCCCTCTCATCATTTTTGGGCACTTACTGAAACCCACAAACCAGCGCCAGCATCATGGCGTGTCTGTATAAGTTATTCACATCCAAATATAGAATGTAACTTGAATCGAGGGATGCGTTGAACCACGCACTCATTTGTGGGTTATTTGCCTTGGCATATCTGTGGACACACACTGGCAAAGTCCCCCCTGAATCCTGCGCTCAAAGAAAAGAAGCATATCGTAAGCACCAGTCAAAAGTTTGATGCTGCACCTCGTTTTCTTGAGCATTGCATCTCAGGACAACCCAGGTACCATGTAATAAAAGGGAGGTCCAGAGAGTATGTGGCAAAGCATACACTCCAGAACTTTTCAAAAACATCCGTAAGCAAGTGCATGTCGATGTCCATGTATAGTCTTCCGTATTAAGCCAAATTTGGAATGCTGAATTCCTGCCAGACATCATGGCATGCCCATAATCTGCACTAGTTATGGTATTGCCTGTAAGAGCACTGGTAAATGCAGATATGTCATGTGGCCTAGTTTCATCGAGCTTCGCCTTATTATCCAGATACTCATAAGGGAAAATTCCTTTCCTAGTTGAAACTTTTCCTCATCGGGGTATGCAGATTAGGTGATGTGCATACCCTCCTATGGTAGTGTGTCAAAAAGTTTCTGGAGTGAAATCTGCATGAAACGTAAAGAGTCAAGGAAATAGAGCGTAATTTTTGGTGTTATTCATTTCGAAAAATAAATATTCTTCTCTACAGTCTCAGGCAGGACACTGAACTAATCTTTCTTCATACTGAAATTAGCCAACTGCTCAACTACAAAGTGAGCTTCATACCTGCTCAAATTATGGAAGAAAATGGGTATGTGTCATTGTATCTTATACTTCAAATTGCATTCATTGTGAGCTGCACCACGGAACTTCCCCGTAAAATGACAATGATCTCTACAGGGAGTTTCAGCTTTTTTTTCTAATGAGAGCCCACAAATATGACAGTTGTTACCACATTGTTGTATAATTTTTTTATCCTCCTCCAAATCAGTCATGGGGTTGTTGGTGCTTCAAAACCTATCAACATCCCATGAGAGTTTTTCAGCATCAGTGAGCAACCAAACCACAGGACTATCCCTGACATATGATTCATAGTAGTTAAGACTTGAATCAAATTAGCATACAAGTTGGTACACTGCCCCATATGGTACACCTTTTTGTGTGAAAATGGTATGTGGTGCTAAGGGGTTCCCTTCACAGTGGGTGATAGAGGGGCAAGGAGGCATTCAAAGTAAACATATATAACAAATGGACATTGCTCCTGGTGGTGAGTGTTCTTGAATTCATTGGACTTGTTTCCTTAAGTCATAACACCATGTACCATATCCATTGATCAACAGTCCTTCGGATACATTTTTATATATTTTTCATCCAAAAAGGTATTTAGACAGTTGAAGCAAATATGCTGTTTATGTATATGTTTACCCAGTTGAAATGAAAGGAGATGGGTCTTGTCTTTTATCCATATATAATGCTGATTATCACCTGCAGAGAAGAGCAGCATGTTTACATGAAGAGCATGCTCACATGCATATTTCGCAATGTTCAAATGTTCCTAAGGGACCAAATGCTTAGGTCATCAGTCCCTAGACATACACACTACTTAAATTAACTTATGCTAAGAACAACACACACACCCATGCCATGCCTACAGTCACAGGTTCGAGTATTGCCTCGAGTACGGATGTGTGTGACGTCCTTAGGTTAGTTAGGTTTAAGTAGTTGTAAGTTCTAGGGGACTGATGGCCTCACAAGTTAAGTCCCATAGTGCTCAGAGTCATTTGAACACCCATGCCCAAGGGAGGACTCGAACCTCCGGCAGGAGGGGTCACGCAGTCCATAACATGATGCTTCAAACCACGCAGCCACTCCGTGCAGCTGCATATTTAGAAAAATGGAGTCATTCAGCTACAGTACCCTTGTCATGCTTCTGTTGGTGATTATCATCAATATCATCAACTTAATCTGATTTGCTTTTCTGCTCCTTCAGGCCATAAACATAAACTGATATTCCAGGATTTTGTGCCTTAAATTTTGATATGTCCTGAATTGTTGTGGAAAACTCGATACCAATGAGGTCCAGTGGTAGCAGCCAGGTTGCGGTGACAGTGTTCAGTTATGCTGCTTTTGCTGCATGCTGGAGCCTTCACCACCGCCATCCTTTGGGGTGGGAACTCGTTTCAATTCTTCGTTTTCCTCCGATTGAATGACCCACGGATGCCACAGCGTATGTGATGGTGAAGGGGCTGGTGCTGCAGTGGCCACAGCTGATTCCGCCACCTCTCACACAGTCATGAGTGGTGCTTTTCATGGTGGTGCACGCCGCTTGCGATGTTTCATTCCTGCCCCTGCAACCACCGCTTTAGGTAATTGTGCCACTGCTAGCTGTTGTGGTGCTGGCTCTGTAACATATGAGTAACGAAAACAAAATTAAGTACAGCACCCAAGATTATTTTAAAAATACACTCCTGGAAATGGAAAAAAGAACACATTGACACCGGTGTGTCAGACCCACCATACTTGCTCCAGACACTGCGAGAGGGCTGTACAAGCAATGATCACACGCACGGCACAGCGGACACACCAGGAACCGCGGTGTTGGCCGTCGAATGGCGCTAGCTGCGCAGCATTTGTGCACCGCCGCCGTCAGTGTCAGCCAGTTTGCCGTGGCATACGGAGCTCCATCGCCGTCTTTAACACTGGTAGCATGCCGCGACAGCGTGGACGTGAACCGTATGTGCAGTTGACGGACTCTGAGCGAGGGCGTATAGTGGGCATGCGGGAGGCCGGGTGGACGTACCGCCGAATTGCTCAACACGTGGGGCGCGAGGTCTCCACAGTACATCGATGTTGTCGCCAGTGGTCGGCGGAAGGTGCACGTGCCCGTCGACCTGGGACCGGACCGCAGCGACACACGGATGCACGCCAAGACCGTAGGATCCTACGCAGTGCCGTAGGGGACCGCACCGCCACTTCCCAGCAAATTAGGGACACTGTTGCTCCTGGGATATCGGCGAGGACCATTTGCAACCGTCTCCATGAAGCTGGGCTAAGGTCTCGCACACCGTTAGGCCGTCTTCCGCTCACGCCCCAACATCGTGCAGCCCGCCTCCAGTGGTGTCGCGACAGGCGTGAATGGAGGGACGAATGGAGACGTGTCGTCTTCAGCGATGAGAGTCGCTTCTGCCTTGGTGCCAATGATGGTCGTATGCGTGTTTGGCGCCGTGCAGGTGAGCGCCACAATCAGGACTGCATACGACCAAGGCACACAGGGCCAACACCCGGCATCATGGTGTGGGGAGCGATCTCCTACACTGGCCGTACACCACTGGTGATCGTCGAGGGGACACTGAATAGTGCACGGTACGTCCAAACCGTCATCGAACCCATCGTTCTACCATTCCTAGACCGGCAAGGGAACTTGCTGTTCCAACAGGACAATGCACGTCCGCATGTATCCCGTGCCACCCAACGTGCTCTAGAAGGTGTAAGTCAACTACCCTGGCCAGCAAGATCTCCGGATCTGTCCCCCATTGAGCATGTTTGGGACTGGATGAAGCGTCGTCTCACGCGGTCTGCACGTCCAGCACGAACGCTGGTCCAACTGAGGCGCCAGGTGGAAATGGCATGGCAAGCCGTTCCACAGGACTACATCCAGCATCTCTACGATCGTCTCCATGGGAGAATAGCAGCCTGCATTGCTGCGAAAGGTGGATATACACTGTACTAGTGCCGACATTGTGCATGCTCTGTTGCCTGTGTCTATGTGCCTGTGGTTCTGTCAGTGTGATCATGTGATGTATCTGACCCCAGGAATGTGTCAATAAAGTTTCCCCTTCCTGGGACAATGAATTCACGGTGTTCTTATTTCAATTTCCAGGAGTGTATATGCTGTACACAAATAACAATATTCCAAAATAACAATAATTATATGCTGTAATTACGACAGTTGCATTATTGTCACGTTTTCCACTCAGGGTCCAAGGATTGAGCGGTTCAGACAGGCTTTCTGGTAGTTCCAGTCCAGTATTTCCTCATCCCCTGTAAAAGGACGAGAAGGTGCTGCCTTTCAGCTTCCTCAGCGGCCATCACATGCACTCACCCTGGTATTTCACCCTTGCCTTGAAGACATCTATCTTTCTCATTGATGCTGCCTACAACAATAAGATATTGAGCGTAATAATTTCTGGCAAATGTTACAGACGTACACGCAGAAAACCGTTCTGAAAATCTTATTCTTTAGCCCAGAAACTCGCACTTGTCCACTTGCAGCTTTAAATTGTAGAGTCTAAGCCTTTCGAATACCTCTGTCAGCCGTCCGCAGTGGCCGAGCGGTTCTAGGCGCTTCAGTCTGGAACCGCGCGACCGCTACGATCACAGGTTCGAATCCTGCCTCGGGCATGGGTGTGTGTGATATCCTTAGGTTGGTTAGGTTTAAGTAGTTCTAAGTTCTAGGGGACTGATGCCCTCAGATGTTAAGTCCCATAGTGTTCAGAGCCATTTTTTGAACCTCTGTCAGCTGCACATTACGTTTCTCTAAGAAGGATTCAAATATTATCACGTCATCCAAATAGATGAACAATTTGTCACCTTGTAGCCCCGTCAAGACAGAGTTCATTAACCTCTGATATGTATTAGGGGCTGTTTTAAGACCCATGGGCATTCGTTTGTACCTGTAATGCTCATACAGCGTAATGAAAGCCGTCTTTTCTCGTCCCTGTTCGTCTGTTAAGAGTCGGTAATAGCCCTTCACTAAGTCTAGGGTCGAGAAGTACTTCGCCTTTACTAAACCGTCAAGAATTTCTTTTATTCTTGGCAATGGATACATTGAATTTAGGGAGATCTCATTAAGTCTCCTACAGTCCGCGACTGTTCACCACATTTGCTTTCCACTAGCGTCAATCTTTTTCAGAATTAATATCAAGGAAAAATACCAACCACTTTTACTTGGTATTATAATGTCATCTAACATATTTTCAGTTAGCTGCTGGAGCACTTCCTTTTGTACTTGCAGTATTCTGCTTCCAGTTGCAGTTTAATTTCGTGCCTGAGACTCTCCGTGTAAGATAATATGTCTCCAGGCAATTGGAAAACGTCGCAGTACATGCTGCCTTCTCTTCTGCATTCAAATGACTCGTGCGGATGTTCTCCTTAGTACACTTGCTCTTGATTTCAGCTGTGGCCTAATTTTACTGACACCATTCACAGTGAACGATTGCCGCAACAATGTCCACTACAGAACTGCTTCTGCTACCACACTCTCATCTGTAGTGTTCAGCACACCCGTTAGACATTCTCCTGATTCTGCTTTTACTAATGCCTCAGGTAATACACGTCCTTGGTGATTTCCTGTTTTGCATTGATAGCCTCTCTCATTCCATTCGGCTCTATTTTTATTTGACAAGCCTGTTCCTCCCGGGGTGCTATTGTTAATGTTAAACAATTTGTCTGCGCTCTTTTTGCTTCTCTCTGGCGTTAACTGTTGCCTGCCTCTATTCCGTTCCGACAGTTAATGAGTTTCTGTCACTATTCGCTCTTGTGTTTCCACATGTTTCTCGCTTTACACTTTAGAGGTTCTCATAAGTGCCTTCTATGTTCTTTGAATGTACTATTTAGAGCTCGCTCTGTGACTCCATCATCATTTCCTTACACACCTTTCACTCAGCGTCTGAGGTTTCTCTGAAAGAACTTTCTCTCTCTTGTATCTGCACAACTGTATTAGCAAGTTAGCAACTTCTAATACCAATCTACACTGGGCAAAGCACACACTCTTGCTCTGTGTTCGTACTGATCCATTCCCCGCGGATCCACTGGCTTCCAGTGGCATAATTGATTATGACTCCATGTTCTTTGAAAAAGTCTCGGTCAATCAGCTTGTCAAATAGAAAATCCACATCTTCCCCAATTACATGGAAATGGTGCCTCACTTGCATTCCGTTTCTCATTTGTTATTTGAGAGTTACAGTTCCTTCTGTCCTTGCAACTGTATAAAGGATTCCCCAAATCGTAATAAGTTCGGTTGGATTATACTCTCCACAATTTCTCTAACTATTTTTCCTAACTAGGGTTATCTGTGCACCGCTGTGTACAAGAAATGTCAGGCAATGAATAATTCCGTCATGACACTCCAGTTGTATAATCTCAGTTTTACTTTCGCAGTAAGGCTTAACGCAACTGCTTTCTTTCGCCTTTACTCAGTTTTCCTGGCTTTACTTCTTCTATGGGCATTCTGTACATGGCAAACGGTTTTTGGGCAGTCTCACACATAATGACCGTTTCGTTTGCAGTTAAAACGCGTTGTGGACTTCAGATTGACACGTGAGTCTCTATGTCTTGGTGAATTACATTTGGAGCACCTCACTACTCATGGTTGGTCCATTTCCTGCATTTTCTTGATATAACTGGCCCCACCTTTGTTTCTGTTATCTGCACGACACTCTTGCGCCATATGGTCTGGCTTCCCACATATGAAACATTTGGTGGCTTTCTTCTTGGTCCGTGGCACCACACCACCACCTCAAGCGATCATCTTTTCTCAGGTCGAGGCTACCGCACTTGCCTCTGTCAGTGCTATCTCTATAGCCTCTGCCAACGTAAGCTGCTCACCTCGGGCACTCACTATTGTCTTTATCCTGTCATCATAACTCCATTCAATAAACACTACTTGGCTTGGTTTCCAAATGATAGGTAGAACTCCGATTCTCGCATGATACCTCTGATCGATTCCCTGAAATGGTGCTGCATGGTATCCAACCTCGAGCCCCTGAGCTACACTTTCCCCACATTCTTGCCAACTTGCAAACATATTACATGCATAGAAGTCAAGTATCCATTTACTAGCATAGTTTTCTACTAAAATGGTATGCACATCTCACCAAGTGGCGCCACGGTCTCTGACTAACGTGCTACGTGCTGAGCACTCTATTTCAGTTTTAACAAATTTCAAAGAGGTATCATGCTGCCCTGGGTCTACAAGTCAAATACAAGATCACAGTTGTCAAGGAACTCATTTAGAGTATTCTTAGTGCCATCAAACGATTGCGGTATTAATTTTAGCACGTCTGACGAACCAACGAATTTGCTACTTTGTGACTCGCAAGCATCAGAGCCTGCGCTAGAAACATTATCCTCAACTCGTGACACGCCTGCTACTGTTTTAACTCACCACTGAAATTCTCGCTGCTGCCCTTGCTTTTGTGTGGCGTCTGCTACGAAACGTTGCACTTGCACTGCTGCTCACACCGCTGCTGTTGTCTGCCTGCTGCTGTCTCACACTGCCACCTGCGACATGGAGCATCTCTCTGTACTGCGGCCGCTGCTGGCTGCCCTCCCGCCATGTGTCATCCATGCTTCCATCTGTCATTGCTGCTGCTGCTGCTGCATCGCCTCCGTGACGTCGGCGATCCCGCGCTGCCTGTTTTGGGTGTGCTGCTATTGGGTTCCCTCACGCCGTCTGCAGCCTGCACCACTATCTGCGATTGCCGCTGCTACTGCACTGCCCAGTGGCCCTCTTCTGCCTGCTGTGGGTGCCGGCTCCCTTGCGCTGTCGTCCGCCTCTTTGTGTTTCTGTCCACAACTGCCGTTGCCAGGGTGCCTATTCTGTATCTTTCTGCCATTGTGCCGACCGTTTTGGTACTCAAGAGCACCGAACGGTCTAGTACTCGAATTAGAGGCTCTGTGTTACTCAGTATGCATTTCGGAAGCGATATCGTTCGGGTCTAGGGAACCGAAGCGCTGCTGTCGGTTCGCGACGCGCAAGCCAATAAAAAACAAGCGGCCGCAGACCCGCGCATGCGCACTGCAGCGCGCACAGCGCCACGAACACAAAGCGGCTAGCAGACGACAAAGGCGCGCTATTCTTCGAAGTACCGAAAATTGCGTTTACGCTGCTATAACGAATGACGCCGCAGTCCACCGTGCTGACGTGCCCGTCTTCATCGCTCTTGCCTCCTCCTTGACTGTATCAGGCGCAGTATAGCCATCGCCATGATTCTCAGCTGAAATGCACAGAAATCTTTACAGCTTCCCTGATCGCATGTTTCCATGCATGCATAATAACGATAGCGTATTTGACTGTATTCTGCAGACTGTCGTAAATGCCGCATTATATCGTCTTATTCTCATTCCACTGACACCGTGTTTTGGATTTTACGTTTCGGAAAATGAGTTAGGAATAGTGTGTAGTACCACTTTGTACTAATACACCTATAAAAACACCCGAAAAATTTATTCTGAGAGTTTCAAAGAATAAGAAGATAAACAGAATGTGGTTATAACTCGCTCCAAGAGATCCAAACGATTAAGTAGCCCACTTCCCTGTATGACATGTCAACGATTTGGGTCTTAAAAACAAAATTGAAAAAAAAAAAAAACGCGTTTTCGAGAGCTCCTGCAGTTCGTCGAAGTTTATAACATGCATCTCATGAATGAAAATGTTTCGTATATGGTACTACAATCTAAAAATATTACAGCGGAAATCTTTCATCTCTGTCTACTGTTGTTGAGAATTCGATCGCAGATAAATCTCGGAAATCGCTACATATTCGGAAAAAATGGTGAATTATTCCTGACAAGAAAAAATATAAAGGTCACTGTCGGTTGTTTCACTCACATCAATTTCATCTCCAGCAACTTCATATTTCGTTCTCTAAACACACAGAAATCACGAAATGATTCCTGAGGAAGTTCGCTCTTACATGTAATAACGAATATTGCAGAAAAATCTTAACTTACACGAATAAAAATGCCTCAGAACGTGTTGCATATATGAAGAGGAAAAAAATTTTTTTTTTGCGCCCACGCATGTGCGAACACGTGTGCTACAGTGTTGCCTAAGTCATAAATGCGTGATAGTTTGGAAGGTTTTCAATATCAGGCTTCACATGATTGCTTTCTTTTGTTACTCTAAAGCTATAAACACGTTTCGATAATTACTAACTTAACTATTTGTGGGAAAAAGTACGCACAGTCACTAGTAACGTCAGTTCACACTCATGTAATATACGTAAGCACAGCCGACGTCTTCATATTTAATGATCTTTAAACTCTTATATGCATAAAAATAACTCGTATGCTGAGAGAATACTGACCGAAAACTTTTTTTATTTAATCATTCACAGTAACAACCTAAACTAACCATATTCCTAACAAAGGAAAATAGTCTATTATGAACTCACTTTCCAACCGGATGCGTCCTCTGGTGATCCTTTAGTAACACATGCACTAAATCCAAAGTTAAAACCGCTAAATATGTTTAAAATAACAAATTATAGGTGTACATAAACCACAGCTCACCGATCGACAGGGCCACACAGAAATCCAAAACCTCTCGGTACAATTCTCGTAAAATCGGTGGGAGGACCGTTTGGTAACAGGTCTCAGAAGCTTACTGAATAGGATATTTCGGTGAGGAACCGAATATGACGTCACTACCGAGACAAACCTACTTCACCGATCGATATGAACGATACAGAATAGGGTCCCAGAGCACCGCCTGTGCACACCGTCTGTGACCTCCCGCCAGTGTCGGCAGCCCCTGGCCGTCTTCCGGGATGTCCATCTCAAACCTGGACGCCGTTCACTACTGCCTTAAACCGTCAGTACACAGACCATGCATCCGAACGGTGAGCATTGAGCGTGCCGAGTTTCTGATGACATAGCGTGGAATAGTACGTTCGGGAGTCTTTCCGAACGTGCAGAGCAATATCTAGTATGTCAGATATTCTGAGCGTGCACCTGAGCATTGACCAATCAGATGGCACAACGCCACCTACGCCACATGGACGCCATCTCCCTTCAGCATTGAGCTGTGCGGCGCCATACTGGCATTCAGTTCAAGCCTGAACATACGTCGTTTCTGAGCACCAGCAAATTGAGAATCACTCGAAAACCCGTTGTTAATTGAGAGATTTGTTGCAATAAAATAATGAGAGACATCATATTCATTTCAAAATAATTATTGTAACTTGTGTATTATGAGAGTATGTCATTTGAAGGTAGAAACACGCTGAGGATCCACCAAAAACACATTGTTCATTGCACAATTTGTTACAATTAAATTTCAGTTAGTAACATAGCTATGATTAAAGCATTTAGCAAGTGGCAACATCTTAGAATTGGCCATAAATGAATTGTTGTCACTTTAGCGTAGTGAGTAGCGTTGATGATTCATGACCAGATATGTGATAGGAGGGTTGTCACTAAATGGAAACCACAGTGAAAATCAGAAACATTTTATTTGCAAGAGTTAGCTACACTTTCCGGATACTTCTCTACATAGTCGACGCTCCGACTTGGACATTTGTCAGAGCGTTATATCAAATTTCCAACATTATCGCCATAGAAGGGATCTGCCTGTGCTTTCCGATAATTCTCTACATTGGTCTATAGCGCGTAGCCTGCCCCCAAGTGTTGTCTTCGTATCCATCATTTCATGTGAACAGAAATGATACTCAGGACGAGCCAATTAGGGCTGTGTTGTGGGTGATCGAACACTTCTGCAGGAGCATCTTCACTGCCCCTGCAGATTGCGGCTGAGAACTGCCATGAAGAAGGAAGTGCGTGGCAGTTGTGTTAGGTGGGCTGCATCCATTAAGGCGAAGCCTCTCAGCAGGCCCTCCTACTTGGCGGGAGACATCGTTGTTCTAGGCACATTTACTCACTCACAGTGTGCTCACAACTGAAAAGAGCATCTTGATGTGATCGACGGTCATACTAGAGACTCTACCCAACAAATCTGCGCAAACCTTCATCAGGTTTTCACTGTGGTGTCCATTTCGTGACCAACTGGACCTAACATTCTGAACAATCCTCGTATGATGATGGTTCACGTCTCACCAAATCTTAATATTTTTTTCACAACATTCGCGTATATAATAGGTTCTGATGCTTTATTATAAGTTTAATATAAGTACACTACTGGCCATTAAAATTGCTACACCAAGAAGAAATGTAGATGATAAACGGGTATTCATTGGACAAATATATTATACTAGAAATGGCATGTGATTATATTTTCACATCATTTGGGTGCAAAGATCCTGAGAAAACATTACCCAGGATAACCACCTCTGGCCAAAATAACGGCCTTGATATGCCTGCACATTAAAGTCAAACAGAGCTTGGATGGCGTGTATAGGTACAGCTGCTCATGCAGCTTCAACACGATACCACAGTTCATCAAGAGTAGTGACTCGCGTATTGTGACGAGCCAGTTGCTCGGCCACCATTGACCACACGTTTTCAATTGGTGAGAGATCTGGAGAATGTGCTGGCCAGGGCAGCAGTCGAACATTTTCTGTATCCAGAAAGGCCCGTACATCACCTGCAACATGCGGTCTTGCATTATCCTGCTGAAATGTAAGGTTTCGCAGGGATCAAATGAAGGGTAGAGAGCCACGGGTCGTAACACATCTGAAATGTGACGTCCACTGTTCAAAGTGCCATCAATGCGAACAAGAGGTGACCGAGACGTGTAACCAATAGCACTCCAAACCATCACGCTGGGTGATACGCTAGTATGGCGATGACGAATACACGCTTCCAATGTGCGTTCACCGCGATGTCGCCAAACATGGATGCGACCATCATAATGCTGTAAACAGAACCTGGATTCATCCGGAAATATGACGTTTTGCCATTCGTGCACCCAGGTTCGCCGTTGAGTACACCATCGCTGGCGCTTCTGTCTGTGATGCAGTGTCAAGGGTAACTCCGAGCTGATAGTCCATGGTGCTGCAAACGTCGTCGAACTGTTCGTGCAGATGGTTGTCTTGCAAACGTTCCCACCTCTTGACTCAGGGATCGAGACGTGGCTGTACGATCCGCTACAGCCATGCGGATAAAGTGTCTGTCATCTCGACTGCTAGTGATACGAGGCCGTTGGGATCCAGCACAGCGATCCGTATTACCCTCCTGAACACCACCGATTCCATATTCTGCTATCAGTCATTGGATCTCGACCAACACGAGCAGTAATGTCGCGATACGATAAACCGCAATCGCGATAGGCTACAATCCGACCTTTATCAAAGTCGGAAACGTGATGGTACGCATTTCTCCTCCTTACACGAGGCATCACAACAACGTTTCACCAGGCAACGCCGGTCAACTGCTGTTTGTGTATGAGAAATCGGTTGGAAACGTTCCTCAAGTTAGCACATTGTAGGCGTTCCACCGGCGCCAACATTGTGTGAATGCTCTGAAAAGCTAATCACTTGCATATCACAGCATCTTCTTCCTGTCGGTTAAATTTGGAGTCCGTAGTACGTCATCTTCTTGGTGTAGCAATTTTAATGGCCAGTAGTGTGTATACTACAACATTTGATGTTATATATATGAAGACAGTAACTTGTTCTCGAAAGAACAGTTACTGTTGATGACCGTGCAGCTTTTCCCTGGAATAAATGATGACTAACTGACAACCTCAGCTGCCGACAGGTGTTGTTATACCTCGATGTGGACAGCTGAAAATGTGTGCCCCGACCGGGACTCGAACCCGGGATCTCGTGCTTATATGGCAGACGCTGTATCCATCTGAGCCACCGAGGACACAGGTGAATAGCGCGACTGCAGGGACTTATCCCTTGCACGCTTCCCGTGAGACTCAATACATATGTAGAATTGTGGACAGCTGGGAATGAGTGTCTCACGGGAAGCGTGCAAGGGATAAGTCCCTGCAGTCGCGCTATTCACCTGTGTCCTCGGTGGCTCATATGGATAGAGCGTCTGCCCTGTAAGCAGGAGATCCTCTGGGAGGAGAACAAGACAGCCCGCAGCACAGGCGATACCACGAGAACTTCAAAAACTTCCTGCAGTTTCCACTGCAGACAGCAATCGCCAGAGTCCTTCCCAGCCTGTGACCCTCAGCACCGCCACCAGCCACCTCACCACACTCACCACAAGAATAACGTGTGCAGTGATAGTGAACAAGTGCAACAAAAAAGATAAAGTGCTTTCTCTTCTCGCATCAAATAGTGAAGTATAGTAGTATAAAGTGTTTCTTCTTAGTGAAATCAGTGACACAAAGTACTCCTTAGTGGAAAGTGCCAACTACTCATTATTATTATTAGATATTTTTTAAAAATGATTTCCTTTACTTTGTGCCTATAAAATTCTATTGATTACTCACACTATCCTTTCTGCTTCTCTTATGTAATATGACAAAAATTTTCTCTCTTCTTCAATTTAGGTATATTCTGTAGTATATGTAAAAAAAAAAAGTTTCTTCCACTTCTGCTCCACCTATCATGGTGACGTTTCCTTCATACTGTCCCACTTAACAGTGTAACTAGAGGAAGAGATCAAACCAGAATACACAATGTGCCTGTGGCATCACAAGTGCATCACATACAGAAACATAAACTCAAAATCAATGTATCGATGCCAAATATAAACTGTTATGCCTGTCCTGCAATGTCTACCCCCTACAAAAAAAAAAAAAAAAAAAAAAAAAAAAAAAAAAAAAAAAAGACGACGAATGGCCATGTAAAAGGGTTTAAGGAACAAACAATAAGAGAAAAACGAAAAAGGAAAATATAAAAACGAAAACATATAAAATGACAGTAATATTAACCATCACTAGGAATATAATAGATTAATAGAATAAAATGTCTTTTTTTAAATGTATCGTTGTTAATATATTTAAAGAAATATATATGGTTACAAAAAAAAAAAAGGTTCGAGTCCCGGTCGGGGCACGCATTTTCAGCTGTCCACATCGAGGTATAACAACAACACGTGTCGGCAGCTTAGGTTGTCAGTTAGTCATCATTTGATGTTATGTAAATATAAGTTCATCTTTTTATGAGGAGTGAGTTTGTTCGATTGGCTAAATCTACAAGACAGCTTGTGCTACTCGCATAAAGATATTTTGTTACTTTTTCTTTTGAGTTTCATAGTTTACATGTTGTAAAGATTCTGCTACTGGGTAGGAACAGTGATCAAGTAAGAATGACCTTAGGGCTTTACTAAAATGTGGGAAAATAGAATAGTGTTTATCTTATGTGGAGAACTATTGAAAATTTGTGTCGCACTGTTTGTAATGGAACTTTTATAAGCCTGTGCCCTTATTGATTGGTACTTTCCTTTTTGCCTTGTACATCGATATTGAAGTTTTTCTGTGTATATTAAAACCTTAAGAACAATAAAGCACCAGGGGAAGACATGATAATTGCAGAAATGTGGAAAAGTGTGGATAACACAACTCAAGAAAAACTACTGGGAATAATCAATGAGATTTGGAGAACGGAACGTATACCGGAAGAATGGAAAACTGCATTAATCCACCCCATCTTCAAGAAAGGGGATAAAACCGATGCAAATAACTATAGAGGGATATCTTTACTTCCGGTAACGTATAAAATTCTATCTAAGGCCCTACAAAACAGATTGGAGAAACAACTTGATCAAGAAATTGGTGAATACCAAGCAGGCTTTAGGAAGGGAAGATCTTGTGTGGAGCAAATTTTAAACTTGAAGTTAATTAGTAAATATAGACGATTAAGAGGAAAAGACATCTTTATCACGTTTGTTGACTTCAAGAAGGCGTACGACTCCGTTGACAGAACAACCTTGGTTAACATCCTTAGGGAGTTTGGAGCAGACAAGAAAACAGTCGCAATCGTCAAAGAAACACTTACGGATACCTATGCAAAAGTAAAGTTCCGTGGTGAGGTATCCAGACCATTCAAAATCAGAATAGGATTAAGACAAGGAGATGGGTTGTCACCTACCCTATTCAACTGTGTGTTAGAAAAAGTTATTAGAGAGTGGAGGAAGAAAACGACTGAAGAAGGAATACAAAAAATCAGATTAGGAAGAAGAAAGGATGGATTAGAAGTAGATTGCCTCGCTTTTGCGGATGACTTAGCGATTCTGGCAGGAAGTTTGGAAGAAGCAGTCAAACAGATCAATATTCTGAATGAAACAGCAGAAAAAGCAGGACTGAAAATCTCCTTTGAAAAGACAGAGTACCTAACCAATGTAAAAGAGGCACCGAACAATATGATTACAAAGTATGGCCAGATAAAGAAAGTTTCTAATTTCAAATATTTAGGGGAAATCATCCAGCCCAATGCTTCAGATAAAGAAGGAAATAAAACAAGAACAAGAAAAATGGAAATGGCATTCCAGCTAACAAAGAATGTGTACAACAAGAAGTCAGTATCAATTAACGCAAAAATAAGGCACTACAACACTGTGATTAAGCCAGAGTGTCTGTATGCATCTGAATGTTTAGCAATGAACACTAACAAGGAAATGGAAGCTATAGCAAAAAAGGAGCGAAAAATCATTAGAAGAGTACTTGGGCCGAGGTTTGAGAATGGGACTTGGAAGCTTAGAAGTAATAGAGAAGTGTAAGACAAAATTGAGAAAGTGGGAGATACTATGAGGAAGAGAAGAGTAAGCTTTTACGCCCATTTGAAAAGAATGAATGATGAAAGGCTGACAAAGAAAATATTCATGTTTTTTGACAAGAACCCCAGAACCCAAATTACCTGGTTCAAAGAAGTCAAAGCAGACTTAGAGGAGATGGGTATAGGAGAAGATGATATAACCAACAAGAGACTTAATGAGAGACAAAATTCAACATTTTGAAGGATTTGAAGTGAAGAAGAGAAGAACTGGAGGAGCAGTGTGGACAGAAGACCGAAGGGAGCAGCACAGAGAGAGGATGAAGACATACTGGCAGAAGAGAAAAGAGGAGGAGCGCAATAGGAGAAATGTACATTGAAAAATAGTTGTTTAACGCGGTCCCTAGACGGCCAAAATCGGAATAAAAAAATTTAAAAAAAACATACAGAACAACATGACTAGGATATGGACAATGGAGGAAATATGCGTTTTAATAGAGCTAACGAGGGAATTTTACGCGCGTCTGTTGAGTAAATTGTGTGATTTATGAATTAGAAACATCCAACAACTGTCGCCAGAGTGCGTTGCAATGCGTATACCACATTGGGGCCCACGTACTGTATGCACAAGTCGCATCATTCCTGAGCGTTCAGCAGCACGTTGAACTCAGCATGCTCAACGTTGACGTTCGACAGCAAGGTCCGTGTGCCGGCGGCTTTACCATTGCACTATCCATGTGGGCTGGAGAGTTTTGTGCTCCAGTGAAGCAGGGAGCTGTGCCAGCAGTAGCATGGCTACTGACCGGTCCAACCTAGCCAGACAGACCTCAGCAGAGGGGCCAGACCAAGTGTGCCTTACAACGACCCGTCTTTCTTTCCTTTCCTTACCCATTCCTCCTTCCTTCCACCACAACGTGTCCCAGGGGCCCGAAAAGCCTCAGCAATTTTTATGTCTCCAGTCGTTGTAGTCACTGTGAAACTGGGCCAAGATTACAATGCTGTCAGGAACTGTGTGGTTGTTGTTGTGCAGGAACATTCACACATTAAAAAACTACACGTACAGGCGTCTTTTGGAGGGCAATACCTTCAGTCCAATGCAGGAAAGCTCTGCAGTGATAAGCTGCGACAGGAGCAGGACTGTGTAATCTGTAAGCTCTTAGTGACAAACTGGCACATAGGTGGCAGCAGGTATGTGATCGCTGGTTTACTTGAGGAGGCTGTAGAGTAAGTCATGTGCTGCACCTGTAACCGAGGATGTCTGTTCAGGATCCACTCTGCTCACCCTACTGGGGAGGGGGCTGGAAAAGGTGTCCTAAACATAGTCAGCCTAATCAACCAACTAACTGACCGGACGGCCACGTCAAGAGGGTACACCATATGCGGTCAATACAAAAAGAAAGAGAAAACCTAAATATTGCTACCTGGAACGTTCAAACTCTCATTGACTCAGGCAAAAGCAACTGAACACAATGAAGAACAGCTATTGTGGCACATGAACTAAAAGGATATAACGTCCATATTGCTGCCCTCAGTGAAACAAGACTTC